>NC_045431.1:207393961-208063961 GCF_902635505.1 Sarcophilus harrisii
ACCAGTTAAATTCTATCAAAAACTGATCTGTTTTCAACTGGTTGTTTTCAAAATAGAAGCTTGTTTAAATTCAACAGGGTTGGAAAATATTATCTCAATTTTTCCTTGCAAATAGTATGAAGGTTTTCAAACCAATTTATGTATATAAATAGACTGAGTCTACAATACCAAGTCAAGTAGATACAGAGGCCATTGAATAGATAATTCAAATCCCTCCCCCCAAACAACCATCAAAAAAAAATCCCAACACCAGTTGGTCTAATATTACCTTGCTGTTTAAGACAATGTTGTTCTTTGATTTAAATGATGCATTAATGGACTCTGTTCTATCTTTCACACATTTCTTCTTTCCCTTATGTAGATAATGTTTTTTTCTAGTGGCAGCAGAGCTAGAATGAGGAGACAATAAGTTGCCAATTCCTCTCTATTCAAAATAATTCAGCCTAGGTGGGAGGTTGTATGTATATGTAATAGAAAAGAGAGATAGGCTGCCTATTGTGTAGAGAATACTCAATAGTGTGTATGTATTTGTGTATACTCCATAGTATATATGTATAAGACATGTATGTTTTTAGATATATGTCTATGTATAACTGTATACACACATATATAATTTGTATTATATTGTGATAGTGCCCATATATATGTAAATATATATATATATATATATATATATATATATGATTTCAGTTTTAGAACTGAAAGACCTTATAATCCATCCAAGCCCAATCCTTTCATTTAACAGATGAGAAAACTATAATCCACTGAGATTCAACAATTTGCTAAAGGTTTCACAGGAAAAAATAGCCATATAGGATTTGAACTCAGGTTCTCTGGCTTTTTCTGCATCACATCAACATGTGTCTGGATTGTCCCTTTCTGTTTCTCAAAAGAAAAATAAATTTAAGTGTGCTAGAGATGGAAAATTCATATAGTAGATAGTGAACAGGAAAATACAATTACAAGGATTGTAATTGTGCCTCTTCTTGTGCCTCGTGACTCTCATCTTATTCTCCTTCCTCTTGGAATGATTGTGTCCTCTTTCCCAACTGGTTGAAGGAGGATGTGAAATCAGCCTTCATGTGGATTTCAATTACAGCAGCCAGAATAAGAAACTTCTTCTAATTGTGAAGAAAGGCTTTACAAATATTATCTCATCTGACCGTCACAATCACTGAGAATTTTTATCTCCATTTTATAGAGAGGAAACTGAGGTTGGGAGGGGTTATGACTTGCTCAGAATCTCACAGCTGGTAAATGTCTGAGGCTGGGTTCAAACTCAGCTTTTCTGGACTCCAAGTCTAGCACTGGAGTAGGTTACGGAGGCTAATTATGGAATTTTCCCTCAAGGACTTTTTTTTTTATAAAAAATACCATATATCTTCCCATTTCAGACACTAGTTTAAGTGGATCTCTGCCCCATGATAGAAAGACAGACAGGAGACTCAGACGACCTCCTAGTTCATTTTTTATCTCTAGCCTTTTCGTAAAACAGAGATGAGTAACTGGATGATCTTTGTCATCTGGGTGTTAATAAACTATTGCTTTTGACTTTTCCCTTTCAACCTGTGCTCTGTAGATGTTCCAAGAAACTGTACTTTGATTAAACAGCTTTGATCAAGCAGCTGTACTCTCCATCACAGATCTCTGAATCATATCACTGCTTTCAGTATTTGTGCCAATTCACGGAATAATGTTGCCCAGCCAAGCAAGAGGGAATGAAATACAGAGTATTACATTGAACATATTTAAAAGAAGACAGCTGCAGACAGTCAGGAAGTGTTTTCTTTTGTTGTTTTCTTTTTTATGTTGATACATTAGGTACCCTTGAAAATAATTACCACACTATCAGCCCATACAAACCAGTTATTCACGTTGACTTCCCACTGCGAGAGTGGGCAGCCCCCAAAATTAAAGTAACTTCAATCAGGTGGGAGCAGAGATTTGAAGAAACAAATCAAAGAAAGCTCTTTTGTTTCTTTTTTTTCTTCTGACTCTCCTTGTTTTTATTAAGAAATAGGATTGTATGCTTGAGTAAGCTTTGTGCGTGTGCCCATTTTGTGTATATATATTGGGGTGTGTGTGTGTGTGTGTGTGTGTGTGTGTGTGTGAAAACCAGGGGTCATGGTCCAAGGACACGTGTGTGGATGTGGGGGGTAGTTTGTGTTTGGATGTGTTTACATGTGGTTAACTACAAAAGCTAATGCCAAGGAAATGGCATTTGGATGGAGGGCACTTTGAACTATAACTCATTTCTTCCCTTTGGATATATGTCCTTTGTGGAGACTGACTATCATCTGTAGTGACTTGCCACTTGTGAATGGAAGAAGGAACTCTTTATCCAGAACTCTTTGTTTCTTTGAAGAAAGCACATGTAGGCACTTGATATTGCCACAAGATGCCTTTGTTCATGGATATGAATTTATAAATCAAATATTAAATTCTTTCATCACAGTCTTTTCAGTGGCTCTAGACAATAGCAGGAGCTGTGCCCTAACTCAGTAGGCCAAGAGTTAAACGGGGTTGAATTACTCCTTCTGTTAGAAATACTATGTGTATTCCAATAGTCAGAGTGTCATGCAAGGTCTGTGGGCAACAGTGGCTATCAAACAGATGACTTGCAATTACTTGTGGAGGTTAGGAGTCCAGATGGCCAAAAAACCAGCTGAGGAACATGTAAGTTGCTACTAATCATCAAGAAGGAGAAATTAAGAAACCAAGCAGGTAAATCATACATTAAGGGGTAGATGCCAGGGGCAAGGTTGGCAAGGGTCCAAAATCCAGGTGGGATCAGTAAGTAAGGTCAAAGATTTAGTAATCAGAGAATTGGAATGCTAACCTGATTCTGAATCAAGATTTTAGAGTCAGAGGCTCTTATATATGTTATTATTAAAGGAATGAACCTTGCATATGGGCAAGTCTGATACTGCAGGTGTGGAAAAGTGATCTTTCTTAGCTAATTTGGGAATAAGAGAGAGATGATAGATTTTGGTACTGAATAAATATTTAAAATTATGTACCTTGATTTGTACTGTACATCTAGTCACTGCTTAATATATATTATTGAACATATAGATTATGTATATAATATAATTATACATAATTATGTATGGATATATAATTAGGCATATAAATATTTGTTTCTTTTAGGGGGAAACCTTGAAAAGTTTTTTTAAAAATATTTTTATCCAGTTGCATTGTGGATCTTAGCGGTTAAGCCTATGAGAAAAAAAGATATTTTTTATGAACTTGGGGAGTGATATTTCTTGTGATCTAATTGACAATTATAATGTTATCTATTCCAAACTCTTTTTTCCTCTTCTCCCTTTTGGAAAAAAGAAACAGAAGGCTCTGAGAAGAATCTAGATATTAGAAGCAAAGCTCACCAGTAATTAGAAGATTTGTTCAGAGCACTCAAGTGGGCGAATCCCCAAACAAGCACAATAATGTTCTGTGTTCATAAATGTCATTCTCGTGGTATGCCAGAAAGAGGGCCAGAACTATATATGTGGGTTCCAGGTCTGAAGAGCCATGATTTCACAGTTTGAAACAATCACTTTTACATGGATTTTGATCACCTATTGTCCCTATTCTTGATGTTTCTTCATCCTGACTCTACATGACCTCACCTCCATAAGATATGTAGATAAATACATATGTATTTATAGTCTGAAATGTGTGACAACAAAGGGACAATGAGGGAAAGAGGAGTGGGTGTTGGAACCAGGAACCAAGATCATGGTAGTACCAGCAGAAAAAGGGAGAGAAAATGACTAGCAGAATCTGAACCTAGGGTGTCCAACATCCTCAAGGACCAAAACAATCAGGAGTCTCGGTACCTCAAGATAGAATTTAGAGCTCAATAAAGTTTAGAATAGATTGTGGAAAAAAAGCCCTAGAGCAGTCATCACAAGGATCCCTGGATTAGTTCCAAAGAACAATCTCGAGAAAGTAGCTATGGTCAGCATGGCCCATGGCCTATGGTGTGATCCTTCACAGGCCCATCAGCAGAAATGCTAATGTCATCCCTAGCTAGCATAGGAAAGGCACACCCAGCATCGCCAAATGCTACCTCATAAGAATGTGGTTTGCTTTTCATTACTGTTGTTGCCTCTTTTGTCTATTGAGCTGTGGAGCCACATAAAAAGGAAGTTGATCAGCCCTTGGGTGCCAGGCCTGATCTGTGTCTCAATATAATATTCTTACTTGCTTTAAATGGAATACAGAACAAAAATGAATATATTGAATTTTTTTTTCTGTTGTTAAGATAAAGAAAGTCTTAGATTTTCAATCAACTGACAACGATAGATTAGGTACTAGAGTATTACATATTAAGGATAGGTATCAGGGGCAAGGTTGGCAAAAGTTCAAAATCCAGGTGGGATTGGTATGTCAGGTCAGAGTCCCAGTAATCAGAGAAGTGGAATGTTGATCTGATTCTGAAACAAGGTCTGGTTGGATTAAAGGACTCTTATATGTGAGTTATTATTAAGGGACTGCCCTCCAGGAGCTTAAGTACTATCAGGAGAAGACAATATGAATAGATATATGTAGATACAAAGTATATAGAACACACATACAAAGTTATTTTAGGGGAAGAGCAGCATTTGGGTCATCAGGAAGACCGTAATGCAAGAAGCAATGCTTGGTCTGAGCTATGAACAAAGCTCAGAATTTTAAACGGTGGAGGTGAGGAAGATTAGAATTCAGATATTGGGTCAGCCCATCCCAGAGCTGGGAGATGAGAATGTCACTTTTATAAATAGCAAGTGATAGAATGCTTATAACTCAGGTATGATATGGCCTCATTTCATTTCACTTGCTGCATGCCTTGGGGAATGAACCTCTGGCAAAAGAGGTCAAATAAATGAAGACAAACTATTTAAGGGAAGCTTTGAGTAATGAGATATAGTATTGTGCATTAATAGCTTACTGGTTCACACTGAGTGCGGGGTGGAAAGGCTGAGTGGCTTCTTTTATTGATGTTCTTTATCTGATTCCCAATAACCATCTGTCCTCGCCACTTACGAAACCATAGCGCTCGAGGAAATTGAGGGCAGAGAGTAGGTCTTTATTTGTGTGATGATCGGCTTTCTAGGATGATCCTCTGAGCCTACTACCCCATCAAATGAAAAGGCTTAGCATCCAATTCTGATGATGTTAGCGGCTTCCTTGAAATGTATTTCTAGGGATAAAAACTAATTCAAAAGTGAAGTTTCTGGAATACTATTTCATGTTGAATCTTCAGGTGACTTTCTCAGCCACTTGATTGGGCATTAACAGAAATGTCAAGGAGTGAGCCCACAGATATCTTCTTTCCTTTAGGCCAGTATGGAAAAAGAGATAGTTGGCAAGGTAGGGGAAGGTAGGAGACTTCTGGGTTTTCTCTTTGAGAATTACTTTAATAATAATCATAAGAACACTTAGTTCCCTTGAAATGAATGTAGCACTTTGAATAGCCAGTAAGGTAACATGGGGCCTCTGAAAGGCAATGAAAAGGTTGAAGAGTATCAAGAGAATTTGGAAAAATGACCAAAGCAAATTTTGCCTTATTTTTCTTTAAGTTTTTGTTTTCTCTCTATTACAGAATAACAGCATATAAGAAAGGATAGAATTTGGGATTTGGGAGTTAGGAGTTGGAAGTTTGAATCTTGCTTTGGTCAAGTCAGTCATTGAGGTAATAAATTTATTAAGTGTCAACTATGTCCCAGGGACTGTGCAAAGTGCTGATGATACAAAGAAAGGCAAAAGGTGATCCCTGTTCTCAAGAAACCAAATAGGGGAGGCTAGATGAAAGCAGCTATGGAAAAACAAGATACATATAAGACAAATTGGGGATTAGTTTAGAAGGAAGAGACTGGCCTTAAGGGGGAATCAGGGAAGTCAGGTTAGCCAGCAGCTGTATTTGCTGTGGGCCAAATTCTGGGGATGTGGGCCAGGTATCTGGGAATACAAAGAAAGGCCAAAGAAAGCCAGTCCCCTCCTTGAAGAAGTTTACAGTCTATTGAGGGAGACAAATGCAAACAACTTTGTATAAACAAGAATATATACAGCATACATTGGAGCTAAGCCAAGAGGGAAAGCACAAAGTTAAAGAGATAGGGAAAGACTTCTTACAAAAGAAAGGATTTTTTTTTCCTGAGATTTGAAAGAAACCAGAAAAGGGACCAGGTAAATAACAGAAGAGAATTTGCTGTAGGCATGGGGGACAGCCAATGAAAAAAGGAGATGGGAGAGAGATAGGAGATGAAGTGTTACATGTGAGGAAGAATTTTTTTTTTTAAAAGCCAGTGCTATTGGAGAGTATGTGGAGGAGAATAAAGTGGAAGATTGGAAGAGCAAGAAGCAGCCAGATGTGAGGTACTCTAAAACAGAAGAGTTTACTCCTTAGACATTAACTGTGTGACCCTGGACAAATAACTTGACCACTCTGATCATTTTTTCCCTCATCTTGCAAAATGGAAATACTAATAACAAAGCTCAAATGAGATTATGATGAAATATTTTGAAAATATTAAAGTGATATGTAAACATGAGTTATTACCATCCTCATATGCAAGATCATTTGTTGTTGGTCAGTCATGTCTGATTCTTTGTGATCCCGCTTAGGATTTTCTTGGCAAAGATACTAAAGTAATGTGCAATTTCCTTCTCTAGCTCATTTTACAGATGAGGGAACTGAGGCAATAGGGTTAAATGACTTGCTCAGGGTCACACAACTAGTAAGTGTTTGAAGCCAGATTTGAACTCAGGAAGAGGTGTTCCTTACTCCAGGTCTAACAGATGAGTCTTTCTTACTCCAGGTCTAACATTCTATCCACTTAGCCACCTGGCTCCGTCAACAAAATCATTACATTGAACTAAATAATTTCTAAGGTTCTTTCTAGCATTAATTCTCTTGGAGTTCAGCATCCCATTTCTAATGCTTCTTTGGAGTTGGCTTTGATAAAATGGGATTTCAGGTTGTTTAGCCAATGGGGAAGGTAACAGCATATGACTAGATATAATCATTTGAGCCAGGAGAATTTTTTTTAGTGTTTCCTACTCTGTAACAAGGAGCCTTTCATTTTTGCTGAAACTTTCGGACAAGGAGAGAGGCAAGAGGAAGAAGAACAGAGTCTAGCACCTTTAATACCTAGCTCTGCTACAACTTACTCTCAAATAATTAGGCAAGTCACCTTTCCTACAATTTTATGAATCCTGCCTCACACACTCTTGGCTGGGAGCCCTGGGCAAATCAGTTAACCTCATTTTCCTTATCTTTAAAATAAAGATAATAATATCACCTACTTCAGAGGATTGTTTTGAGGATTAAATGACATGTACACATATGCAAATATTCATAGTCCACTTGTGGCAGAGCCTTCAGAATTCCTGTCGGTCTGATCAGCCACAGTTGTACACACTAACTTGATTCTGATAGAATTATGGTATTGGGGTCTTCTTTGAGAACAAAGAACAAGAACCAACTTATATGTACATACATATATATGTTATAAAGCATTTTGCAAACCTTAAGATGCTATATCAATTTAACTATTGTAATTATAAATAAAACAAATATATTTAAACATACTTACATTATAAAGGAAGGTATTTACAATGCTTTGCAAACCTTAAAACTGGTAATGACGATGATAAAGATGATGACTAAAGGTAAATATTGGGGATGGTGAAGATCTGCTTCTGTGTGTGTGTAGGAGAGAGAGAGAGAGAGAGAGAGAGAGAGAGAGAGATATGAATGGGGGAGACATTTGTTATTTCCTTTCTTACCTTTGTGTTTTCTAACTGTGGCTAAGTTGCTAAAGTTACCTACAGGACCAGACCCTGACTAATGCAGCCCCATAAAGGAGGCCTCTATAATGACTCTGGGTCTTTAGGTGTGGTGGATGTTGACTCCCTATACAACCCTCCCTCCTGAGTGAAGAACTATGGCAAACATGATGGTGGCCATCCATTTTCATTTCTTGGATTATTGTAACAGGAAGTGACACTGATGATGAACTCAGACTCAATAAGTTGGATTCCTCTCCAGTGCTTCAAAGGGACTTGGAGACTATTTGAAGAAAGTTGTGTCTAATGAGGACTTTTCTTTGGCAGTCCATTTCTCCTCCTCATAGACTCTGGTCCAAACAACTGACCTTGTGGCTGTTCTTCACACATAATATGCCATAATCTAAATTCATGTCTTTGCAAAAGCCGTTCTCCCACATGCAGCCCCAAATCCTTGACCCACTCTGCCTGGAATTCACTTCTTCTTCACCTTTATCTCACTGAATCTACAGGTTCCAGGACCATCTCTTTTCTATATGAGGACTTTCCTGATCTTTTCAGTGATTGGTGCCTCCCCAGCCCTGAAAATAACTTCCTTTTTATTTTATATATCTGTGCTTATTATTTTGTATATTTCTGTCTCCCTGAGTAAAATACAAGTTCTTAGAAGACAAGAAGCATATAATCTCTTCCTCTGAATCTCCACATAGTAGGCCCTGACTTGTTCAGAGGGTTACATTGATGGGGATAGAGCTGGAAAAGAGGGTTGACTAGTTCTTTTGCCTTTTTGCATTATTTTACTCCAATCTGAATTTTTAGGATTGACTTTAGCAGTGCTTGCTGCTCTTGCTTCCACATATTACCTGAAAGATGTATCTAGAAGAGATCTCTCCAAGGATTGTAGCTTTATTGGTACCTCTGAAATGGCACCTGCTTGAAACAGGCTGAATTTAGTAATGAACACTGATAGCTGCCCATAGATTTCTGGATAATTATAATAGCTTGTGATTTGTCCTAAGGAATTATAATTTGTTTCTTTTTTGAGTGGGGAGGCTTTGATTGGGGGGTGAGGGGACGGTTATTGGATGTGGCATTCCAGGGAGAGGAAACAGAGACATATCCTTCAGGAAGCCCTGGGAATTGTCAGAAATTCACCATGTGCCTTTAATAGAGCAGTGACTTCCTGATGCCATTCCCATTTCTCCCCCCCCCCCCTTATCTCGGCCTCTTGTGCCCTTACTCTTAATAGCATGTGACACTCTTGGCAAGAAAACATGGAGAGATGGAAGAGCCATTTTCTATTTTTGATGTGGGTACCCTTGTCTAAGTGCTCTTGTTAATGCTTCATGATGGATGTCAGTACAACAGGGAGGCTAAACCATCCCAGACGCTTTTTCTATTTGCTCCACACTTCCTTAATGTATTCATTTATTCAGTGCTAGAGAAAAAAATTTTCATTAATTCAGAAGGCAAACTGAGTAGAGGTAATCTTGGTCCCATAGACAGTGGGATGGGCTAATCTAGCAAAATAGAAAATAAAAGGGTGAAACAAAAAACATAAATGATCTTGTTTCTATTACTTTTCCACAAAAATTTTTAAAAGTATTCCCCCTCCCCATTTTTACTCCTCCACCCTCCTGAGTGGAGACAAAGTCCATTTCTTTTTTTCCCCTTAGCTTCAAAGGTGGGGCCCTTTCCTGTCATTTTCGAGTTTTTTGGGTGGGCATCTGCCTCATGAGGACCTTTTCATTTAAAAAATATATGGTATTGGCAGGGCTCACTGCGTCACATATTTTCAGTCTTAAGGCTTCCAGCCACAGATTCTTTCCAAATGGCAAATAGAAATTACATACTTCTTAAAGGATCTGTGATTGTGAGAGTGTGAGTGTGAGTGTGTGTGTGAGTGTGTGTGTGAGTGTGTGTGTGAGTGTGTGTGTGTGTGTGTGTGTGTGTGTGTGCTCCCTTCATTGCTGCCAATCATGCCCCTTTCATGAGCTTAGCAGATGGACTTTGAGTTGTTATGGCTGAAAAAAAAAAGAAATTCATGGCCTTCTGGGGATGAGGCTCTCCAAAAGTAGTTAGGCCAGTCCTCAGATGGCAGATAGATATATTCAAAGCTTCCCCCACCCCCAGATTTGTTTAGGATCTGACAGGAATCAATCTCTGTTTGGCTTCCCTTGGCTTCCAGAATTTTCTGGTATTAGCCCCCTACCATAATGAGACACTAAGAGGAAGACTTTAGTGGAAGAAGTAATAATGTGTTGGTAATAACAATTTGGTTTCTGCTCATATTTATATTACCATTTCCCATGAGAATAGCTCACAATTAAAGTAAGAAGCCTATTTTTACTACAGTAATAAAATAATAATAATAATAGCTAGCATTTATATAACACCTTAGGATTTGCAAAATCTTTTACGAATATTTTATCCTCACAAAAACTCTGGAAAGCAGATGTTCTCATTATCCCTATTTTATGTATAAAGAAACTGAGGCAGGCAGAGGCTGTGACTTGTCCAGAAGTACATAGCTATTAAATATCTGAAGTTGCATTAGAACTCACATCTTTCTTTCTCTTGGTCAGACTTTCTATTCATTGTACTGACTGCCAGTAAGAATCTACAGGGTCTCATATAACCTCTGAGAGTTGAATATCCCAAAAGTATCACAAACTCAACATATATGAACCAGAGCTCATCATTTCCTCCAAAACATACCCCTATTAACTTTTACAATTTCCTTTTGGGACATTGAGGCACCATTCTCTTAATCACCCAGGTTCATAATCAAGAAAAGTTATCTTCTCTTCATTCTCAAGAACTTCTTGATATTCAATATTGAACATGTTTTCTAGATTTTAACTCAACAACATCTCTTGAATTCAACGGCTTACCTCTCCTCAGATGGCTACCACCCAATTTTAGCCTCTCATTACTCTTACCCGGTCTATTGTAACAGCTCCCTAATTGTTATCCCCAACTCAGGGCTTTTCTTCCCCAATTCATTCTCCAAACATCTGTCAGATAGAGATTTCTGAAACACGGATCTGACTAGGGTACTCTTAATCAAGAAGCTCTAAAGAGTTCAAATTCTGTCTAGGATGAAATACAAATTCCTTTGTCATTTAAAGTCCTTTACAATATGACAATTATTTTAGGTCAATTTCACATCACATCCTTGTCACGTAATCTGTTTTCTGTGTCAAAGTGATCTACTTGTTTCCTTCGGCCTTCCAACTCCCTTTCTAGACTTTTCTCCTTATTGTCCTTTCCATACCTGGTATGTTATCCTTCCCCACCTTCACTTTTAGCTTCCTTCAAGACTCAGATCAGGAGCCACATTCTTTAAGAGATCTTTCTTGATTGCCCTCAGTGTCAGTGCTTCTCTCCCCAAATTATTTTGTTTCTATGTCTGTACAGAATTACATTTATTTCGATTTTTCCATATCTATAGATATTCACAATACAAAAATATATCGATATCAATAGAGATAGAGCTCTTTCTCTTATACCTACTCATCTGTGAATCTGCTGTTTTGGTAGCTTGTGAGTTTCTTGGGTACAGAGACCATCTCCCTTTTATAGTTGTATGACACAGTTTATTGTAGAGAGCAAACCATTAACTAATGCTTGTTAATTGAAGGGTTGATCTCAGTATATATATATATATATATATATATATATATATATGTATATATATACATATATATGTATATATATATACACATACATACATCTTTATACACATACACACATATATATGTATATATATACATACACACATATAGGTGTATATATATATATATAAACACACACATATGTATATAGTATATAACATAAGAATGTTAGTGTGTTTCACTGCATTATAGGAAATTATAGTTCTCTAATTGTTCCTGTGTATGGACACATACACACAGAGAGAGCACTAAACTTCCCCAAGTCTCCTTTGTTGGGGAGTATGATCTATGACAGCAGGTCAGGAGGTCCATTTGGATGATGCTTTTTTAAAGACCTGGCTTGCTTGTTGGGAGATTTACCCAATGTAGACTCCTCTATTTCCTAGCACTCCTGTTGAATTTTCTCATCTGCCTCTAGCTGGAAAACCTAGGGGAAACCCCTTCCCAGCTATTTGCATGTAAATGAATGCACTGCAGTATTCAGCTTCCTCAAACTGATGAACAGTTCATCAAAAATAGTAGCCTTGGAGACCTGTCATTTTTGAGCAGGTAAAATCTGAGCCCTTCTGCTCCTCCTACTAGAGTATGCTATTGTGCACATCTGACCTATCTTGGGTTAGTTTTCACTGCTGGGTGTTTTGATGCGTCACTTAGGTGATTGAGTCGGCAACTTAAACATTTCTTGTTTGGAAAGAAAATGTTCCAGAGAGGACCACAGGCTTTCCCCTTCCATGCTGTTTTTGTTCTGTTATCCAGCCCAGTGTTGGTGGAACCAAGTGATTCAAAGAAAACATACATTAGAAACGCCAGGCAGCAGAACTAATGGCTAACAAATGCTATTTCCAATCAGAAGTAAACAGTTACAGAGTGGTTCTAAGACTTCGAAGTGCTTTTAATTTTGTTCTTTCTTTATGCTGACCACATAAAGAGCATGTGCCGCTAGTTGTTACCCAGCCCAGATTAACATGATTAGCGTTCTCTGGTGGGTAGATGCCTCAGTAACATTTTGACAAATAGTAGGTTCTGGCTCTTGGGTTGTCTTGCTTGCAGGACCCCTTGAATGATTCACCAGCCAGTTTACCTCTCTCTTTGATTGTCTGGCATTATTATTAAGAGCATTCAATGTCCAAGGGAAAACAGTGCAAAAGCTGGAAGATTGGAAAAACAGTGTTGACATTCATCAGCAAGCAAACTCAGCTTGACTCTTGAGTTTGAGACCATTTTCTTTGTTGTTTTATAGAAAAGATAAATGCTTCTCTGCTGAAGGATCAGGTAAGTCTACGATTTGGATTTCTTGAGTAAAAGGCTGGAATTGTTATACTCCAGTAAATAATCATCTCTTTTGAGCCTACGGTTCCTTTTTTTGACCAGGTTGCCCCTGTGATACTAGTTAAAGAGAGTTGCACTGGACCAGGAGAGAGTGGGAAGGAGAGAACCTGGTAGAACTGAAGTTGTCTTGGAAAGTTTGAACAGCTGTAGTATCCGAGGAGCTAAAGAATTAGGCAAAGGCACTGGGCTTGGAAGGGAGGCTGGGGGAGTGAGCAACGGAATGCTATCCAGCTGGATAATCAGGTAGCTTCTAAAAACCTTCAGGGCCAAGTCTCATCCTTCATTTCCAGTCTTCTCACACCTAACTCCCTACTCTTCTACCTCTAGCAGCATTGGTCTCCCTGCTCTTCCTCTGACTAGAGAGATTAACTTTAGCCACTGTTCATTTTTACTGGCTGTCTCACATTCCTGCAATATTCTCTCTCTCTCTTCTCATTTCTGCTTCCCAACTTCTTTTAATCCTCACCTTCAGGGGGAAAAACTTTATCTGCTGTTCCTCTCCCACCCAGTCCCTTCCCTCTGGGATCATCTCTCAGTTACCCTGTATATATCTTGTATGGTCATTGTTGCTTACATGTTCTCTCTCTTATTAAAATGTAAACTTTTTGAGGCCTCATTTCTTACATTTTTATGTTCTCAAAGCCCAGCAGAGTCTGACTCATGATAAATTCTTAATGAATTCTTCTTGATAGTCTACCAACACTCCATTTTTTTATTTCTCATTCTAAGTAATATCTAAGATATTATTAAGAAGATAGTAAGTAATCCCCAACTTCTTGGAAAAAATCAACAGGTTCTCTCAGCTTCTAGAAGTGGATGGAAGAGTCAATAGGTGATGTAGGAGAGAAGAGAAATAAATAGGTTCCTACTTTCAGTGGGGGCAGTTCATAGCCATATGGAATGGTCTGACTTGGAATCAGGTAGACTCATCAAATCCAGCCCCAGAGAGTTGCCAGTGATGTGACCCTGATCAAATTACTTTACCCTCTTTGCTTCAGTTTTCTCATCTGTAAAATGAGCTGAAGAAGGAAATGGTCAACCACTCCAGTGTCTTTGCTAAGAAAATCCTAAATGACATGAAAAATTGGACATGGCTGAATGCAGAATTTTCAATAAGGCTTTTGTAGAAAGAATAAGAAAGCATTATAATGTTTCTGTTTCACCTCTCATTCTTTCCTTTTCCTTTCTGGTCTCACAACAGGTGGTTCTCCTCCTTGACATGACCAATTTTTATACCTGGCCCATTATGGCCCTGTTATATGTGAAATTTTGCTCTATATATCATTCCTCACTCATATTCAATCTAATGCACTAACTTCTCCTTGATCTAAAAACATCTCCCATACCTTAATATAACCTTCCTTTGATCCTGATATTCTTTCAAATTCTCACTCTTGCCCTCTGTTTTCATTCATTCTGAAACTTTTAGAAAAAATTATCTATACTCGCTTTCTCTATTGCTTTACCAGTCATTGGACAAGCATTCCTCAGGTACTTGCTATATATCTGGCACTCCTTCAAAGAGATGTGAATACACCCAAAGAGATCAAAGGGAAAAGGAAAAGGACCTATATTACAAAAATATTTATAGTAACTCTTTTTGTTGTAGCAAAGAACTAGAAAATGAATGCTACCCATATATTAAGGAATGGCTGAACAAGTTATAGTATATGGCAGAGATTGAATACGATTTTGCTATAAGAAAGGGCAAAGCAGAATGGTTTCAGAAAAACCTAGGAAGACAAATATGAACAGATGCAAATTAAAGTGAGCAGAACCAGGAGAACATTGTAACAGCAATATTTTAAGTATTTTACTTATTAACAGTGTTAACAATTAATAATTTTAAATTATTAACAATGATCCATGACAGTTCCGAAAGAAAATGCTATATATTTCCAGAGAGAGAATTGATAAAGTCTGTGTGCAAATTGAAATATTCATTTTCACTTTATTTTTCTCGCTTTTTTTCAACACGGCTAATATGAAAATTATGTTTGTATGATTTCATATGTAAATTGATACCACATTTCCTGATTTCTTAATTGGTAGGGAAGGTGTGGGAAAGAAGAGAATTCAGAATTCAAAAAAAATTATTTTAAAATGAATATTAGAAATAAATAATAATTTTTAAAAGAAATGAGAATACAAGAAAAGGAAAAAAAAAACAGACCCTGTTCTCAGGGAGCATTCATTCTTATATCAACCCCCTGCTCATGCCTCTGTAGCCTAATTCTTAACCCTATTATTTTCCTTTATTCCCCCAAGATCATCAATGATTTGTTAATTGTCAGATACAAAGATCCTTCTCACATATCTTGACCTACTTAATATTTTCTCCTTCTTTGGCTTCTGTGACAATTCTTCTATTTTACTTCCTTTTTGCTGGCCTCTTTTTTTCTGGATCTGCTTCCACCTTTCATCTTCCACCCCAAGAATGTCATATTACTTTTCCTTTCTCTCCCCAATTCTCAGTGTTATTCATCTTTCCAATCAGTCAGTATGTGTAGCCAGAGAAGTAAAAGGTCTGGGAGGAAAATGGGCAGTCTATGAATATCACATTTTGAACATCATTTTTATTATCCTAGTGTTTTTTGCCATATAACTTGTAGTATTATCAGTGTCTAGGTCAGGGATCTTCAAACTTTTTAAATAGGGAGCTAGTTCACTGTCCCTCAGACTGTTGGAGGGCCAGACTATAGTAAAAACAAAAATTTTGTTTTGTGGACCTTTAAATAAAGAAACTTCATAGCCCTGGGTGAGGGCGGTAAACATCCTCAGCTGCTGCATCTGGCCCGCAGCCGTAGTTTGAGGACCCCTGGATGATACAGCTGTTTTTTTTTTCTTTAAGGGATCAGTTTTATACAGCTCAAAGTAAGAATTTAGCTCTTCCTCCCATTTGGTGTGAAAAAATGAATATTGCCAAAGAACTTGTGAGGAAGACATCCTTACATTTTTGTTCTAAGTAGAATATATAACCAAAAGTTTTTAGCTATTTTCCCATACTCCCTCACATTTTCATCTTTAAACTAAAATCTCATTTTAGATTTTATGATAAAAGCTTTTTTATTTTTCAAAATACATACAAAGATGGTTTTCAACATTCACCCTGGTAAAACCCTCTGTTTCAATTTTTTTCCCTCCCTCCCTCATTCCCTCCTCTCCTACAAGTAAACAATCCAATACAGGTTAAACATATACAGTTCTTCTAAACATATTTCCACGTTTATCATGCTGCACAAGAAAAATCAGATCAAAAAGGAAAAGAAAAATCAGAAAGAAAAAAACAAGCAAGCAAACAAGAACAAAAAATGAAAATATTATATTGTGACCCACATTCGGTACCCACAGTGCTCTCTCTAGATGCAGATGGCTGTCTCCATCACAAGTCTATTAGAATTGGCTAGGTGGTACAGTTTTAAGAGTGTCAGACTTGGAGTCAGAATAACTGAGTTAAAAGCTTGCTTCAGACACTTACTAGCTATGTGACTCTGGACGAGTCACTGTAAATCTAGGTAGAGCTTTTGATAGAGTACTGAACCTGTAATCAAGAAGACTTGAAGTCAAATCTTGCCTCAGATAATTATTAGCTGTGTGAAGTCACTCAATCTCCACTTCAGTTTCTTCAACTATAAAATGGGGATAATAATAATAACATCTACCTCCTGAGGGTTATTGTGAAGATAAACTGAGATAACCTGAAAGCACTGAGCTCAACACAATGCTTGGGCCATAGTAGGCACTATATGAATGCTATCTGTTAATGTTATCACCATCATTATCATTATTATTCCCTTCTAGCTTCAATTTCTTCATCTATAAAGTAGGGATATTATAATAGCACTTGTTTCCCAGGATTGTTGTGAGGATCAAATCAGATGGTATATGTAAAGCACTTTGTAAACCTTAAAATGTTATATAAACGCGATTATTGTTCTTATTATTTGAAGTCATAAAATCTGAACTTGATTCTAAGCTCTACTTGTGTTATCTTTGGGAAATTATTTAAGCTCTCTAGGCCCCCATTTCCTTCATTGTGGGATTAAGTGTTTGGACTAAATGCTTTCTAAGGTCCTTTACGGATTCTAGAACATTTCTTCCTTGGAATTCACATCAATTATAAGCCATGTTTGGTAAGGCTTGTCAGGTATAATGTGAAATGTATTTGACAGACAGAAATAGTCTCATTAGAAAAATGTCACATGTATATTATATTTAACATATACTTTAACATATTTAACATGTATGGGACTACCTGCCATCTAGGGGAGAGGGTTGCGGGAAGGAGGGGAAAAGTTGGAACAGAAGGTTTTGCAAAGGTCACTGTTGAAAAATTACCCATACATGTTTTGTATATATAAAGCTATAATAAAAATAAAATTTAAAAAAGAGCTACCCAAAAGAAATATGTCATATGTCTCCTTGGTGGGGAGTTTCTGGGGCCAAGATGGAGAGGAGGTCTGACAGTTGGGTTGTGTAGAGAAGATAGAGAGGTATATTGCCAATAGTTGACTGTCTAAGCCAGTGAATTTCGAATCTTTGAAATAAAAAAGCTTCAGGTCAGGAAATTGAGGTAATTGGCAAGAAGATGTATTTTTCTGGAGATCAGAGGTGGGAGGAGATATAGGCTTTCCCATTTGATATGAATTACAATGTGGCCTAATAAATATAGCTGGCTAAACCAGATGAGCCTTTGGCAGAGATGTATAAAATTTCCTGGGCCCCTGGACTCAGGATTTGGAGATGGCAAGAGGAGAGAAGATTGGATGATAGTTCTAGTTTTCAGTGATGGTTTCCTGACTCATTCATTTTACTCAAGAAATAATTTCTTTCCTAAGTCTCTGAGTGATACTGTAGTTAAGTTCTTTAAATAGGCAATCATCAGCAGTTTTGAATTGATTAAGCAACTTGAGCATCTAAAAATATTCTGCCAAGCAGTTTCTTCTTCATGTGGCCGAGACTTTAGATGGAAATGAATGCACACCTGTTAAAATAACTGAGTAGGCAAGACTAGGCCCTGCATCTAGACTGTATATTTCCCAATCATCCCACCACAATGGATGCTGAATTTGAATGTGTTGGAGAAGATTTAACATCATCCTCATCAGTGACAATCTTTTATTAAACATCTACTAAGTTCCAGGCACTTTGTTAAGCATTAGGGATACAAAAGAAAACTAAAAACAATTCCTGACACCAAGGAAGTCATATTCTAATAAGAGATTAGAATCTCTAAGAAGAGAGTAGTTTGCTAATAATAGCCAACAACTATGTATGTACAGGGTATGTACAGGTAAATAGGAGGCAATCTCAGAGGGAAAACACAAGCAAAAGGGGTGAGGGGGAGACCAGGGAAAGCAATAGGTTGGGATTGAGCTGAGTCTTGAAGGAAACTAGGAAAGCCAGGAGGCTGAAGGGAGAAGGGAGAACATTCCATACATGGGAGACAGCCAGCAAAAAGATGACATCATGTTCAAGAATCAGCAGAAAGGTCTGCTGCCGGGTGGGAGAATACATGGGGAGGAAGAGAGTATTAGAATACAGGAAAGGCCAGAAGAGGTCAGGACATGAGGGACTTTAAAAGACAAACAGAAGATTAATCCTGGGGATAACAGAGGTCCACTGAAGGTTACTGACTAAGAAAAAGAAATGGTTGGATCTGGGCTTTATGATCACTAGAAGCTGAATCAAGAATAGATTAGGGTGTAAAAAGCCAAAGCAGAAAAAACAATCAGCATATTGCAAAAATATCTTACACCTCCATAGCCTTTCAATTCTATCTATAAAGCTATCTATAAAGCTATACTATCTATCTTAGTATCTATGACTTCAGCCTATGTGGCATTATAGTATCTATTGGCAGATTCTGTCCATACAAAGACATTAGCCTCATTTGGCAGGTGAATAAATAAACAGAAAAAAGGACACACAATAAGGTGGAGCTGTGGTTTGGATCCAAGTCTGCTGATTCCTATTTTTTTGTTCTTTTTCTTCTCTGTTTGATGGCTTTTTAACATTTTATAAAATTTCAAAAGGCATTCCAAAAGGAATGGCCTCTATTGTTTTCTTGCATGTGGTCATTAGAATAGGAAGAGGAAGAGGAGAAGAGGAAGAAGATGGAGGAGAGGAGAAGATGAAGCAAGAGGGGGAGGAAGAGAAGACAAAGAAGAAGGTGAAGAAAATGAAAAAGAGAGGAAGAGGGAAGGAAAGAAGAAAGGAAGGAAGGAAGGGGGAGGGGGGAGGAAGGAAGGAAGGAAGGAAGGGGAGAAGGGGAGGAAAGAAGGAAGGAAGGGGGGAAGGGGAGGAAAGAAGGAAGGAAGGGGAGGAAAGAAGGAAGGAAGGAGGGAGGAAGAATAAAAAGAGAAGAAGGAGGAGGAATGGCAGTATTAGCAATAGCCGTAATAGCAGTAGCAGTAGTATTAGTAAGAGGAGTAGTAATAGTAGTAGTAGTAGTAGTAGTAGTAGTAGTAGTAGTAGTAGTAGTAGTAGTAATAGTAGTAGTAATAGTAATAGTGAATAAATGACTATGAAATGACCCAGTTTGCAAGGTGTTAAGTTCCAAATGGTAGCTCTACACTAGCAGATAGGAGAAAGATTGCAATTAAAACAAATCATGCCATAATGCCTCTGTTAGCATTAACAGGATTTCTAGAAGATGGTACAAGAAAACAAAGTATAATAAGCTCCCCAAGAAAGGCTTCCAGGCACAATCATAGTATTATCAGCCTTCAGGGCTTCCAGATGAAGTCCTCTCTATTTCAGAGGGCTGTATCAGTGGAACGACAAGGCATGCTATGTATACAATTAAATAACTTGTTTCCTTCAGGAAGGAGATGATAATTATCATATATTTACTTCTCAGTAACACCACGGAGCTGTATTTTGCCTGTATTCCTTCTATTCAATGGAGAAGCCAATACGCCTTGTTTCCAAGCAGCTGGATTTATGTCTGTGCACTCCCAGCAGGCTGGCTCCATCAAAAGAGCCATTAAATTATTTCCCATTATGTTCCTTTCATCTCTTCAGCTTTCTATTGTGCACAGCTTTCCCCCACTGGCTGAGGGCTTTTGCCGCAAGGCAACTCTCCCTTTGGGACGCCTTTTTCTGTAACACATGGGTGTCACTCCCCTGTGCTTCTTCGGAAAGAGACAAATAGAGCCTCGTTTTTTGTCCACCATATTCTTCCTGGTGGGTTCTCCACCCTTTCCCCTACTCCCATTCAGAACCCTGTGGCACCGTGGCACTCAGCTGGTCCCAGCCAAAATGGGAGGGCCTCACCTCCCCGAGAGCTGTAAACAGTGCCTCTAGTTTTGGCAAGAGAAGCAGAAGGGTTGGAGGGTTCCCTAGCAACCTTTCTAAGGGGGATAAGTTTTTCCCTGTCACAGAGTCCCCACTTCAGCCTGTGCTGATAAGAAGATAGGAAGCCCATGAGCAGAACTTGGTTTATTTTGAATGTGGTTTATCTTCTGTATTCTGGTGCCTTTGGCATATGACCTGTCTTGGAGCCACAGTCATGCTATATGCACCAGGATATAATGATGAAGAATGTTGCGTTGGGGGTGTGAGAATTACTGAAGATAGATACACTCTATAAAGAAAATTCCCATAATTCCTAGATATTTGGCTGAATTTCTGGGTTTTTCTGGACATGGGGGCTTCTTTTCAGAGCATCTTTAATTACACATATGGAATATCCAATTAAAAGGTAAGATTTGATCCTCATCTGTCCCTCAGTACAAGCTGGGACTCTGCCCCTAATCCTTGGCTCTTATAGGTGACCTTTTTTGCCCTAACTTGTCTGGAACCAGGCTTCTATCACAATTTCTAGCTATCTTAACACCAAATAACCATAAGCTCCTTAAACCAGCTCAGTAATGATGTATAGAAAGTAACAAAGAAGGAGTCAGAAGACTTGAGTTCAAATTCAATCTCAGACAACCTAAAGTGTGTATCTATACAATAGAAGTACTAATTCTACCTACTTCTCTGAGTGGTTTAGAAAAAAAAAAAGGTTGCATTAGTAAATTGTTCTGAAAATATCAAGATTCTGTAGAAATGCTATTTTATAGCCACATTAGTAACAGTAGCACCAACCATAGCAATAACAGCATCAGCAGTAGTTATAATATCAGAAGCAGGAGATTAATAGCAGCAACAGGAGTAATAGTAACAGTCAGCAGTCAGTTACAGCAGCAGTTAGTAACAGGGAGCAGAAGGCAGCAGCAGCAATAGCAGTCAGTAACAGTCAGCAACAATTATAATAGTCAACATCAGTAGTACTAGTTAGCAGCAGTGGAAATAGCACCAATAGTACAGTCAGCAGGAGGAATAATAGTAATAGCAGCAGCAGTAGTAGTCAGCAGCAGGAGTAACAGTGAGTAGCAATAAGCAGCAGGAGTACTAGTCAGCAGCAGCAGTATTCAGTAACAGTCACCAGCAGTAGTAACAGTCAACAACAGGAGTAACAGTCAATTGTAGGAGTAGCAGTAGTAATAATACTGATAGCAGCAACAGGAACATTCAGTAATAGTTGCAGTAGTAGCAGTCAGTAACAGTCAATAATTATAGTAGCAGTCAGCAACAGTATCAGGAATAGCAGTCTGAAGCAGCATCAGGAGTAGCAGTCAGCAGCAATCAGCACAGGAGTAATAGTAATAGCAGCAATAGCAGTATTCAGAAACAACCAGCAGCAGTAATGTCAGCAGCAGTAGTAGCAATTAACAGCAATAGAAACAGTCAGCAGCAGTTGTAATAGTAGTGGGCAATTTATCTCTTGAAAAATGTAATTTTATTAGTTTTTTTTTTTCTTCAGGAGAGTTCTAGTGAATGACTGGATAATTGAAAGTCCCAGTTATTCCTATTTTTTGTGCTGTTGTGCCAAACCTGAGTTCTATTTTGTAATCCACTTATTTATTTCTTTTTCCTATTCAAGTGATGTGTTGTATACTAAGAGGACAATATTATTATTTTTACATATTTTAATCTTTACCCAAATGTTCTTTCCCAAGCTTTCCCAATCTGGTTTTTGGATTCCCCCCCAAAAAAGTTGTTGTTGTTAAGTCATTTCTGATTCTTCATCAGCTCTTTTAGGTGATACTAGAGTGGCTTACTATTTCCTTCTCCAGCTAATTTTACTGATGAGGAAACTGAGCCAAATAGGGTTAAAAACCTTGCCCAGGCTCACACAGCTAGGAAGTATTTAAAACTGAATTTGAACTCAGGTCTTCTAGACCTAGTGTTCTATCCACTTCATTTTCTAACTGCTTCACTAATATTTTCTTAATGCAACATACTTTTTCATTTATGCTTTCCACAAAATGTTCCATCCGCAAGGTACCTCAGTATCTTTATTTTGAAAGGCCAACGTAGAACCCTATTCTAATGATAGATCTCATCTCAAGTCTCTGTGTGAGATTTCTAATTTATCTTACTTGTTATCTACACTTGTCCATTTTGCAAAGACATTTGAAACTATTAGTTCTACTCCTTTTCTTGATTTTGGCCTCCTCTGAATTTCTGGATGACACTTATGCAAATGTCTTTTAAAAAAGCCTTTTATTTTCAAAACTTATGCATAGATAATTTTTCGGCATTAATCCTTGAAAAACCTTGTGTTCCAGTTTTTCCTCCCTTTCTTCTACCCCCTCCCTTAGATGGCAAATAATCCAATACATGTTAAACATGGTAAAATATATGTTAAATCCAAGATATTATGCAAATATTTCTATATTGGTGCTACTATCTGCAATATCTAGGCCAGTACATTGATAAGCAATATCCAACCCCACACCCTTTACTTTTCAGATTTAATAATTTTTGATTGGATTTTTTTTTTTTTTTTTGCTGAGGCAATTGGGGTTAAGTGACTTGCCCAGAGTCACACAGCTAGGTAGTGTTAAGTGTCTGAGTCAAATTTGAACTCAGGTCTTCTTGACTTCAGGACTGGTGCTCTATCCACTGCATCACCTAGCTGCCCCTTGATTGGATTTTTAAGCTTGGAAGTACATGAACTTTGTTAGATTCATTCCATCTCTAGCCAGGACCATTCCATTACTATGTTGTAAATTCTAGTCCAGGAATCCAAGTCCTAGTCACAGATTCTACCTTCTTAATCAGTTGATCACTTCTGCCTTTTTTTATAGGAAGTCATTTCCTTTGGAAAAACAATAAATGGCACTGGTTGGATTTACAGTTGATATCTAGGAAAGAATATTGAAATCAGATTCAGGAAACCTGTGTTGGAGTCTTAGCTTTGCTACTAACTAGCTGTGTCATTGTGAAAAAGACATCTCTCTCTCAGGGGTTTGGGTTCCTTGTCTATAAAAATGAAGAATCTAGAGAATCTCTAAATCCATCTCTCTCATTCTGGGGCTATTCAACTCAAATATTACCTAAGCATTCTTTGGGCAGCTAGATGGCACAGTGATTCGGGCAGCTAGATGGCACAATGTTGGACCTGGATCTGGAGTTCAGAAGGCTTATCTCCCTGCATTAAAATCTAACCTCAGACACTAACAAGCAAGTCACTTAACCATATTTGCCTCAGTTTCTTTGTTTATAAAATGACAAAGTGTCAGACACAACTGAAAAATGTATTTTTTTTAGCCATTTAGATATGACTTAAGTGTCTTATTTATTTGGAGAATTGTGTTAGGCATTGTGAAAAATACAAAATTTAATAAAACATTGGCCTTTCCCCCATGGTGCTTTTACCCAAATAAAAAGGTATGAAAGCAATACATTAATACAAAATATCAAATGATTAAAGAGTTACACCTATTAATGAAGGAAAAGCAAACATGTAGTTGGTGCTTCATGCAAAATCCCAATTCTTGATTATTGCTGGCAGTGAGAAGTCCTCCTTTTCCATAAGCAATAATATGTCATGCTGGTTGTTAATAATAGCTGGGTTATGAAGGCATCAGGCTGTTTAGAGAACAGAGCTTACATAAAGGATTTTGTGTGCATGTGTATGTGTGTGTTAAGGCAGAAAACACACAACCTTTCCAATAAATCAGGCCGTCCTAAATGAGGATGAAATATGATTGGCCCCTGTGTCCAATTTTCAGTATTTTTTTATCCACGTGACTACTCTTTTGGAAAATCTGTGGAAATGTGTTCATTTTTTGAAAGCATTTGTTCTGTGGCTGTGAAATTATCTTCAATTATGATTCTAATTGGTTGTAAATATCTTACTTGTATCCTGTGATTTGTTTGAAAGAAAAACCCATCAATCCGAAGCCTAATATATAATATCTGATGAAGGTTTTGTTAAGAAAACTGGATTTAATATTTGGCCCCATTAAGTCAATGATGCTCATTCATTACTCCTGACAGGCGAATGGTAAATGCTTTTGATGGCTTGTGACTGAGAAGTTTGTGACAGGTCCATCTGAAAACATATCCTTCATGGATCAGTAATCAGGACATAACTGAGCACCAAATAAAATAGTCATGTATGTCAGGCTAACAGGTTCTTTGAAAAGAAAAAGACATTAACCTTCCTCTCCTGCCCAGACCTCTTCCATTGTAGCTTGTAGTTGGGATGAGGGGGAGAACGTAGTTATTGCTGTCAGATCTCCAGTTTGCTATTGAACTTGTGTATCAGCTCTCCTCATCCCAGCACCATCTGTTTAGTGCCTTCTGTCACTACTTCAGCTACACCTTTGAAACTATAGCAGCTCCAAAAACACTGACAGCTCCCTCTGTAACTGAATTTGAGATGAGAAAAAAATAGAGCTACGTCTGCTCACCCTATTAGCATTAAGAATGAGTGAGAAACTGTTACCCTACAGCTAAATTTTACTCTTGTACAAGTTTTATTGTAATGAGTATCATAGATTTTCACCATTTCATTTTACAAATGAAAAAAATATATGAGATCCCGAGAAATTATGTGATTTGCCCAATATCACACAGCCTTATCAGAGGTTCTGATGTCAAATGTAGCGCTATTTCTACAGGATGACACCTTGGAGATGAAAAAAAGTTCTCAAATATCAAGAAAGAAATCTACAAAGCATCTCTTGTATGTAAATATCTACATTACTTGGATTATACATATATAACCACAGGAATACAAGAAGTAAGGTCAATTATATGGAATGGTTTATAGACTGCTATTCCCTTATTCTAAAATATCTGTCTAAAATATCTAAAATATCTGGATATCTAAAATATCCAAATGTTGTGTCTATAATTTCATCATTAGAAAGGAAATATGCCATAAGTGTTTCAACAAAGAAGACGTAAACAGCAGGTTTGGAAGGAGAAATGTGTTTTCAGACATGGTCAATGTGTTTATATATTTTGCTTAATTATACTTAAATGATACAGGGAAGGTTTCCATGGGACTAAGGGAAAGGAGGCAGTAATTGGGAAGTAGCAGTGCTGTAAGAGGAAAAAGAAAAAAAATAAGCAATAATCCCCTCCCCCCTCCCCAATCCACCATCACAAATTCATTCTCAGAGGTTATTTTTGCCTCTCTCTGAGTTAAATTTTAAATATAAAACCCTTGAGAAAAAGTAAGAAATTAATTTCCTTTTCACAATTCACAGTTTGTCATGAAATAACAGATTATATTAAAGACAGGTCTAGAACAGAGATATTAAGACATTCACAGTATAGATCCGGCAGAATGTGAAAAGAAATTCTGCTAGATCCATTCTCACCAATAACTTTTAACAGACCCCAAGGGTTACAGTTGAAGAAAAAAGAGGAAGCTATGGTATCTTAGTTTCAGGGGGAGAGGAGTGACAGAATTCAGTAATCCTCATAAGCAACTCAATTTTCACTTTCTGACTTTAGGTTTCAAGATATTAGCTAGCCTTCTGTTGAGATATCTTAGATATAATTGCAATTAACAACCGGTTTCCGCCAAGAATTTCCCTGGGCTGTAACTCTGAGAAATTTTCAGTTACTATATATCTTCCTAGAGCTTCCAAGTCTAGGAATATAAAATAGAAATGATTATGCTGAAGTATAGTTCAAGAGATTGGTTTCATTTCATCCAATTGTTAGAAAAGCAGAAGGCATTTAAGATGTAGAATTGGCCACAGAAAGGAACTAGTACTTAGTTAAATTTGCTTTGTGAATTTTTTTTTATTTTAATAGAAAAAGTTGTTCTGCTTTTGGCAAATACATGTCCAGAGTTAAATACTGTGAGATCACGATAGGACAGTAGCTATGAGACAAATTAATGTTTTTTTGGTGGGTTGGGGAATCAGATCAATTATATGTCCACAGAAGTGACTTCCACTTAGGACAATTTTCTGAGAATTCTGCCATACCATGTGAGATAATTGAAGACATCTTCATATGCTGTAAAACTCTTGTTTTCCTCCCATTTCCCTATTTTTAACTTCTCTTCATTTTTTTCTGTCTCCCTTCTCTTCCAAATCCAAATTGTATAAGAAACAGGATGTTTTCAATATTGTCAACTATAAATAGTCCTTGTTAACTTCACTCTGCATCAGTTCATACAATTCCCTCCCCCAGGTTGCTCTGAGATATCCCTTTTATAATTTCTTATGGTACCATAGTAGCCTATTACATTCAGATACCTTAATTTGTGCAGCCATTTCCCAGCTGATGGATACTCCCTTGATTTGCATTCCATTATACCCGGAGACTGATAATAAAACACACTATCTTCCTTCTGAGATATCACATGGTACAAGTTCAAAGCAGGGATTTGTATTGTCTATGAAAATTTAAATTTCTGTTTCTTTTTAAGGTATAAGGGTAGGAGGCGGGAAGTAGAAAATAGTTTTTTTTGTTACATTTTTAAAATAAATTTTAATTACAAAAAGAAATGGCACATTTTTAGAAAGGCCAGTTCCAAAATGGAAGAGCTGGTCTCTAGCAATCCCTCAAATTCCATTCCCTGCCGAGGTTTTTCCTTGGCTGCACTTGTTTACTCAATGTCTTAACTGGGTGTCAAAGGCCTTCGGGGACCCTGCCAAGAGACAAGTTGTGGACAGTGTAAGTTCTGACTCACTTGGCTGAGTTGAGTGCTAATTGTCCCATTCTTGTGAGAGTAGAAAGCGTGGGCCTTTGAAGATCAAGCGGGAGCTTCTGGGAGAACAGGAACAGCTGATGAAGTGATGCAGACATTTATAGATACCTCCAAGCACACAGGAAATTATTAATCAAGAAATAACAACCACAGAATGCTTTGTATTTATAAATAATGATACCTTGTATTCATCACTTGCTTGTCATAAGCATTTTATGAACATTAATTTCTAATCTGTGCACAAGTCCTAGGTGTGGTTGACAGGTAGCCATCCTTTAAGAGCTCTTTTCTCTATAAAAGACTTTGACTGCCCTCATTAATCTCTCTTGCTTCTAAATTCCTGCTTCTATAGAATTTGAATCCAGTCCAATTCAAAAAACAGTGACCAAACACTTGACATTTAGGAAGCACTGGTGGGCTCTGGGGTGTCTTAAAATAAGAATTGGTCTCTGCCCTCAGAGATCTTAGGTTTAGAACTAGAAGGAATCTAAGAGACTTTCTAGTTCAACTCCTCTCATTTTAAGGATAAAGAAACTGAGGTCCAGAGAGATAAAGTCACTTTCAAGGTCATCTCAGTAAGAAGCATCAAAAGCAATTTCTCTGACTTCATAATCAATGTCCTAGTCACCTCTTCTTGCTAAACAAAGCATAGTCTAATAGAAACTTTTCTAATGCCTGGTGCATAGTAGGTATTTCATGAATGTTAAGTGACTGATATCGCACACATACACAAAGTAATACAAAGTAGATGTGGTGAACAAATATTTTTGAAGCACTTACTAAGAAACATAAAGGTGTTACAAAAAAAGCTCTTTCTAACTTGCAAGGAGATAAAGACCATTCCCCATGAACAACTGATATCAGTGACAGTTTCATAACATGCCAGATCTCAAGAGATGGTCAAAAGCTTAACAGATTGAGATGGATGGAGGGCACATTAGACAATGGGAAAATATTTAGCAAAGGGAAAAGGTAGGGTATGAAATGATAGATATGGAACATCAAGCGGTTCTGTTTTGCTGGAAGATAAAAGAGTATGGATTACTAAACAATGTGAGCTAAGGAGAACTTTGATTGCCAGGATAAGGAGTCAGGGACTATATTGGCAGGAGAGAGCTGTACTGGGTTTGGACAATCATATTTCTACATCCCAGAGGGAACTAAAAATGCAGTTTCAGTGATAATCAGATTTCTATATTTCAAGAGGAACAAAAACTTAATTTCTTTGATAGAAAAAATTCCAGTGAGGAAGCCCCCTCTACCAATTGAGATGTGCATTTGGTCTGTATTACAGAGTTTGCTAGGGCACTGGGAGGATAAGTGATTTTCTGACTATCATAAAGCCAGCGTGTGAGGGGCAAAACCTGAACATAGGACTTCCAATTGTCTCTCACTAATCTTTACTTTATGTACTGTTAATCTGGCAGCAATGTGAGGGATAGTTTGGAAGTCAGGACCCATTCAGATAATAAAGCCTCCCTATACTAGGGCTATGGCAACAGCACTGAAGAGCAAAGAAGGAAATTAAGAGACATTTAACAATGGCAGAATCACTTAAAGTCTGGACAATACAAATGAATGTTTAATTATATGTTACTTTTGAATGATATTTATATTACTATATTACGCAGCATTTGTATAATACAAGTTTGCATTTAATTGTATCCACATGTATGTTCTGGCTTCTCAAGTAGACCATAAACTCCATCCTCTGCTCCTGTGATCTTTGAGGGTGAAAACCACATGCTATACTTTTTCTGTAGACATCACAGATCCTAGCACCTTTACTTAGATTTCCTGGCAGGGTTTGATGTATATTAATTTCTTAGTTGAATATAAAGAGGATTCACTATTTAAGAGAATGTTAAAATTAGGAACTGAAAGTTTCAAGGCATCCTCTTCACATCTCCTTGGTTCTTAAATACCTTGTTTCCTCTTCAAGCTCAGCTCAGGTACTACTTCCTCCCTGAAAAGCCCTGAGCCCTTGTGATGAATGTCCTCTCCTTTCTCATATATTTCTAGGTCCTATTACCCTCTTTGCCTTTTTCATACCATACCTTGTAGTCTTCTTATGTCATTAGATGTCTTATTTCTCCATTAGAATATGAGCTTCTCAAAGACAAACTACTTATTATTTCATTATGGCCTTGTAGTTCAAATACTTCATATACATAGCAGGTATTTAATAAATGTTCATTGGGCTAAAATTAAATGAGTTCAGCACAATAGAAAGGCTGGTTAGGTGTAAGCAGAGTTAAAAAGGGAAATTCTTTTCCTAAAAATGAAATTTACTTTCTTATCTGACCTCTAATAGGTATTTTCAATCTTACCTCAACTTTTTTTCCTTACTCAAAATTTATAAGACCAAGATAGAGACGTCTCTCCATGGAGTCGCCATGAAAAAGACCTGAGCTTACTATTTGTCAGCACCATGTGGCCTCCAATGTCAGACTAAAAAGTTTGAACTTTAATTCCCTGGTCTTTGTTGTTTGTTCTTCTTTCTGGAAGAGGACTATGACACAAGGAAGGGAATGCTATGGCTTTTAAATGAAATGGCTTTAATTGAGGAGTGCTATGCAAAATCACCAACTTCATCTTCTCCTCCAGAACTATCTGGAGCCAGTGGCAAGATACAGATCTGACGGACTGAAAATGGCTTCAGATACAATGGTAGAACTTACATTTGAAAGCAGAATAGTCACATAAAATCTGCACTGTCTGGCAGTGTGTATAGATTGGAAATTGGAAAGAAGGAGTAGTAATTTTAAGAGTCCAGAAAATGGGAAATGAGTACCTGTACTTGAATAGTTTTAGTAATTAGCATAGAAAGGAGGTGACTGCTGATGGAACTGTTATGGAGATAAGATTAGTAGAGTTGAGAGGCCAGTAGGAATAGGTGGCAAAGTGGAGTGAATAGAGTATTATCCTTGGAGTCAAGAAGGTATACATAAAATGGGAATTATTTAACCTTCCAGTGCTCAGGCAACTTTCTAAGATTATAAATCATAGTGAAAGTGACATCTGCCTTTGAGGAAGTTCTTGAGACGAAATCACAGATTGGGAAGGAAAAAAGGAAATAAAGAAGGAAGGAAAGAAGGGAGGAAGGGAAGTAAGGAGGGACGGAGGAATAGAAGAAAGAAATAAAATAATCCATGGGAGAAGGCAAAGTCAAAATTGACTCAAAGGTTATAAACAAAAGACAGTGGGCAAATGGAGTTGCTACTGATTTTTTAAATATTATATAGATACATACACATAAGTCTATATACATAAACTTAAATATACTCATACATATAAGTACACATATATGTATACATATGTATATATATACACATGCATATGTTCATATACAAATACATATAAATTTATAAACATACACATAAGTATACCCATAAGCATATACCTCTGTCTCTCACTATGTCTATAGCCAAATATGAAGCAAGAACAGCCCAGAGGTAATAAGATAATAAACTAGATTGTGAGAGAGGCTGCAATGACTGCCAGATGGACAGATCTTTTAAAGAATTCTTTTCCACCCACCTAACTTTTTTATTCTCTTCTCTACCTGGAATCCTTACATCCTTTCCTCCTGAAATTCATTCTCTTATCTACATGAAATGCTCTAATGTCCTTTCCCTACGATCTGACCTTGTACAGACCTGGGTCAGCAAAGCCAAGCCAAACACTACTGTATTAAGAAGTCTTTCCAGATTGCTCAATAGGAAGTGCTTTCTTCCTTTTCTAATCCCTTTATTACTTTGGGCTTCTCATACATGTTTTCAAATTTTTCACTTTTTATTTATAGTTATTTGTGCAGAGGTCTTTTTCCTCTTTAGCCTATTGGCTCCTTTAAACCAGAAACCATGTCTTGTGTATGACCTACAATGCTTTGCACATATCAGATACTTAAGAAAATTCCTGATGAATTTAGTTGAAAAGTACAAAAATGATGCAAATTAAGGTTAAAATGACTATGTAGGACAACCTAAAAGGGGAAAATAGATCTTTATTAGGCAGTGTGGGGTGTATGCAAAAAGAGAAAAGACTAGTCATATTCATTTGCCTCCATAAAGATAGAAAGCTTAGATGCAGTTCTGATTTTGCTAAAAGAAAGGATACTTTTAAAAATAGGGTTACAGGATGGTAGAGGCAGAAAAGTACTTAGAAATCAACCAGTTTAAGCTTCTCATTTTATGGATAAGGAAACTGAGTCCCATGGATTCAAAGTTGGGACTTAGATTCAAGTCCTGAGCTCTTTTGACTACATTCTACTTCCTCAGATATTATTGGCTATGTGATCCTCTATGTCCATCACTTAATCTGCTTGGATCTCAGTATCTTCATCTATCAAATAAGAGTATTGGACTTGATGACTTCTAAGCTTCTTTCCACTTCTAAATCTTTGCTCCTATGATCCTAAGACAGAAATCATTCTTCATCATCCTTTAGCAGTAAAAAGAGCACTGGAGTTGATTAAATCAATAGGCATTTATTGAGAACCTACTATGTGTCAGTTTTTAAAGTTGGAAGACCTGGTTTTGAGATTTAATTCAAATAATTTGCTGTGATCAGTATATCTATTCAATATATCTCTCTGGACTTCCCTTCATCTTCTGTCAAATGGAAGAGAATGATACATACAATTCTTATGTCTGGATAGAAAATCTGTGTGATTATTAAAGATTATATAAACGTGAGCTATGATTGCTGCATAAAAAAGTCTGGGGTCTTTGTTTCACACCATCTTCTCTCCTTCTCCATTATTATTCCTTTAGGAGCCCTGGAGCTCCCTGGAGTGGTTGGTCTGGGTCAAGGTGAACCTTGGCAGTCCTTTCCTCTAGAACAAAAATAGAAAATTCAGTTTTGATGTGTTTGTGAACAAGAAACTCACACCTCTATCCAGTAGTATCCTGATAAATATTTAACAACCATAACTCCAAATGCAGGACATGCTTTTAAATTCAATTTTCAATTTTAACTTTAAATAATTTGCATTATTAACATTTTTAAGTCTAGTCAATCAGAAAAAAAAATCAAGCCCTGATTTATATCATTTTCCAATACGAGATGTAAATGCTTACACTGAAATTTTAAAATCAGATTACCTCATGCCCTTCCTTCTGTCTGCTCTGCAGTTTGACTGATCTTGAGATGAAAAATAATGGAATAGGAATGATAGGGTTACCTTCATCAAAATTGTGCAATAGACAGATGTTCCCTTTGCTGCCCACCCAGGGTCTTCACTGTCTGTCTGTGGTGCAGCATTCCCAGCATGCATTCTAGCCGCCCTTTCTTTTATATTCTCACAAACACTTAACTCTTTTTTTGTCTCATTCACTCAATGCTTTAATCTCAGATAAGGAGAATGTGTGGTTAGGTTCTCCCTTCTCCATGGCATCATACCTTAAACCTAAAAATAGCTTGGTGGGTATGGTTGTAGAATGGGGAAATATTTTTGATTAGGGACTTGTTAGAGTTCCTAAAATTCCACCTGTTCCTTCCATGGATAAAGTCAGCTCTGATGGATTATCTCCTACAACCTTGGCCACCATATCTTTTTTGGGGAAGAGGCAGAGGGGTAGAAAAAGGCTCTGGTATTTGTGAAAGAAAGAAATTAAAGCTTCAAAATAAAGAACCAGCTGTCTACTCCCTCTTTTTTCACAGCACCTCTGGCACCACTGCCCCACCCCAAATTTCGTTCCTATACCAAATTGCAGTTTAAATGTGAAAGGGCACTTTATGTTTCTGTCTTTTTTTATTTATTTTTATATGAGTCACAGGTTTCTTTGACATTCTGGTAAAATCTCTATATCCTTTCTTTGAATAAAATGTTAAAAGGCATAAAGTAAAACACATAGAAAGGAAACTAAAGATTAATGAAAATAAAAGTGCAATTTTCTCCCCACTCAAGTTCATACTCTCCCCTTGAAATCTCTCCAAGATTTCTTAGAAAATCCATGGATCCAAGGTTAAAAGCTTCTGATTTAGTGTAACTCTTTCGTTTTATATATGAGGAAACAGAGGCTTAGAGAATTCCAAATGGCTCGCTCAAGTCAGTCAGTTCCAAGTTGGAACTTGAAATCAGATCTTTGTCACTCAATCCATTTTGCCTTCCATTCCCCTTGAAGAAAATAATCTCCTTCAAACCCTCAGTACCAGAGACAAGTTGAGGTACCAGTTTCTTAGAAGTCCTTAGATACAAATCATAGAATCTTGAAGATTTCTTAAACCTTATTACCCTATTATAGAAAAGAACAAGTTAACTTTTCAGCTTTCTTCTCTTAAAAGGAGATTGAGAGGGATGGTCTAAATGATCTTTTGTTGAAGTTGGGAAGGGGACCCAAAAAGTTTGGGGTCATAGATTGATGTTGTGAAGTGGGTCAAAAGAATTTGCAAGTTTGAACCCATTCCAAGTCAAGGGGCAAAGTTTTATTTTAATTGCAACATCATTACAAGTGGGCATCTTCTCTCCTTCTCCATTATTATTCCTTTAGGAGCCCTGGAGCTCCCTGGAGTGGTTGGTCTGGGTCAAGGTGAACCTTGGTTCTCAGTCCTTTCCTCTAGAACGAGGGGGGAACAAGGGAGGAAAAGTCGTAAAAGAGAGGAGACCCCATTTATTCAGCTTTCTATCATTGAGATACTAACTCTATGGCTCAGAGGAGTGGTCTCCGGAATTTGGTTCTAACTGATCAACAGATTATCTATCTGACAGTCAACAATGAACTGAGGAGAGGTCTATTCACTATTATTTCAGGAGTTTGCTCTGTGGGACTATCCTGAGGCCAGAAGCTATCTATTCAGTGGTCTATTCAGAATCAGACAGAATGGGCATGGGAATTTCCTGAGGCGGACTCCAAAGACAGAAGATTTAGGATTACTGATTTAACAGAATCCCCCCTTAAAATCAGGAGATTGCAAAATCATATTACATCACTTTGACCAACAAATATAACTGATTTAGAACTATATGGGACCTGAGAGGTCATCTCGTGTACCCTTTTCATTTTACAGAAAACAAGATACATAAAAATTAAGCAACTTGCCTACAGTCACATAATATTTAACGCCAGGTCTTGAATTCAAACCTAGAATTCTGATTGCCAATCAATAGAGGTAGGCTGGGATTTGTTTGGTTGTTTGTCTGAAACACACACACACACACACACACACACACACACACAGAGAGAGACACAAGTAAGGTATGTATGTACTTCCCTTAGTATCAATTCTGGCTTTTCTTCTCTCTGACAGCCCCTAATTGAATTGCCTAGAATAACAAGGATGGATAGCACATACCCTTCTGGTTGGTGGAAGGGAATGCCTTTACCTCTGTGTATCTTTTAAGACCCAAAGAGGTCAAAGGTGGGTCCATATAGTTGTAAAAGGAACTGATGGAGTTTGAGTTTGCACTCATAATTTTACATGGTATATTTGTACTACACTTAATTTAGTAATTTCTCTGGAGGGACCTTTGTCTGAGTGCTAGCCTTTTATGGCCATGAAGTTAATTAAGTAAATGCAATTCAGGGGCACTTTGAAACCAGCTACTCTTTACCCAGGAATTGGCTGTGTCTCCAACTTGGCTGTTTCAACACAGCCTACCTTCTTAGGAGAGCAGGGGCTTTTACTGCAAGCCAGAAATGAGCATTTCATGGTTTAACTTCCAGCTGGAACTCCACCTCTTGCTCTCCCCCTTGCAGGATGGTCTTAGCTCATGCTGGCTTTCCTCCCTTCCCATCAATAATGATTAGAGTTGTTGTCTAACTGAGCTACAGTAAACCCACCTGATTACTGACCTGCAGTTGCCCTTGCACCAGAACTGGATTCTTATTATAGCTGATGAAGGTTGTCTGTGCCAGGAAGGGAGAGGACTTTCATATACTATTAGCAGAAGCACTGTGAGAGCAGAGTGTTTCTCTGTGGTTAAAAAATATTGTTTGACGCACCTTACTGTGTCACTTGAAGATAAATACTGTCTCGGGTTCAAATCTGTGGTGATCCAGAGTGAGAAAGATAATGACACCAGAATGAGAGGACCTGGATGCAAATTCTGCCTCTCATGCTTTCTACCGATGAGACTTAAGCAAATCCTTTAACTTCCTCAGCCCTCAATTCCCTCATTCACAAAGATAAGAAGGTTGAATTAGAATGCTTTTTAGGTCCCTTCTAGATATGGATCTGTACGTTTGTGATCTGTGGAGTGGATTTTAACAGCTTGTATCTCAAGTAAGGAGAGAAGATAAAATTGGAGATAGTGAGTCCAAATTCAGACATCAGTTCTGCTTACTATTGTTTTTCCCCCTCCCTTTAATTTAAGCTTAAAAATAAGTGATAAATGCTTTGCATAGTGGACCTGTGATATAGAATTCAGCACTTGCTCAGAATGATGCTTGAGATGAGCAGAGATTGTCATTTGCCCGGGCTCTCATAGCTAGTAAATGTTGAGCAAACATTGTCGTTTGCCCAGGCTCTGATAGCTAGTAAATATCAAAGGTGGGATTTGAATCCAGATTTTCTGGTTTCTAAGCATATCATTCTATCCATCAGAACACACTGCTTCTATTTTACAATTAGTAGCAGATACTTAATGCAACACTCCATTCTTGTCCTCAGAGGCTTGTTCCCTATGTGTGTGCGTGGGGGAGGGCATACTTCCTCTTACATGCCCTAGATTCCTTCACATTTCAGTCCCTTTCCTGATTCTCGTTAGCTGTCAATATTTCCTCCCCCTTCCCAAATCAGCTTTCTCTGTATTTAATTTGTATGTATTTATAAATGTAAGTAGTTTTTACCTCTGCCCTCCATCTCCAAGATAAACTCTTTAAGATCAGGAATTGTTTCATTCTGGTCCATTGTATCCTCAGCACCTGACATGGTGCCCAGCATGGAATAGGCACTTAATAGACACTTGTTGGTTTGAATGAGTGAATTAACATGCTCACGTTTCTGCCACTTTCTTGTGGTGTTAGAAATGAGATTCCCTGCAAGGACATTTGTAAAGGCCAGGACAAAAGGTAAATATCAGGTTGGAAGAAAACCTCTCTTTGCCTTTCCTTCATTTTTCTCTCCTTCTTCATTTTAGTCTGCTGAGAAAAATAGATTTTTTTTACCCGCCATTTCCAACATGTTGCCCTAGAGAGAACTATAGTAATTAGCTTCCTGAAACTTGGTTTCCTGACTTCCTCATCTGTACAATGGTGGAAAGTTGATGCCTTTGTTATCCCAATGCCCTAGGGAATAGAATGACATCAAAAGTATATTAGGTGAAATGACCAAATGGATCTTCCCTAGAGACATCTTTCATGTCCCTTCCAAGTCTAAATATATGATCAGATGATTCCTTGAGCATTGATCCAGTCACTGCGGCGAAGGATATAGGTGCTAGACCACATCCAGGATTTGTCACGTTGCTAAAACCACTTGATCTAATAATGCTGGACTCCTAGTCTATAGATCTCCCTGGTCTTTCTTTAATGCCAGTAAAACAAGCACTATGTCCAGATCCAAAAAGCTTTGTTACTTTCCTTAGGCCTTTTAAATAGTCCCCAGGACTAAAAGATACTCTCTGAGCCACGAGCTCTGTGATATATTTTTTTAAACTGCAGGAGTAGCAAAGGAAAGATCACTAACATGAATAAGACTGACAAGCCACAAAGAACTGGAAAAGGCAGTGGAGGGACTGTGGGAGGTGTGGATGAATAGATGTCCAAGCAAGGTTGCTTCAGCACAGAGCAGTTTGATCCAGTTTCCTTGCTAATGGATTTCCCCACATAACTCTGCTGCTTCTCTGCAGAGGGAACTGTCCCTGCTTGCCTGACATAATGAGAGCTGAAGGTTGGCTGCACATCCAATTGATTTCCACTACATTTGGGAAAAGGTGACTTGCCTTCTTCCCATCCCCCAATACCTGCTGGATCCCTGCCCAATCTGGGCCAATTGGCAGAGCAACCAATCAGGATGCAGAAGGTCAATACAATCATACTTGCTGATGGGAGAGCCAGAGGATCTGTCTTTGAGCAGGATGTATCCTAGTCTGGAAGAAGGAAGTGGCAAACCACTCCAATATCTTAGCCAAGAAAAACCCCAAACGGGGTCGCAAAGAGTCATACCTGACCAAAACAACTCAAGAACAACAACAAAAATCTCAATCTGGAGCTGATTGTGCTTGATCCAACCCACTGAAGTTTTCTTGGACCAGAAATGACTTTTGGTCACACTTGTTGACATCTCTCTCCATTGAAAAGAGAAAGCCTCAAATTAAATGAGCAGAAACTGTTATTCAAGAGACCCACAATAGGTAGGACCTCTGCTTCTTGGGAGAGAACTAGTGTTTTGGAGGGTTTTTTGGTTTGTTTTGTGAGACAATCAGAGGTAAGTGACTTTCCCAGGGTCAAGCAGCTAGTAAGTGTCAAGTGTCTGAGGCTTTATGGGAACTCAGGTCCTCCTGATTCCAGGGCCAGTGCTCTATTCACTGTGCTACCTAGATGTTAATGTTGTACAAGGAAAAAGAGTGCTGAACCTTGGAATAATGCCTTTGATCTGTTTGATTTTGTGAGGAGAAAGTGACTTAATCACCCTGGTCCTCAATTTCCTTATTTGTCAAATGAAGGGATTAGACTAGATGGTCCCTATAGTCCCTTATAGTTCTAGAACTGTTATCCTATGAATGAATTTTCAGGCTGCACAACTCAAATAGACCTCAAAGAACAGCTAATCCAACTGGTCTATTTATAGCTAATAACTACAATAACTATTATATATAATATACATATACTATAATATATATTATGTTATATAACTATATATAACTAATAACTATTCATAAATGGTAAGAAATTCACCATTTATAAAGCTCTTTCCTCACAAGTAGGTGATGCAAGAATTGTTCTCATTTGACAGGTGAGGAAATTGAAGTTCAGGAAAGACAGGTTTCTTACCTCAAGCATACATAAATACCAAGTTACAGAAACAAGACTCTATTCTTTTCACATTTCCAAGCCTCTCAGGGAGAAGAAACCTTCAGAAAACTGTTTTTTAAAAAGGCAAAAAAAAACCCACTTTTGATGGAAAGGATACGAGTTACAACTGAAAGCTGGTGAGAGTTCAGGAAGTTCATATCTGTGACACAACCTGTGTGACCATGGGAATTCCCCGTAGCCATTTCACAAATAGGTTCTATCCCTACATTTACCAAAATCAAACTTTAAAAAAACATAAACCAGAAAAAAGTCTTATTATGGTACATCATTAAGAAGCAACCAGCTTCTTTGATCAAGTATTGGCCAGACAAGTCAAGTATTATGCAGTTGGCAACCCTTTCTGAACCTCTGCTTGCACCACCCAGCCCAACAGTTATTTTTTGAACTCTAAGGGAAATACCTTTCCTGAGCACTTAACTGCCCTTTTTTTTTGCATTTTAAAAATGTCCTGGCTCATTTCCTCAGCAACATTACAATAGTCAGTGAGTCAGTGGTCAGGCCTGTGTGCGTGCATGCTTGTGTGTGTGTGTGTGTGTGTGTGTGTGTGTGTGTATTTTGATTTTTTTTTCAGTGACTAACCCTGTCTGCTTCCTTAAGTTTCCAGTAATTCTGGATAAAGACAGCCTGAATCATTATGACTGTATGTTTTTCTTTTCTTTTCTTTCTTTTTTTAAAAATTTCTTTCACTCCACTTTTAAATATCAATAGCTACAAGCTGGCTGGAGAGAGTCATGTGGTTGCAAAGTAACTAGAGGCTGTAGACCCATAATTGGTGGGGAAATGTAGGCCACAGTGGTTGGACTTCTGTTTCCTCTCTTTGATGTTTAGGTCTAAAGAATCGCATGGTCCCTCATCTTGAAATTTCAACACATCCCTAAAACCATTGTATTGTTCCCAGAAACCTTTTTTGTGGCCCCTAACCAAAAGTGCCTCTTCCATTCTAAACTTTTCTAGAGCATTTTCTAAAGTTCTTTTTTGCCTACCCTATATTGTACTCCTCTGTTCTTATTTATTATCTTCCCCCACTCAGTAAATTTCCTGAGGGCAGGGGTTGTATCCATCCATATATCTATCCATTCCTACATTCACCTAGCCACAAGCATTTATTAGGCACTTAAATATAATCCATGCATATTTGATGGAGATACATAGAAAAGTAAAAACTATACATATGCATATATACATACACATATACATATAACTTACATATGTATATATATGTAGTGCATGTGTGTGTGTCACGCACGTGTGTGTATATTTGTGTATACAGGGTATCCCCAAAGTCTCAATGAAGTTTTAAGCCAATAACTGCAATAAGACTTTTGGAACATCATGGTGGGGTGGATATGGAGGAAACATATACTTTATCCTTATATATTCAGAGTAAACATCCTACCTTCCTAATAATAATAATAATAATATGAAAAAAGAAGAGAAGGAGGAGATAAAGATATTGCTTGTCCTTTATTCTCAAAGATAATCATGACATCAGGGAGATGACGCCATGACATGAAAATGAATTAAATTTGGGTAAGGGAGGGCTATGCTGGGTCACCAACCTCACTTTCTCCTCTGGAGTCATCTGAGTCCAATGACAAAATATAGATCAGCATGTCCAGAGATGGCCCTGTTTGCTGTGGGAAATGCTGGCCTTTTTAAGTTAAGATCTTCAACAGGTCTTTGTTTGACTCAGGCAATACCCATTCAGTGATTAAGGCTAAGTAAGAAAGAAATCCATTAGCTATTTTGGACTGTTAGGCTAGCAGGATCAGGACCCTTTCAGGGATCTCTCATTATCCTGATTTCATTTGTCTTCAAAAATTATAGACATTAGAGCTGGAAGGCACTTTAGAAATGCTTGAGTTCAAACCACTCAGTCACACACACACACACACACACACAAAGCTTATTACAAGAGAACATAAGTGATTTCCTCAAGATCACACAACCAGGTAGTGTTATTTATTTTTTTGGGGGGGGTGTGGTGGAAGAATTTACTTTATCCAATTTCAAGTTTTGAATTAATAAAGATTATTGACTTTTCTAGCTTGGAGTATTGTGGTCAATGTTTTTGTCCTTCATTCTTTAAGAGGACCCCGAAGTTTGGGAAGTGATCAGGCAGTGTTATAATGAAGATTCACATAAAGGTCCTTTGTTTCCAAATTTAGTGTTTTTCCACTACATCAAAATGCCCCCAAATGAAGCCAAAAGAGTATTTCATATGTAATATGTAATACTGTTTTTCTCTTATTTCTTATAAATGAGAAATAATAAAACATTTATTAAATACTTACTAAGTGTCGGGAACACACAGTGATAAACTCTAGAAATCCAAATAGAAGCAAAAATCCCCAAGAAACAAAAAACAAAACCCAGCCCTTGGCCCTGAGGCGCTTACATTTTAGTGATAGAAAAAACACTTATGGGATGTTGGGAATGGGAAGATGGGAAAGGTGGGAGAGGAGTGAAAACATACCTACAAGGGCTTAAGGGAGAAAGAAATCCAGAGTCAGAGATGGAGAGTCAGAGAGTCAGAGTCAGGATTCCCAAAGTGGAATGAAGGAGTGAGTATTGTTGGCATGGATACTTCCTTAAAAAGGGGATTTCAGAAACTGACAAATCAGAGGAAGGGGCTTCACTTTTCCTTCCCCAAAACTTTTGGCTCATCCAGGGGCTACTCAGAGTTGAAGGCTGGCATTACCGACACATTCCCAGATGTACATATTATACTGGCAATAATTCTATCTGTACTCAAGTGTTGGCAGCCACAAGTCTGCCAGATGTTGGAGAAGTTCTCAACTTTCACCCACTCTCACTGCCTTTCACATCTTAGATTCAGAATTATAGGCACCATCATAATTTATTTAAGCAAAACATTTCAATTCAACAAACATTTTTAAATGCCAGCTATTCATAAGATGGTACTATCCAACATTTTTTGAAAACCTACTATGGGTAAGTGTAGTAGGAACAAAAGAATTGTCTGGCAATTCCCAGCCCTCAAAGACAGTATATACCTAAATAATAGAAAGGTAGGACATGTGGGCAAAGAAATGTTTGACCATTCAAGACCAATAAAGTGGGTAGAAAATGGTTACATCAAAAAATATCTGAGGACTTAGATGTACAAAGGGCAATAGAAAGACATGTGGTAGGCATAAGTCATGCAACATGTTACCAGTGCTAATTTCTGGGCAAAAAGTAGCATCAAAAAGATACTCTTTAGCATATGTGAGTACAAAAAGAAGCGGGCTGGTTACAGCCACTTGGGAAGGTTGTCTTCAGTGACGTCCTTCATCCGGTAACTTGGACAAGATGGATTCCAGGTTCCCTTCCATCTCTGAGATTCTAAGATTCTATAGACTAAGTGTTAAGTGGTTGCACTCATTACTCCCTGTAAAGGAGAGAGATTATGACCTGGAATGAAAGGGAAAGACTTCCTGGAGTAAGTGGAATTTCAGTAGAACCTAGAAGAGAAAAGTAGAGAGCAATGGACTTGGAATCAGGACAGCCTGGTCTCAAATATCTCCTTAGACTTTCTAGCTATGTAATCTTGAATAAGTCAATCTCTCTAAACCATTCTTATCTCTAAAATGGGAATAATAATTGCACTTACCTCACAGGGTTGTTATTAGGATCAAATGTTTGCAAAACACTATGTAAATACTGGCTCATTCTTCATATTAGGAAAGATTAGGATTTAAACAAGCAGAGAGTGGCAGCAAAGTATTAAGTCAGGCATTCATTAATAAACAAACTTTTATTAAACAACTGCTGCTGTATATGCCAGGTCCTATACTAGACACTGAAGATACAAATATATAGAAAGAGACATTTTCTACTCTGGAGGAGTTTACATTCAACAAACATTTATTAAACACCTATTGTACATGAAGCACTTTGCCAGGCATCTAGCAGTGTGGTGTATCAGGAGATCATGAGTCACATATGAGTCTGCTTCCTTTGAACTCTTCAAAGCTTTACCGAACTTGGCAAATCTCAGGGACCCTGATCCAGGGAAAATCCTGTATGATTCTTTGGGTACCATGAGCCTGTCAGAAAACTACAAAAAAGTTGATGTACTGAAAAAAGAAACCAGTATCTAGAAAGAAATGCTTAGATGTGTCATCTCGTAATATTTACTAGAGCCGAGGGGTGGCTCAGTTGGTGAGTCGTGAATGATTCATGGGAGCAAACTGACCTCATCTTTGTAAAGCACCATGACCTGAGTATTTACAGAAATTTATTGGCCTCTTGATCTGCCCATAACTTCCTCAAGAAGTGATCTGCCCATAACTTCCCCCAAAAGTGCCCCTCTGAATAGGACAGATGGAACTCCTTGGAATTAGACAGAGTTCCCTGGACAATCTTAATTGAAAAATGTCTCTCAAAACTGGTCAGTTAGTGAGGAAAAAAGTATAATTTGAATAAGAATTCAGTTTAAGGACCTCTATTTTAAATATTTAATTTGTGCTAGGTACTGTGGTGGGTGCAGAGGGTAAATATATATAACGTGTGTATGTGTATATATATGTGTATGTGTGTAAGTGCATATATATATATCATATGTATAATATAAAAACACAAAAACAAAATAAACAAAAAACTTCTTTTTCTTCTCAAGGAATTTAAATTTAAATTTTACTGGGAGTAGTATACACCATGTAAGCAACATGTGACAATTAGGTAGCACATGCAACTAAGGGAATCAGAAAGGGTCTCCCATAAAGGACATTACCCAGGTTGAGGCTTGGAGAAAGATAAGGATGATTTGAGATGAAGAGGGGGATGCACAACAGTACCTGGGAAGTACCTGCTTCCCAGGGGGAAAGTAGCATTGAAGAGCTCTTTGCAGCCTTATTCAGTGGTGAAGGAACAATCGAGGACCCCAAGCTAGAAGAAGGGCATTCAGAGATCATTGATCCAGCTACATCATTTTACACATGAAGAATTGAAATCCAGGGAGGTAATGTTACCTGCTTGAGATCACAAAAGCAATATGTTGAGAAACAACATGGGACATGGACCTGACACTGTAATAGAAGGAAAGCCCTGAACACAGTTTATCTAGATGCTATTCTTGTCAAAAACCCCAGAGGAGTTTTTCTAATTACAGGAAGTTGATAATTGTATGAAACTCAAACTGTTGCTCATGTAACCTATTGGAGATGATAGGTTGAATAACTCTTACCCTGAGGGGTGCTAGGGTTATTAGATGTCTACAAAATGCAATTGTAGATATAGAGTTCTACTGGTCCTTAGCCTCTTTCTGAAGGTGATGGCTCCTCCCTAACAGGTGTCTTACAAGGAACCACAATAAGTGAGACTGGCATTCTCAGAGGGATTGTCCAGGCCTTTTTTCCACTCACTTTCTTGTTCTCCTCAGGCCTTCCACACACAGAGAAACATTTGTCTCCATTTGTGACAACCTGAACTTTCTCTTTAACACAGTTGAAGAGGGGGATCAGAACCTGAATCTCTGGAAGCCCTATCCAAGAGCTGGATGAATTATTGAATGTGGAAGGTGGGAGAAAGGAAGGAAAGAAGGAATAGTAGCTTCTTTACCCACTTTCCAGATCTACTTGATAAACAAACTCTACCCAGTGAAACGAAATCATACATCAAGATTTGAATTATGACATTTTTCAAGAGATCATTGGTTCATCTCATGGGCCACTAAAGAACATTCTTGTGTTTCTTTTTGTTCTGCTAGCGTCATGGCCAAAACCAGCTATTTCTGGGTGATAATTTCATCCTGAAAATTGTTGAATGAACAAATGAATAAATAAAAAAATTTATTAAGTGTTTACCACAGTCAAACCCATAAGGTACTTTTAGACCTCTTTCCTGAACAGTTTGGTCCATCTAAAAGGCCAGTTAGAAAGTTGTCAGATATGGCACACATTATTGAATGAATAAATGAATAAAGAATGAATCAAAAAAACCCATTTATTAAGTGTTTACCATAGTCAAGCCCATAATGTTTTTTTATATCTTTTTCCTGAATAGTTAGGCTCATCTAAAAGGCCTGTTGGAAAGTTGTCAGCTATGGCACACACAAATACTTCCTTTACAACAGTCTGAGGTATGGGGTGAAGGGTGACTGATAGATTGATTTGTATATTTCTATGAGCAAAGCCTAGTATGCCTAGTAGGCATTTTTTGGTTGTTCTATGTACCCTCCTGGTATATACCAAAGACATTTATAATAATATTACTTTGATGACTGCGTATTTTAAAATCAGCCGGAGTCAGGAATTCAGGTTAAGGGAAAATCTTCGATCTTTATTCTTTGTGGAGGGGAAGGGGGATTAGCAATGTGAGCAGCCACAACACGAACCAGCCAGTCATCCCTCTCTGCCTCTCTTCCTGCCCCTCTGCCTCCACCCACCAAAATCATCCCTACGTCATTTCCTATACAACACATCAGGACTTGCACAAAGAGTGGGTGGGGACCATTCTTTCTCCAAGCATATATATTAATAGAGTATGGTCCAATTACTATTTAACCTCATGTGCTTGGAGTCTCAGTGCATCAACTTGAGCTTCAGGCCATTACATCTCCCACTTTCTTTTGTTTTAGAACACAGGTGGTCATGCCATCCCTGACTTCTCATGAAAGGAGGTGAAAGCACCGAAAAGGAGGTGATCATGACCTCTCCCCCCTTGACTTCTCAGGAAGAGGGATGAAAGCACTAAAAAGGAGATGATCACACCCTCCCTGACATCTCAGGAAAGGAGACGAAAAGCACCAAAGGGAAGTGGGGGTTGTTAGTGGGTTTCTGGGCTGAAGGGTCTTACTATGCACAAACCCATCAGCATGGGAGGTATTACACAAGCACATAGCAATAACACAGAGGTTATTAGTGATGACCCTCCCCACAGTCAGTGCAGGCTCGATGTGGTGTAACAAACATGAATTATACATGCAAGTAGCAGTATAACAAATATAAATCAACATGGTGTTGTAAAAGATTGCCAGAAGTCCTAGGAGGGTATGTAAACAACAGTCACACATATGTCTTCTTCAGCAGCCAAGAGATAGTCCAAAACCAATCTATTGTCCATTGCTTCACATGTCAGGGAATCCAATGATCCCCCCAAGTTTTTGAAGTCCTGCAAAAGTCTTTTCATGTGTTAGGGAATCCAATGATTTCAGCAGATTTTGAAGTCCTATAACAGTCTTATTTCTCAGAAAATGCAATGATTCCTGAGGGCTTTCAAGTCTTATGTCTCAGATAATCCAATGATTCCTGAGGGTTTTCAAGTCCTACAACAATCTTATGTCTCAGATAATCCATTGATTCCTGAGGGCTTTCAAATCCTATAACAATCTTATGTCTCAGAGAATCCAATGATTCCTGAGGGTTTTTAGTTCCTGCAACAATCTTATCATGTCTCAGAGAATCCAGTGATTCCTGAACGTTTTGAAGTCCAACAATTTTCGATGTCCATGAGTCAAACAGCATAACTGCTGTGCTCTTTCAATGGTGAGCACAATCAGCAACAGAACCACCTGATATTTCTTGAGTCTTCTCTTTCATTTTAAGGGTCTGCTCCATCTCTCTGCAATGGACAAGGCAAATATGGCTCGTTGGCACCCATCTGATTCCTTCTCCACCTGTAGAGATAACACGCAAACCCTCTCCCCCAAGCAGTTAGCCTATCTGGTGCCTTCCATTCACCACTTTCTGGGTCTCTCCACGTCACCTGGCAATTATCTAAAGAGAGTGGAGCTGCTTGCACTGGACACTGACCTTCCAGTGAGTTATAAAACCTGTCTGCCGGAGCCAGTGTATCTTTGTCAAAAATCAAGAAGTTAATAGTATAAAGGGTTAGATTTAGAAGTTCTCTAGGATTACCTGTGGCTCCCCCCACCTTTTTTTGTTTTTGGAGGAGCATCTTAATGTCTCTGTTTCTCCTCTCTACTATTGCCTGTCCTTGAGGATTAAAAGGCATGCCAGTGGTGTGTAAAATCTTATACTGTGCACAAAAATGTGCAAAATGTTTAGAAGTATATGCAGGACCATTGTCTGTTTTTATTGCTTGTGGCACACCCATAATGGCAAATGCTTGTATGAAGAATTCAGTGACCACTCAGGCTGTTTCTTTTGCTGCTGGTATTGCAAAAGTGAGTCCTGAAAAGGTGTCTAACAGTATGTGGATAAAAGACAGGGACCAAAAGATTTATAATGGGTCACATCCATTTGCCAGATTTCATTGGATCTCAAGCCACCAGGTTTCTTCCCTGGAGGCAGTGTAGGAGCACAAAGGAAGGCAAGCCATACATTACTATGCTCTTAGCTTCCTCTCTTATTATTCCAAATTGTAAACGTAAAGCTTGAGCAGCCTGATGATATTTAGAATGAGATTCCTGGGCTTCTTGGAATGAAGGAGTATTGACCAACATAGTTAGAAAGCTATCTCCCTTTGAATTACCATCAAAAATGGGACCTGGAAGTCCACAATGAGAGTGGACATGCAAAATATAAATCTTACCTGCATGCTTTCTCACTTGCTCTTGAAGTTTCTTAAAGAGCTGATATATATTAGAGGCTGCAAATTTTATTTGGGCTGTGGCAATTCTTTGTACCATACCTACTGAATAGGCTGAAGCAGATATTATATTTATGCCTGGATAATAAGTAAGAGCTAGAATGATCACATACAATTCATTCTGCTGAGTGGACTGAAAAGGAGTTCTGATTACTCTCTTTATAGTTAAGTCATGAGAGTATACAGCAAAAATATTATGTTTGAATGCATCTGTAAAGATAGTTGGTCCTTTAAGAGGAACTTTAGAAACTTTTTCTTCAAGAATCCATTGTTATTAAGTGTTTATCATAGTCAAACCCATAAGGTTCTTTTATATCTCTTTCCTGAATAGTTAGGCCCATCTAAAAGGCCTGTTGGAAAGTTGTCAGGTATGGCACACACAAATACTTCCTTTACAACAGTCTGAGGTATGGGGTGAAGGGTGACTGATGGGTCGATTTGTATATTCCTATGAGCAAAGCCTAGTATGCCTAGTAGGCATTTTTTGCTTGTTCTATGTACTTTCCTGATATATACCAAAAACATTTATAATAATATTACCAATCCACATTTTATAGCATTTTAATATGCTGAAATAAGGGCTCTTTCAGTTTTTCTTTTTGCTCACAGTGCCTTGAATATGGTAGATGTTTTATAAATGCTTTTTGAATTCTGAGTCCAAGTGAAGAAGTATGAGAGTCCTTAGCCTAGGATGGAGGAGAGACTGAATGATCAATTGACCTTTGTCCAGAGGGCAGTGTGGTATGGTGGGCAAAAAACTAACTCTAGAATCCAAGGATTGGATCTGAATTCTAGCACTTAATGCCTAAGAAAGCAACATGGTCTGGGGTAGGATCTTGGGCTTCCAAAACCAGGAAGACCTTAATTAGGAAGACAAATCTTATCACAGATAGTAGTCACTTCAACTCTCTTGGCTTTAGCCCTTTATCTATAAAATGAGGGGATAGGTTTGATGCCTTCTAAGTTCCCTTTCAGTTCTGTCTTTTTTTTTAAATAAGGAAAGCTCTGTTTATTCCTGTGTAATTATTATTACAGGAATAGGAGTTAGATCTTGTCAAAAGTCTTTTCTGTATCTATCAAAATGATCACATAATTTTTGTTGTTTTCTTTTTTTAATACTATTTTATATTTTTCCAAATACACATAAAGATATTTTTCAACATTCATTTTTGTAAGAACTTTGTATTCTAAATTTGTCTCCTTCCTTCCCTCTTTTACTTCCTCCCTCCCTAAGACAACAAATAATCTGATATAGGTTAAATATGCACGATGCTTTTAAAACATATTTCCATATTTGTCATGTTGTACAAGAAAAATCAGACCAAAAGGGGAAAAGCGTGAAAAAGAAAAACAAACAAACAAAAAGGTGAAAATATTATGCTTCAATACACATTCAGTCTCCATAGTTCTCTCTCTGGATGTGGCTGGCTCTTTGCATCATAGGATTATTGAAATTGCTTTGGATCTTCTCATTATTGAGAAGAGCCAAGTGCATCACAGTTGATCATCACATAATCTTGCTGTTGCCATGTACAGTGATCTCCTGGTTCTGCTTGCTTCACTCAACATCCAGCTGGGACCCTTAAACCTAATCATCCTATGACCTTGGACAAGTTGCATAATCACTCTAGGCCTGAATTTACTGGTATGGAAAATGAGGGGACTGGATTAGATAATCCTTAAAACTACCTCACAACCCCAAATTCTTTGATTCCATCGGTATCACTACATCCTTTACCAGGGTCCTTCACAATTCAATTTTTGGGTCAATGGAACTCCCTCCATGTTTCATGAACTGTTATGATTGAATAATTCATGTCCTATTAGCCAGTTTCTGGTGATTAAGCTTGATGCACCAAGATATGTTGTTCCCTGGAAAACTGGCACAAAGTCTGTCATCTACCCCATGCTCAGAACCTTTTGAATTTTCTTGGACTTGATGAGGTTGAATTCCACTGGCAGAGCCTGCAAGAACTTAGGGTTAACTCCCCATTGTATGATCTTAATACAAAAAGAGAAGACTTGAAAATAAAATATGTTTTACGGGTCATGTTGAAACATTTTATCTACATGAAGTTGTTTAAGACTTTTAAAGTTGTTGGGATTATACATGAATTTCTCAGAGAATTAAATGAGCTCTATATTTTTATACCCTTTTATAATTGTATACAATAGTATATTTACCTTTCTTTATAATTGCATTCAATAGTATATTTATATAGATTTTCAACAATAATATTTTCAGTATAAAATTATTTTCTTAACTTATATGCTCCAGAGATTTTTATTTTGTATGCTCTTCAATAATGTATCGACTGAATGCTAAGATGAGCACCTGTGCAGCTAGAATTTTTTTTAATATTTAAAATACAACCAATAATATCTTTAAAAAATACTAAATACTATATTTTTAAAATTGTGAACCAAATCTTCCTTCATTTCAAATTTGAAGAAGTGACTAACCCATAGTTTCACACAGAAAAGGGGTGAAAAATGAAGCACAAACCCAGTTCTGATTTCAAGTCCAGGTTTCTTTCTATGACATCATATACTTCCTAGGCCAACTTAAGGGGAAATGACACCTTTACCCCTGGAGAGCCCAATGTATTTTTACCTTTAGGGTTGGATTGGGGTATATACATGGAAAAGAAGAAGCAGAGTGTACCTGTCTTTGGAATATTTTTTTAAAATTCTTTTAATGATCCCAAAATTGTCATTGAAATAAATACCTAAGTTTTTAAATTATAGCATTATTCATAAATCATGGATAGAACCTTGCAATCTCCCAAGAGTAGAAATTGATAACCATTCAAAGGGGAATAGAAAGTTGCATGGTGGTTATAAATAGACTGCAGCTCGGAACACAATGGATAAAGTTCTAAACCTGAAGTTAATAAAACTTGAGTTCAAATTCAGCCTGAGATACTTCTTGACTATGTGGTTTTGGGAAGATCATTTATCCTCTGTCTGCCTGTTTTCTCATCTATAAAATCAAGGAAAAATATCATTTTTCTAAGAGCTGTTGTGAGAATCAAATCAGAAAATAAAGTCAAGTGCTATATAAATGCTAGCTTTTGGCTATTATTATTATATCATAAATAAACAACTACAAAGGAGAAAAGGAATAAGGGATGCTATCAAAGAAATCTATAAATGAAAAAGATGGGGTAGATATGTGGCTAAAGTGGGTGATACTTGAGGGACAGCTTATTTGTTCTGCTGGCATATTCATGCTGTCAAGAGAAATTGATGAAGACTCTTAGCATATTGACTGGACTCAACCATGACAAACCAGTGAGAAGATGTGATCAACAGTCAGACAAGATGGTAGATTATTATAGATTTCAATCTCTGTCCTTGGAGGACATAGCACATTAGTGAGATCATAGATCTATTTCTGTAGTTGAATATGAGTAATACACCTGTGTGAGCCTCTGCGTTTCTCTCAGCCTCCTACCACTCCCAGCTGCTCTGTATCACTTTTTATACTTGGTAGTCATAACTGTTGCCTCTGGGTGGTTGAGTTTACTTGTCCTTTCCTATAGATTCTGCAGGGTGACCATCTATCTTTAAATCTTTTCTCTTCCCACTCTAAATGGAATTTTCCTTTTGGTTCTGTGGCCCACTATCATTCATCAGCAGGGGGTGGGACCAGGGGATTGGAAAGTAGGAAGGCAAAAACTCCAATGCATTCATTGTTCCTAGAGAGATGACTGAGGTTAACAGGCTTTAGCTCTTACAACATAACATAATCAAAAGAGGGTTGAATTTGGAATCGGAAACTCATGTCTTTGATCTGTATGATTTCGGATGATAATAAGGTTGTTGTTGATGATAATGATAATGATGGTGATAATAATAATAGTAGTAGCTCATATTTCTATAGCACTTTAAAATTCAAAAATTGGTTTTTATAGATTTATTTGAAGTTACTTCTCTAGGATCCAGTTTTCTGATTTGTAATTAAAGGAGTTGGGTTAGATCAGTCCATCAATGAGTATTTGCTAAATAGCTACTATGTGCCAGGTTTGGTGGGAGAAACCGAGGATACAAAATTTTAAAAAATAAAAAAATTTCCCTGCCTTTGAAGAGCTTACATTCTATAGGGAGAAAATAAGATTTGCCTATAATTCTTTCCAAGAAACACAAAGCAAAGAGAAGATAACCTTGTGGAGGATAGCTCTAATGGCTAATAGGTTCAGAAATGGTCTCATGCAGATGGTAGCACTTGAGATGAGGTTTAAAGGAAGCCAGAGACTGCAAAAGTCAGAGGTGAGAAGGGAGAGAGGTCCAGACATGAGGGACACTATATGCAAAGTCATAAGGATAGTGGTGAACACAGTTTTATAAGGAGTAATAAATTAGGTAATATGGCTAGAAAGTGGAGTATATGAGAGGGAGTAATATATAAGGAGATTGAAGGAGGAGTAAGAAGAGTCCAGGTTTTGAAGAGATATAAATGCCAAACAGAAAACTTGATATTTGCTCATCCTGCCAATTGGGATCTAACTGGATTCCAGTCCAGGATGGGGGGAGAGGCATGTTCTGGTCTGTAGTGTGGGGAAATCAATTTGGAAACAGGGTGGAGGATGCAGTGGAATAAAAAAAAGAGGTTTCCAGGTACAGAGATCAGTTAGGAGGCTCTTATAATAGTCCAGAAAAGGGTGATGAAGGCCTAAACTTGGGTGGTAGTTGTGTTTGTATGTGGAGGGCAGATGTATCTAAGCAATATTGGGAACAATGAAACAAGATAAGGTTGATATTGTGGAGTAAGTTAGCCAAAGGGTGGAGATGGTTATGACAACAAAACTCTGCACAGAAGTAGGAAAGTTCATTTGTTTGTTCAAAGTTTGTGGAAAAGATGAGTTATATTTCTATACATTGCATATGAGATTTCTTGAGGACCAATCCAATTAAAAATATCTAAAAGGCAATTGGTGATGTGGAACTGGAGGAGATAAAGGAAAGAGCTGGGTATCTAGATCTCAAAATCACCTGCGTAGAGATAATAACTGAACTAATGAGAAATAATGAATTACCAAAGGATAAGAGCCTAGACAGAAAAAGAAAAGAAAGTGCAGAACAGAGCCCCCATGAAAACTCAAAGTTTGTGGAGTTTGGTGATAAAGGAATAAAGTAAATTAAGAAGCAGTGATCAGACCGATGGAAATGAAACTTAGCAAAAGCAGTATCACAACAAAGCAAGAGAGCAAAGAGTATCCATGGGGAAAACTGGCCAGCTGTGGCAAAGACTGTAGAGAGATCAAGTAGGATGAAGATTAAGGAAAAAAACTATTAGATTTGGCAATTAAGTGATAATTGGTAATTTTGGAGAAAGTATTTTAATTTGAGTGAGGAGGCTAGAAACCAGAGAAACCAGAATGTAGAGATGAGGATAAGAGGAAAAGTGATGATTTTGAGTGAAGACAGCATTTTTCCTGGATTTTAACTGAAAAGAGGGTGATAGTTATAGGGCATATTAAGATCTAATGAAAGTGTCTTGAGGATAAGAGAGATTTGGACATTGTGTAGACAGCAGAGAAAAAATTAATAGCTAGAAAAGGGCTGAAGATTAGTTGATCTCTCAGGTTCCTTCCATTTATGATCATTAGATTATATAAGCCATACCTCTAGCTAAGAATCAGGGTATTGGATGATAAGAAATGGGCAGTGAACATTTCTGCAACTGGGATGAACTTAGAAGAAGTCAGTCAGCCAATGATCATTCATTAAGTACCTATTATATACCATTGTGCTATGCTATGGAGATCAAAAAGTAAAAGGTAGTCCTTACTTTCAAAGTGCTTGTAGTATAATGGGGGAGGCAACATATAAACAATAGTGTACAATCAAAATATATACAGAATAAATTGGAGATAAACAACAGAGAGAATGCATTAACATTAAAAGGAATCAAGAAAGGCTTCTTGTAGACAGTGATACTGGTAGACTCCAAAATTAATGTGAATTTTATTAGAGGGAAGGATGAAAAAAAAGGAGATAGGAGCAGGTCTAGTTCCCCTTTGCGAAGTAAATGTATGCAAAAATTTATGAAATCTTAGCATTTCAGAGTTGTAAAGGGTATTAGAGGGCATTAAGCCCAATCTCCCACTCTGTACTGGAGTCCCTTCTATATCGTCCCTGAGAGTTAGTCATTTAGCTTCCTCTTGGACAGCTGTCACTACAAGAATGTTCTTCATGGAAGTATGAATCATTCTCCCCTGTAATGTTCCCCCACTGCTCAGAGTTCTTTTCTCTGGGACAACAGAGATTAAAGTCTTATCGCTCTTCCACATGACAACCTATTAAACATTGAAAGACATAAAGCATGTCCCACTCTACGAGTCTTCATATCCAGTTAACTACTTCTCAGGTACCTACTATGTGCTTTACTCTTTGTTAGTCCCTTGGAATAAATGAATCAATGAAAAAATATTTATCAGATATTTATTTTGTACTAAGCACAATGCTAAGCATGGGGGATACAAAAATAAAAACAAAACAATCCCTGCCCTCAAGTAGCTTGCCTTCTAATTGAGCAAACAACTTTCGGGGGGGGGGGAATAGAGGTCATGAAGGAGTATCCTAGTCCACATTTTTTAAGTACTTACTATATGTCAGGCAAATATAAAAAAGAAAAATCAAGATCCCTGACTTCTGAGAGTTTATGTGTTCTTTTCTCTGGAGAGACAAGACATATGTATGACACATTTAAGAATTAATGACAGACAAGATATAGCACTTAAGCATTAATGTTTCAGTAGAGCTGTGAACTTGTCATTCTCCCACTGGCACAGAGTACAACCTTTCTATTCCTTCACTGTCTGTGTGTTTTTTATTCTTCCAATAAATCCTTCACAGAGAATTTTTCCCAATATAACAGAAGATTAGATTCTAGGCTTTTGAATACTTTGTAGCTACCAAAGCAACACTTGGTCTTTCAACTGTTATTCTTTGTTCTCATTTTATGACCAGTTCTATTTCTTTTTCAAGTACACAATACTCTTATGCATGAATTGGAGCCATTTGGGGGGACACAACTGTTCAGTAATTACATGCTGCAGTTTACGATTTACCTAACTTAGGCACGAGTGTATTGGATCTACAACTGTCAAATACTTTGTATCAACATTTGCACCTTGAAAATAGGAAAACAAAGTAGAGCTTGATATATTACTCTGTTTATTGTCTTGACTTAGGAAAATGATGGAAAAATGTTTGGATGATTAAATTTCAAAGTATGTCATGCATATATTTCCTGGCCTAGGAGGAAGAAGAGCCAGTTGTCAAAGCATTAAGCACATCCTTGATCCTATGTCTCTATTTTATTGTCTTTTGAGGGTACCTGCAATTTATATTTTTTCTAAGATTAAGGGGTTTTATAATGCCATCTATGGTTGCTTGGTTGTTCTTCATTTTTAAAGAGGAGCAAAATGAGACTGCTATGTTTAGATCAAGGTGTAGTGTGTCCAATTGTGGCTCAGAAGGCTCTACGACAGATGGGGCATAAATATTCCATATGAACATTTTGAACAGAGATGTTTCTAAATTTGCATGTCTCATGTTTCTTTTGGATGACTGCAATTCTACTTTGCTTATAGAGCACAATGCTTTTTTTGATATGGGAGTGCCATGCTAGGTAATCCTGAGCCAGTATTTCCCTATCAATTCCAGAGTTCTTCAGAGATCTTGAGAGTGCCCTTATATTGCTTCTTCTGACTTCCATGTGAACACTTGCCTCATGTGAGTTCTCCATAAAATAGATTTTAAAGCAAATGTTCTTTTTGGCATTTGATCAATATCTAGCAGGATAATGTTTTCGATATTCAGAAAAAGAGGAAACCAGTGAAGGATGGAAAAAGTTTTGTGAAGGAGATAGGGCTGGATTCAAACAGATGAGAGAAGAGCAGGGAGAGTAGTCTTAAGTAAGGGGAAAAGTATAAGAACAGAAACACAGTCAAGAACTTATGGAGGCCTTACTGTTTTCCTAACACTATCTCAGCCATCAGTGATGACGCAAAAGAAATAGAACAGCCATGTTTGCCTTTCAATAGCTTGCAGTTCATGAAAGGGAATAAGATCCACTTTAGCGAAGCAGTTAAGAATATGGAGTAATGGCTAAAGAATCTGCCCCAGAACTATGGTCAAGTCCCATGTCTGCTATCTACTATATTGCCCTGGACAACTGAATTATCCTTTGAGTATTGTAGACCATTAGTTCTCAAAAATCTAGCAAAAGCAGAGCTGCTGCACCTTATAAAAGGATCTGGGTGGGTCACATTTTTGACTTAGAAAACCATATATTAGCATTATCTGTGTTCTATTATATTGCCATTTATTTTGTTAAATATTTCCCAATTATATTTTAATCTCATTCAGACATTGTTCAGCAGTATTGTAGGTCCCCTGTACCCTCAGGCTATATCTCTGGCCCCTCTATTCTGAGCAGCTCTCAGACTTTAAGTTGCATAGAAGGGGCCAGCTTGCATTGATGGAGAGAAGAGTTCTTGATACTAATAGAATTATAATTCCAATCCATAACTCCTGTGCCTAGCTATAGCAATATACCAATGGCTATTCTCCAGCATGGTTCAGAATTCAAAGATCTGAGTTCATATCCTTCATCTGTCACTCAGACACCTATGGGATTGTGGACAAGTCACTCCATCTCTCTAGCCTTAAGTTTTGCCTGTTAAATAGGTTGGTTGGACAAGATGGCTTCTGAGGTTCCAAATAGCTTTATAAATCTATGATCCTCTGATAGGAAATGATGAAATACTCAAATCATTACTGCAAACAGGGAGGATGTCTGAGAAGAAAATCAAATGGGCTGGAATGGTCAAGGAGAATCTTTTGGAGAAGATGGATATTAAGCTGGACCTTAAGGAATTGCTAGGATTTGAAAAGATGAAGGAGAAGTCCAAAGGTATTGTGGAAGAAAAGAGCAACTTAAACAAGAGACAGTGGCTCAAATTGCCTGTGTTGGGGACTAAAAGAAAATATAGAGGATGTACAGAATGGAAGCCAAATCATGAAGTGCCTTGAAAGTCATGCAGAGGGCTTTGATCTTTATCCTAAAAAAATTCTTCTATATAATGGATTTTTGTACTGTGAACACTTTTGTACTGATTCTCAGCTGGAATATGCTCTCCTTTAAAAATAAATTTTATTAATATATTTTCTTTGTATAAACTTAAAAATCCCCCTGTATTATTCCTTTTGCTACTTCCCAGAGCACCATCTCATATAACAAACATGTTTTCTTAAAAGAAAAAAAAATAAGAAAAAACAATTAATACTTTGAAAAAAATCTAGCAACCTATATATTGCTCTGGTCCCATGAGCCCATTATCTCTGCAAAATAAGAGGTATCTTTTCATATCTCTTCTTTAGGGCCAAATCTAATATTCCCTCCTCTCAACTCAACTCCCTTTTGGTTCAGAATCAAGAATGATACACAGTGTACTTAGCGCTGATTCTCATCACTTAGTGACAGATTTCTTTGCCTTGACCCAGTTCCCCTCTGTGATGTAAAGAATGATTGCTTGATGTCAGAAGATTTTCCATTGCTTCCCTCTCCCCTCTGACTGTCAGAAAAGCATTTGTTAAACAAGGAGTGGAGATAGTTATGGTAGGTAGAGAATGGGACTTGCACCATGACAGATCCAATTTAAAATCCTGACTCAGACACTTAACCATCTTTTGGACTTTGAACAAGTCCTTTGCCTCTCCAAGTCATCTACAAAATGAGTATGTTGGATCAAATGGCCTCTTAGGTCTCCTTCAAAGCCAAATCCATGCTCTTATGAAAATATCCAGCTGTCCTGTGTTGACAGAGTTCAGTGGTTGAAAGAGGACTGAATCATGCCCTTCCCTAGGTCATCCAAAAGAGCCCCACTGAGAGAGTAGAGTGTTATTGCTATGAGTCCAATCCAAAAGAGAAATCATGAAACTCCACAAGTCCAGCTTGAGAATTAAGCCTTAAATATTTCAGGCACAATTCCCAATTAGAAGTCTCTGTACCGGGGAGAAGCAGTATTTTCAGTAGAGTACGACTTCTTAAACTTTTTCCACTCACAAATCCTTTTCACCCAACGAATTTTATGCAACCCTTGGTATGTGGGTAAAAAAACAACTAAATAAAAAAGTATACTGGTTGAATATAATTTCATGATTCCCACATTTAGTTATGAGAACCCACATGGGGTTGTAAACCATAGTTTAAGAAGCTGGGCAATAGAGGACCATTTACCAACATTTGTTTGATGGCTCTTGCATGAGCCAGCTAGAATCAGAAGGACTTTTTTGTTCAGAAGACAAATCCCTGGTTTCTGTCTCATCTTCTCATTTCATATTGGCCCTGGGGGCTGCAGTTTGAGGGAGGAAATCCCTAGAGCTCTCAAGAGAAGCTGAAATAAAAAGTTCATTTTCAAATTATGCTTGTATCTCAAGGGGAATCATGTGTCTTAATAGTTGTCAGGGAGTAAAGAGAAGAATAAAATATGGAGTGTCCTCAAACAAGTCAGAAAGCAGTTGCAGAGCAAAGAAAAGTAATAATAATGTCATTCTTGGTTCAGAGCGTTGCATCTATTGTGTGTATGTGTGTGTATGTGTGTGTGAGAGAGACACACACGGAGAGAGAGAGGGAGAGAGAGAGAGAGAGAGAGAGAGAGAGAGAGAGAGAGAGAGAGAGAGAGAGAGAGAGAGAGAGAGAGAGAGAGAGAGAGAGAGAGAGAGAGAGAGAGAGAGAGATTGTGTGAAGAGGACTGCTGTGTGAAGTTAATGTTCATTCAGCTCTTATCTACCCTTGCAGAAGCTGCTGGATCTATGTATGGAAATATAGTGACTGTTAATAGCAGTGGGATTAATTTTACTCTCAGTTTTTATTACTACCTCTTGTCTTTCCCTATCCCCCATCTTGTCACCATCCCCCATTCTGTTGTCCCCTCTGCTCTCTTGATTAGTGTAATAAAGGTTAGTGGGTATTATTTGGGTCTTTCTACCAAATGCTAACAATAAAGACTTGGTTTTTGGTTCCATTGGAAGCATAACTGAGTGAAAATCTCAATTTCCCAGAGTTATAGTCTGGTTTGTGATATCCAGATTTTCAGATTTCCAAAAGAAACCTAATCTTTACCTTTGGGAAATAATTGTCATATTCTCTTTGATGCATTGTGCTTCTATTTCTCTATCCCTTTACTTATCATCCCTGTGGGCAGTAGCTATTTATATGAATAATATTTATTCCTCTCCACCAGTCATCTCCTACTCATGAATAAATAAATCTATACATTCCCATAGGTATATATGTGTATATATGTATGCATATACATGCATACACAAATCCTTTATGCACATATGTGCCCATGTATCTGCATGTATATATACACACGCATGTAACTGACATTTACATAGTTCTCTGAATGTTTGTATAGTGCTGTTTACATAATTAACTTATGCGATCCTTTACTAGCCAATAAAGCATCAAGAGATGTAATAATAACATAACTGTGAGCTTTATAAAAAAGGAAGAGCTGACTCCTAATATAACTACAGAAAAATCAACTCAGTTTTCCCTCATAATTGTTGCCAAGTCTCATCAGTCTCAGGTTTTGGAAGTTTATTGTGAAGTCTTACCCTTCCACAAATAGGTGTCCCTTGGTTATACTTTGTAGTGAAAGGGATAAGCAAATATTGTAAGTGTGGTGATCCCCAGTACATGTAAACCGTGTCAATTGAGTTCACAGGAAGTTCTCAGGAACAAGCAGTAGAAGAGGACGAAGATAAAAAGACAATGAACGTGAAAGACATTGGGAAAAGAGATAAGAAAGTAGTGTCTATGTTGGCAAGTTGTCAGAGTGACTAATTGTCTCAGGTGTTTCTAGGTGAGTGTGTTGGTGGCTGAATCATCAATGAAAAGCCAGAGAGTCAGCTAGAGAGGAATAACCATGGGATGGATATCCCCTATCTCTGAATAATAAGATCTTTGTAAAGTTTGCAAAGCACTTTCCTCACATCAGTACTATGAGGTGAGTAATGTGTGTAGTATTAACTGCACTTTGCACATGAGGAAAGTGAAGTTTGATGAGACAAATGACAATTGCCTGTGGTCATGTAGCTAGTATTAGAGTCAGAATTTGAAAACAGGACTCCTAACACTCCATTTAATCCTAATGTTTCTTTAATAAATCAAATAAGATCATGGATTGAAAACTGGAAGGAAACTCATTGGCCATTTGGACTAATTGCCTTGTTTTATAGATCAGGAAATTGAGTGAAAGTGCTTGCCCAAAGTGCTCACACTAGTAGCAAATAACTGGCACTGGTGAGATTTGAACTTGAATTCTCTGATGCTAAATCCATTGTTCCCATACCTTAAAGGTTGTCCTTAAAACTACTTTCAGGCTGTATAAATCACTTGCCTCACAATGCTACTCAATAGATAAGTAGTATTATTCCCATTTATTATGGGGGAAATAGGATAAGAGAATGGGAATGTTTTGCTCAAAGTCAAAAAGTAGAAAGAGGAAAAGAGAAAGACTTGAAGTCTTCTCCTACCTGCTGTGCTATGGTTTAGAAGGATCCGATTAATTTAGATTTTATGTCTTCTGGGCAAAAATAATTTCTTTATCAAGAGCATATGTTTAAAAAGGCATCTTTGTGTAGTGAAAAAAATGCACTGTACTGAGAGCCAGCAAAGCTAGAAAAAGATCGGCCTTTGCCACTGGATTCTACTTTCTACTTGTCACCTACATTCAGAAGAATCAACATGCAATAATAGTTGCAAATTGCTTTGCAAACTTCAAAGCACTATGTAAATGCTAGCTCGGATTCCTTAAGAAAATTTGTGCATATACTGTCCGACATGGAACCTCAGTTTTCTCCTCCATTAAAAAATGATGTTGGAATAAATGAAAAATAAAATCCTTAGCACCTCTCAGCTGTTCTAAGATGTATAACTCATTTTTTCTGACTTGTAACACTGTTAGATATTTTAAAAATTTTTAACTCAAGAATCATAGTCTACTTAAATATGTTGGATGTTTCTAGTAATGTAGCTGTCTCTTTAGAGAGCAGAGTCAGGGAAAGTACTAGTGATAGAAGAAAAGATATGTTTTAGTTTATTTCCATCCACCCAATGAACCTTTCCAAAAGGTTTCGTGGGTCCTTTAGAAATATTAACATAAATATGTCTCATGAGACTCAAAGCACCCCTCCCCCTCTCCACCATTTTGTTAGTGTGTTCTATGAACAAGCTACTCTAGTTTTCAGCTAGTGGTAGTGAGCACACAGGAACACAATGAGCCATGCAGAATTGATGGCCAGCTATTCATTTGTACTTTTCACTCTATAATTTAGTACGGTTTGGAAGGTAATGAGAAAACTATTTGTATTTTTTTTATAAACTGTGAAAAGAAGCTTTAGTTCTGTAGCACTGAAGTAATGTAAATCATTTGCAACAAAAAGATGAATATATTGGAATGGGCTAATCTAAAGGTGATCCCTTGTCACCTTTACAAAGTACTTTCCTTACAACCCCCTCGAGAGATAAGTCGTACCTGTATTATCATTTCCATTTCATAGGCCCATGTTAAATGGCTTCTACAAGGTCACAGGGTTAGTAAATGGCCACTAGTAGAAAGCAGGGCTTCAAATTTCAAATCTGCTTTCTCTGCTACACCATAAATGTTAGTCAGCTATTCTCTTATCTCTCAAATATCTCCTCCTACACCTACCCCCCCCCACACACACACACTAACCACTTTGTCTCCTCATAGGCATGGACCCTGTTTTCTTTTAGATGCTTCTGTACTTCTAATCTCTTCTAAAATCCTAACCTAATGCCTCATCAAGGTGACCTTGGGTTTTTGAAAATTATGCAATAATTTCTCTCTTCTATTTCCTTCCTCTGTAAATTCCCTTTCTTCCTACTCCTCCCCTCTGTTTCCTTCATTTCCCCCCTTCCCTTTCTGTGGGCAGTATTATTTCCACTACTTATATTTTGACCCCAAAGATTGTTGTGGGGTGCTACCTCTGTAGGGCCACCTAAGAATGTTGAACTCTTTTTATGTTACCTTACTTATGTCACTATATGTACTATATGTTTAGGAGAGACAAGCTGGCATAGTGATTAGTACCTAGACTTATAATTAAGACGTTCAAATCACTCCTCAGAAATATTCTACTTGGATGACCCCAGAATCACTTAACTTCTTTATGCCTCAGTTTACTTATCTGCAAAAATGAGGGGGTTGGACTCAATTGTTTTAATGATTTTCTTCTAACCCTAAATCTGTGATCATGGGCATAGTATAGAGATTATCCTAAGGGATACAAATCCCTTTCACAGGGATTCTTTCAATTGTATTGGCCCTTGCTACTTTTTTTTAGGGATTAAGAATGTGTTTTGAAGCTCTATTAGTTCAACTCCAGCTGGAAATACTCCAGACCAGCATAGGAACAGGTGCATTGTTATGGTTATTGCTTTGTACTTTTCCAGGAGCCACATGTGAAGATCCCCATTTGGTTTTTGAGCACCCCTAAAGCCACCTAAAAGCTCAGACAGAGCTGACAGATGGGTAGAAAAACTTGGATATTTTGTTAAAAATCACATTCTGAACTTGGTATGACTTTATCATCTCATGAATGGCCATCTCCCCCCTCCAGCTGTGACCATGAGCTTTTTCTGATTTTATTAGTAGATTCTAATATGTAAGTGGCCTTGACCATAAAGCCAGAATATAGCAATAGGCACCATCACTGCAGAGACATATGGGTCACTAGCAACCAGAGAGAGCAATACATTAGCAATATACTGTATGCAAATTCTCTGGCTTGGAGAGAACTGAATAGCTGTATAACCCTGATGAAGAGTCCTGGCTATACCCAAAAGAAGCAAGTAGAGAAAATTGGCTAGCCTAGAATTCTGCAGGGGTAAAAATAGAAAGATACACAAGCCTTGTCACAGCATATAAAGGCAGAATCCTCTGATGAAATTTAACATCTGCTTATTAATTCGGCTTTTGAATTTGTTTTTGGCATTGCTGATTGATTTTTGAGCCTCCGCAGAGTATTTCTGTTCTACAGGTAATTAATTACTTCTTCTGGAAAATTAATTTGGGAAGGAAAAGAGGGAATTTAGAGAATAAAGATGCATTATCCTTACCCTGCACCAGCTCATGATGTTCAGAAGCACTGACCCTTTCCCGACCACTGTAAGTTAGGAGAGAGAAATGTAAAAAACAAGCTCTAATTTTAGTAGGAGTCAGGGCACTTTGTAGATAGAGTGGAAATGAGGATCTTTCAAATGAAATTTGTAATGGCATTTATGACATCATTCAAATGTCTTAGGTTGGTTCTTTCCTTGTTCACATATCCATGTGCCTATCAGTTGTCATCTTCCTCAGAAGTAGTGTTTTAAAGTGCCATGAATATCTCAATAGATTTAATTAAATTCGCCAAATATTTTTTAAAATATCTGCTAGGTGCAAAGCATTATGGGTACAAAGACAAAAAATCTCCCTGTCTTCAAGGATCTTATATTCTCTTGGGCTTAGGCAACAGGAAAGAATTTGATGTACATGAATAAGTAAACACAAAAGATATATAAAGTAATTTCAGTAGGGGAAGGGCAGACAGGGATGGAGTTCCAAGAAATAGAGGTGAGGAAGGACAGCTTTTGAGGCACTAGAGACTGCCCATACAAAGACATGGAAAGGATAAATAGTGTGTGTTAAATATGTTAAATAAGTTTGAATGGATTATACGGTGTATAAGAAGGTTGCAGTTATAAATTGCTTAGAAAGATGAATGATGATGTGTATCTAGTACTGTGCACTAAAGGGGAATAGAAAGAAATAAAAGGCACAAATCCTGCTTTCAAAGTGTTTGCTATTTAGCTGAGGAGAAAAGACATATGTAACAATATGTAGCATAATGATATACATTATAACAGTGTAACAACATATAATGAAGTATATTCTGAATCCTTTACTAATAATAAGGTCTCTTGCAGAGAAAGGAAAGAAATCACTTTAAATTAAACTGATTTTGGAAGAAGGTAAAAGTTCAGGGAAGACTTGATCTGAGCCATGAAAAATAGATAGATTTTGGGTAATTGGATCTAAAGGGAGGGCATTATAAGTAGAAGGAATTATTCCAGGGGGAAAGCATATGAAAGATAAGTCATTCAAGAGAAAGTGAATAGATGCATCTGGTAAAAAAATTGTTTATTTTGGAGAATAGTAGAAGATATATCTGAATAGGTAGGTTGGAATCAAATTATAAAGGACCTTGAATGCTTGAATGCCTTGAGTGTTTCATAAGTATCCAGAGGTAGTTGTGTATGCAAGCATATAGACATACACATATTTACAGAGAGAGAAAGAGAATATATTCTTTCACATAGATATTTTTTGAAATCTAGTTAACATGGTATAGTATAAAGGGCTAGATTTTAAGTCAAAGAAAGGATGCAGGATAAAATCCCTACTTTACCTGTTTTATATATACGTGTATATATACATATATATATATATATGTTATATGTCATTTATATGTGTGCTTGTATTTATAAACACACCCACATATATCATATGTGTATAATACATATTAATATGTTTATACAACTATATATAGATGAATGGATAGACAAATAGATGCATGCTCACAGGACAGGAAAGATCAAGGTACATCTTAGGGGAGTTTCTCGCTCTAGTGACTTATAGGTCCTACCTAGACACTTGGGGAAATATATTCATAGCTTACCTATACCCCTAGTGTCATCCTAGTGGACTGAGGTCCACTGCAGGTAAGCATTTCACAATATTATCAAATTATTTTTTTTAAGCAGAGAAATAAAAGAAATACTTGACTGATCAGTCATCACTCCCACAGAATTGGAAAATCCCTAGTCATTTGTCATTTTGAGCATAATAGCTCCTCTTTCAGAGTCCTGGACTATGATTCCAGTCTGGGCCCATGGTTCTTTGCTACTTGAAAGTAAAAGAGATAACAAGGTAGTAGGTAAGGGATACTCACCCTCTTTCCTCCCCTGTTCAACTTCCTGTCAATATTCAAGGTATAGTAGCATATAATTGGCTATTTTCTCAGGCAGACCCATCAAATCTCTTCTCCAGGGCCCTCATGTGATTTGATACCATTTCCCCAGTGAGAAAATAAACCAAAAATGTAAAAACAAAATGACAACTAATGCATCAAAAACTTGCTTTGTCCTTTTTTATTTTTTCAAGGTACCCATATTCTCTCATAATAACTGTCCTGAAATACTTAAAGGGATCAGCGGTTCATACATTTTGAGTTAGAAGGAACTTAGAATCCTAGTCCCAGTTTTTTTTTTAACTAACAAGATGAGAAAACTGAAACCAAGGGGATTTAAAAGATTTTCCCATTATCATGTGGGTATTATATGGCAAGGCTGAGCTTCAACCCTAGGATCTTTTCTTTGACTTCAAATTTAGCCTTCTTTGCTATACATGTTAACTAGATTTCTGTACCTTTCATAAGAAATTAGATGATCCTTTGGAACCGAAAGGGCAAAAGTATAATGTTATGTACAAGGTACAAAAGAGGCAAATGTAGATCTATGTAAGGATAAACTTTATATTGATTAGGGCAATCCCTAAATGGAATGTCTTCTCTGGGAAGGGAGAGGAGGCTCTTCCTTAAGGTCTTCAAGCAAAGGCTAGATTGTCATCACTATACCTCCCAAGGGTTGTCTACTCTAAGGGAAGCTGTGAATCATAGGTGTCAAAAAACATGATGCAAAACACTGCAGAGTGTCACTGGAACAAAATTAAAGCATAATTGGAAAATATTTAACAAAGAAATTTTTTGTAAATTAACAAAATGGGAAAATAATTAACAAAAAATAACAAAATCAGACTGCCATTGGAACAAAATTAAAGTATAATTGGAAAACATTTAGCAAAACAAAATACATAACAAAAATTTAATTAGATTCATTAGAGGTACACGACCTGTAAGGGTCCTCATGTATGGTCTAGTGGTCTCCATTTCTATTTGTTTGATACCACTACTTTAAATCCATTCTTTGAGGGTATCTGATTCTTGAGGTAGGGCCAATGGAACCCTGTTTTTTTTTACTGGAAACTATAGAATTACCTTCAGAGTAGAACAAGTGTTTATCTTAGCCAAGGTTTCCAGTTATTGCTCTAAAGAAAGACCAATTTTTATTTACTTTCCTTTTCCATAAAGTAAAAATGCTGTTTTATTTTTAGTAAATGGAGAGGATCAGACCTTCAACATGTATAACAGTAGGCAAAGGCTCTGACAGATGTTCAGACTTGCAAGCTGATCAGGAAGTAGCTAAGTTGTAGGCTTCCCAAGAGTAGGGCTCTCATCTCATCTATTACTTCTCTTGCATCCCTCATATTTCATCTATTACTTCTCTTGCATCCCTCATATCTCATCTATTACTTCTTTTGCATCCCTCAAAATGTTGGACAGGTGGCATTTAATAAATATTGTTGCCTTCAGTTGAACTAATTGAGTTCTTGACTTACGAATCCCAGTAGTGATACATACTAACAGGGGGAAATGTGTCTTTCTCCCTTTCATATTTGGTGATCTTTCACCATTTTTAGGTACAGCAGAACCATCTTTAGGCTCCAAGAGAGATTTAGGCTTTCTTAATTTCCTGTAATCTGCTAATTTTCCCTAAAAATATAGGGCAAAATCTCATTCAATGAAGGTTCCATTTGGTTGGGCTCTTAAAATATTTTGTTAAGAGAGATCTTAGAGATTATCTAAACCCAGTCTCCATGCTTTATAGATGAAAACATTGAGAACCAAGAGTAAAACCACTATGTTAGTGACAGCTAGAACTACATTCATGGTGCGCTTTCCACTGCCCAGTTCCTCAGGTTAGGAGTTATTCCAAATGAACAGAGTTGAAGCAGGGAAGGAAGAAAACTTAAAATAGCTCTACTAAAGGATTGTACTTTCCTTGATCTAGTCATTTTTCAAAGAAGATGGTGAGCTCTATGGTACAAAGCAGACTATTGACTGCCCCACCAAAAATTATAGAATTCCTCTAAAAGTGAGAATAGGGTAAGCAGCATCTGCCTTCAATCATGGGAGCTAGTCTTGAAAACAAGCACCACATGACTTGGATCATGCCATGACAGAGCCTGGTTTTCCAAGTAATATCATATTGAGCTAACAGTGACCAAAAAGAAACTGCTCAAAAACAGACAGCATTTCAGTGGCGGAGTTCCAGTATGACATCTGAAGCCCCTTTGGAACTATGAGATTAGGAGCATTTTCACGCTAAAAAAGTCATCCGTGAAAAATATCTGACTGCTTAATCCATCCATACATATGTATCCATTGGTCAGTCCCTACATACATGCATATTAATTAATAGAAGTCATTGAATTACCTTAGAAGCACTGAACTCAATATTTCAATGGTGTCATAAGTCTATGTGTGTATGAGATTGACTTCTATTTCTCTCAAAAGGGCTATTAGGGACAATTTTATGGCATACCTATGTTTTATTTTTATTTTTTTTCATACCCATGTTTTAAAAAGTGGGTTCTACCCAGCATAAATATATAAATATCACTAATTAAGAAATTTTTCTTTCCCCTTTCCTTGGAGAAGTAGAAAATTATAGGAGTAAAATGCTCCATATTCTGTCAGACATGTTCAGTGTATCAGTTAATTTTACTTCACCATTTTTTTGTTGTTGTTGTTTTAAGGGAAGATTCACTGGGAAGGGGATCTAGAAATCTTAATAATATAAAACCCCAAAACATCAATTAAACTTCAAATATATGTGTATATATATTCTCTCTATATGTAATGTGCATATATATATAATTATATTCTGGTACATGTATGTTATATTAAAGAAGTCATATGTTATAGTGGACAGAGATCCAGCTTTAGAGTCAAGAATACTTGGATATGAAGTCCACTTCTGACAGAGATGCTGGCTATAGGAACTTGGGAAAATCATTTCCTCTCCTAATACTCTGCAGCAAATCTCAATAGCTATAAATTGCAGAGCAGGTAACCATCACAGGGAGTTTCCTGATCTGTTCTCTGTGCCAATGACATCCCACTACCGGCTGAAATAGACACAAGCACAAATACTTAAGATCATCTCATCCTGCTCCATTTTGCTATCTATTGGCTTTGGGTCTCTCTCTTTTTTTTTAAATCAGTTTCCAAGCTCCTTCCTCTCTGAGATCCAAGGCTAACCTATGAGTGTTTCCCCCTGCCCCCGTGCACTCACAAAGTTTCCAAACCTTCAAAAGAAAAAGTGTCAAATACTGAAATCCAAAGTTTGATAGTTTGTCCAACTGTTTTCATATTGTTCTTTACTTTGTGTTCTTGCATGCAACTGGCTTGGCATTTTGAGTATCCAGCATGTATATTCAGGAACACATGGATATTTATATTGGAGGGAAAAAATTCAATATTGTCAAACCTCTATTCACCAGAATGCTTGGGGCACAAGATGTCCTGATTAATAGAAATTGCCAGTCAACTCGGGGATAAACAAAAAGCTTGTTTCAACCATTGTTGTATGAATCTTCCCAAAATAATTTAATAATTTAAATTTAATTTAATTTATTATATCTTTTTATGGCATCAGCTATCAATAGAAAAGGTACAGGGGATGGTTCTAAGTGTATACTAAATCTAGACTGTCTTCTAAAAGTTCCCCTTTTTAATGAAATTATCCATTTATTTTCTTGTAATCTGCTAATTTCGCCTAAAAATATAGGGCAAAATCTCATTCAATGAAGGTTCCATATGGTTGGGCTCTAAACAGTTGATCTTTCACTGAATTTCTCATTTTTCATCCATGTAGACAGCCATTAATATGAATTTCCCAGTCCCCATGGCTGATTTCTGACTTAAAATGGAGTTGATTCCAATTTGGCTCAGAAACTTGTGAACAGGAGGAATCCCTGCCTTTGGAACAGATAAGCCTCTGCTTGGATAGCTAAGGCTTCATGTAAGCCCCTGGCACCCCTTGGAAACTACCTATGGTTGATTACTCTATCATCCTCTACATCCTCAACCAGGATGTGTTTCCTCCACCTGGACAAGTAGGACAGACGGCATTCCTTGGGTTATCTTTTCTAGCTCAGAAGCTCTTTCTTTCCAGATGGCTGGGTTTTATCAGTTAGCTGCGTATTCAGCTATTCCATATGTCTCAACCACATAGTTTGAGTCAAAGATTAATTTTCTGCACTTCACCCCTCTGCTGCCCACTGGGTTCTACCTAAATCCACACTTTTAGGCACCATTTGAAGTAAGCACCCTTTTTGCATCTGATGTAATTCTGTGACAATATCCCACAGTGAAGGGGGGAGGGTGGACAGGATATTTACCATGTTATGTTTTAAGTCAGATAAGTGAAAAGTTGTTTGCAACTCACATTTTTCCATTGTCACATGTTTGGGGTAGTAAATGAAAAAAGAAAGATAAACTAAAAATTTTTCCATGGATTTTTATGTTTCTGTCAGCCAGATCTACTCTGCTCATATGTACATGATACTAATTTTTATGTGTATGAAACTAAAATGTGTCATAAATCTAAGATGGCCCATCAAACAATTTGCTCATAATAGCATGCTTGAAAATTGCACCAAAGTCACCCTTCGGAATACAAAAGCAAAACCCAGACAATAAAAAAGAGAACTCATCCTCAGATGAGTTTGCGAACATTCTTCTTACTAATGATGCTCCATTTGACAAACATTGACTTCCTCTCTTCCAGTCCTCACCTTTGCCCGCTCCCTTTTTTTTAAAAATAGAACAGGAATTAATATGGTTATCTTCTTAAATAACAAATGCCTTGGTTCAAGCATCAGTCCAGTAATGACAAACCAATATTTTATTTTGGAATTATCATCTTAATACCACTGATCTAGGAAAGATCTTGTAGACTCCTACTTGTGAAGGGGTTAAAAAGTCATCAAGCTGAAGATCCAGTAAAAAGATGGGCTATTGTTTCTTTTTGAGGGTTTCTCTGCTAAAAACTGATGGGTGAGGGCCAGGACCCAGAGCTGTCAGGCTGAAAGATTTTGAGACTCAGGAGCTTCAACATGCAGTGACACATCCATTGGTTAGAGTTACCTAAAATGGAAGGTGTGCTACACTTGGAATTGAGATACCAGACGTAGGTCAGGAATCCAAGAATCACAATAAAGGGTAATAGGAGGGAGAAGGTATTTGACTCAAAAGCTTGTGATATGGAAGAAGATGCAGCATTGCTACAGTTAAGGCCAAATCTGAAGTAGATCCTTATTGCAAAGACAAAACAATATAGCAAAACAAAACACCCCCCCTCTCAAAAAAATTCCCCATCCCCATTGTATTTGAGCCATAACTCACCACCTTCCCTCATCTTCCATATTCATGTAGCTGCCAAATCTGATTCTATTTCCACAGTCCCTGTCTCATTTATCTCATTTATCTCTTGACAAGATTTCCACCCCATTCAGGACCTCACTACCCCTCATTTAGACTGTTGCAATAGCCTCCTAACTGGTCTCCCCACTTCTGCTCACTCCCTTCTCCAAGCCAATCTCCAAAGAGCTATCAAAATAATCTTCCTAAAATACAGGAAGAACAATCTTCCTTATATTACTTTCTTTTCTGTGAAATTTTAAATTGCTCCCTTCTATAAAATAGGACTATTAATAGCACTAACATCTACCTATTATGAGAATAAAATACAATATTTGTGCAGTTCTTTGTAGACCTTAAAGTTCTATATAAAATAGTCAACAAACATTTATTAAGTGACAGATACTGTGCAAAATCCTGAAGATACAAATATGAGAGGGACTATCTGCCCTCAAGGAGTTTGCAATCTAGTGGCAGAAGACCTGTATCATGGCTTCCTCAAAAGACAAAAGCGAGCTTAGAGGCAAAAAAGCCCCAGCCAGTATTTACCATCATTTCAAAGAGGTTTCATGTGTTCAAGACTTGGTACAAAAGACATTAATAAGCATATGAATGGCTTCCAAAGGAGAATGGTTGGTTGTGGTGAAAGAATGGGAGAAAAAGATGGACATTCGGAGTGGTACATTATTACCTTCTAAATATATTGGGAGGGGAAGGACAGGAGTTGAAGGCCTATAGCATGTTGGCTACAGCCACCCATGATGAGAAGCCATTTCGATCCAAGAAATGTTAAGTAAGTGCCTAGGATGTACAAGATGTGTGGTACTAACACTCTCATGAAATCATTTCTTCCTTGAAAACATTTATATTCTTTATAAGAGAGTGAACAATATTTCATTGTTGAAGGGGTATATCTCTTAGGTATCTCCTTTAAGGGAACAGAATCTTCATGTTTTTTAAGAGAATATAATCTACATGTGTATATAAAGGTGAGCTCCACTGCCAAGTGCCTAAGGGCCATTTTGAACAGAGTGTCCTGTAGTCATGTCAAATTCAACATGTTCAAACCAGAATGTCTTTGCTTTCAGTCAACCAAGGAATAATCCTTGATCTTTGCTCTTCCTCATCTTCCCAAATCCAACCAATTGTCAAGACCTATGATTTTATTAAATATCATCTGTACTTATCTCTTTCTGCACCCTAGTTCAGATTCTCATTACTTCATGCCTGTGATATTGCAATAGTCCTTTAATCAGTGTCTCTGCCCTGTGTCTCTCTTCATTCCAATCATTATCCATATATCTCCTAAAGTAATATTCCGAAAGCACAGATGAGGCCTGGGACTCTCTCCCTAAAAACATTCCAAATCATTTCTAAGATGAAATGCAACTTTTCTATTGATTTTTTAAGCCCTTTACAACTTCACTTCAACCTACCTTTCCAGGACTGTCATATATTATTACCCTTAATATGCACTACTGTTTAACAAAACTGATCTTCTGGTTATTTCTCCTCATATACATCATTCTATATCCTTATCCAGTGTTTTTTTCATTAGTTCTGCCCCTTACCTGGACTGATCTCCCTCTAAACTTCTAAGTCTTAGAATACTATGTTTCCTTTAAATTTCATGAGAGTTCTCCTGATTCCCCCTACCCCCCAGCTTCTGTTGCCATCCCAGTCCTAAAACTACTTTCCTAATCCCTCCCAGTTGCAAGAGGATTGCTATGTGCACATAGTGCACAGGCAACATACATTATCAGTAGTGTCATTCTCCTTGAGTTATCTCATCATTGAATTGGCTTCCTTTAAATTTCAATTAAAATCCCAACTTTTAAAGGAAGCCTTTCCCAACCCTTCCACATTCTGGAGCCTTTCCTCTTTTAATTATTCCTTATTTATCCTATATGTAGTTTCTTTTTCCATATTTGTTTTCTTGTCAATCTCAATAGATTATGAGCTCCTTGAGGCAGAAAATTATCTTTTGCCTCTTTGTATTCCCAGCTCTTAGCACAGTACCTAACATAGGGACTGTTTATGTGCAACCTGTGGCAGAACATTCTGAAAATTTGTATTGATCTGATCAGCAATTGTCTGATACAGTAACTTGACATAATGATGTTATTTTGGTCCTCTCAGGAACAAAGAACAACCACCACCTGGCATCTAGTATATGTTTACTGACTGATCATTAGGTGGGCTAGCTCAAAGTAGACAGAGTTCAGACACTTACCAGCTGTATGATCCTAGACAAGTCATTTAACATTGCCTGATTCAGTTTCCTCATCTGTAAAATGAGGTTGATAATGTCTTGTTGTGAGAATAAAATGAGAAAGCTTTTATAAAGTATCATTAACTTTAAGATTGTAGATAAATACTGGCTATTAATGTATTGTATCTGTGTGTGTGTGTGTGTGTGTGTACATACTTCTTCATGTACATATTATTTTCTCCAGTAGAATGAAAATTCCTTGATAGCATGAATTGTTACCATTTTATCTTTGTTTCCCCATTTCTTACCATAGTGCCTCACATATAGCAGATGCTTAAAAATGCTTGTTGATTGATTGAGGAGAACCATTGTAGTAGGGAAGCTAGACATGCATTAAAACATTAATCAAGTAGGTCTTAGGTAAAGGCATGAGCAACTCAGCCATTTTTCTATGTAGCAATATGAGTTCAAATGCTTTGTTCTTATCAGTTAATGCAATTAGCTTTCTTAGGTTAAAGATTCTTGTCCCAGGAGCTGGCTGGCATTGCAGTCTAGCAAGCAGCCTTCATTTAATAATGATAATGACCTTTGTTCCCTGTTGGCTTCTTGCCCCTTCTTGAACTGATGATTTAATAATGGGACGACTTAAGAATCTAATACTAATTTTCCCTCAGTTCCTTTTTCCTCTCCCTCCCCTTTCTTACCCTCTCCCCAGCAGGGGCTAACCTAGATATTTCTGACATGATTACAGTTACCATATTTCAGTTTGGTGAAAATAGGCTGTGTTGATAGTAAAGCCTAAAGATAGAATATGGCGATTATTTTTATTTGGCTTGAAGTTGAACTGTTGGCCACTCTCTTTTTACTCATTCCAGTATTTCTTTTCTACCTTATGAGAGAGTGTCATGGATCACATGTGAAGCTTCAGGAAAGATCCATTTTTTAAGAGATACCCCTACTTCTCAATCCCTGATTTAATATGGTGGGAGCTCTAATGATAACCAGGTTTTACATATTGCTATAAAACATAGAAAGTACTTTATATCATTTCCCGTTCCTTTTTAATCTTAGTGCCTTCCTTCTGATTACTTCCACTTTATCTTGTATATATTTTATTTTTACATAATTGTTTGCATGTTGGCTCTCCATCAGACTCTGACTTCCTCAGCATTTAGCAGGATGCCTGACACATAGAAATGTTCAACAGATGCTTATTGACTGCCTGATTTAATCTTCAAAACATCTGTGTGAGATAGATGCTGTTATTACCTTTTTTTTACAGATGAGGAAACTGAGTCTAAGAGAGCTTTACTAATAAGGGTCTAGAACAAAGTTCAAATTTAGGTCTTGCTGACACCAAATTTAGACCTATATCCATTATACCAGCTATTTACTAATACCAAGGACTTTATTTTGAGATGATTTTATTTCTTCCTAATCTTCATCCCCTACAAGACCCATGGTCTAGGAAAGGTTGGACATCTCATTTTAGGAGTGAGGAAATAGAGTAGGTAAGCATTTGTGTTCTGATTCTGATCATCTCCATCTGACTTCATGAACATATTCCCAGAAGAAAATAAATTTTTATTGCATAAAATAGAAGCACTGAGTCATGATTAGGATTGCTTTTCTCATTTCCAATAAAAAAAAAACAATAGTGACATTTGTGGGGAATTTCTTAAAATAAATCAAGGCCAGAGGCAGATATAGCTCCATAAAATCCATTTCTTCAGACCAAGGTCCTAGCTTTTATATAAAGTCACTGTCCCAAGTAGTACTGTTTAGCATTCTAGCCACCCACCAAGCCAATTGCATCATCCCTCTATCCAAGAATCCAATGGGATGACTAGTAATTTGTGTCAATCATTTAATTTCTTTGAGCATCTGTATCTTCACCTACAAAATATGAAACTTAAACCTGGTATCCTCTAAGGACCTTTCCAAATCAAAAGTTTTAGGATTCTGGGATTTTAATCCCAGAATCCTAGAGATTTTGATCTGTATGACTCATCTTCTCACCTAGACAAATTTCATAGATAGCAGAAACTTTGATTCATACTTCTATATCCTTCAGAAAATAAGCAATGTCCTAGGTATCCAATAAATCTGTGATGAATAATTGATTATTTTCTAGTTCTCAATCTGGAACTTTGTTGGATAAATGGCCATCCTTCAACCTGATTCCTTCTAACATTCGCTCCATCCAGCCACTATTCTTTCAACAGCTTTCCTGTACCTCCGCTTTGTGGATTGACACCCCATTTGAATTGAATAGTGGCAAATCTGGTTTGTGGCTCACCACAAAGTTGGCAAACAGTATGCTCCTACTGGATTTCACCATCCAAGGAATACTCATGATATAGTTAGCTCTGTAAAAAGGGCAAAATCCTGATTCTGTTTTTCCCCAAATGGTTAGACTTTTCTTGGGAGGGGTCTAAAATGAAGCCTATTGGGAGTAGCCAGATGATGCAGTGGATAGAGCACTGGCTTTGGAGTCAGGAGGACCCAAGTTCAGATCCAGCCTCAGACACTTAACCTTTCCTAGCTGCCTCACTTACCTCCAGTTCACTTGAAAGTCAGGACATCACCTTTGAGATGTCATTGCTCTTCTTGGAGAATAAAAGATGAACAAGAACGGATTAAAAATACCCTCATTTCACCTGGGATCATGTCTGAGAAATAACCAAATGGACCTATTTCACATCTGAAATGAGTACAACCAATGGAAATTTAGGGGATTTGAGAAAAAAAAGCCTAATGTAATTTTCAAATATTGTTTTCAATTCAATCTGCATTTATTAACCTCTTATTATTAGCTCTAATCTCTTAACTCATATCAGATTCCCCAATAAATTAAAATGAAGCCTACTAAGTGGTCTTCTTCCCATCAGTCTCTCATCTCTAATTCATCCTTCATAGTTTTAGGGCAGTCTCTTTAATACACAGATGGCACCATAACATGCAATTTCCCACTCGAAAATCTACTATACAGAAGAGAGCTTGTCATTCAGTATCCTTCACAATCTGGTCTCAACTTCCTTTTGAATTTTTATCTTACACCATTCCCCTTCATACAATAGCTGAACCAGATTATTCATGTTCCCTAATTTTTATCCTAGCTACATCTATGTATAAATACACATATGCCTATCTATATCTGCAAACATATATTACTATACACATGTATACATACACATATATGTGTTTGTAAACACACATATTTCTAGGTAAACTTTATCCCCAACCCTGAATATCTCCCTTACTTCTTCCTATTCCCTATCTCTGCAAATTTTCCCTTACTTGATGGCCCAAATCCAGAGCTCTTTCTTTTCTGTAGCTCCCTCAGATCCTCCCACCTATTCGAAATCTCCCTCTTCTCAGAAATCGCATTATACCTTATTTGAGACTCCGCTATGCATTTTTAAACTTACAATTATTCATACATCTGCTAATTTACAAATTCCTTGAAGTCAGCTACTATATCTTACTTCATCTTTGTATACATAACTCCTAACATAATTATTCATTGCCTCTTGCCTTCAACAAACATTTTTTAAGTGCCTACTATGCCAGATACTTGAGAGATATCAGGGATACAAGACAATGACAAAATAATAAATAATAATAAAACATAGTAAGTGCTGGATTAAGTTGACATCAATATCTAACATCAAGTATTATATTTTCCCCTTTTCCAGTGCTTAGCACAGGGCCTCTGGCACTTAATAAAGTGCCTGAAACATAGTAGGCATTTAATAAGCGTTCATTGATTGATTGATGTTCCAGAAAGATTTTGTCATTCATCTGGCCTTGCTTGCAGGCTTGTGGCTGCCCAGGGAGAAATCTCTGTTATTTAAATCCGGAAGAGACCTTAGAGTTCATCCAACTCAACCTCCATCATTTTATAAATGAGGAACCTAAGAACTAAAAAGGCTAAGTGGCTTGTTCATAATCACTCAGGTAGAAGGTAGATTTAGAGTCAGATTTTAGGACGCCAATGTTAGTACTCTTTTCCATCAAAGTTCAAAGAGCCTCCAGCTGAGTCAGAACCTTTGTTCTCATTATCAAGTCAGCCTCAGAGAGGGCTTTGGTCTCTGGTGCCTTGTCTGACCTCACCTGCACACCTGTCCTGGATTCCTGGCCTATTGCCTCCTCTGACTTTGGTAACTGGGTGCTCCTTATCTGTGGCCAGATCATTCCCTCCTGGCTTCCATCCTCGGCCGTGCTATCACCCTCATCCCTGAACTGACACCTGGGATTTGTGGAGTGTAGGGTGATCGTCTGTGAGATGTATCTTTGTCTGGCATCCTCAGGAAGGATTTTGTTCCTTTTGAGTTACCATCTGAGGTTTGTCCAACAGCTTTAGAGAGCTGGCTGTCTCATTGATCTTTGCTAATGCAAGGTCAGAGCTCAGTCATTTGTCAATGTGTTCATTTTTATACTGTGTACCAATTACTCTTTAGAATCAGAACTGCTCCATCAGCATCCTATGAGAGAAAAAGGGATTGAACTGGGTGCACTGAAGCTGGATTTTGCCTAGCCACCAACTTTTCCCTGTGTCCATAGAAATGCTAGTCTCATTTTCAGAAGGCTAATTGAATTTCACAAGCTTTAAAAAAAAAGGCTAACCTTCTGTGCAGGGTGCCTTCTGTTCTCACGGTATCACTGGAGGAGTGAGTAAGGCCAATGGCTGTGCAGCTTTGTCTCACATCCAATTCACTCGAAAAAGAAGACATCATCCTTGAGATGTCATTGTTCTCCTGAAGAATGAAGGATGCACAACAATGGGTTAAGAACATCTTCATTTTGCCTGGGAGCATGTCTGAGAAATAATCAAATGGATTTATTTCCCATCTGAAATGAGCACAACCAATGGAAATTTAGGGAATTTAAGAAAATTGTAAATTTTCAAATATTGCTTTCAATTCAATCTGCATTTATTAAACTCCTACTGTGTATAATGCATGGTGCTAAAAACTGAAGATGTATATAGAGTCCAAAAGGAAACAGTATTTCCCTTTAAGGACTGCTGGATTTATTTATTTCTGACTCAGACTTGAGTCTGTCTCTTGGTATCACTGAATAGTTCTCTGTTTTTATGGAAGGGGAGGGGCTTATACATACAAAATATATAGGCCAGTGGATTTTAGTCTATTTGTCTATGTTGACACTGTATTGATCTGAATTGGTCACCATTTCAATTTGGACTGAAAGATTTTGTCCTGGATGTTGGTACCCAGGGGGCTCACTTCTTCCCCACAGCAACAGTTCCCCTCGAGAAAAGGGAAGAAAAAGAAGACTTCAGATCCCCAGAAGGTTGATACCACATTAAGAGCCAGATAGGGCCACTAAAGAGATACTCCTTCCTTTCAGATGGAATCCTATGGAAAATAGCAATGTAACTCTGGAACAGACCAGAGATAAGTATTGATCTTGAAAACAGAATCCATAATCCAGACCATAATCTATCCCTCTTCCTCAAATGAGTATGTTTGGGGCCAGCAGAATTCTTGGCAATGGCCCTGGATTTGTATATTCCTATAATACCCCAGAAAGTATCCTACATGTGTGAATGTTGCACAAATGCCATTTGATGAAGAGGAACTCACAAGTCTGTTGGTTGAGAATGAAAACTAAGTTTTAATAGGACTAAGGACTTGGGCTTCCTCACACAGCATCTGAGAGATATGTAAACCTTAAACAATTCCCACTAGTGACAACAAATTGAAATGTCACTCAAGATAATCACCACACTCCCTCTTCTAGCTCCATCCTTTTTCATTGATTATCCTTCATGCCTTCCTTGTATCTATCTTCCAGCTCCTTTTGAGATTCTACTTCAAGAGGCCTCTCATCTTCCCAACTGCTAGTATAGCCCCTTCTAAATTATCTCCATTTTCCCTCGCTATATCTTGTATATCTATGTTTATATCTATATCTATATCTATCTATATAGTTTTTTGCTGCTTCTCTTTCCCATTAGAATGTGAGCACCTTGAGACCAGGGTCTATATTTTTGCTTTCTTTGTGTCCCTAGTATTTATAACATTTGACATATAGTAAATCCTTAACAAATGCTTATTGACTTGATCTGACCATTATTCTCATTTATATAGTATTTTAATATTTTCAGAGTAACATATGAGAATAATAAAGACATGAAGATGAACTTTCCTTCCTTCTTACCATAGATAGCTAAGGGGTATGGAATTTTGCTTATTATATAAGACTTGGTTGATGGTTAGATTTGTTTTGCTAAAACTCAATTTTTTTCCTCTTTTTATCTTTGTTGTAAACAATGGTCCTCTGAGTGGGGGAAGAGGAAGGGTATATTAGAATGAGAAGGTGAACTCAAAAGTTACTCAAGTGTATATATCTTTTGATCTACTATTAGTAGATCCCATTTTCCCAAATGTCCCAAAGAAATCGAAGACGGAAATATAGAATATGAAAGAGAGAATATGTAGAAAAATATTTATAGCAATTCTTTTTGTAGTGACAAATAACTGGAAACTAACCTAGTGCCTATCAATTAGGGAAGGCCGAACCAAGTGTCATATATGGTGTAATGAAATGCTATTGTGCTGTAAGAAATGATTTAAGGTGTGGTTTCGGAAGACTTGTATAGCTGATACAAAGTGAAGCGAGCCAAACCAGAAGAACAATGCATACAATAACAACAGCATTATAAAGACAAACAACTTTGAAAGATATAACAACCCTGGTTAATGTAATGATCTGTCCTGATTCCAAAGGACCAATAAGCAAGCATAATACCCACCTCTTGACAGAGAATATAAAGTGAGATATAAATTTTTCAACGTGGCATTGTGGGATTTTTTTTTTTTTTTTTTGCTTCACCACATTTTTGTTTTTCTTTGGTTTTATTCCAATGGTGTTGAGAAAGAAAAATAAATGCTGGCTGATTAAAAAAAAAGAAACTTTAAAAATACAGATGATGTAAAAAAAAGTTAACAAAAAATAAATTTGCAAAGTGATTACAATTGAGAGTGTTTAGGAATCCAACAATAGAGAGGCTCCATGTTGTGGTTGAAAGAATGAAGGACTTAGAGTTAGGAGATTAGGAGATCTAAATTTGAATCCTGCTTCCAATATTTTTATCTGGGCCCCAGGCAAGTCACTTAAACTTTCCAAGCCTCCCTAAAGTGCAGAAACGAGAATACTATTATATGATTTCCCTCACAGGCTTGTTGGGAAGGAAGTGCTCTATAAATGTTAAAAATGCTCCATAAATATAATATATTACATTTTCCACAATGCATCACATACTATGGATGATCAGGAAATATGTTGCATCAGCAAAAAAATAGGTCAGGGTTTGTGCTTGGATGTGCTAAGGGGCAGACACTAAGTGAAACCAATAAGATCCGACAGTAATTCAGTGCTGTACTTCAAGGAACACCCAGAGGTGCTCATACTTCTTTTTTCCTCTTTAAAGATTATTTCTTCCAGGAATACAAATATGTCTGGAGGTGGTAGTTAACCAGCCAACTTAAAGCATTCCTTATTTTCAAATTGTGGTGCTTACTATAAGCTATTACCACTCTATTAATTTTGCCTTTAGAATCACCCTCCAAGTGTTTATCTACAGGACAAAATGGGGATAGTACTTGGTAAGTCTAGCTGGTACACAGAGTGTTAAAAGAAAAATAGCATGTGATGAGGTCAACAAGGTAGGTTGAGGGCAGATAATATGTGCCACGCTAAGAACACTGAACTAATCAATGTGGGGAGGGGGAGGCCAGAAGAGAAGAAAAAGGAAAAATATAATAAGAGATTCTAGTGACCTACTCCTAGGGAACTTAAAGAAACAATGATAGAGAGCCAGAGAAAGAAACCTAGAGAGAGACACAGGGATAGACAGAAAGAGACAAAGACAGAAACAGAGAGAGTAGAGACAAAGACAGAGAGACATAGAGAGACAGAGGTAGAGAGATATTAAAAAAGAAAGAGAAAATAAATAAGAATACATTGAAAATATGCTAGCAGAAAAATAAAAATTTTATTTAATTTATTGAATTATTTTTGTAGGAAGACTTGATGGTTCAAAGAATGGAACAGTACCATTAGGATCCTGAGGTGATGATTTCACATCCTACCTTATCACTATTAAAGGTTTTGACCTGTGGGATATTAAGCCTTCCCTTGAATTCCTCCTCGGCCTCACCAATCCTGCCTATAGGATCACTGGGCTTTAATAAGATCTCATTTCAAAATATTCTGCCTGCTTCAGGCTCTCCATGGATTTTGGTAAGAGAGCTTCAGCAGCTGTGGCAGAGCTTGAAGTCAAAAAGACTTGAGTTCCAATCCAGCCTCTGGGGATTACTGTGTGATCCCGAGCTAGTCACTTAAGTCACCTATTTGCCTCAGTTTCCTCATCTGTAAAATGATCTGGAGAAGGCAAGTGATAAAACACTTTGCTATCTTGCCAGGAAAAGCCCCAAATTGGATCACAGAGATGGATACAACTGAACCGATTGAATGCTAACATGAATTTTAACACCTATGTTGGCCATGCCTTCTTCTCCAGGCTAAACCCATTAGGTCACTGACTAAAGGTAGAACTTTCCAAATTCTGCTCCCTTCCTTCTCTGAGCTGGTCAGTATTTTAGAGAATTGTGGATGTTTTGTTTCATAAGGTGTTGCATAGGAGGCAGAGTTATATCAAGTCACAAGTTGAGTTTCTAGTTCCATTTCCATTTGGTGGGTGAACTAAGGAATAATCAAGGTCTCTTCAAGTTTATCTCATTGTGAAATTGAAATGATGCCATATATATCCCCGTGATTTGATAATGGTGTACTCAGCAATAGTTGCAATACCTTGAGCATCGTGGAGGAAAATGCTAAGCATTTTTATGTGTTCTTTGCATAATACATACATAATAGTTGATTTCTCCTCAGAGGAGGGTTAGTCACCATCCACATAGAAATAAGATAGAGCCTCCAGAGAAATCCAGGGGATGAAAATTGGGTTGTTCATTTATTTTTTCATCTACGTCTATTGTCTTACATTTCTTTCATTGTCTTATATCTTCCATGACACCTAGAGAAGGCTGGGTGCCCAGTAAATGTTATCTGGTTGACTTAGCACAGAGGGAAAAGCTTGTGAAATGAGTAAAAATAGAGTTGAAAGTCTTTCCAAGAGCTGATAGTGATGGATGTAGGTAGGGATCTGATTTGGGATGTGGGTGTCAATCCCCTGCAGATTGGCTATTTAGGTTAAGAATCCTGCCAAGTAAGGAGAGACAGTGACTGAAATTTAGCCCACAGGGACTTAATTAACTGTGGTCCAGTGAGGCTTCAGTCCTGTGAGGGAATAAGAGATGACATTTTTGCAGTTTTTCCTAAGAAGAACTGGGAGCAAAGGGAGTTTATAAGTACAATTCACATGTCAATAGTAGCACAATCTACAGTTGTTCTTATGTATCGTGGTTTCAGTAACTGAACTCTTAACCACCCCAGCTTCAACATACTTCCACCCCTCCATTCTGGGTGCCTAAAACTAGGAAGTCATCCATTTGGACAAAATTAAAGTACAGATTAAGATGCAGTCCACCCCATAGGTTTAACATTTTGTCAAAATGAGTATCCAATTAAGTTATTTATTTGTGGAATATTTTAAATGTTTTATTAATTCTGTTTGATGTTTATGTCACAGTTTCTTCCCAAATGATCAGTTATTATTAACCATTTTTTGCAGGTTATGGGTTCTTTAGGCATTTTGGGGAAACCTATAGACCTCTTTTCAGATTAACATACATAAAATAAAAAATAGTATCACAAAGGAAACAAATTATGTTGATTATAGTTATTTTTTAAAAAATTAAACAAATTACCAAACCCCAGATTAAGAGCCCTTGCAACAGATTAATCATGCCATTAATACTCAATAACAAAATAAAGCATTTAAGCAAAATTTTTTGGTAGTGACTGAGATATATTAGATTATTAAATTAGTTTTCACTTCAGAAAACAAAGAGATTAATGGAATTAACAAATGACAGGTAAATCTTGATGCAAGAGAAATTTGGAGAGGTTCAGAGCATAGGACTTGCCCAGGGAAGACAAGCTTGGAGGGAGTGCTTGTGTAGGAGCCCCCGGATGAGAAGAAACAGGGGGGGAACATTTGTACCCTTTCCTTAAGACCAGATATTGTATCCCAATCCATTGCAATACAGGAAAATATCATACCTTAATTCTGCACTTACTTTCTAAATTCATTGGCAAAGAAAGGTTCTGGACTCATCTTCTGGGACAGGAGATCTCAAAAGGAAGTATGTTGTTTGCCCTGTATAGTGAGCACTTTGCCCCACTCTTAGCTTTTTCCATCTATGGTCATCCTTCTCTCCTTTTCTCTTGGATACTACTAGAGGATAGGGAACTGAAGGAAAGGCTACCACTTTGAGAAATGTAAATCTCCAAAGCCATCCTTCAAAACTTCCAAAGACTTAGAAGAAGAAGGTGATTGACTAGTGGTACAGAAGCAGACATATAATCTTCACATGTGTCCAATTTCTTGACCTATTTTGCTTAATTATTCATATTTATTATAAAGAAGGGATTTTATTTAGGGTGAAGGAATATGTTTAGGTTATGGAAAAAAAGAATATCAGAAAAGCATTTTAATTAAAAAATGAATTTGAGTGGGTAGTTATTGATTTTGATATATTGTGATTTATTATGTATTTATATAATTAGTAATATAACTACTCATTTTAATCATCATTGTGATATATCATAAGTACATCATTATAAAAAAGGAAAGAAAATAGGGATGATCTTGAGTAAGTAACTCCACTCTGTCCTGCCCAAGTCTTGCTGATGAGAATAGAAGAACAAGAATTAGTATGGACATCACTTGTCATCCTTCCTTGTAACTTAGAAAAGAATTGACTTCCCCACAGGCTGTTCTGATTTTCTGTGCCTCGGGCTGCCTTGGAATTCAGTGAGCTCTGCTGATTCTAGTTTGTTGCTTTTTTCTGTTTTCATTTCTGTAGTTAAAGGCAGAAGACATGTGTCAGTATGATGCCATTGTATCTGAGAAACAGGAAAAGGCGGTGCTCCAGAGAGAAAAAGCTACCACTAAAGTGGAGAAACAAGTCTTTGGCTAACCCAGTATATCACCTTAATTCAACAAGCATATATGTGCCTTCTATGTGCCAGACAGCATGCTGTATGAGTGGAGGACAAATTAAACTGTGCCTTCCCATAAGAAATTGAAATTCTACCCAAAGAGAGCAGCAAGAACTAGATGTAGATATTAATAGATGCAAAATATTGTGATTTGTAACACGACCTCTGGGCTCATATTCCAAACCCCATATTATATATATATATATATATTTTTTTTTTTTTTTGCTGAGGCAATTGGGGTTAAGTGACTTGCCCAGGATCACAGAGACAGGAAGTGTTAAGTGTCTGAGGTCAGATTTGAACTTGGGTCCTTCTGACTTCAGGGTTGGTGCTCTACCCACTGTGCCACCTTCCTGCCCCCCCAAATTGTACTGATAGTTTTGGTCCAAGGGGCAGAGTAGGCAATCTGTATAAAGGTCAAAAGTGGGACATCAATATAGCAAATAGTTCAGTTTGTTTGGAATTCAGAATGTATGAGGGGGAGAGGTGGTATTTTACTCACCTCAACAATTTGGCATTAAAGCTGTTGATGTGATGATAGAAAAAAATCCATATAGTAATCTACTTGGCAAAAAGATGTAGCCACAGCACACTGTGTGTGTCTCTTCTGGGAAAAATTAGACAATTTCCCAGCAAGATTGTGCACCTGTCTTTGAGACAGACCTGGTATAAGAAATTAAAGGAGCCTCTGCTGAAATCAAGCCAACTGTGGAGTAATGCAGACAGTTGGCTAGAAGCCCACTGAGCAAGCACAGTTATTTTGGGGTTTTTCTTCCAGATTTTCTGATTCCCAAATGATTTGTTTGCAAAAAAAATTTCAGCTCAACACCCTCCCTTTCAGAATTTTCCCTCCCTCATCTATTCAGGAACTCTTCAGTCCATTATATGTAATTTTTATGCTCCCTCATGAGTAATAAGAATTACAAGAAATCAATTCTCTGAGAGAGGGCTCTTAAGGGTTCACTGCTTCTGACTCTAAACCTCTTCACTGTGGACATTGGATGGCACTCATGGAATGAAATTAGTCAGAAAAAAAAAAACTGTCCACCAGAAGCTTGATTTTGAGTGTGCTCAGTGCCCATAATCCTAACCTTCCTGTTCTGGGAAGAGATACAAACAGATAAGATGAGGAACCCAGAAGTGGGGAAGGGGAATTGAAAAAAACTAAAGGGAAATCTTTAACCATAGCACTGTTACTCTGAACTATTTGGAAGATAATGAACTGTGGACATGCTCTCAGGGATGATCCACTTTCCCCAAAATTCTAGATATAACTTATGCCCAAGAAATACAGAAATAGGAATGATTGAACTAGGGCTCTTGAGATGATAAGCAAGAAAGAAGCAACAAACATTTGGTGGAGAACCCAATAAATATAGGTAGAGTTTTGATCCTGAGATAAAATGGTAGGCTTTGGGAGATAAAAGGGGCTTTAGTAGTCATTAGGGGTTCTTTTGCAGATAAAGAAATGAATGCTTTTCTCCAAAGTCACAGAGAAAGTGACAGGACTGGGACTGAAATCTAGATTTCCTGCCTCCCACTGAACTGCTCTTTCAACTAAATCATGGTGTGGGTGTAAATACCAAACAGATTGATGACTGAGGTCATTAGTTTTGCCAAGTGAGGAAAGCCACTGACCAAACCTTAGCCCACAGGGATTTGATGAAGCATGAGACAATGAAATTTCTATTGTATGAAGGGAGACAGACATATGTAAGACCTTTTTTTTTAGTTCTAGGTATAGAACCTAGAACAGATCTTGGTTTATCACCATCTCAGGGTGCAGTAAATAGTTTCAGTCCTGGAGTCAGAAAAACCTGAGTTCAAATCAAGCTTCAGACACTTTCAAGTGTGTCACACTGCTCTAATCACTTAAGCCCAATTTCCTTAAAAAAAAAATAGGACCTTATAATCATCAGGCTAGAAATGTGGATGCCTGAGACAAGATTCAGTAAGGACCCCTTACCTTTAACAGCAAAATGAACAATTCTCCACATATTTCAAGGATTATTGGGTGGTGTTTCCACATGTAAAAAGAAAAAGGGGAAATAAATGGGAAAGACTTGGATTACCACAGCTAGTGTGTTTCCCCCTGTTTTATCTCTTTGATTATGCAGAACAAAATTCAGTGAGGAATTAGTCATTAACAAGCTAAATTGCTCAACAAGTGGGTACCTCCTGCCAGTTTAAAGGCTTAGCTGAAGTGAGTATGGCATGCTAATAATGCCGGAGCTGCTTTAAATATCCCTTGTTGACCTAACATGGTTTGGGAGGAGGTGGGGTATTCACTTGGCAGTCCTCAAACTGTGACTTCTGAATTAATCTGTGGAGGGGTCTTCAGCATCCAGTACTTGTTATGAATTCAAAAGTAGGATTTATTGTGAATTCAAAAGTAGAGTCAAAGAAGGAGATCTGAACCAAATCCAATAAGAATGCAAGAAAAGAACTTAGGCTTTATTTTGGCTGTATTTTGTAAGAAAGCATTGTATGTTATGTTATTTTCTAAATATGTATACAGTGTCTATTGTGCCTGCTACAATGGGTCACACTTGATGAGACAGCAAAGAAATAGGAGACTGTGCCCCTAGTCACAAGAGGTTATAATTATACTTGCACAAGCCAAGTAGAAAGCAGAGCTAAGTTAAGGTAAGTTAAAGTGAGTCTTTGCATTGTAGATTTAGAATTGAGAAGGATCATAATGATCAGCTAGCCCTCCCCTCTCATCGAGGAAGCTATGGTCCAGAGAGGTTCAGTAATGTTCCCCTTGACAGCAAATGTCATAGCTGTTTTAATTTAATTTAATTTAATGCCTTTTCCACTGTATTTAGCTGATAGAGTAGAACTAGACATAACCATAAGTCCTGGAGTAATATTAACAGAAATATCAAAGTGAAGAATTTCTATTTTATCGAGATAAGCTTGCTAATCAAGAAGGAAGAAATTAGCTAGATAGATTATAGATATAAAGATGATAGTTATAGATAGTATCAATAAAAATAGATAGAGATAGAGATATATAGGTATTTGAACAGGAGTTCTTAATCTGAAGTCCATAGACAAAGTTGGAGGCAGGAATCAATTGATAAGTTCCAGACTATGTATGAGTTTTTATTTCTACTATATTTTTCCCTCATATTTTATTTTAAATATTTTTAAATGCTAGGCTGAGAAATGATTCATAGGCTTCACCAGGAGAGTAGGAGGGGCTCTCAATGAGAAGATCAGAAAGTCCTTTCATATATAAGGAATTAAAAAAAACCCAAACAAAGTAGACTAGAGTGAGAACTAGATCTAAATAAAATAGGAAATAAGAAGGAAGAACCTTCAGAATGCTACAATTCAGCATGCTAAGAGAAACAGCTAAAAATGATCTGGATATAATAGAGTCATTTTGAATTGCATTTGTGATAGGCTTGAGAAACTATTTTAATGGCCATATTTTGAACTCATCAGAAAAGGAGGAGGCTTTGAGTGAACTAGGAATGTATATGATAAAACTGCAGATGGTTGAATCACAGCCAAGGCTCAAACAATGATACAGATATAAATATGATAGAAAAGGTCTAGAGAATGAGGAGAACATTGTACACATTTACAGCAATATTGTAAGGATGACTGACTGTGAGAGACTTAGCTACTTTGATCAAGATATTGACTCAAGATAATTCCAAAGGACCTAGGATGAAAAATACGAACTAACTCCAGAGAGAAAACTTATGAACTGACCGAAGACTGAAGCATACTCTTTTTTATTTTATTTTTCCTCTGGCTTTTATCTGTGTTTTGCTTTGCAACACAGCTAAAATGGAAATGTTTTGCATGACTTCACTTGTATAGTTGATATCAAATTGTTTGCCTTCTCAAGGAAAGGGAAGGGAAGGAAGTAAGAGAATTTGGAATTTAAAATCTTTAAAAATGAATCTTCAAATTTGTATGTATGATTGGGAAAATTTAACAAAAGAAATAAAAAATATTAGAAAAAAGAAAAGGACCCCACAGATATCATCATGTTGTAGTCATCACGGTGTTTTACCAACAAATGGATCCATGAAGTGCTCAAGTAAAGATGAAGGGAAGTAGATTTAAGGTATACACCTGAAAATCATCTGGGTTGAGTCAAAAGGTAAGAAAACTGTGTTCATCATGGATCCTGAGAAACTAGATGTGATGGTGGGGTGCTGTCAAAGAATTTCCTATGATAAAAGTAGAATGGTGAGCAAAACAAGAAGAAACCAGCAATCACTATGGATGGAAATTCAGATACAGGGTCATCTGGGAGATTATAGAGATGTGTGTCTCATAGCATATCAGCAAGTTCAAACTAGTGTTATACTAAAGGATTGTGGAAAGTCAACAGGTCAATTCAACAAACTTTTATTATGCCCTACTCTGAACTAGGCACTATATTGATTATCTGAAAGGGGAGCCCAAAGGAAGACAAAAAGCCATGGATGTGGAGTCTAAAGACCCAAATACTATTTAATAAAGACCATAGATTTTGAGCTGGAAGACCATCAAGTCCAATCCCTTTATTTGACAGGGAAAGAAGCTGACTCACAAAGAGGTTGTAACATCCAAGGTCACAAAGCTACTAAATGTGTGAGACAGGATTTGAACCAGATCTTCCAGATCCCAGGACTATACTCTATCATGATGCTGCTTGAACACTTGCTATATGATTATATGGGTTATATGGGCAAGTCTCCTTGATTCCCATGGTCTTTTTTTCTTTATGTGTAAAATGAATGGATTAGAGCAAATGATCTCTAAGGTCCTAATAACTCTAATGCTCTAATTATGATGACTATAAATAGATGGGGAGGGGGGAAAGAATAAGCATTCATATAGTGACTTCTATGAACTTCACAAATGTTAGCTCATTTGCTCCTCAAAATAACCCTGTAGGATAGGTAGGTGTTCCATTATCCCCATTTTAAAGTTGAAGAAACTCAGGAAAATAGAGGACAAGCGATTTTCTCAGGTTCACTCAGCTAGTATCTGAAGCCCTATTTTAATTCGGGTCTTCCCAATCTGAGTTTTTCCAGAGATCTATCCCATGTAAGCAACCTGTCAGTTTCACAAACTGTTTTCATTTGTACCTCAATATATGTAGTAAGCATTGCAAAGAATTCTTATTCTCATTTTGCAAATGAGGAAAATTGAGCTTAGAGATATTGACTGATTTGTCAAAGTTCACAAAGTTAGCATCAAAAGTGGGCTTTGAAAGGTGGTCTTGATTCTGTCTCATTCTTTTGAAGACCTCTTTGATAGTAAGACAACAAAAATATTCTAATGGTGTCCAATTCTAAACACAAACTTTCATTTCCCCAGTCAGATTAAATTCTACCCTGTAAAGGATCCAAAATGTTAGTTTTCTTGAAGCCCCAATATTTTAAAAGATAATCTTTGTAGAAATAACTGAGCCAATACTATGATATTTGGCAATGTTTTGTAAAGCTTTAAACAAACTAACTTCATTAGGCCCCAATTTGAGGCTTTTCCAGAATGTCTTCTGGAACAAAATTCAAATGATTTTGTTCTTAGGAGAGGGAATAACTAAAATTCCTTCCATGACATTCAATGTCAGGGACAATGATAGGCAGGTTTTGTTTTGGATTTCATTTTAATGTTTAATAGTTCCTTGTCCCATTGTTTGCAAAACAATCCCATTCTAATCGAGAAAACAAAATAAAATCCTGCATATTTTCTTCTTCAGCCTATGTTTTGGATAGAGCGGAAATCAACACAGCTGTTTATGTTTAGTAACTTCAAATGATATAGTGCCTTTTTGTGCCCAGAAGAACCTTGCAAGTGTGTCTGCTTTATCAGTTGGTATCAGTCCAACTCTGACTTGAGCTATCTATTTGGTGGGCAGACTTTTCAAGGTTCCCTTGTTAGATACATGTTTTGAATGGTTTATCTCTGGTGGACCTCTGCACCCTCTCTCCTCCTACTCCTTTTTCTCTTGTGGGAAGAATACCAAGTTGTCTGGTCATCCATCAGTGCTTGCTTAGAAAAATCTTGATAGACCACAACTTGAAGAACTGATTTCTCTCCTTCTCCTTCTCTTTTCCCCCCCTCTTCCTTTCTCTTTTCCCTTTTCCTTCCTCTTTCCCCTTCCCCTGTATAATTTTTTTCACTGCTTAAGAGTAGTATTGGGATCATTTTTTGAGAACTATTACATGATAATCATGTTGTGCTTACTTCAGCAGATCCTAGGATCATAGATATAAAGCCAGTATGGATCCTAGAGTCCATCTAGTCCAATCTTCTGATTTTTTTTTTTGTTAGATCCAGATAGCTGAAGAGGCAAGCCAAGATTCAAGCCCATATTCTCTGATTCCAAATCCAGCACTCTGCCACAGCACCATGCACTACCTCTGTTCAGAATAGAGTTAATAGGTATCTTTACCAGCACTGAATTTAAAAGATCAACAAGTCAAGTCAACAAGCATTTTCTGTTATTCAGTGGTTTCAATCTCTTGACTCTCCATGACCCCATTTAGGGTTTTCTTGGTAGAGATAACAGAGTGGTTTGGTATCTCCTTCTCCAGTTTCACAGATGAGAAAACTGAGGCATTTAGCCCTGTTTATGTGACTTACCCAGAGTCACACAGCTAGTAAGTGTCTTGAGACTGGATTTGAAAATGAGTCTTCCTGACTCCAAGCCTGGAGGTCTATCCATTATGGCACCACCTAGCTGCCACAACATCGTTTATTAAATGCTTAAATGCCAGGCATTGTGGTAAGTGATGGAAGGGACTTTAGAAAATTATTTTAGTCAAACATTATTTTATAAAGAGAAAACTGAGATTTATAGACAAGTCTCTCAGGGTCAAAGCCAAAGAGCTACTTTTTGAAAGTACTGAGACCAACCCAGGGCTTTGGATTCTTTCAGTGTCATTTTTACACTTGCACCATCATGACCAGCTAGCTCTTCCAAAGTTACAAAAGAAAATTGATTATAGCTAAACAATCAAGCCCAGAAACCTAATCGTCTTGCCCATCTGGTAAGTGGCAAAACTGACAGAGAAGAGTGTCCTAGTTCTTATTCATTGTCCTTCTGGTTACATTTAAGTAACTCTTGATCATTTCTGTATAGCTTACTTTCATTTTAAAGAGAGGACCATAATTTCAGAAAACCTGGAAAGACTTACATTAACTGTTGCTGATTGAAGTGAGCAGAACTAGAACGCTGTACACAGTAATGGCAAGATTGTGTGATGAACAATTATGATACACTTAGCTCTTCTCAGCAATACAGGGATCCGAGACAATTCTAATTGACTTGGGTTGGAAAATGCTTTCCACATCCAGAGAAAAGACTATGGAGTCTGAATGAAGATTGAAGTATACTATTTTCACTTTTTCTTGTTTTTTCTTTCTCTTGTTTTTTCTCTTTCATTCTGATTCTTCTTTCACAACATGACTAATGTGAAAATGGGTTTATTTTGATTATGTAGGTAGAAACTATATCAGATTTCTTGCCATCTTAGGAAGGGGAAAGAGGAAAGAAGGAGGAAGAAAAAATGAAAATCAAAATCTTATAAAAGTAAATATTGAAAATGAAAAGAGACAGAGACAGAGAACTGTAGTGGAAAGTTCACTATACGTAGAGTGGAGAGAGACCTGAGTTTGAATCTTACCTCTCTGCTTATGCTAAGTGACCCTGGACAAGTCTTAAAGAATATATAAATGTTTCCTATCACAAAATCATAAAATGCATACTAAAATCCAACACAAATCATTTTGATAATATTAGTTCACAATTTTTAAGGTGTAGAAAGTGTTTCCCATAAGTCTGTGATGAAGTTATAAGTATTATTGTCTTATTTTAAAGAAGCAGAAACTGAAAATCTGAGAGGTCAAGTATGACTTATGATCACATCACTAACTAGTATTCAAATTACGAGTATTCAAATCCAAGTATTTTTTTTTAAATTACAGTTGACATAATAGAGTTAACTACATCCCGAAAATTAACTCTTGATGTACTTAGCACAAAAGACTACCTCTCTTGATCATTTATGCCAGATATGCCATTTCTCCATGGGATGTTTTTCAAGGGCCTATGATTTTAAGAAAAATCACTGGTAAGCACAAGCAGGAGATAAAATGAATGTTCCATTGCTTTTGGTATCATCCCCCCACAAACCTTCATGCTATAAAATGAGAACACCAGAAGAGAAAATGTGACATTGAAATTGCAGAGACAACTTTATTACTCCAAAGCTTTGAGGCCTAATTTGGGCCACACTCTTAACATCTCACAGTCAGGACTGCTTACTTGGAGTTCCAGCTACACAGCCAAAAAGTGGGAGGGATTTGGACAAATAGCTGGTTAGTTTGGGCCCTATAAGTAACCAAACCTATAATTCAGCAAAGGGGAATAGGGAGAGGGAGTCAGGGCCTTGATTTCTCATATTATTTAGGGTCTACGTTGATTAAGTTAACCAGATAATTGCCAAGTCCCCCATCCTTGGTATTGTAGAGACAGACTCTAAAAGGCTTTGCTGAAAGAAATATCTCCAGTAGGGAAGCATTCAGCACATGCACATAGGCCCACATTGTTGAAACATTATTCCTTGCCCTTTCATTCATACCATTATCAATCATAAGATTCAGTAGCAAAGTTTGCAGAGACAGATACATTGTACTCAAGGATCTTGAGAGATCCCACTGCCCAGTGGGTCTCATAACAAAACAAAGAATAATTTCTAAAATATACACACGTGTATATATTATAGAAATATATTTATGTTATATGTAATATAAACAAATATATTTATATTTTATGAATATAGAATATATATTTGTTACATAAATATATTATAAATGTATACTATAAATATTTATATTTATAAGGGAAGGGGAATAAATATATATATTATATGAAGATATAAATAAATACTATACTATTAATAAAACCATAATAAATCAGGGATAGAGACTAGACTTATGATTTCAGGGTACAGGGAATTCTCCCTGTTAGGGAGACTCTTGGTAGGGAATCTCCCTCTACCAAAGTAGGTTGGAATCTTCCTTTGCAAGAAAGTTCCTCAGAGCAGAGATGCCAAAAACACAACCCACGATATTCCCAAATATCCCAGAACCAGGTTAAAATGTAATTGGGAAATATTTTGAAAAATAAAAATATCATATGTAATATTAATATATGGTTTTCTAAGTCAATATATGGGTCTACAGAGATCATCATATATAGTATAGTGGCCTCCTTTTCTAACTGAATTTGATAGCCTCAATCACTGAGAATTTAAAAAAGAGATGGTCCTTCATCCCAGGTCTTTTCTGACTTCAAGATTATCTCTCTATCCATTAAGCCTGTAGTTCCCATTTAATGGAATGGTGATAGCTCAAGCGATTTACATCAAACATTCTTTTATGGAGTCTTAATCAGTAAATAAATGCCCAATTAGGTTAAAATTATATCCATCCCTTGTGGCAACAACTATGTGCATGTTTGAACTATTTTAAGTTTTTTTCAATGATCAAAAACTTTTAAAGGTACATTTTATCTTGTAGTTATTATGAATCCTTAATCAATTGAATTGAATGTTATGAGTAGCATCTTAAATTTCCTAAGAATGAACAAAATATTTTGTTATCACTGTTGTTATTATTGTTGTTGTTCTATGGGGTTTGAGGAACAAAAAAAGCATTGGGAACCACTACACTAAGCTACACTTTTTCTCTCTTTGTTAATTTTTCAAAATGTCTAGCTTTGAATCCTAAAACAGATTCTTATTAGCTCTATGACTCTGGACACATTATTAAACCTCTCAGAGCCTCAACATCTAAATCTGTAAAATGAAAATAATAGCACCTAGAAGGGATCTTAGAAGTCATTGAGTCTAATCCTCTCATTTTATAGATGAGGTAACTGAGACCCAAAGAGGGTTATGTTTATTATTTTATTCATTTTTCATATTCTGTATGGCTGTATAACAATATGTGAATGGTTTGGGTTTTTTCCCTCTAATGTGTTAAGAGCAAAAAAAATCAATAAAAAGAATCATAACAGTATAACGTTTAGTGACTTTTATTGAGTATTGCCAGATTGTCCTCTAGAATGTTTGGACTACTTGATAGCCTCACCAAAGGTGCATCCAGAATATCATAGAGACCTTATCTCTTTCATGACCTTAAAGACCCTCTCAGCACTGAAGGCCAAATAGATTAGGTGACCCTTTTTAAAATCATACACATAGTGAATGACAGAAGTGGTATTTGATCCTAAGTCCTCAGAATCCAAGTCTAGAATGTCATCAGTATTTCTTTGCAACCTACTAATATTAAGTTTGATTATCAGACTATAGACTTGAAATTAACGAATCTGTAAGATTTTTGGTCTCATATCTTGATTAAGAATCTTTTCATTTTGTCCTACTCCCCTCAGTTCACAAAGAAGGAAACCAAGACCCAGAGTTGTTTCTTTTGTCATTTTCCCAATTAAAAAAAAAAATCCAAGAGACCATTTAGCATTTTCTCAAAGTTGTCTTGATTTGCATTCTCTACTTATTTGGGTATCTGAGCATCTTTTTCATATGACTACTAAGAGTTGGGTATTTTTTTTTAAATTGCATATTCATACCTTTGACCACTGCCCCTTGTGTTTCTTATTGCTACATATCAGTTCTATATAGATACTGATCTTTATCAGATATATTTACCAATATATCTTGACTAATATTCTTAATATAATTATAATCCCCATAATTTTGTGATCCACAAAAGTGAATTTAGACTTTTACAACCTTTTTACATCACTGATTACAGGAACCTAGTACAAAATATTGTCAGGCAAAATGAGTGATGAATCAGTAGGTCTGGATCAGTTTTAAAGTTCAGTTTATATTCACATAATCACTAAAAGATTGGTACTGAGGATTGGAGAGAATGAGATCTTTAACTGGCAGTGCCTGATCAAAGGTCTTCCTTTATCACTACAAAAGTATTTTAATGCTTATGAAAATAGTAATACATGATTGGTTTAGGTTTATGACTTAACAGATATAAGGAATTCCCAATGAAGAAATCTTCCAACAATGCCCATTTGCACTTGTTCTACAATTTATAGTTTGAAAGAGTGGCTAGGAGATCTTAAGGGCCTTCCCTACCATCGCCCAATCAATGTATATCAGAGTCAGGATTTAATTTAGTTTTCCTATGACTGAAACCTACTCTCTAAGCCACACTGCTTTGAAGGATATGATTTAGAAGAAAAAAAGACTAAGATTGCAATCCCAGTCCTTTGTTATAGGCCAGAACTCTGAAACAAGGATTCTTACAAGGTGTTAAGTCAGTAGGATTGATGAGACAATGGTTATCTAGTTTAGCATGGTGATTAATAGTCCTCTAAATTCAGTATGATTGATTTAATCTTACAACAAATAATGGTTTCCTAGTGATATAGTGATTGGTTTACACTCAGTGTAGAGCATATAAACTGGGGGCCTCAGCCAGAGTCAGAGTCAGAGAAGACAAAGGACTGGAGGCTCACACTTTGGGAGCCAAAGAGAGAGATTCATTCCATCTTCGGTCAGGCTCCTGGTGGCTCTCCTGGGGGACTGAGAGACAGATTCATTCACTCCATCTCACAGCACTATGGTGGCAGGCTCTCCTCCTGCATTTCCTCCACTGAGATCAAGTCCCGTCTGAAGGCGCTTCAGAAAACTAGCTGAGCTCCAAGTGAAGGAGATAGGACTTTGAAGGAGATAATAAAGAATTTGGACTTTAACACCTGGATATTCTCGTGATGATTATTCTAGTGAAAAGAAGGCTGCTCCAGAGATCTCCAGAAAACTGAACTAAGAACCTTACAGTTTTTTTTTAACCACTTACAGCCACTTAGAAAAGTCACTTAACCTTTGTGGAGATCACAACATAGACAATAAAGCACTCCCTCCTCACCCAATCTTCCCCCCTCTCATTTTTGTTGAGTCAGAGATACAAGAAGAGTAGGCACAATTATTTGCAATAGCATTATTTTCCACATCAAAGACTTCTGAACATCCATATTTCATTTCCATAGAAAGTACCCCAATCTTTCCAGTCTCCCAGATTCCTATCCCCTTCATCCATGTCTGAAGTTAAAATTTGGCCTTATACATTTACTAGCTATCTCTGTTTACCTCAGTTTCCTCACCTATAACAGGACCTACCTGGTTGTTGAAAGGGAAAAATGGCATAATGTTTGTAAAGCACTTAGCCCAATGCTTGGCATATAGCAAGTGTTATATAAATGTTCATTCCTTTTCCTTTCCTTCTCCCTCAATTGAAACTACTCTTTTTAAAGTTACAAGTGATTTCTTAATTGTCAATCTGATGGTCTTTTTAAACTCTTCCTATATCACTCTTTTCCTGTAGCACTGGGCACTATCTCCTGGATATTTTATCCTCTATGTATTGTTCTGCTATTACTTTCTAGAATCTGTTACCTGTCTGGCCAACTCCTTCTCACTCTCTGCGGATGGGTCATCATTCATATGTTCCCTAAATGTGACTGTGATTCCAAGGTTCTGCCCTGGACCCTTTTCTCTTCTCTCTATCCACCCTTTTCACAAGGTGATTCATCAACTTCCATGACTTTACATAATTTACCTATGTTTTTTGTACATAATTTACCAATTCCAGCCTGGAATTTGTCTTTTTCGGTTCCAATCCCACATCATAAACTACCTATTGGATGTTTTGAGCTTGTATGGCCTATAGATATTTTAAATTCAACAAACCTAAAACAGAATTCATTATCTTCCTCTCAAAGCAACCCCTCTTCTACAGTGATGTACTTCTATTCAGTATAACACTCTTCTTCCTATTGCTCAGTTTCTCAAAGTTGCTCTTATCCTAACTGCCTCAGTTTCCCTCATTCCCACAGAGCCAATTCATTGCTCAATCACTATTTCTACTCCATAATATCTTTTATATTTCTCTTTATTCCTATAGCTACTACCCTAGCTCAAGCCCTTGTCACCTCTCTTTTGAACTATTGAAATAAACTCTTCCTCTGACACAAGTCTCTCCCCACACAATTTCATCTTTCAGTCATCTCCCTCCTCAATCAATTCCAGTAGCTCCTTATTGACTCTAGGATCAGTGATTTCATCCCTAACTCATACTTTTTAAATGTCTGCATATAAACAACGACACATACATTGGAAGTGTGCAGGCAATTTTTTAATGGATAGGATCCAAAAATTTTGAAGAAGACTGGCTTAGAGATCCCCTTCCGCTCTACATCTAGCATCCTATAATCAATCTCCCCAGCTCCCTATTTGCAATCTCTGCCAACTGCTCACTCCTTCCCTTCCCCCATTAATGCAGCAAGAAAAACCCAGGGCAGGCCGATGCATTTGAGGCAAAGGGCAGGGACCAAGTCAAACGTAGTATTGTTCCTCTGGAGCCGACCAGTGTCATGAATACTCTCTGTCCCCCTTCTAATTACGGCGTCTGGGGTAGGTTGTAAGAAGGGGTTAGTTTAGGGCGGATGCTTTTCCTGGGTATTGTATTTGCCCGTAAATACTTCAAATAGTTGCAATGAAATGTGTAGCCTTTGAAAGCTTAGGGAGGCACCCTTCCTCCAAAGGAGTTATAGCAGCGTCTTTTTGAAAAGGCAGGGAAAAAACGGTTCTTTCCTTAAATTTTAAAATAAAGAAAAAAAAAAAAAAAAGGAAAGGGGTGGGGACGAGAGAGGAGTATTGCTCAATGGAGCAGATCCTTAAGCCAGAATCGTAGTTGAGCGATATCAGAGATCTTATTCCGGGCAAATTCAAACTATAAAAGTGACCAGCGGAGGGGGGTTGGGGTGGAGGCGGGAAATAATAAACATCCTCCGGAGGGCTCAGGGCTGCCAGGATACGTGTTTGGAGACGCATTTGAACACTTTCGGCGGGGTTTCGGGGACTCCGCCCCGGGGTTCTCGCGGCGCAGTGCCCCCTCACTCTCCTTAGCGGGGAGCGAGCTCTGCAGCAAGCGCGGCGGCGGCTTACTTCCAGCCCAGCCTTGCACCGGAGAGCCCCCCGCATCCCCAAGTCCAGCTCTTGGAGTTGAGGCCCGGCCCCTTTTGCAGGCAGCTCTGGGGCTTCCGATTGGAGCTCGGGCGACCAATCGGCGGGGGCCCAGTCGAGAGGCTGTCAGTTTGCAAGCTTCTCGCGCTCGGGCTGCTCCCCGCAGCCTTCTTTGGTAGCGCTCGCTGCTGCCGCGGCCGCCGCTGGGGCTGTAGCTGCTCCCGCCGCTCACCGCGCGCGCTCCGGCGGCTCCGGCCTCAGACCGGCTCCGCTGCCCGTGCCGGGAAACAAGTGGGCGCTGCTCTCGCCCGCTCTCGCCCGCTCTCGCCGCCTGGATCACAGCCGATCGCTGCGCCTTTAACTCCCTAGAGAGCGCGCATCCCGACGCCCAGGCCTGGGCAGCGCTGGGAATTGGGTCCCCCCCGGGATTCTGAATTTTGAGGAGGAAGGGAGGTGGTGGCATCTGTGAGCTCCATGTCATGCACGGACCCTTCCGCCTGCTGTGATTTCTCTCGCTTTCCTTCCCGGCCTCATCAGCCCCGGCAGATAGAAAGATATTAAGACTAAGAAGCTTGGTTTTCTGAGGCTCGTGTCCAAGGGCATCAGTCACTCGTGTGCTGAGAGCTACATCTGCTTCTTGGCTAAGGCTGAAGAAAAACATCTTAAGCTGGAAATCCTGCTTGCTAGTTCTCCTGGCATATCTCTCTCTCTCTCTCTCTCTCTCTCTCTCTCTCTCTCTCTCTCTCTCTCTCTCTCTCTCTCTCTCTCTTTCCTCCCTCCCTCCTTTTCCTGCGGATCTTTATTCCAAAGGACTGTCTCACTTTGAAGATGCAGTGACAAGATAATGGAAGTCAAAGTCTGGGTTTCTAGGAAGGAAAATTATAGGAAGCAGCCAGTGTCAGGGAAGAGCGGTTAAAACAGCCTCAGTACATCCACCAAAGAGAGAAGCCGACAGCGGTATCGGACCATAGCTCCCCGGGGCCAGCAAGATCAAGGTTGGCAAGCTAATAGAAAGCAGAGATCTGGGCTTTCTGAAGGTGTGCCTGCTTCTAGCTGATCATTATTAGCATCGTTTATTATTTTAATAAACTGGTTGGAGCTTCGTGGGCGAAGTAAGGGCTGCCTTTCTGCCTCCTCGTTTTTCCCTTTTGCCGGCTACTGCTGCTGCTGCTGCTGCTGCTGCTGCTACTGCTGCTGCTGCAGCTGACAGAAACGTGTTAGGAAAGCAGAAGAAGATGCCAGCCATCCTAGTCGCCTCCAAAATGAAATCGGGACTGCCGAAACCTGTGCACAGTGCCGCACCGATCCTCCATGTGCCCGTGGCCAGGGCCGGCCCCCAACCTTGCTACCTCAAGTTTGGGAGCAAGGTGGAGGTGACCAAGCCCATTTATTCGAGCCAGATACCCCTGAAATCTCAGGGGCTCCATGAGCCTGCGGGGGATGGGCTCCCCCTGAGGAAGAGCAGCTCTGTGGAAAACGGATTTGACACCCAGGTGAGAGAGAGAAGGCTGGGGGGGGCGGGGTTCGGGAATATTGAATAGCGGGTGAACAGGGAATGAATTGGAAAGAGAATTAGAGTAACATGTGGGAGGAGGGGATGGACATCTTTATGATGGGGCTATGGGGTCTGGAGATTTGTAAGGGACATGGTGGTGGTGGGTGTGGCCTGAGGATTCCTTGGGGTAGAGAAATTTGTCTGGCTGAGGGTAGGCTACTAGGGAGGTGTGTGATGGAGGTGCTCTTGTACATTGGGTGGTTGTGTTGGTGGAAGGCATGTTAAAGATATCTATCTCTTTCTCTTAGGGAGACGTGCTAAGGTGTATTTACAGGAGGGAAATGTGTGCTTTTCTATCATCTGGTAATAAAAATGAAATACTAAGCTAGCCAGTGACATGGTGCATTACCAGGTTGTCTAAGATGACAAGGGTTAGTTTCTATTTGGGCTCTGGCATTGGTTTAATCTCCAGTTGCAGAACCATTTGAGATCCATCTATTTGCATCTAGATGGGATTGCCCTGGGCATTGCTGTGAGATTCAGGCAAGCATCATGGGAGAGTGGAGGGGAAAAGCATTTCTTCTGCTTGTTGGATGATGGTTGTGAGGGAGAATGTTCAGAGCTGCCAGTGTGGTTGCTGTGATGCTGGACCTGGGATGTGCAGGCAGGCAGCAGTGAAGGTCCATGGCACACCATCTGAGGAGAGCAATCTGTCTTGATTGATTGGCACCTCCCTCTTTAAGCTGATGCCTTGATAGTATGGGATGGTTTTCTTAGTGGTATCATGCATGAAGTCTGCAGGACCTCCCTGCTAGATGGCAGGTTATGGAAAACTGATCTAAGGGAAAGGGATCACATACCTACTTAGATCTGGGATGGCTAGTCCCTCTAATCTCTCCTAAGGAAAAAAAAATCATGGCTGCCAGTTGGTTCTCTTGGCCTGCTGCCTTGCTTTCACGGTGATAGGGTGGGGTATAGCCTGTGCTTTCTGGCTGGCTGACAGCAGAGACCTTTTGGGTGAGGTGGAACAGATGAATGTAACTGTTATACCCCAGAGCCTGTGGCATAAGTTGTTCTGGGAATACTGAATTATCCCAGCTGATTTTTTTTTTTTTTTTTTTGCTGAATGATCTCTGGGTTCTCTTGCTATGCTATTCTCTACCTCTGCTTGTTTTCTCCTTTCCTCTGTTTCATTAGTCAGAGTGGATTATCTGGAAGTGGGTGCTCTGCCATCCAGTTTTTAAGCTCTTCACTTAAGCCCTCCTTGAAGACTTCAGTCAACACCCCTCTTGCTTGGGCAGAAATGCCCCCAGATGCTAAAACGTGCTCACGGATGTGAGCTGCCTTCTGTAGATCTTAAGAGCAGTGTTGAGATATCCTGCTTCCTATGAGAATCCTACCAATAAGTGAGCCTTAAGATACTGAGAGTAGCTGAGCAAGATGTTCCCTCCCTCCCATCAAGGGCCCCGCCCCATCAACTGCAGTTTTCCTACTGATGACCACTGATGTCTGATATGTTGAAAAGGTGTGGAGGTGAGTCTTAAAGGCCAACTCCCACTGCCCAAGGAAAGGAGGACATTTTTTTAAACATTGCCCACAGGAGATGAATGGTGATAGAATCCCGAACTCAAACAACAGCAGAACTACTGCTGTGGGAGGTTGTCCATGGAGCACAGACAGGCCATTCCTGCTGGGCTACTTTTCTCAAAGTTACCATCTGTAATTTCTACAATTGTTACCCTATCCTTTGCACCACCTTCTTAAAAGTATATGAAATGATAGGTTCCATAACCATTTTTAAGCTAAATGAAATGAGGAGGGTAGGAGGAAGTGTGCCTTGATTCCAGATAAGGCCCTGAGATAATCTAGAAGCCAGATTTCCAGCTCTATGCTGAGTGATGATAATAGCTAACATTATAGACCACTTTAAGGTTTGCAAAGCACTTTGCATATCTCATCCTATCCTCACAACAACCTTGTGAGGTAAGTAGCATTGTTACTTCAGTTTTTACAGGTGAGAGAACTAAGGCAGAGAGCAGTAGTTAAATGCCTCACTCAGGATCACAAAGCTTGTAAGTCTTTGAGACAAGATTTGAATCTAGCTCTTCCTGACTCTCAGTTTAGTGCTCTATCTACTATGGCACTTCATTGCCTAAAACCTGGGAAAAAGCTGTTCACTTAGCAACCCTCTTTTCATGGGACTTTTTTCTTGAGACTGTAATTCTGTGATCCTAGTCTCTCTGCTGTTTCTTGTACTACTTCTTGGCTCCAGGCACTTCACTGCCTTTCTCCCATTCCTGAAATTCTCTCCCTCTTCCTCACTCTCTTGTGGCCTTCCTGGCTTCCTTCTAAGTACAACTAAAATGCTACTTCCTATAAGAAATCTCCCTTGATCCTCCTTCATATTGGTATCTTCCTTCTGTTGATCATCTCCATTTTATCCTGTCAATATTTTATCTGAATACAGTTATTTGATGTTGTCTCCTCTTTTTGACTGTAAGATTCTTGAGAGTAAGAACTGTTCCCTCCCCCCTTTGTATCCACTGAGTTTAATACAGTGCCTAGCATGTAGTAGGTGCTTAATAAATGCTTCTTGATTCACTGATTTGCTTTATATAACCATTAAAACACAGAAAACTTGGGGGGCATATACTATTTGTTCTTTTGGTTTCTCTTCCCACTATTTCCATTGTCCTCTGTGAGGTTCCACATATAACCTAGTTTACAGAGATCTACTAACCTTATTGCTGGTACTTTACCAATTTACTTACACTGCTTGCCATGAACATGGAATGATGGAAGCATCTGATGGCAATCCTCTGTGTATTTCTCTACCTGCTTTAGGCTAATTTCACAATCTATATGTTGTAATGATAAAAGTTGGTGTAGCTGATGTTTCTCCAAGGGACCGTGACTCCAGGGAAGTGATGCCATGACATACAAGTGAATTGGATTTAAGTGAGGGAGGGCTGTGCAGGGTCACCTGCCTCACTTTCCCCTCCACAGCCATCTGGGTCCAATGACAAAATATAGACCAAGAAAACTGGAGATAGCCCCGAATACAGTAGAAGACCTTGACCTTTTTAAATTAAGGACTTTAACAGGTCTCAACTTGATTGAGGACACATCCATTCAGTGATTAAGTCTAGGAAAGAATTGAAGCAAAGAATGACCTCTTTTACCTAATCAAAAAAAAATATGGTGTCCCAGATACCAAGAAGGGAAAAGCAGAAGATAGTAGGTTAGACTTCAAAGCATTATAGCAATAGCTGACAAATTTATCACACTGTAGTCCCAATTCTAAAGTGACAGTAAAGACCTGTATCTCTATAGTCTTTCTGGTGAACATCCTTTCCCTGTGTGCTTGTTGTAAGCAGATTATTAGAAGCAATTATTTCAGAAGTCATATTATTATTCTGAAACCAGATTAGGCTTGAAAGTGGTAAATACCATATTACTTAGTATGCCATACATGGTAATAGTTATTTGAATATGAGAATTTAAGTAATAGCAGAAAGATGGTACTATTGTATTTCTTGATATTATTTTCATATCATAAAGCACAAGATCCATTGGCATTGTCTTTGAAATGGGAAATAGTTTGCTTATCTCATGGAGTTGGATGAATTCATATATAGTTGCAGCCCTTTGCTTTATTTGTCCATGGAACTTGGGTAACGTGAATGAAAGATATTGGGGTCAGCCAGAATAGTGACTTGAGACATCCTTCTGTATTCAAGAGAATGTCAATCATTGAGTCCAACAAGCATTTATTAAATTCTAACTATGTATCAGGCACTATGCTAAGCATTTATGATGTAAAGAAAGGCAAGAGACAGTCCTGATCTAAAGAAGCTTATATTCTAATAGGAGAAACAATGTATTAACCAGTAGACACATACAGGATAGATATAGAATAGATGGATAAAAACCTTAGAGAGGGAAATTCTAACAACAAGGCATCTGCAGAAGGTGGAATTTGAATTAAGTTTTCAAGGACTATAGAGAGAGTAAGAAAAATAGGGAGAAAAAGTGGGGTTAGATTATTCATATCAAGGAAGTTTCTCTTTTTCTTCTTTTCCCTGTAATCAATATAAATTGATTGACTGAAAAACCTTAAGGGGGACAATGAATTATGGATTACATCTGAGGTATTTGCCTCTGTTGAGTGCTCTTTGACCATATATAAATCCCTTCAATAGTCAGGGTCCTAAAGCAGCTCAGTGCCAAGGTGCCAGGTATGTCTCAGAAAACAAGGAAGGATCCAAAAGATGTCCTCAAAGCCTTAGCAATTACTGATTTTCTAACACAAAGTCATTGTTGCTCCTTCATTTAGTACTTTGTGCTTAAGAATCCAGCATATCCCTAGATTTTTCCAGGGATACACAAAATGTTCTTTTGTACTGAGCATGAGAGAATATAGTCACATAGGAAAAGCCATCCAGGTAAATAGCTTCCTCAAAGCCAGGGTGTTCCACCCTAGAGAGGCTTCACCCACTTTTCACCTACTAGCGTCCATCTTTTCCTTCTGACATAATCAACTTTACTATATGAGAGAAATCTTTTAGGACCTAAGTTCCTTGAGGGCAGGGAGTATCTGTAACCTTGTTTTTAGTACTTGGTAAAAGCTATTCATTCTTTGAGTTACTCAATCCAAATGTTTGGGGTCTCCCTGCTTTTGTCTGCTGCCTATTGGTAACATCAGAGTGGGAGAAGTCTTCCTTGGGGACATAAAATTTATGAGATAATCAGAGTTCATTCTGGGGGGAAAACCTTGTGACAAGTTCTCTCCTGTGCTTAGAATACACTGTTTCTTCATCTCTAATTTTTAATATCTGTATCTTTTAAGGTTCAGCTCAGGTGCCACCTTCCCTTATCCCCTGGGAGATTTCTGGTATCCTTCATGTTATCTTTAATATATTTATATGTATAAGTGTAATGTAAACTCCTTGATGTCTGAAGGTGAATTGTTAGGGATTTTTTTATCCTTATCTTCAGCCTTTCCTCTGTCTGCCTCAGTTTCTTTAATTGTAAAGTAATAATAGCCTACTTCCCAGGGTTGTGGTAAGGATAGTAGATTCTTAATAAATGTTTGTTTCCTTTTTTTTCCCCTTTCTTCCTTCCAGTACTTAGCATAGGACCTTGCACCTTATAGTTACTTAATAAGTATTTGTTTAAGTAAATTGAGTGGTTGGTGTCCTCCTTAGGGCTATTGGCACCATTTAACCTTCTTATCCCATTGCTCTGCTTCCCTAATTATCAAAACCACCAATCTTATCTGAACTTCACTTGCCATCAATTCTTCTCTATGTCTTTTATCCAATCCCATCTAAGACCTACTGTTCTAGTCATGAGGGAATCATGTTTTGGATTTTTCCACTTCCTCCCTATGAAAGTCACCTGGGGATGCCTGAGTAAAGTCTTAATAAAACATTTCACTGTAGCAGCAGAATATTCCTGGATTGACCACCTTTTGCCCTCTAGTTACTCATCTTCCTGTGAAAGTTTGGACATCTGAGACTATTTCCAGTGGATCTGAAATCTCATAGGGAGCACCTTATCCTAGATTCAAACTTAAAAACTAATGGAACTTAATAAGGACAGGAATAGCCTGCAATGACTTCACTGGAGAAAGTAAAGTTTCAACTGCATTTTGAAGTTTCTAGGATGTGACTAGGCAAAGAAGAAAACTGGAAAGCAGTGATATTTATGGGACATTTTTTTCCCCTCTTCTCTGATTTATCAAAGAAGGAACCAAGACCATAGTAATGTCAAGAGGGATAGGAGTTCTACATCAAGGAGGACTGATGTTTATTTAAAAAAATCGAGGGAGAGAAAGAAGGAGGAGGAGAGCAGAATAGTTTGACTGAGGCAGTTGTGCGTCTAGGAGTACTAGCAAAACCAAAATTGAATGAAGCCATTGTTATTCTTTCATAGTCTATAAAAAAAGAAAGGAAGTCACAGGGGAAAAAAGAGCTAAGTCCATGTAGTGTTCGAAATGGACTTCACTGGAACACTCTTCTTCTGACCATCACAAAGAAACTTTGATCATTTCAACCCTGGGTCTGTAGGAAATGCACAAATTCCCATTGATATTAGACACAATTATAATGCATATTTGAAAGAAAGTTGCTTCAGAAATGTATATACATCTTGGCATATTCATGTCCTGAATGACTGATGAGATTTGCATTACTCTCCAAGCTCTAGATGATCTTTCATATACCATATTTCTTCACCCAGTGAGTAGGAAAGAGTTCCCCAAGTCAGAGAATGAAGGATCATAGGACTTGAGAATTAACTAGGACTTCAGCAGCTCTCTAGGCCAACTGAAGAAAATCCCCACTAAAAACCTACCTTTTGATAATTATCCAAGTGCTCCTTGAAGACCTTCAAGGAGGGGAAACCATCACCAATTGTACTTTGGGAAAGCTCTTGATTTTTAATAAGCTTGTCCTGGCATCAAGCCTAATTTGTCTCTTTGTGACTTCAATATGAAGCTCCTGGTTCTATTCTCTGAAGAAAATTGAACAAATTCAACCATTCTTCCACATAATTAAAGACCGTTCACATAATTAAAGACCAATATTTCCCCCCATTGAGTCTTCTCTTTCCAGGATAATTATCCCCAGTTCCTTCAAGTGATTCTCATATGTTACATATTCAGAATTGTTTGCCATATAGGTTACCATGTTCCCAACATTCTCCAGCTTATTAATGTACTTCTTAAGTTATGGTGCCCAGATGATTTCTGATGATGGCTAGTACATTGAAACAATCGCCTCCCTATCCTGGAAGTTACAGCTCTCAATGAAGTCCCAGTTAAAGTTTTTGGCTGCTCTACCATACTGCTGACTCATGTTGAGCTTTCAGTCCAGATTAATATGCATGTATACAGGAGAAGGAAGGAATAATCATAATAATAACAATAAACTGACATCCATTGAACACTTTAAGATTAGTAGAGACCTTTAAATAATTTTTCTCTAGTTTCTTATTCTGTAGCTTCTCATTAGAATCTTCCAACATGCCTCTTCTCCATCAGAAATTCAGATGGATTCAATTTGTCTCATAGTCACTGGAACCACCAGCAAACAGCTGTACAGAAAACTGAGTCTCTCTGTTAACTCTATTAATGTGTTTTAAGCCTCACGGTGGAATAGACTAAGATCTATTACTTTTTCTCTGGGTGAGATCTGGGAGATCCCTATTGGATTCCTTTTCTGGTATATTGTAACACCTGGGCCTTTCCCCAAGAATGAATATTTATGGCATTGGCTCCCTTCACCTACAGCATAAATTATGACCATGTGCAAAGAATAGTTTTGGAGACAGGTTCTGAATTAGTCCAGAAACCTTTGTCTAGAAGAACACATAATAAGAAATACAAAACTTGTTTGAAGAACACACACACACACACACACACACACACACACACACACACACCTTTTTTTTTTAAAGAAGGAAGAGCAAAAAAGATATCTTTAGTATTTTTCATTTTTAAGAGCTTATTGGTGTTTAAATTAAACTCATTTCTTAAGAAAGTAATCAATTACTCTCATCTTGAGTAAATAATTAAATACATCTCTCTTTTGTTTTATAAGATGTGATAGCTGAAGGGCAATGCAAAGACATGTAGCAGTTATAAATTGGCTACAACATTAATAACAAGAAGGTACACTTAAGAAATGGCATAAAAAGACAGTATCAAAGACTTATATAAGGAGGTAAGTCACTTTGGGATCAAGAGTGAAGGATCATATATCGGAGAACAGCTTGAGTTATGCTCTTGTATCCAAGAAATTTGAAAAAAAAGCAAAAGGAAAACCTTTGACATGTTGGGAGCTTCTCTATGGAGATGCTATAGAATAAAACAGAAACGGAAGTGAGGAAGATGTTGTGGATGAGCTATAGTTTGACTGAGTCAAGGAAGAGTGTCCACATTTCAGAAAAACAGAGATCAGAATATTGAAATAAGATGAGGTTGTTATTTTCAGTTTCTATATTTTATTTTTTATAATAGTAGCTTTTTATTTTTCAAATACATGCAAAGATAGTTTTCAATATTCACCCATGTAAAACCTTGGGTTGCAAGTTTTTCTCCATCCTTCCCATCCCTCCCATCCCTCCCCCCTTCCCTAGACAGCAAGTAATTCAATATAAGTTAAACATGTGCAATTTTTCTAAACATATTTCCACATTTATCATCTGCATACATTTAGAAAGGGTCATTTTTCAGTAATGTCTGACTCTTCATGATCTCATTTGTGGTTTTCTTGACAAAAGATACTGGAGTGGTTTGCCATTTCCTTCACATTTTATATGATTTTATAGATGAGGAAACTGGCAAAAGAGTTAAGCGACTTGCTTAGTGGCTGTAATTGTCTGCAGTTAAATTTGAACCCAGATCTTCCTGCTCCAGGCCTGAAACTGTCCACTGCAATACTTAGCTTCTAGAGAGGGGCTTTAGGCAAATATTTGTTTAGTTCTTGGCACCTGTGGATGCTCAGTTGAAAAACACTCTTTCTAAGGATTCTCTTAACCCAACCTCATCATTGGCTACGTTAATAATGCAGGCTCATATTTTAGAGAATCATAGATTTGCCTAGAAGAGACCCTTATAGATAGGGACACAGAGAATGGGAGACTACATAAATTACCCAGAGCCTTATAATTATTATATGGCAGAGTTGGGCCTGACATCCAAGTCCGGGGGTCCTCAAACTATGGCCGCGGGCCAGATGCAGCAGCTAAGGACATTTATCCCCCTCACCCAGGGCTATGAATTTCTTTATTTAAAGGCCCACAAAACAAAGTTTTTGTTTTTACTATAGTCTGGCCCTCCAACAGTCTGAGGGACAGTGAACTGGCCCCCTATTTAAAAAGTTTGAGGTTCCCTGATTCTTGACTATAAACTGTGTTTTTCCACCAATCCCACCCTAGGACAAATGTCAAGAACATATCCATTAGTACTACAACAGGAAGAAGAAAAGTGGGATCTTTTCATCAGGTAAATGGGGGTACAAATCTGAGGGTGAAATTCTTGTCAGAGAGAGATCAAGGTCAAAGTTTAATGCTCAAAATAGATGGTTTCTGCAGCATACTGACTCCTTTTATAGGCTCAAATCCAGCTGTCACTAATCCAGTTGGCTTGCATTCTTTGAAGAATCAGCTTTAAAAACAGACTAACAAATCCAGGGAAGAAAAGCGCTGCCCTTCAAACCCCAAAAGAGACAAAAACAGATTAGATGGACCCTAAATTGAAACAAGAATAGCCCTCTCACTTTCATGAAAAAGTACTTGATTATGTGCACACACACATGCATAGGTCAAAGAGAGACTAGCAATCAGATGGCACTGCCAAGGAAAAAAGATTGACTGGCAAAAAATTCTAAATAACTACATTGGCTTAGTGGGATGCTATTGATCAATGTGCGGGGGAGGGAATTGCCATTCTTTCCAGCTTTCTGACAACATTTTGATCAGGAATTAAAATTAAACATGCACTGAAATTTCAGTCAAAATGATTGACTTGCTGTTTCCCTTCTGTCTCCACACTTTTTCATAAGCTGTCCCCAATCCCTGAAATACCCTCCCCTTTAACCTCATGGAAATCCCTGACTTCCTTCATGATTCAACTTAGGTGCTATTTTATAGCCAAGAAGTCTAGTCTTATCTGTAACCCCCACTTCCTGAAATACAAAGTCTATTGATGTAAAATATATTAAAACATGTTTTATATAGATATAAAATATAGCTATGTGCACATATATAGGAGAGATATATATAAAACATAGTATATTTTATCTAAATAGAAATATGTAATGCAGAGATGTATATTTCTCTATATAGTACATATATATTTCTGTAGTTATAAAGCATATATATATATATATCTAACTGTATAGGTATATACACTACATATATTACATTTATTATATAGATATCTATTACATCTATTATATAGACAAATTTATTTATATTTATGTATGTATATATGTGTATAAATCTAGATAGATAGATAAATATGGTAATCAAGGCAGAGTTGAGCTAACTCCAGAGACAGGATTTAAGAAAAGAGGTTCAATCAGAAAGTGGGTGAGGGTAAGGGAGATTAATACCTCTATTTTTCCAGCTCGGCAACACAGTGGTTAAAGCTCAGGGCCTTGTCAGGTCCTGAATTTGAATTTCAGTAGATGTATTGCCAAAACTGACTTAGGAAGACCTGATTTTAGATCCAAGGTACTAGCTGTATGGCTTTGAGCAAGTCATTTAGCTTCTGCCTCAGTTTCCTCATCTGTAAAATGAGGATAATACTGGTGCCTCCCAAGGTTGATGAAAAAATAAAATGAAAAACATACTGTAGATCTTAAAGTCCCGGGTAAATGCTAGTTATGGTTATATGGATAATACATTTATAAAGATCTTAGTATGCATCCGAGGACATTCTCCTAAAAGCAGCTCATATTTTTATAGTGCTATGAGATTTACAAATGTATTTTTCACAAAAAGCTTGAGAAGAAAGTAATGCAAAATCATTATAGATGAGGAGGAAGATGGTCAGAGAAATAAAAGTCTTGCTTAAGGTCACATGGCAAATAAGTTGGCAGACCTGGATTTTAATCTGGGGCTCCTGATTCATTCTGCGAGCACATGTTGGATTTTTCACCATGTCCAGTACATAATAGGTACTCAAATCTTTATTGATACTTTTCTAAGGATATGTCATAAGGATTTATGTAGATAGTAGGAACAATTCAGTTCAAAGTAAAAAGAAATAACTAAAGGATAGTGAATTTGGGAGTGGCTTCAACTTGCTTCGGATGGATAAGGTGTGTGATTTGGTTGAGTGGAAAGGAGGAGAGAGGGTATTTCAATCAAGTGAGGAAAAGGGTAGGATTTAGAGAACTGGAACTCTTCCCTTAATCTCTCTGTTTCCCCAACAATCTTCCCTTTTCACCTATCACCCAACCTTTGGCATCAAACTTCATACTACACTGCCAGGCCATGCCTTCCTTGTTCTTGTCCTTGTTGGCTATGGACTATCCTATGTATTCTCCTCTTCAAGTTTCTTGGATACTAAAAGTTCCTCATATGGTCATCAAATAGTCCCCTCCCAAACTTCCTACTTCTGATAACTATCCTCTCAATCACCTTCAGTGATCTTACATTTGCCTCCTTCCATTCTCCTAAAGGTCTCTGTCTGCAGCTCCTACAAAGTCTTAACTTTGGTCTTTGACTCATTTTATAGTTCCTTATATTTTCACAATGGAAGAATCCCAACCTGAATAGTAAATTCTAAGATGATTCTTTCCATTGATGAGGACAGAGTCCTGACACTATACCATACCGTGAAAAACTGGTTTGAATATTTTTCCCACCAAAATGACCAATTAACCAACTGTCTTATACAGAAACATAATCAAATTGTACCCATTTACATGGTGATTTTGGATTTCTTCCATCCCGTGGTCAAAGGAGAGAAAAATCAGTCCTGCCATTTCCTAGGCAGAGAGCAACAGTTGGTAATGAATTAAAGCTTTTGTCAATGCAAGATAATAGCAAGTTACATGGAGATTTCTCAGGAAATTTATGTCACCCACACAAACCCCAAAGAATGACTCAGGACGAGTTGCCTCTGATTCCCATGAAAACAGTCCTGGTCTTGTCATTGAGCTATTTTGCAAACAACAGCCTGAAACCCCAGTGTGTTTTGTCTTTCCTTCTAAATGTGTGCCTTTATACCTTGGGTGACCTTCAGTCTCTGCCAACCCTACAGCCTCCAATGTGGGAGTAGGAGATGGCATGGGAACATGGGTTAGCAGAGTTCCCTCAGTCCCCAACTCCTGATTTCCCACTCCTGGCTATTTGGATCTTGGCTATTTTGGACACCTCTGAATTAAATCATTTTCTTATTTCTTTGGGGGTTGATTGGAAGTGCAAAGACATGGGAGTAAGAAGTATTGTTTTCTGGCTCTGACTCTTGTTAATTCACTATGGGGATATAAGCAGATCACTTAACCTCAATGGGGCTCAATTTTTTTCATCTACAAATTGGGGGTGTGTGTGGAGGAGATGATCTCAAAGATCTTTCCAAAGCTAACATACTATGATTCTTCATATTTACTACAAAGCACAATACAAGGACTCCCCAAATTTTGAAGCTAGTAAGGGTTGATACTGCTCTAAGCCTTTTGGGTTGTTGTGTTTTGTAATGGGCCAAAATGGTATCACAATGGCACAATTTGTCCAACTGTGGCTGGTCAGACTAATATGAGCTCAGAAGGCTCTATCATAAGTCCTGTATAAATGACACTGTTCTAGGTACAGAGGGAGGTCATAATGAATATAAAATATGGCCTTTGCACCATAGAACTATTCAAAGAAAGCAGAAAACAGTACATTGGACTTAGAGATGGTGTGAGAATATGAAAAATAGATAATGGAGAAGTAGGTCTTGCGATATGATTTGGTCGAGTAGAAAGGAGGAGTAGAAAGTGCAAAGGGAGGGTATTTTAATCAAGAGAGGGAAAGGCTAAAAAATACCAATAAAGTTTGCCTTGACATATTCCTCAGGTCTCTTCTCATTGCCTTAGAGGTGTAGAAATATCCTGTCTTTTCAAAATGTCATTATCACTTCCTTTGACTTGCTTCAAGAAGCTTCATTCATCCTTGTCATCAGCCTCAGTCTTTCTCTCAGCCTCCCCATTGCCCAGTCTTTGCTATGGTGCCCCACTTGGCTTTGCCGCATCCTGCTGCAATCTGGGAATGATTCTTTCCCCTCTAACCAACTCTTCCTGCCGCATCCCAGGGTACCCCACTCTTACCACCCTGGCAACAGCCTCCCATGTGTCTGACAGCTGGAAGGGCTCCTCTCACATCCTTTTTCAGCTTCTCATCTGGCCCAATAGAACGCCTCCATTTCATGCTCATTCCTCTTTGATTATTTTCAGACCTGGGAGTGACGCATGTTTCTACCACAGTTTGTTGGCTCCAAACACCCCAAAACTGTCAGCCTTTCCAGTTTGTGAACCACTTGTCATTAGCCACTCTCTCTAACTGGGCAGGACCCTCAGGGAGAAGAGGTCAGTACAGGGACAGCTCCAAAGAGCTCATACTACTTAGGCAAATGGATTATAAGTAATAAATTCACCCTTATATAACATTTTAAGTTATAAGGCTGTGAGATAGATAGTATAAATATTTTCACTATTTACAGATGAGGAAACTGAGACTCCAAGAAGTGATTTTCTGAGGATCATACAGCTCTTAAATATCTCATTATTCCCATGTTCTAGTCAATCTCCCTATCCTGGAACGTCCACCTCCCAACTCAGTGTCTTTATCTAAGCTGTGCCCCATACCTGGCATATTCGTTCTCTTTCCACATCTACAAAAAGCATCCTTATCTTTTTTTCAAAGCCCAGCTCACAGATCACCTTTTTACTTACTGCAGGCTATTCCTTATTCATCCCTCATTTTCTTTTCCTTGCCATTCCCCTATCCCACTGAAATTGCTTTGTATTTTTCTGTGTCTATATAGCATATACTTTATGGGAACATTTTACTCCATTTCCAGTAGAATTCAGGCCACTTGATATCGAGTCCTACTTAGTTTTAGTTTTTTCTTTGTATTCCCAGCACCTGGTACAGCACATGCTCTCTCTCAACTGAATTGAATGGAAAAGTCAGAGCCAGAACTTGAATTTGAACTCAGGTTCTCTGATTTCCAGAGGGTTCTTTCTATTGTTCCAGCTGTCTCTCTATGGAGTTAAAATAATGCAAGGCAGTCTGGGTATTGTATACAATTCCCTTAGAATAGTCGCTCTTACCCTGGTGCCTGAAGACTCCCTAGATTTCAGGACATCTATAAATTTGGATCAGAAAAAAAAAGAATTGCATTTTTATTTTCACTTAAATCTAACTAAAATTTGTCATTTCCTTCAGTTATTGAGAGATATTCTTCTAAAAAGGGGCTTTTTCAGATTGTTAAAGGGGGTCCAAGACACAAAAAGGGTTAAGAATTTCTGCCTTAGACCATTGAACATTAAGAGGCCCCATTAGCTTCAAGCTTATTCGTTTGTCCATCTAAGACATAGGCAGGAGAGAAGGGGAAAAAATAGGAAGGGAAAGGGAGGGAATACTTGCTTCTATTATTGGATGTTCTACTCAGAGCAGCTTGGCAATTTTAGAAATTATAAACAGCTTGCCACTAAATCATTTTCCCCTCTTTCTACCAAATGGAGCCAGACCAGTTTCTTTATTATCATTATCCTCATACCACTTTGGATTTGGGTCAGTAAATTCAATGAGAAAAGTTAGCACCCTTCCTAGACCAAGGTAGAAGGTGGACCTGGGGGCAGCTACTACCTTCTGATTTCCTCAGGTGTAGGAAAAATGGCCCCGAGAAGTAAGGTTACACAGCAAACGAGATGCAGTGACTTTAGCACTAACTTGGCTTAGACCCATGGTGTGTTCTAGTATATGTCTTTATGTATTTTTGAAAAAAGGACCCAGTTTTTCTCCACTTTGGAGTTCATTATCAGAAATAAATGACTATCTGGGCTATGAAAAATGGGCTTTTATACTGCAGAGTATATGGCTCTTTCTGAACACTTTTATTCCCCCATTATTACAGGTCTGAACTTGTTTTTTTTTTCTGGGGCAGCAAGCAGAAATAAATATACATTTGACCCATTCCCTAGAAATGTTTACCTGGCTAAAAATATTCTAGCTGGGTATTATTTTTAGAGGGATTTATATTCGAAGTATATAAATTGCCAACTTTGATGTGTATTATTAGGCATGAACTATTCGTACATTTTATAACAGGAAGCTTCTGGTTTTCCATTGAGGAGAACTGGAACTGAGTCAGAAACTTGCCATTTGAAAATCCCTAATGTTATAACTCAATTGCTGTCTTCAAAAGCATTTTGTCATAGACCTTTAGTAATTTGACCATTGGATGACTGGAAAGCCATCAAGCGTTCATTGAGTTCATTTGGAGATCTTGCCATGTTTTAAAGGAGGTCTCCCCTAATCTTTCTCTCCACAGGCTTGTGACATTTTGCAATGTGTTGCCTTTGGATTGGTCTATGATCAGGCCTAGTGCTTATTTTAGAATTGGAAGGAGAGAAGAGACATCAATAAAATAATACTGAGTGGAAATACATTTTGTGGTTTTAAAATATCTGCCCTGGTTAGGAGAGATTACTTCTGTGTGTATATGCTTTTTTAAAAAATCACTTGCAGTTTTTTCTTCCAGACAATTGGAAAGTGCTGGTGGGAAGGAAGCTTAGGGTTAGAGAAAGTCACTACCAGCCAAAGCATCCCATTCCATTTTTATAGACAATTCTGAACTCTGTTTCTTTGTCATTCACAGCCATTGGTTCAGCACCTGGTTTTCTCCCCACTTATTTGAATGCTCCTTTTTAGTCTCACATTACCACAGGATTTGGAATTTGGAAGATGCCTTGTACAGCCACATAATCCAACCCAAACCACACAAGTGGTTGTGCAACCTTTGTCTGAAGATATCCAGTCCAAAGAGGGGAATGTTCTACCTCTTAAGACACTTCAGGTTCACTTCTGGACAGTCCTAATTACTAAGAAGCTTTTCCTGACATTAAGCCAGAATTTGCCTTTTTGTAGCTTCCATCAATTGCTCCTGATTCTTTCAAACACAACAAGGCTCCTCTATCAGCATTTCAAATTCTTAGCCATGAATATCATGTTCTATATCTCTACCAGTTCTTTCAACCAATCCTCATATGGCATAGGCTGAAGGTTTATTTTAACTACCAGATTATAAGCTTCTTGACAATAGGGAACATGACTTATTTGTCTTTGTATCTTTCCCATTACCTAGCATCATGCAGTGTATGTGTTAAATGCTTAAATGATTAATATATGTTGATTGAATTGATGTGAATTAAATTCTTCCACTATTTTCATGTGATTTGCTGGTTGTTTTTCCTCCTGCTTTCTTATTAAATTATTATTGTGAGGGATAGCTCAGTGAGTAGGTCAAGGGGAAGGAAAAAAAACTATATTTAGAGATAAAGTTGAAAAACCAAACTTATTTTAAAAATAGATTGTAAAAAAAGTGAACACTGTTGGTGCAGAATTGTGAATCGTTGAGATTTGTCTTATGGACTTTTTGAGGTTCCCCTTTCTTTTAAAAATCATCATCATTCATTCAGCTACTCTCCCTAACGAAAAGCAGAAGATATCCTTGTCTAAAAGGTAGGGGGTATTTCATCTGTCCTTGTGGAGCCCTGGGATGATGGAAAATCCAGTTCCCCGTTGGAATTTGTTTCTGTGCTAGATTGTTCTGTGCTGATAGAAGTTGGAGATAATGACACTCTTTAGTTGGGTTGACAATGAGCTCAATCACAGGCTCTCATTGCCATGAGCTATTAAATCCTTCTGGGATTCTTTAGTGATAGCAGGCAGTAGTCATTGTTTTCTGATCACTTTTCACTTCCCAAAGTTCTTAGGTGCTTTGAACACGTTGTTCCTACCTCTAGATTTCAGGCAAATGTATGAGGTTATGCTGACACTTCTTTGAAAAGATGCTTCTCCTGCTCATATATGCATTTGTAATTGGCAGACATGTAACAAGCTGGAAGTCTCAATATTGTGATTTATTATCAGTAAATATTTGATTTGTATACCCATTTTATATACCTACATATCTGAGGTTACACAAAGATTTCTTGAGCAAAATTTGTCTGGCAGTGTGGCGATTGTACCTCATTCTCTCCCTGATTGTTTTAGGTGACCATAGCTCCACCTGGATATCTGAAAAGGGTTATTAAAATTACTTGGGCCTCCTACCATTTGATCATTTCTATTTGTCATGAAATTTTTTGGCAGTCTGGAGATGGTTATGCACAACTCAGATTAGTGTTTTTAAAAATATGAAATAATATAGGGAAAGTGAATAAATCATACTAAGTATAGTTATCAAAATATGTTTTTTTTAAGTTATTGACTTATAGATTCGGAATCTCTAGGAGTAAAGTGGAAGAATAGGGTATTGCTGCTGATTGGGAAGGGAAAGATATTCCTGCTGCACATGTCTACAGTTCTTAAAAAAAAAAAAACTTCCATTGAACTATGGAGTCTCAGAACTAGGAGATTCAGGTACCAGCCACTTCCACTAATGAATAAGGAGGCATCTATCTATAATAAGACTCCTTAGACTTCTTTCACTCATGACCCCTTTTTGCCCAAGAAATTTTTATGTAACCCCAAGCATATAGGAATATAAAATAGGTATAGAAATCAAACATTTACTGATAATAAATCATAATTTTGAAATCCCCACATTCAGTTACAAGACTTCATATGGGATTGTGAATTACAGTTTAAGAAGCTGGGTTCTATAATATCTCCAGAAAATGGTCATCTAAGCCCTTCTTTGGGATCCTCAATGATAAAGAAATTTTTCTTCCTGTTAAGTCAAGTTTGGTTCTTTATAATTTCTACTCATTGGTCCTGTTATTAATTCAATTGTTTTGTGACTCCTTATGATCCCATTTGAGTTTGTTGGGGGTTTTTTGGGGGGGGGATAAAGATACTGACATTTCTTTTTCTAGCATATTTAACAGATGAGGAAACTGAGTCAAACTGGATTATATGACTCGGGCAGAGTCACATAGCTAGCAAGTATCTGAGGCTGGATTTAAATTCAGGAAGATGAGTCTTCCTAACTCCAGGCCTTTGGAGCACTCTATCCACTACACTCCTAAACCACCCACTCACTGACCCTAGTCTTGCTTTTTGGGGTCCAAGAAAAGATGTCTTTTTTCATCTTCCACAAAATGGTTCTGAAGATTTCTCTCTCTCTCTCTCTCTCTCTCTCTCTCTCTCTCTCTATATATATATATATATTATGTGTGTGTGTATATATATATTAATTTCTTTTTTATTATAGCTTTTTATTTACAGGATATATGCACAGGTAATTTTTCAGCATTGACAGTTGCAAATCCTTTTGTTCCAACTTTTTCCCTTCTTCTTCTAGATGGCAGATTGACCAATACATGTTAAATAGGTTAAAGTATAAGTTAAATACAATATACATATATTTTGAATACTTATTTCTTCTTGTTTTTTCTGTTGTAATTGAAACACTTGAAATTCTTCCAAATAATTTTCAAGTATTTTAAAAGCAGATGTGTTCCATAACATAGTAGTTGATCTCTTCTGAATTTATTGCAGCTTCTTAATAATTTTTCAAATGTGTGACAGTCCTTCACAGTGGCAGACAAATGGCAATGTCCTTAATGTCACTTCTCTTATTCTAGACAATATTCCTTTAAAAATTTTGATCACATGGTCTAATTAGTTTTCTATTGCCTTTGGTGGGTGCCTCTTAATAAGGACCGGAGAGTGAGCTTTCATTCTGCTGAATTTATTTGATTAATTTCAATTCAACAGTCATTTATGAAATGAATGCCAATTATGTTCCAGAATGTACCTACATTTTATAGAGTTAACCTCTCCTCGAAACAGAATGTCATGAAATGTTGGCTCAAAGGTTTGTACTTAATATCTGAGGCATTTTTTAAAACTCCTGTAACATTCTGAGCTGTTTAAAAACTGTTGGCATGGTCACTGGTACCATAGAAACCACTGCTTAAGCAAAGAAGCTTTCCTTGCTCAGCCAAAGCTGGGCTACTTTAGGATGGAGGAGAAGATGGGGTAATGTGGGAGCAACTTCATTCTTAATTTAGGAATATGTCATCTTTGTCTTACTCTATCTCATCATTTTTATCAAGTTAAAAATGATAGAATGACAGGATTGGAAGTGACTTGGGGGATCAAATAGCCTACCCCCTTGTTTTACAGATAATGGGAGGGAAGCTTATTAAAGGGAAATGACTTGCTTAGCCTCTATATTAGGGTCACATGCCTAGCTCATGGCAGAGAGAGATAAGAGTCCAGGAATCCAGCTCTTTCCACAATACCATGGGGTTGCATGTGGAAAGATAAAAGTATGATTGAAACATGAGTAATAACAGTGAATGAAAATGCCATTCGAATACAGAGACATTAGTGTCTTCTTTTAATGGGTATTTATTGGTGTCTGATTATTTGTGTAACATAGGTGCTATTGTGTAGTGAAATAAATTTAAGACATATTTCATGCCCTCCAGGAAAGTTAAATAACAATAAAAGACGGTAGATAATAAAATGTCAAATGAATGGTACAGCTACTGTGTGCTATAGGAGATCAGAAGCTGAAGAGCACATTATAAATTCATCTAGAAAGCTTGATGGTGGAGGAGAGACCTGAACCAATCCTCGAATGATGTTTTGGTTTAAAGAGGAGGAGGAAGGACATAGAAGATTTTAGAAGAATCCAGTGGTAAAGTGGAAAGAGGATTGTTTTGGGAGTCAGTAGACCTGAGTCTAAATGTTACCTCTGAAAGAATCTGTGTAATGTGGGGCAAATCATTGCATCATCCTGGGTCTTAGTTTCCTCATTTATAAAAGACTGACAGTGGACTGTGTGGCCTCTGAGAGACTATCCAATTCTAGATCTATGATTCATACACTTCAGGGTTTTAAGCTAAAACAAACAAACAAAAAAAAACCTCTTGATTTTTTTTCATGTATTCTACATTAGTGTGGACAGTTTTCCAGCCGGGAGCTGGGCACTTTGGTCCTATTTTACTTGGGTTCCTAGAAAGCATCCCAGTACCACAGGACTTATCGACTTGGTTTCACATTGGCCAAATGCTCCCATTGCCCTTTGGAGAATTCCAATCATCACTTAGATTATTTAGTCTCTTTTTCTGGCTGATTTAACCTGAAACACCTGGAAATAGTGACTGACTTTTGGGAGATGCTCACGTATGTTTTCTTGAAGAAGTAGATAAGAGATATTTGGACAAGTACTATTCCTCATTACTGGGATGCACCCTAATAATGATGATAATAGACCACATAATATATTACACAATAATGATAATAGATAACAAATAGACAACATTGATATAATATCCTAAGGAGTATGAGGTGCTTTATTTAGGATCTTCACAACTCCACAAGGTAGCTGATATTATTATTCATTTTAAACATGAAAAAACCAAGACTTGGCAAAATATGACTTGTGTAAGGTCACACAGGTAAGGCAAGATTGGAAATTAAATCCTGACTCCTGGCCTGGCAATCTAACCATAGAAAGGAAGGGTGTCCTCTTTGGAGTCATCACTTTTCAGAAGGTCCTTTGGCCCCCTTAGCTGACTAGAGCTAAATTTCTTGACCTTTTTGTGGTTCATGTTTTTATTCACAGAGTTTATGACTGTAGAGATTAGTTATGTTGAGTGGGGACTCTAGAGGGAAGAGAAACTTTCATTTACACGTGGGTTCACACCCACGTATTCCCATCAACACCCACACAACCCAACATACAGGTTCAGTAATTCTTTGTTTTATGTATCTGTGCATTCAGAAGCTGTGTCAGAGGCTTTATTATAAATCACAGATAATGGCAACAATGGGGATTTGTTATGAGAGATAATTATGAAGTTAGCTCACCACAAAGCATTATCTTCTCAGCAGTTTAGGTTTTAGTCTTTGCCCAACACTCCTGTGATGCTCTGAGTCATTCCTGGAGAGGGGTGGAGGGTAAGATCTTCAACTACCCTACTGACCAGTGCCATCTGCTGGACCTTCCCCTGCTTTCAATCAGAACTTGAATCTCAGGAAACTCCAGGCCAGATTAAGATGTCACCAATTTCATAACTGGTGGATAGATAATTGGAATGAGACTCTTAAGTAAAGTTGTCTAGTTAGCATAATGCATATTCTCCCATTCCTGCTTTCTCATTCATTTCCCCTTTGCCAGATTTGCTGCCCTATTTTTCTCAGGCCTCCTTAGACCCAGCTGCCCAGTATTCTGGATATGGTTCATCTCTCCTTACCAGGAAGGAAGTTTATCTGATCAAACAATAACTTGGTGTGAACTAGTTTGGTTTCCTTTTTAAAGGAAATAATTCAAAGAAATAGCTTTCTAAGGAAGGAATTTTGGATCTTGCATCACTTGGGCAGAGAAAAATTTTAATTGATTAATTTTTAATTTATGGAATAAAACAAATAGAAAAATTTTGAGAAAGGGTATGATATGGAAAGAGGTCTTTCCAGCTCACTTGCACTGCCTAAATAGCTACAGTATCTCTTGGTAAAGTTGGCCCCTGGATGTGTATCTCTCCTGAGATACACACACACACACACACACACACACAGAGTTTTTCATACATTCAGTGTATGAAGAATTATGGATGGAGAGAAATGACATCCCAAAACTTTATTATTTATTTATTTTTGACGTCGGGACTAGCATGAGATTAGGGAGAAATGACTCTATAGAAAATTATCTGAAAAAAGACCCAGAGAATTTAATGGATGGCTAAATCAATATGGAGTAAGAGTAGTATATGACAGAGCCTTCCCTCATTCTCTGCCCTCCCACCCACCCACCCCAAGAATGAGGATTCCATAATTTACAGAGATGGCAAAGAATTCTACACTTAGCCAGCAGGGTCTGAAAGCGTTGCTGTGTCATTAAATACTTATGTCCTCTCGATGAAATCTTTCCCAGCCTGGCTTCTGCTCCTTCTCATATCCATGGCAACACAACCTCCAGATTCTTCATCTGGGTTGCCAAGTGAAAGGGAAAGTCTGTCAGCCTGAATACCTGGAATAAAAAACTCTGAGGTGAGAGAAGAGCAAAGAGGGATACAAAAGATGCAGACATTCCCTGCCCTCTGGGAGCTTACACAATAGCTTGACATAGAACATTTTCTTTTGTTAAGTTTTCAGAATGTCTGAGTTGGAAAGAGGAACCGTATGCTGGACCCATACTGGAGCAAGAATTCCCTTTTGTTTGAAGATTTCCAATGATGAGGACCCCCCTATTTTTGGAGAACATTTACTTCCAGAGAATTTCCTCTTGCACAAATCTTTTCTTATATCTGCTAGCCCTAGACAGCCCAGCTTTAGTTTCACATCCTATTTACCATCTACCTGCTACTGTTCATGGACATGCTTCTGTCCTCCCCTTTCCCATGTTCCCCAAACAAATCCCTTCTTTCTAAAGCACCATTACCTTTTCTGTGTTTTCTTCCTCTATTTAAATAGAAGCATTTTGAAGTCTGGGACCATCTCCTTTTTAAAATAACCGAACACATTTCTTGGCATATAGTAAGCGAATAAACATTTGTGCATATATTATACATACATATGTATATTACATTTGCCAAAAGCTTTATATATATTATCTCATTTGATTCTCACAAGAACCCTGGAAGGCAGGGGCTATTATTTTACATTTGTTCTTTTACATTATATATTGCATTTTAGGAAATATCTGAGGCTAGATTTCCTCCTAGGATTTCATGACTTCCAGCCCGGCATTTTATCCTCTGCACCACCTAGTAGTGCTGTAAGTGCTGACATGGTAAAAACTTAATGAATGCTTTTTCATTCATCAACTACAAGTCTGTCTCTCTGCAGCTTTCTTCCTTTACTCTTGGTTCTCCCTTTTGGGACCAAGCAGATTAGTTTAATCTCCCTCTTGAGGGATAGTCAATCAGATTCTTGAAAACAGTTTTTATATTTTCTTTCTACCTCTCTCTACACACATGTGCACACACAACATACACACACACACAAATAAATCTTCTTTTCTTTGGATAAAACATCCCCATATCCTTGATATGGGTCTCATGTAGCATCCAATTCAATAAATATTGATTATTTGCTCCTATATAATCTAGAGTCCATTCATCCTACTTCTCTGGATTACTTGCAGTTTATCAATATCCTTTCATTTTTTGTATTTATATCCCCAGTATTTAGCACAGTATTTGGCACATAATAGGCAATTAATAAATGCTCCTTGTTAATTGATTGATTGACTGGCTGGAGCCCGGAGCTAAACAACTCCAGATGTGGTTGGATCAGAGTAGAGAATAACAGGATTATCACCTCTCTGGTGTTGGGTACCATGATTCACTTAATATGGCTTTAGTTAAATCACATTAGATCTTGGCTCCCTTATCACCCTGTTGAATCATGGTTAGTTTGCAGTCTTATAAAACCCATTTTACAGGACATTTTACAGGTACCCTGCTCCAAATGAGCCATATGTACCTCTCTTTGATGTAGGAAGTTGATTTGGGGAGCTCAAATGTAAAGGATCCCATTAGAGAAATTTAATGGGGGAAAAAAAAGTGATATAAAAACAGTGACAGCTTGTGTGTTCCGTTGCTGATCACATAATATGAAAAGATAAAGAGGAAGTTGGGTGGCCTTCCTTGGGGATGATTTACGAACTGTGAACAAGACTCACCCAGAGTGGGCAGACACAGATGGGTCACAGTCTGCATTGTTGGATGGAATTTCTGAATCATTGAAGGATCAAAGTATTAAAGTCTAAGATTTTACGTATATATCTCTCAAATTTCATCTTATTAAATTTGGTCCAAAATTCTTGCATGTCTGGATTTTTAAAAGTTTCCTTTGGGTCATAAACACATCTGATAAACTTACAATCATCTATGTCTTTATCTAAATCATTGACCAAAAAAAAAATTAACTGCATAGAACCAAAGACAACAACTACTTCCTTGTTTAGTCTTAACATCCCCAGTACCCAGAATTGCTCATAACTAAATAAATGTTTGTTGTTGAACTGTCAAAGTTGACATCAGGTTTCTAATAACTTCTCTTTGGGGCCAACCACTTGACTACTTCTACTGTGGGCTGTCATCAAAGTCCATCCACAACTCGCCACTTTCCCTCTGCCACTTTCCCTCTGCCATAGCTGCTGATGCCTTCCTTTCTAAGAATGAATTTTGTCTACTCTGTGCAGATCCTGTGTATACTTTTTTGTTGTTGTCTGTCCTTTGTTCTTAAAAATGACCATGACATCAGGGAGGTCATGCAAGTGAATTGGACTTAAATGTGCAAAGCCACTTGCCTCACTTTCATCTCCAGAGACATCTGGGTCCAGTGGCAAGATTTTTGTATAGGTATTGTCTTCCCTGAGAAAATAAATACCCTCGTGATGTCTACTACAAACTTGAGAATAGGGATCGTTTTTGCTTTGTATCCCCAGCACTTAGGTTTAAGCTACAAGCACTTAAACATTTGCTTAGATAACTTAATTAGAATCAGAATTGGATTTTTTTTTGTTTTTTGGCGGGGAGGGTTGGAGCAATCAGAGTTAAGTGATTTGCCCAGAGTCACACAGATATTAATAAGAATTGTATGTGATGTTTAACATAATATTGATTACTTTCCATGTAGGGGAGGGGATACGAGGAAGCTCCCTCGTATTTGAAATACAAGGTTTTATAAGAAATGTTGAAAATTATCCATGTATATGTTTTGAAAATAAAAAAGCTTTAATAAAAAATTGTATGTGAAACCTTAGCAAAAACTCTTAAAATCTAGGTAATCCACAGACACACATACCCACACAGTGTTCCAAAAGTGCATTTTTAAGATAATAGCTAAAAACTGCACTAAGATTTTTGGGACATACATACATAAATTGCACTCCCCTTCTCCTCCCTTTCCTTCTCTTCTCTTCTTCTCCTCTGCCCTCTTTTTTTCTCCTCTCCTCTTCTGTTTTCTCTTCTCCTCCCTTCCCCTCCACTACCCTCCCCTCTCTCTCCCGTCCCTCCCTCCTTCTCTCTCTTGCATGTAGACATGTATGTTTGTGTATGTATGGACACCTGTTTATATATATATATATATATATATATATCCATCTACATATACACACATATAGTGTAACTGTAATATTATAGCATACATATAGGTCTTTTCTATGTCACATATATATATATATATATATATATCATGTTATATGCAGTACACATCACATTGTGTCCATACTATATTATATATAATTATATATAATTTCCCTCCTCTATTATTATGTGCCTTTTCATCTTGATTCCTTGAGCCAGGCAGGGAGATGAGCACATGTGGCCTTTCTCATTTGCATTGTTACCGAGCCCTTACCTGGCCCATCCTGCCAGTAGCATACACCTGTTTCAATAAGGAAGCATATCAATGTTTATATGAAATGAACACGGACTTGCCAAAAAAAATGGAAATAATGTTAGTTCAGCGTAACTAGTTCTTGTACCATTTTGGTGCTTTGTATTCGACATCTCATTTTCTAGGTGTTTATTCATCATTTCTTTAATAACATGTTCTAGGATTTTGCCAGGGATCAAATTCTAGCTCTCTGGTCTATACTTTGTAGATTTTATCTTTTTGGGGACAGTATTTGCCCCTGCCCCTTCATCTCCAACTCGGAGACCTGGGTGTCCCCATTAACTTGTCTGAACTTGGACAATCCAATTATCTCTTTAAACTTCCCCGTGTTTATCTATAAAATCAGGAGGTTGGACTAGATGACCTATAAGTTATTTTTCAGGTCCACGACATATCCTGAGATTCACCTCTCTAGCACTGGGCCCCTTTGTTATTATTTCCGTCCCCCGTGGCCCAGGAAGGACCAGGTGCAGTCTCACATTCGGGAGGCCATTAGGTCACCAAGCATGGGGAGAAAGCTGTCTGGAAGTCCCATGATTCCCCAGGACATTCTCCTTCCCTCCCTTAACAATCCATCCTTCAATAATGTTGCCCTGGCTTGGAGCTGTTTTCACAGCAGCCAGACCTCCCCACCCACACAGTCGAATATTTCAGCCAAGAGAGCACTCAGCCGGGAGAAGGAAGTGTCCTTTAGAATGGGGTTGTTAGGGGTGTTGCAAGGCCCCTCAATAGCCCCATTGACGTGCTTGGGCTGGATGACAATCATCCTGCCCCCAGCCCCATCAGTCGGGCTGTGGCTGCTGGGCTCGGCTGGGTCAATGGTTAGCATGGAGGCCAGATGCTGATGTGCCAGTGCTGGGAGCCAGCATATTTTACATGCTCTGAAATGCCAGCTCTGTTTAATGGAGAGCAGCTGGTATGGACTTTAATTCCTTCAGAGTTTTAATAAAAGCAATGTTAATCAAGTTCCAATTGTTGCTCTGGCTCCGACTGGTACTTTCTGACTTCTTCCTTATTTGTGTTTGCTTCAATTCCCGTGTCCTTGGCTAGCACCTGTTACCTAGATAGCCTTGTTGTTCCTGGGCCAAGACTCAGGTGTGTCCATGCTGTGGAAAGCTTACCTTTCCCAGGGGCAGTGGAAAAATACAAGTATCACCTCCGGCTGCAAGAGAGCTGCTGGACGGCCATCAATTCAGCAGCCTTAAGTACCACCATGGGTCTGATGCTGGGGACATGAGGGTAGTCCCTACCTTCAAGGAACCTATATTCTATTTTGGTGGGATACAACATGTGTGTGTGCACACATGCATGCACATAGATACATGTGTGTACATGTATGTACATTATAGATACATATATAATACTTGTGTGTTTTTAAACATATAAGCAAATAGAAATATATGGAGTACATGTATATGTATATCTATACTATGTAATCACAGGATATAAAGAAAGTAGATACAAATTAATTTTGAGAGGAGGCAATAATCAGGGGGTGTGGGAATAGGAATTAAGTCTTGCAGGAAATAATGCCTGAGTCTTGAAGGATATTGAGAATTCCAAGAGGGAGAGAAAGAAAGGAGGGAGCATTCAGGCATGAGGGACTGCCTGAGCAAAGGTCTGGAGAGGAGAAATGGAATTGTGGAAGTCCAGTAGACAAGGTGGGCTAGAATGTCGACTTGATGAAAAGAAGTAATATATAAACAACCTGGAAAGAGAGGCTGACACTTAATTGCAAAGAATTTTGAATGCCATTTAAGGAATTTGAATGCATTTATATTTGATGAGGCAATAGGAATCATTTACACTTCTTGAGCAGTGTATACTCCTTCTGTAGCCTAATGAAGCATGGGATGCCTATGAGAGTTTGGATGCTTGGGAAGAAGCATGTCAGCACAAGATTTCCTTACTGTCTCTTTGGTCTCTCTGGTAGAGAAGAGGAAAGACAAAAGAAGTGTCAACTTCAGATTTTTTTAGTAGATTCTCCACCTCTTTTGAATGCATTATCTGGTGGTTTGAGATAACTTGTCTTGGGGGGATAGAGAGTTAGAGAGTCATCATCATTTATATATCACTTTAAAGTTTTTAGAGCACTTTACTAGTATCTTTTTATCCTTACAACAAACTTGGAAATTGATACCATTGATACTCACTTTACAGATGAGGAAGCATTTAGAGGTTAAGTGAGTTGCCCAGATTCATGCGACCAAAGTCCAGATCTGGACTCAGATATTCCCAACTTCAAGTTCAGCATATTATTCATCATATAATCTAACTATTCTTCTTAGATTTTACTCTTCTACCATATCTTTCCATGGAGAAATACTGGCTATGTCCCTGTGTATTTTTTCACTATTACAATCCAGTTCTGTAGGTACTGATGTCACTGCTGTGGAACTCTCCTACTCTTTGTATATCCTGAGTTCCAGGGGACCTCAGCAATTTAAGCCTGTTTCTTTATAGATAAGGAAATGGAGATACAGAGAAATTGTTATCTGCCAAAGGTCACATACCTAGTAAGTGACAGAGCCATGAATCCAGTTCTTCCCACTTCATATCTATTATCCCATCAAATGTATTACCCCATGTCTCTTCCCTAAACAGCTCCATAGCTCAGGAAATTTTGTCCTCTGCTTCATCCAAGAAATGTTGGTCACTTGCCCTTAGTGAGAACTTGCCTCTCTTTTTCATCGTGGCATCTTTCTCAAGAGCATCGGGTTCTTTGATCCCCTAATTCTCAGCTGAGATTTCTGTCCTTGGGAGTTCACAATTTCCAGGCACTCTATTATTTCCAAATCAAGCTTTTTCTGGATGAGAGAAGAAAGAGCACACTTTTAGAATTGGAGAATTTATTCTCTACAGTAAACTGTTCTCTCTTTGCTGGGCTGGAAGCCTGAAGTGTGGGCGTTTTTAATACCCTCTTAAACCTTTGTGTTACCAGATGCAGGCTCAATTATACTATTGACATGAATACTAAATTTATGGGTTTGGAGGGGGAAAGTAACTCCGAAGTAGAGAGAGAGAGAGAGAGAGAGAGAACCCTGGGAATAGATAGGCTTTTAATGTCGAAATATAAGACACAGACAGCTAACCTCAATTTCTCCGAGGATTTCAGGTAAACCACATTGTCTTCTCTGGTTGCTAGGGAGCCCTTTGGTTTTTAATAGAATAATGAACATGCATTTAGACAATCAACAAGTATTCCAAGAATCAACAGGTATTTATAGAATCTTTGCCTTTTACATGCTCAGACCTGTCCAAGGCCTGATGGGAGATACAAAAGAGTTATAAGCCGTGGTCCCTGTCCTCAAAGACCTTAAGATCTAGTGGAAGTTCCAGAATTAATGCATTAATTAAGGAGTGATTACAAGCTCAACTGTGTGGTTTGGGCTAGATGTGCAAGAAGAATTCAGAGAAAAGAGAGATCAGTCTGGAGATCAGCCTTTATATAGCACTTCATGGTTTACAAAAACATTGTTCCCCCAGAAAATCTTGTGTTAGGTAGGACAAGTTCTAGACTATTTCACATGAGAGGGAAAAATTCTGAAGCATTAAATAATTTGCCCAGAGTCACAAGGCTAATGATTTTCAGTCATGATTCAAAGTTCAAGTAACTGGAATCCATGTCTAGATGTCTTTCCACCATGTTGGACTGCCTTTCACAAAGAATGATAAGCAAGATGGAGCCAGGATAATTTCCAGAAACTTTATTTTATTTTAATATATTTTCTCGGAATTTTTATCCAATATATCACAATTGTCTTCATATTCTCTTCCCATTTAGACCTAAGTGTTTAAAAAACAGAAACAAACCCATTTTGAAACCACATTTAATGATGTATCCAGTGTTATGTCGTAGTAATCACCAATGTCTTTGGCCTGAGGAGGGATGAAAATATTCTAGTGTTCTAGGACTTTCTCTTTTTTTTTAATTACTCAGTATTTGACCACCTTTCATTGGCGGTTTCATTCACATTGCTGTTGTCATTTCATAGTTTATTCTCTTGGGCAACTAAATAGTGCAGTGGATAGAGTGTGGGGTCTGATGTCAGGAAAATTTCCTTACTCCTCACTTCCTGAGGGGTTTTTTAAATGGGATCCATGAATTTAAAAAAAATTGATAACTATTTTCAACATTAGTTTCTGCTTGTAAGCCTGTAAGCATTTTATTCTATGCATTTATAATTTTTAGGAGGAGCCAATGAATTTTGCCAGACTAACTAAAAGGTCTGTGACAGAAAAGGCTAAGAAACTCTTCTCTAAATAAATATTTAGTTTATGTGAAATAGGATCAATAAGAAAATCTTGAAAATCTGCCAACTTTTGTTTCAACCAGAAAGTCTTTAATATGCATCATAGTGCATTGGAAAAAACACTTATTCTGCAGTCAGGGATTCTGGGTTCAAATTCCATTCCCTCTCTCCCTTTCCCCTCTCCCTCTCTTTCTCTCTTCCTCTCCCTCTCTCTATTCCTCTCTCTTTTCTGTCAGGGAATAAGTATATGTTGAATTGAACCAAGATTAGTAACTAGTTCCAACCTAAATAGTAGGGTGAAATAATGGGCATTTGTCTTCAGTTTACTAAGGCAACTAGGTGACACTAGATCAGGAACAACTGAATTCAAATCTAGCTTAGGACATAAAATATTTATGTGATGCTAGGCATGTCCCTTAACTTTTGGCTGCCTCAGTTTCCTCAGCTACAAATTGGGAACAATAATAATAACAGCACCTGTTTCCCAAAGCTTTTGTGAGGATTAAATGAGATAATATTTGTAAAGTTCTTAGTACAGTTCCTGGCACATAGGAAGTATTTAATAAATGCTTATTCCCCTTCCCTTCCCTCCTTTTTCCTTCTTTCGCTGCTACTTGACCAGCTGCAAGATGCCCAGAGCCTTCCCTTTTTTTCTCCATGATTTTGATCTACTGTCTTCTGACCCCAATTTGGTGGTTTTAATATTTTGAAGCATGTACAAACATTATTTCAATGCTAAGTTTAGTTATCATCCTCACCTACTTTAAACTGTAGCATACTAGTATCAAGTATCACCTTAAGGTCATGTGATGAATTAAAGGAACAGCTGATCTTTTCACTCATTATTGCTTTTTTTTTTTCCCCATTGGAATCTTCTGGCTCCATAAAACTTACATGTCTTAAGGGCTATCTCCTTTTACATTACCCATATTTTATTTAATCAGTGATTTTAGGTTAAGATATTTGTGCCTGACAGTGGTTTGGGGGCTTATTCCCAGCCTGATCTGAATTCCCTCTCTTCCTCTTGTGACTCATGTGATATCCCTGGGTATTTTCTTGAAGCCCTCAAAGCTAATCAGTGAAAGTGAGAAACCATCGGAAAAATTAGTTCACCTCCCCACTTTTCACTGAGATTCACCCCAATGATACAGGTAGAGGTAGGTCCATTCTCTTTCTCTCTCTCCTCACATCACCCAGGTAAACTTGTTGAATTTCCAGTTTCAGTTTCCCATAGGGTTTTAATCACAATTTTTCTTTGGCATAATTTTCCTCCCAGTGATTCATGAATTCTGGTAACCTGCTAAGAAAATCAAGGGATCATCATATTTCTTCGTTCACAAAGGAATAAAGTCACCTACTTGGGGCACTGAATTGGAACAGCTACTGTTTTTCGGGTCCACATCTTAGGGAAATCATACGCCATCCTTTAATGTTTAATGTTAATGGTTTTTGTTAAAATGTTAATTTTTAATGTTAAAAATGTTCATGTTAAATATTTTTGTTAATGTTAAAAAAGTTAATGTTAAATGTTTTAATTTTTAAAATAGGAATAAAAGAAATGGAATTGGAACATCAGTTTGCAAATAGGAAAGAGAAATTATATACTGCTGCCTATTTGGGGAAGAAGAAAGGAAAGAAAGGGCAGGATGATCCATTGAGGTTGGGGAAGGTGGGCACCCTTCCAAAACAGAATCCTGATATGAGCCTTTCAAATGGTGATTAACTATTAAAATATGAGAACTTAGTAACTTCAGAAATGATTGAAATTTGCTGGCTCCCAATACAAATTGGACCTTGGTTTAGATCATAGCGTATTTTAAAAAATAACCAGAAACAGTTTGTGAGACTGAAATTATGTTAATTTATGCAGTTCCCACTGCTGCTGCATTTAAAAATAGCTCCGTTTCAAGAAAACTAGTTGTTCTGTCAATCTGCTTTCTCTAGATTGTTCTTCTCTCTCACCTCCTTAATAGATATAAAAACTGGACACAAGATATACATTAGATGGGGGGCACTTTCTACCCAGATTGGCCATTGACATTCATAGGGTAAGGGAGGAGATTTCTATTTTGATGTGGGTTTTGTTTGCTTAATTTTTTGAATGAGAAGTTAAAGAGCCAAGGGTTGACCTATGTGTTTAATGGAAGCCCAGATCTCTGACTGGCTAGTATGAAGTCCTCTGTTTCAAATACCAATGGAAATGCTTGCTTTAAAACTTTTCCAGGGCAAGTATGGTGGAAGTTCCTTCTCTCACATGCCCCTCAGCGCATAGGGGTATTCCTAGACACACGATATGGTCCAATCTACCACAGATATGAAGTTCAAAGGAATTGCTAAGGCTTAGCTATTTTAGAATCATAGAATTATGTAGTCAGAGAAGGAACTTCAGGAAAGGGTAATTACTTCTACAGCATATCAAGCAAAGAATTGATTGCTCTCCTTTGGAGATCTTGAAGTGACTTTACTATTGCCAAAACACATACGAATGCCATTCCATTTCTGAATTATTTTAATCATAACATTTTTCATGACATTGAATAAAATTTCCCTCTCTATAATGTCCAAGCACTGGTATTAGTTTCTCTCTTCAAGACTAAGTAGAAAAAGCCTAATTGTCCTAGAAAACACTTAAGTGGCTAGTATATAGAGTGCTGGGTTCAGAGTCAGGAAGATCTGAATTCCAATGCAACTTCAGACACTAGCTGGGTGACCTTAGAGAAGACACTAAATCTGTGTTCCTCAGTTTCCTCAACTATAAAATGAGCATAACAATAACAACAGCTCCTCCCTCATAGGATTGTTGTAAGGAACAAATGAAATAATGTTGTAAAGGGCCTGACACATTATAGTCTTTATATTAGAAGTCCTTAGTCTTTTTTCTTCTGCTCCCACTCCCTGACAGTGTTTCAGATATTCAAAAACGGCTAGCACATCCACCAAAGTCTATTGTTGTCTGCAATAACCAACTCTTTATTCTTTTCATTGATTGTCATATAACATTATATTAAGGTCTCATTATCCTTGTTCTTCTTCCCCGATCATCTTCCATTTTATCAGTGTTACCCAGAGGTACTCCAAATGTGCTAGAGTGATCCATGGTCATGAAACCAATATATATCAGGGGAAAGATTGAACCCTAGATATTCCTGACTCCAAAACCAGCTTTCTGAGTACAATGTTACACTGTTTTGACTAAAGAATGTTGATGTAAAAAGATGAGCCTTTGTTTCAGAGGGAATCATAGAGTCATCAGAAGGATTAAATCATTCTTCAGAGACTATCCAGCTTACTCTACTTTTCCTGTTCAACTCCAGGCCCAATTCATTGTCTATCCTTGGTGTCTGTGCAAGAAATATGTGCTGAAGGGCCAGCTCAATGGGATACCCATTCAGTTCTGTGCCATTGTCTTAAGGTAGCCATTCTTCCTCTACTTGCTTTTTCTTGTGTGGGTGGAGAGATTAAATCTCTTATGAGATTGCAGATCTCATTTAAGGAAGGAAGGAAGCAAGCATTTATTAAAATACCTACTATGCACCAACTACTCTGCTAAACGTTTTACATTTATTATCTAATTTTATCCTCACAAAGATGTGAGGTAGATGCTATTAGGATCCCCCATTTATATTTGAGGAAACTGAGGCAGACAAAGATTGTGACTTTTCAAACAGTTAGAAAGCATCTATGAACTGAGAACCTCCTGACTTCAGGCTCAAAGCCTTATCCACTATACCATCGAGCTCCTACTTAAGTGGCTCTGCAGTCTTCTATATTCTGATTTAGTATGAAAATACTAAATAATAAATGTTTCTAGTACTAAGGTTTTTATTTTCTCTGATATTTGGTACTCTTGTTTTTCACCGTCCTATTAACTATAAACTGAGCCTTATTCCAATGCAAAAAATTCTTTCTGCTATTGGATCAGCATAAATGAATTGCTTTGACAAGTTGTTCCTTTAGTTCCTAGAACTGGTCTTGGGGTACAGAGGTACTTACCTATTTTAGTGTGAGGTATTCCTGAATGAGAAGATCCTAGAATCAGAACATTAGAGCTGAAAAGAATCTTAAATGTCATTTGTTTCAGTCCTTTAATTTTATAGTTGGAAAAACTGGGTTCCTAAGAAGAGAAATTACCTAAAGTTTTATAGCTGGTTTATGACAGAAGTAGAATTAGAACTCAGGTTTCTTGACTCCCAAACAAATCAATCTAATCCTATTTTATTTAATTACAGATGTAGTTACAAGGAAAGCCAATTCTCAGTTCTGAAACCACTTTGAGATATTGGACAGATCACTAACCTTCCATCTGCCTCAGTTTCTTCATCTGTAAAATGGGAGTGGGAGGGGGATTTGAATTTACCAGGTCCCTTTCAAGTCTAATTCTCGGTCCTGTGAATTACCCTAAAGCCGGCAAATATGCAAGGTTGCTATCACCATCTAGTGGCACAACTGGTGAAATGTTAGCAATATTTTCCTTTGATTTAAATGTACCTGAGCAAGACTTAACATTGAGATTCAACCAGAGGTGAGCTGGAGCTAGCTCCACTCCAGCTCTCCACTGAGAGCCAGTTCTTTAATTACCAGTGTGAGCATTTACTGATTGGAAATTGATAAACTCTACAACTCAAAGCTTAAAACTATTGTTTTGTTAGTTACCTAGAATTTACAAAGTGAGGGAGAAAAACAGAAATGATTCAGATTAATCTTTTAAAAATGTGTCGGGGATATATTGTTTTTTGGAGACCTATTTGGTAAATATTTGCCAGCACATCCCTGGATTTAACCCACACTCATTAGCTGTTTGAAATGAAGGATCATCTCCTGGGAAATCTAAGGAAGAATCACTGGTTTTCCAAATGTTTTTCCCCCCATGGATATAGGTTAAGAATTAAGATAATCTTCCTTTTCTGCTTCTATCTCTGAACTCCTATGTCATTATGATGTAGAGGATAGTGTTGCAGTAGAAGAAATATCTTTTTTTCCCCTGAGGCAATTGGGGATTTGTCCTGGGTCATGTAGCTAGGAAGTGTTAAGTGTCTGAGGTCAAATTTGAACACAGATCCTCCTGATTTCAGAGCTGGTGCTTTATCCACTCTGCCCTCTAGCTGCCCCTAATAAATGATATCTTAAGCTTTGTGCTAGAAGTTCTTTAGAGATTATTTAGTACTGCCTCAGTTTTCAGAAGAGCAAACCAAGTCCCAGGGATGTTAAGCATATCTCTTCCCTCCTTCCTGGGATGATCGGAATAATTGCTCATTATCCCATAATAGAATTTCATTTTCCTTGTTCACTCCATTCTGATTATTCTTGTGTCCTATTGACATGTTGCTATCTCACAGCTAATAATTATACTGATGTATGCAGGGGGTCCCAAAAATCTTAAAAGCACTGATTTTGGGGATATCCTATATTTGGGGATTTTGGCACACCCTGTATTGGGGGGAGGAGAAAGTTGAAAGTGCTGATTCTGATTCTAAACAGAAAATGCCAGGCTTAGATGATTAAATACAGACAAATTGATTTAGAGGTGTGCTTTCGTCTTCCATTTGTTTTTTCATTCAAGACAATGTGAATGTTTCTAACCATTAATCTCACTCATTCTGCTAATGGACAAAGAATTCCATGTAGTGAGTCAAGCAACCAAATAACTTGTCTAAGGTGTCTAAGCTAGTCTGAGTGGTCTGAACTAATGTGGCCCATGGAGCCTGTCTCCCTCACCAGCAGCTTCCCTCTACCCCCTGCCCCAAACTGTTGTCAAACCTGGATCATCCCCTGTTCGAGGGAGTGTAGATAGATATAAGTAATGTGGTAGAGGAAGTTTATAGATGAATAGAATTTAGAATTGACTTGCTAGCCGTTCCCCATACAACATTCCATTTCTTATTTTTAAGGCTTTTTAGAAACTGGTCTCCACAACTAGGAGCCTTTCCCCTTCACCATTGACATAATTTCTCCCTTTTTGATTCCCACCTCCATCTCTACCCCATCATTAGCAGGTTCCCTCTTAGAATTCTTTCTTATTTACAAAACAGATCTCAGTCACATAATGAAAATTAAGTTATTGACATAATTCTTCAATTCTATACTTAAGAGATTAGTTCCCTTAATGTGTTAACATACATGTTTTGAAACCAGTGGTAAGCTGATTATCACGGATGCTTTGAATCTAATTCTCATAAAAAGGATTTTAAATAAAAAAATCTTGAATTTGGATGTCTGTCACTAATTACCTCTATTTTTTTCTATTTTTATTTTATGTAATGTGTACTCTTGGCAATTCTCTAAAAAGATAAGCTGCAGAGCAGGTGCAAGCTGCATTAGTAGAGGGAATTTTCTATACTAATGAAACCCATATCCAGAAAAACAAAAGAAAAAAAACCATTAAAATACCATGTATCCCAAAAGAGAACGTGGAAAGAGTGTGAGGGAGTGAGATTTGTTTAATAGGCAGTTACCCAGAGCAGAATTAAAGACATTTTAGTGTGCTGTTTGTTTTTAATTTTTGTGTTCTTCCAATTTCCCCATCCCCTCCCATTCCTTCCATTTCTATGTGGTGAATTGCAGCTATTAGTAAATACATCCTGCCTCCCCTAAGTTTCTCTCTTCCCAGTCGAACAGTTACTGAGTCATATAACCTTTCTCCTTTGATGTATTCTAGGGTTTTTGATGATCATTCAGAGCCAGTCATGGATAGAGAAGAGACTTAATGTTCCAGCTACCCAACATAATTTACCTAGCTTGCTGGAGGTAGCTTAAATTTCCATCACTCACAGGCATGGAATCTCCATGAGCAATTTGTTTTCTTTGGCAGACTAGGGTGTACGTGTGTGTGTGTATAGATATAGATGCACATGCAGATATAGATATAGGTAGATAGAAATCTATATTTATTTTTATCTATTTATCCATTTTCTTTACAATAGCCTTAGCAGGTAGATGGTAGTTCATGTATTGTCCCATTTTACAGATGAGTCATCTGAAGCTTTGAGGACAAATAAATTATCCAAGATCATGCTTAAGATAACTTAAACACCTTCCTTAATTGAAAATATTCAGAAACATACTAGCTTTTGAGAGAACCTGCTCCTATTAAAACTTCACTTCTCTTGTATCATTTGGCTCTCCTTATATGGATTGATGTCATCTAAGGGTCATAGGAACTATCATAGGAACCATCTTATCTCAAAAGAGAAACACCCAAGATTTGGACCAATGTGTCTTTAGCATTGATTAGGATAGAGATAAAATTACCAAAATCAAAATAAACAAATATCCATAAATAAATAAATAAATAGCCATACTATGAGCACAAACTATCAATTTCTATGATCAAATATGATCTGAGTGACAATCCTAACCAGGTGGAACTTGAATCAGCTGCAGAAAACTCTTATACTTTTAATTGCTTTTCAAATTATCTTTCAATATTAATTTATATTAATAATGATATTGATATATAAAGTTTTCAGATTTACAAAGCCATTTATGTGTATTATCTTATTTGATCCTCACAACTCTGTAAGGTTGGTGCTATTATTGTTCTCATTTCACAAATGAAGAAACTAAGTATATAATGGATTGTTTTGTCCAACATCATACAGCTAGTGTTAGGGAGGATTGGAATTCAGATTTTCCTGGCTCCAAATTTATACTCCAACACACTGCTTTGGTGTTTCCAATTACCTGATAGGTTCTGTACTAAAAAGAAAGATTTCTCATTGTAAATAATGTATTAAATTGGTTTTCTTATTCAAATTTATATTATGTGGTAAGCCAGGTTGTTTCTGAGAAAATGCACAGAGTAGGGAAGTTAAACCCTGGATCCTTAGAGATTTCCATATTAACCATTTGTGCCAATTACCTTGTTAAAACATCCTGGAAAATGGATTCTTATGAAGAACATGTGCAGTGACCATTTGGAAATAGACAAAATAGGAATCATAAAATGATGAGGATTGGGATCAGGCTCATCATGCTTTCAAACAGCTAGCTTGCAAGCCTCCCAGTTTCCCTTTTCAGTTCTCCACTCTGATTGACTCTAGGCAATTCTATTGAACTGATTGCAGCTTGGTTTCTTTCTGTATACTGAAAATCATTCAATTCCAGGAATACTCCATTAATGGTTTCATTCCAAACACTGATACAATCATTAACCACAGCAAATCCACTGTCCAAGTATATGCTTTCATTTTCTTCTGAATCTGTTCCTCTATCCCTGTCAAATTAGCCAATTTCTTCAGAAGTGAATACTAATTTCATCACCATCAGTTAAACATTTCTGAAGCTTTTTATCCCATTAAGTAAAAACCTATTCATTCCTTAATTTTTGTTTTCCTAATACCAAAACCTCTTTGCATCCTGGATATGAATCTTGTTGCTTTTTTCATATGTTGCTATAACTTTTGGCCCTCTTCAAATATTTAGCAAAAATATTAATGATACTGCTCTGAAGTGGTATTCTTTTAATATCTATCTTACCCATGCTTGGAGAGCAGAAGCATCTTTGCCTTGTAGAAAGAATAAGTAGAATGCCATCTTTCTTCTTTTTAGAAAGTGGTTTATATAATGTAGGGATTATTTTTTTCTCTGAATGTCTGATAGAATTAAATTGTGAATTTATCTAGTCCTGGCACCTTTTGCAAGAATGAGTCATTAATGGGCCACTTAATTTTCCCTTCTGACATTGGCATATTTGGCTTATCTCTTTTCTATTCATTTTTTGTCAATTTGGATGTTTTAATAAATATTCATCCATTTCCTTTAGATTCTCTGTTTTGTTGCCACAAAGCTACATATAATAATCTTTGATAGGTTCCTTATTTCTGTTGCATTTGTTGTAGATAGCCTTTTTTTAATTTTTAATTTTGGCAGTTTTGATTTTCCTTATTACTCTTTTGAGTCAAATTTATTAACTGCTCCTTTTACTTATTATTTCAGTTATTATTGTATATGGTTTTATTGATTTCTAAACAGTTTTCTTCTCTGTTTTTTGATGTATTTGTTCATTTTTCTATTTTATTAATATAAGTATGCAGTGATAGAATTTTTCTTCTGAATACTGATTTGGCTGTTTCCCTTAAACTCTGACATCTATATTCATATTGTCATCATCTTTAATTTTAGTAATTGTTTCAATAATTTGCCTTTTAACTAATTGTTCAGAAAGTCATTTAATCTTTATCTTCTCATTATATTTCTCTTGATTGCCTTTTTTATTATGATCTCTAAAAGAAATGTTTAAAATTTCTGTCAACAACTTCTTTGTGTACAGAGCACAACTAAATTTTTTTGTGAATAGAACATTGACAATTTATGTATATATATAATATATGATATATTATATTTAATATATATTTGAAAAGAATTTTTCTTTTTTCTATTCAGTTTCTACATATTTATCACATTTTCTTCAACATTATCCAAATCTATAATTTCTTTTATCTTTTTGTTAATTTTATGTATCATACTCTATTAGTGAGATATTAATAATGCCCATTAATATTGATTTTTCTATCTGATTTTTTACAACTCAGTTAACTTTTCCCCTATAATTCTATTTTCTATGCCATTAAATGCATAGTTCAAATTGATTTAAAACTGATATTCTCTCATTGTTAGAGGTACCAGTAAGCATGAAATATTTTCTTTCTTTATTTCTTCTAATGCTTTTGAATTTGGAATGAACTTTGATTTCAATCCTATAATTTTTACTTTTCTGGAATGAGCTAAATATGGTAATTTCAGTCCATCCTATCATATTAAATCTAAGTACATCTTTTGGTATTAAGTAAATGTGTTCCTTTATGCAACAACATATAGTAAGGTTGCATTTTTAATGTATGCAGTAACTGTTGGATTCAGCTTATCCTTTATCATTTTTTGTTCTTACTTGTTTTGTCAGAATGAAATACTTTATTCTAAATTTTACTAATGCTAATTCTTTCACAAATGTAACATATAAACACTAAAAGAGTTTCTTTATTTTATATTATCATTCATACTTTCAAATTTTGTAGAAACTTAAAACATCCTCATTTCAGAGAAGAATTTTGTCCTAGAATAATCTCCCCATGACCACTTTTTGATTTAGATTTCCTGATCTTCCTTCTCTCTCTCTCTCTCTCTCTCTCTCTCTCTCTCTCTCTCTCTCTCTCTCTCTCTCTCTGTCTCTCTCTCTGTCTCTCTCTCCTCTCTCTCCTCTCTTGTCTCTCTCTTTTAATTAACTGATTTTTAAAGAATTATAGACATGGAGCTGGAAAGGATCTTAGATGTCACTGAGTCCAACCCAATTTATTTTGCAGATGTTGAAAATGAGGCCGGGAGGGTTAGAGTTATTTGCCCAAAGTCCCACAGGCAATAATAGAATAAGAATTTGGATCCCTATCCTCTGTCTCCAAATCCAGGTGCTTGACACTACCTCATTCAGGATCCCACTATTCCTTTCTTTTTGTTCTGCCTCAAGTCTGATCATGTAATTCATCAGTTAACCCAAAGAATTCCAGTTTTTCATTGTTCTATAGTGATTTGGCTAAGATAGCAACTAATTAATCATAATTGTAGAGTAATTATTGAATAAAATATTTATCTTGGTATCCTAGGGCTATATTCTGGGTGGTTTTAAGAATCGGAGGATAATTTGAAGTTGACCATTTCATCAGTTTCTTCTTGATTTTTAAATGTCTGTTCTCTGTCCTTGAAAGAAGGATTAGCTTTTCTGGAAAGCGATTTGAAAGTAAATTCTATCACCATTTAGAAAATCATATTACATCTCCTGTAATTTCTAGATTTTATAGAAATATTTTATGTAATTTAAATTAGTCTTTTTTTTATTTATGATGCCTGTCTTCTTGGCTACTTTTATGATGATTTCTTTGTCTCTTTTGTCTTAAAGTCAAGTCAACAGGTATTTATCAATGATGTGCCAGATCTTGGGATACAGAATGAGAATTCAGACATGTTGTTTAACTTCTATGCCTATTTCCTCATCTGTAAAATGAAAATAATCATTTCTGATACTGAAGAAAATGTTGAATTTTAATTTAAAGGGCCTAGACTCAAATTCTGGATATGACAATTACTCCTTATTATCTTAAACTCTGTGACTCAGTTTCCTCATCTGTAAAATGATGTCATTGAACAAGATGACCTAGTGGTTTCCCATCAGCTCTAAATATATGATCCTATGACTTACCTCACAGGGCTGTTGTGAGGAACAAATGAGATAATGACTGTAAAGTATTTTTAAAACCATTGAAAGCTACACAAATTTACTATAATTATTGGGGTTAGAAAGGACCTTATATATCATCTGGTTTAATGATTTTCAAACTAACAGAATATTTTGAGGCCTCAAAGACAGACTTCAAGAGTGTGAAATGATACCAGGATAAATTAAAATTGGGAAGATATTGTAGCAAAGTAGAATGAACCAAAATTATAATTTGGAACCAAAAAGTATAATTTGGAAATTATGCATATATTATAATTCATATATTATGAGTGATAGCTAAACATATTTTTGATACCTAGTTCCTCATTTGATACTTCAGAGGGAAAGTATTACTATCTTTTTTTTTTGCAAAACTTTCTTTCATATACAGATGACCAGAGTTCTCTAGAAGAAATTTTGTGAAATGCTAAAATAGCCTCTTCTCTCCCCTTTCCCCACAAGGGGATATGATTTATCCAAGGTTATATAACTAATTATTGGCATACAGCCACAGAGCTTAGAGTTTTGCCTTCTATTCTAATGTTTTGTCCATTATACTACTCTATCTTTTTCATCTTTTAAAGGCAAAGTTTCTCAAAGGCACTGAAGACCCTAACTTGACAAAACCAAAAATTGATCTCATTTATTTTGATATTTCATCTAATGTTCTCAAGACCAGTCCAGACTGTTTAGGCTGCTGTTTGCCTAAATGGCATAATTTTAAAAATAAGTATTTTATTTTTTCCAACGTAAGCAAATTGATTAAGAGGTAGAAAGTGAAGGTAATTAAGTTTGCCTGTCATATTAGCTGCTTAAGTCAGAGTGAAATACATTTCTATAACCTTGCCTTCTTTTCATTTCCCTAGCTGTCAAACTATATGAATTAAGCTTCTTATGGGAACAATATCTGACCTAAATGTGTTAGAAAGGACTTAGCAAGATGGAAAAACCATGATCCCCTTCTCCGGTCAACTTATCTTCTTGACACAACTTGACTGAAGAGCATCCTCTCATCTTATATTGAAAAAGCTGTCATTTGTAAAGAAAACAAGATTACCAGCTGTCTTCCCAAATGGAAATGGTTTCTGAAGCCAGAGCATACAAACAAGCTCTACTAGGTTTTTCAAGTTTGTTGACTTTTGTGAATCAGAATATGAAATCCTAAGAAATCTTTCAATTGTCTCCTGATATAATTTCCTAGAAGGCTTTCTATGTGTCTTTAGCTTTTAGGGAATTGAAGTAGATCCTTTGCTCTCAACGATAGGCCATATGAGTAGAAGCCTATGAGACACTATTCTGTATCCATGAATGACTGGTGTGAGTGAAAGGCATCACAAGAAAGACATTTGGGCCATAAATAATTCATTTTCTTTTCATGTTTTCAACGCTTTCAAACATTCCTAAAATCATCTAGCTTTTCCTACTGTTCTATGTGACAGTGTTACAAGTAGCAGAATTATACTTTGTTTTTTCCTTCAATATTTCTTACCTCAACTTCTCTCAATTTCCCCTTTGCACACTCATATAATTATAAAATTTAAGTGGAAGGGAACTGATGGATCCTCTAAACCAGCCTAAATTGAATAATTGAATAATAATAATTGCTAATATTTATACAAGCACCTTCAGGTTTGCAAAAAATGCTTATATATGTCATCACAATAACCTTGTAAGCACAATTAATATCCCCATTGTTATAGTTGAGGAAACTGAGGCAGACAGAGCTTAAAATGACTTACCTAGGGTCACACAGCTAGCATACAAGTCATAGTTTTGAATTTAGCTCTTCCAGACTTCAAGTTTGACACTCTTCTGAACAGAATTTCTTCCTAACAGGTGGTGATTGGGTCTTTACTTGAAGATTTTGATTATCTGTGAACTCAGACAAGTTGCTTAACTTCTATATCTGTTTCCTCATCTGAATAATGGGAACAGTATATCTGGTGTGGTTAAAAAGGAGCAGATTTAAATTAAAGGGCCTGAACTTAAATCCTGGTTTTGACATTCCTTGTTACCCTGGACTCTACATCTCAGTTTCCTCATTAATCCCTAATATGAAGGGATTAATCTAAATGATTTCTAAGGTCCTTCTAGATTCCAAATCTATGATACAAGGAGATGTAATGTCTTCAGACCAGGAAAGCATACAGAAAGGGCCAGTTTTTTTTGTTTTTTGTTTTTTGTTTGTTTGTTTGTTTGTTTTTTACAAAAAACTTGTCTGCTTAGTACCTAGTCATGTCTGGGTCAAGTGGTTTGTGACCTTTCCAAGGATGGAGATCATTTTGCCTAAATTTCTATGATCCATATGCTTGAACCTTGTAACCTATTCAGCTTCCTTTGATAGACCTTTTCATGCCCTAAAGGGACATCCAGAAACTTATTCTTTTCACCTAAAAAACACTGACCAGGAAGGTAGGATTCCTAGCTCCTGTTCTTAGTTTTGCTATGATATTACCTTTGGGTATATTGCTTCCCCTTCCTGGGAGAACTTCCTTCCTTCAGTCTCTGAGGTCTCTTACCAAAATACAGTAGACAGAATTGTACCTTATATTACCAATCCTTGGGTTTTCTTTCTAAAACATTTATAATTAGTCAGTCTCCTGTTGCTTTTTTTTATTATTTGATTCCATGCCTGGTGCAACTCTATTCTCTCTGCTATAGAGCACCTGTCTTTCTGGTATTTCTCTGGAAAACATTGTCAGTTAGTAAATGTCAGTGATAATTTACCATCAAATGATTGGTTAAAAATAAAAGAAGGAGCTCTCAACCTTAAAATCTGATTGCATTTCCATCTTGGTCCTTAAATGTATCTAAGCGTATTTAATTTGTTTTTTTTCCACTTAATATTTTATTTTTTCCAATTACATGGAAAGATAGTTTTGAGTGAAGATCATTTGGATTAACTATTTAAGGGGCTCTCATCAGACATATCTTTGATAGGGCAGAGTACATTGATCAACTCATCACAAAAATGTATAAGTCTCTTAATTTCTAAACTGGAAAGTTCACACTGAACTTGTCTTTATTTGCTTGTCATTTCTAATAATATCAGTAACTTTTTTCAAACCCCATGCCTCATCAACAGCTTTCTATGGGACCATGGCAATTCAACCTTAACATGTTCAAGATGAATGATTGAAAAAAAATTATCAAGCCCTTATTATGTGTCAGACACTATGATAAATACTGGGAATATAAATAAAAAGAAAGCAAGTCCCTGCCCTCAAGGAACTGATATTCTAATAGAGGAACCAGTTTTCTTCCCCTCCACCACCTCCTACCCAACCCCTTAAACTTCCTTATTTCTACTGAGACCACTGACATACTTCCAATCACTTAGGTTTGCAGCGTTGGCCCCAGTTACCAAGATTTATTAATTCTACATCTATATATTTCTCCCATCCCTTCTTCCTCCCACTTTAATGTCTACTCCTTTAGTTCAGGGTCTAATCACCTGAACAAGTCCCTTAATTGATCTTACTTTTCTAGTCTTTCTCCTCTTCTATCTGTCCTCCTCACAGCTCTTGAAAATAATCTTCCTAAAAAACAAATCTCATCTTCTTCTTTTCAGATATTTTCTATGTTCCCTATTACCTTTACAATAAAATGCAAATTCTTAATCTGGCAATTCAAGTCCTCCTCAGTATGGCTCTAATTTACTTTTCCAAACCTATTTCTTCTCCTTCTTCTTTTTCTTTTCTTTTTCTTTCTTTCCCTTCTTCTTCCACCCTTTTTTTTAACCAAACTGATTTACTCATTGATCCCTGAATTCAAATTCCATCTCCTATTTCTCTTCCTCTTCCTCCTCCTCTTCCTACTTCTTCCTCTTCTTCCACTCTTGTTTAACCAAATTATTGATCCCTGAATTCAGATTCTGTCTCATATCTTTGTTTTGTAAGGATTGTCTCCCATGTTTGGAATCAAGTCCCAACTCTCTCCTTTGTTTCCTCAGAGTCCAGAACAAATCCTGGATATATGAGATGTTGTTATTGTGGATGAATTGGATTAAATAGAGTAGGAAAGCAAGCTGGGGAAAGAGGGTTTATACATTGGCAGCTAAAGATTCAGAGTCACTGAGATGGGGAGAATATGGGGACAGGGAGGTGTTAACCATTAAAGCATGAATTCAGGTAGAATATCAGGGGTTTGGAGGAAAATCCTCCACCATAGAAATCAGAAGTTCACAGTTTCTTAGACAATCATCTTTGTCTTCTTTGTGAATTGAAATACTTGTGTATTATTTGCACTTAAACATTCTTCATTCAACGCAAACTCAGCCTTCTTGATAAGCTTAGTAATGTCCCATTTCTTGGCTTTGGGGTAGAGGTCAAACAAGACTGGAATTGTATTCCCTCAAGTTCAATTCAAGTGCCCACTTCTGTAAGAAACTTTCCTTGATCCTATTACCAATATATTCCCCCTCCAAATAATTTTGTATTTCTCGGTTATTGTGATATCTTCATTCTGTAGAACGTAAGCCTTCTTGCATTCTGTTAACACTATATTAGACCCAGTTTCCTTTCCTGATGCCAAGGCCTAATGTAATGGCCAGAACAGAGAAAATTGTTGCTTTTGTTCAATTTTGTCAGTCAATTCTGACTCTTCGTGATCCCACTTAGGGTTTTCTTGGCAAAGGTACTGGAATTTGCTATTTTTCTCCAACTCATTTTACTTGCCCAGGGTCATGCTACTAGTAAGTATTTGAGGCTGCATTTGAACTCGGGGCTTCCTGACTCCAATCACAATGCTATATCAATTGTGTCACCTGGTTGCACAGAGAGAAGATACTTAATCAAATTTCAGCAGATACATAATAAAAATGTTGAATTTAATTGAGCAGAATGCTCTAGCAAATGCAATAATCCAATTAGACTTCCTCTGAAAGGGCTTCCTGGAGGAGCAAGTCTCTGAAGCTTTCTAGCTTGGTGGCCTCCCCTTTCCTTAATATTGAACGAGAGTCTGGCACCCAAAAGCAAATCCAAAGTGAAGAGGCCACAGAACTTCTTCTAGCTCATAAGATGAATAAAGAAGTAGCTATGGATGGAAAGCAATCTTCCCTAATTGGGAGACTAATTGAGGAGAAAACTAACTCCAGTTCTGAGGTTTCTGACATCCAATGTAATATTCCTTTTGTGGGTTCATTTAGCATTTGAATGTCCCTAGACCTTTGAAGTTAATGGTTATTTCTGAAGATTGTCCATCTTGGTCATTAACACATCCAAGGCTACCAGGAGTTCTCAGCAAATGTCCTTAATATGGGGATTATTCTTTTTTTTCAAAATGACAAAAACTTGGAGCCAGTCAGAAGCAGCATTTCGACATCAAGGAGCAGAACTGGCTCTTTTTTAAACTTCCCTTCTTTCAGAAGAATCCAGTGATTTTTTCCCCCCCTGACATCTAAAAAAAAGTATTTGAAGAGCAGCTGTGAGGCCTCTTTGATCTCCAGTGGTTAGTTCTCATTGTTCACTCTCCTCCTCTGCCTTATACCACCTTTTGTTGTATCATTTATTCTGAGCGCTTACATATTTCGGCATGATTCTTCCTTTCAAAGATTGCCCCGGTTAATAAAATACTTGCTTCCTCCTGATAATCTAGACCACAAGGGAGAGGAACAGGGCTTTTAGGATGCTGGTGGGGGATTTCACAGGGCGCACAAGACTAACACCTGCCTTGGATGCTAAACACCTAACTTTAAGCTTTTTTCCTCAGTGCGTAGTACATAATTTGTAGTACATAATTTGACAATGAGAATCCATGTACTAATGAATTGCATTTTAACAGAGGAATTACTAGAACTTAACAGATAATTTAACAGATATGAGTGGGAATCTGGCTCCTAAAAGCATCACAAAATGAAAGGACTATAGAGTCTCTTCTACTTGATCAGATGAAGGAAGAAATAGCCATGGATATAAAGCAATCTTCTCTTATTAGGGAAATTAAGGGAAATATACAGTATGTGGAAGGCAATATGTGAAAAGCAGTTTGAAGGCATGAATACTGAACTTGGAGTGAGGAAGGCTAGTGGTCAAATCTTGGCTCTAACACTTAACTTAGTAGCTATGTCCTTAATAGCTATGCTTACTCTATGTCCTTAGTAGCTATGCTTAATAACCATTTAGAACCTGGTAGGATATACATCCATAGACTTTTATTTATGTGAAACTTCTCTGAGAGTCAGATAGCTCTTTTGAAGAGTTAAAATCTGTACATGGCCAGGGGGATGAGGGGTAGGGAAGGAATCCCAAAGCTGTTGAAATCAACTGGTCTTTGATTATAGGATCACAGACTTTAGAACAGAGAGAAATCTCAAAGGACATCATATACAGCCTTCTTACTTTATAGATGAAAAAATCTTAAACCTAGAAATGTTAAATAACCTGTCCAGTATCAGATTTCTAAGCATCAGGTATGTATCAGGAATACATAGACAAAAAGGAAATATTTCCTGCCCACAAAAAGCTTACATTCTCTAGGATCTGGGCACAAATGACTCCTGGTTTTAAATGAGCATCTTATATTCTCAAATCGAACATTTCTTTAGAAAAATGTCCAAGTTGTTCCTATTATTTCCTATCCTGGCTTCTTTAATTATGCTATTAAAATCTGGCATATAGGGCCATAAACATTGGCACTGTTCACACTGGTTCCAGTCATTTTCCCTGGGAGTTTTCTATAAGCAGCAACATTTTTTTTGTCCTTTTTGGAAACTCTGCACTTAACTTTGTTTTGCCTCAGACTAATCAGTATGCCGAGCTAAACTCTTTAAAGATTGATGCCTCAGTCACAACAAACCTAACTCCTGCTGTGAATTGAGAATACTGATTGGGGTGCCAGTCCTTCATTAGCAAGACAGATTTGGCCTGCTTCATTTGCATGCAGCCGCCTGGACTCCTCAGACCAACACACAAGTTCCCCTTCTGAATTGTGACAGAGGGGATCTGGGGCCTGACATCCAGCCCCTCTGAAAAGCCCAAAGTGGAAACTGGGAAATCTGGGCTCTAGGGGATGTTTAGGGCATCAGAGGAATAGATGGACTGTTTACTCCAAAAGGAAAGCTGAGGATTATAGTGCCACGGAATGATTCCCTGCCAGCTGGGAAAGTCTGAAAAAAAAAATCTAGTGAATTGCTTGAGCATGCTGGTCTGACATACATCCCCGCAAACATTAAGATCTTTTCTTGGAGCTGAGAGTTCACTGAAACTTTGGGCCTGTTTTGGCAGTTGAAGCCACAGGCTCTGCCTTTGTTGCCTGGCCAAACCCTTGATTGGCCTATGAGGGAGGGAGTTTGGAAAAGATACCTTTGGCTCCTTGGAGTGTACAGAGGCCTGGGGCTTCTGTTTATTTATTGTTAACATGAATATGTATGTAGTCTGGCAAATTTATTAGATGCTGAGGTGAATGTGTCTGTATAGATATGAAGGAGAAGAAATGACTGCAGAGATATTTTAATCCTTTCCTGCCATTGTGGAACAAAGTTTCAAAAATAGCAAAATAATCAAAATACTTCTAATAATTTTAGCAAAAACCCTACTGGCCAGAAAGAGTTAATATGCCTCTGTAAAAAACATGGCTTATTTTTTTTCCTTGAGAGTTAGAAACTGCATATTCCTATTAATTTGAGAATTAAGGAAGAGAGTGATTTGGTTAAATTCCCACCTTAACGAAAAGCAAAGCAGAATTATTTTTAATATTTCTTGGACAAAAAAGGCCAGAAAAATAAAACCCTGTTATTAAAACCTTATTATTATCTGAATTCAAATGCACCATGTACTGAATGCTATCCCCTTAATACTTTACTGAGGAAAAACCTCATCTAACACAATTAAGCTATAAAATGGGTGTTACATTTGTTCACCAGAGCCAGAGTCTGGCTTTAACCTTCAAAACAGAGCCTAGGGATTTAGTGTTCTTTTTAGTGAGCTTATCCTTGAAAAAGTTCTATCGTGTGAACTACGGTTGAAATCATAATGGTACTAGCTAGCCCCAATCTTAATCAATTCTCTTTTGGTTTGGGTCCCATAAAACAGATATTTTGAAGGGGAAATAAAGGAGCAAAAGAAATAGCTCTGGAAATTGACTGTCAAATAATAGTTGAATGAGGAGTACATCAGATAGAATCCTCAGTTTATCTTTTCTTTTCCTTTGTACAGATTACTGTCCAAACTTTCAAGTTTAAAAAATTCTAAAATGATATTATCTTTTAAGTAGCAATTGCATTCTTAAATTAAGAGTCTTTTTTTGAGAAAGCCTTTCTCTAGAAAGAGGGTCACAAAAAGGAAAACACCTTACAATTCCATCCAGTAGTTTAAGGATGAATTATGATTTACACTGATCCACAGAGCTCTGTACTCCCAGATATGTGACTCCCAGAACATAATCCCTTTCCCTTTGAGGAATCTTAATTTCCTCTTATGTAAAATGAATCATTTGGACTAGATAATCTCCAGCTCTAGAGTCATAATTCATAATCTTGTTACTAGTTCTAGAGAAAATCTATAATGATTCCCAAACTTCTCTGTTCAATTCCATCTCAAGGCTACTGGTGCCCAGGAGGTAGAATGAGATTGTGACAAATGCTGTGGACTTGCACTCAGAGCATGAGTTGTAATTCTGGCTCATCCAGTTTCCTAGATCTGTGATCTTGGGCCAGTATCTTTCTCTATCTGGCTTTCCTCAGTGTCTTCCTCTGCAAAATGAGAAGGTTGGATTCTGAATAATGTTAAAATTATTTGCCAATTCTAAACCTAATCCTAAATATTTAGAGTAAATTGGCAAGTATATAATATGATGGCATATAGTATATTAGGGCATCAAGGTAGTACAGTGGATAGAATTCTGGGTTTGGAGTCAGGAAAACTCTTCCTGAGTTCAAATCTGTTTTCATACATTTCTTGCCTTGTTTGCCTGAGTTTCCTCATCTATAAAATGAACCGAAGAAGGAAATGGCAACCTATTTCAATATCTTTACCAAGAAAATCCCAAATGGGGTCAGAGTCAGACACAATTGAAAAACGGCTACACAAAAGGAGGGGGGTATGGGAGGGGGAGAGAGAGAGAGAGAGAGAGAGAGAGAGAGAGAGAGAGTATACAAATATATGCATGTGTATATATCTTTACATATATACATATGTATACATATATGCATATACATAGTATAGGAAATAACGATTTGTGAACTTTTGGACAAATAGTTGTATCTAGCTTCCCCTATTTATTTGTCCTTGGAAGTAAATGCAAAAGATGTGTGATTTCATTAACGTGGAGCAAGTGCATGTCATTATTAGGCCTGAGGAGGGAATAGCCACACAGAGAGTGTCAAAAAGTAGGATCTGAACCCAGGTGCTCTCTACAGCTCCACACTTTTTCTTTACTACAGACCCTTATCTGAGAAAATGTGGGGAACTATCAGTATACCAAGTTGTACTTGTGGTTTTCTGCTATGGATAGTTTCAACAAAAGAAAAAGAAAAAGGAAAGAAAATTATTGTGGAATGGTAATTTCTTGAAATTATTATACATCCATACCCTATGGTCAAATGAAAGGGTAAGTTTGGTGCATTTTTCTATTGGATGCTGGCTTTCTGTAGTCTAAAATGCTTGCCAAGTCCCTGGGGTTGAGATTGATCGCCAGGAAAATTAGCAGAAAAACAGCAGATGTCAACTCTTTTTTTGGTCTAATTTCCCTTGGGTTAAGGCACCTTGGTTGATGTTTTGAATAGACAGTGTTAAACCTAAGCAGGAACTCCCTTGAATATTTTTCCAGGAGCATTGTGCTTTTGTTTTGACTAATTAGAACTGGGGAGGCAGGATGGCTTAGTGGCCAGAGAGTTGGCCTTAAAGGTAGGAGGACTGGGCTTCAGATTTTGCTCCTCTGATATACACGAGCTATGGGACACATCAGCTGAACAAGTCTCTTCTCAGTTTTTTGGTGCCATGGGCAATGGATGCCCTAGGGTCGCAAAGAGCTGAAAGAAGGACTTTTCTCATCTAAGAATGTCTTATATCAATAAAATCATAGCTCTGAACCCTGGCTTTATCATAATTGATAGTGATAATTCCTTGTTTTTATACTGGAAAAATTTTCCTTGTCATGAAAATGACAACAAAGGATAGAAAAATATGCATCAGGGATGACAGCAAAGGAGAACTGACATTAGACAGAAATTTAGGTGCAGCTACATGGTACTGTGGATAAAGTATTGGACCTGGAGTCGGGAAGTCCTGAGTTCAAATGTAACCTTAGTTACTTTACTAGCTGTGTGATACTGGATAAGTCACTTAACCTCTCAACCTCAGTTTCCTCATTTGCAAAATGAGGATAATAACAGTACCTACCTTCAGGGTTCTTATTAATGTAAAAAATGTGATAATATTTATATAACACTTATCACAGTGACTGGTACATAGTAGGAATTTTATAAATGCTTATTCCCTTCCCTTCTTCTCTTGAATGTCCTTCCCAGCTATAAAGTTCTATGAGTCTGACAACTGGGGCAGAAGTGTCTTGCTAGATTTTCTGTTCAGCTTTTCTATCCTTTGTAGCTTAAAGTATTTTGATGATGGAATCAGTGTTTGATGCCCCTAGCTGATAATGCTTCTGAAATATATTTATTAAGCAATGGATTTGGCAGATGACAAAGAAATCTATTTATGCATTCAGTTATCACAACAATGATGTTTAAGTCACTGAGAAACAGCCAAGTCTTGTATACTAGGGGAAATGTTTTAACCTCATTTTAAAAAGTAGAAACCAGGAATGAGCTCAAATAATAATTAGGTGAAAAGGAGTAAAAGAAAGCCCTCATGATTATTGCAACCAAGAAATGGATACATTTTCCTTGAGTCAATGTGGAAGTGAATGAATAAACCATTTCAGAAAACTAGACGGTACATCTTAGACTATATGATAAATTGTGCTTGCAGGAAAGGATGAAAATGAAAGGAATAAAAAATATGACAACAAAACAGAAAAAAGATAAAGCCATGGGTGTAATGACATACAACAGTAAGAAAAGACAATGAAACACAAGCTAAACAGTGGATGGTAGAAAAGATTAAAATGGAAATGGCAATAAAGAGGCAAGTATAATAAGATTTCTCCATTTTTATAACTAATTTTTCAAACAATTCCACTGGAGCAGGAAAGCCTTGCATACACATTTAAAAGATATACAAAAGATACACAGTGGCTTGAAATACAGAATCACAAATACAGAATTTCTTGTGAATGTTAACCAATATTGAATCAGATTTTTATTTATATTATATATAATTGTACTATATAGGTGGCATATATATAATACTATTATATATAGTGTAATCTTTATTCCTTTTACTATAATATTCTTTGGAAGACTTTATAAAAAAACCTTTCTTCAAGATTATGACCATGTCAAGTTTTCTCAATCCTATCCCCTAACATTTAACTTACTTTTATTCCATTTCATAGGCTCATAAGTTGAGTAAGAAGAATATTAGCAGTTATTTACATAACTCCTCACTTTATTAATAAAGAAAATAAGAAATAGCAGAGAGAGGAAAACATTTGTCCAAGATCACTCAGATAATAAATGGCAGATGTAGGAATCAAACATAAGTCTACTGATTTGAAATTAAACATCTTTCCATTGAACAATATAATTTCATTGGACATACTGTGTATCTTTAAACCTCAAATACTAGCATTTTAGGCAGCATCTTTTGTTTAATTTCTGTCCCCACAGAAAGTTCTTCTCCTAACCAGAATTCTCAGTCAAATGTTCTGGACTTCTCTATTTCTGTCAAAGATATTACTATCCATCCAACTTTCAGATTCATAATCTTATCTTTATCTTGGACTCCTTATTCTCTCTCAGACTGTATATCCAATCAGTTGCCCAAACTTTCTTTTTTTCATGATTTGGGGCAAAGCAATTGATGTGATGGAGGAGAAAGGAAGCAGTAAGTCCATCCATTTGAAATGAATGGAACTGTCCAACCCTTCAGAATGCTGATGTTATTCCAAGGATCTCAGCAAGATAAAGTTAGTGATAAAAATCTCATTGTGAAGAGAAGGGTATGCTCAGTGTTAGAGATGATACTATACTAAGTAAGATACTCCCAAATCCCCTCACACTCTTTTATAGTCTAGACCCTGTAAATCAATTAGGAAAAAAGATTATAGAATAGATCATTATTGAACTGAGGAAGAAGCATGAACAGGACAAGATAGAAATTTTTTTTTTCCCTTTCTCGTTGAGAACTAAATAGTGGGAAAACCCTGCTCTCTAAACTGAAATCAAAATCATCCTCTCTACTTTTAAAGGGGTCCTTTTATAGTGTGATGAGAAGCATTGTCTGAGAATAGAAGTCAAAAGTCTTGGCTTTTAGACTTTGGTTCTACCATTAAACTGGCTTTATGATCTTACAAAGTCACTTAGATTTCCTGACCTCTCTTCATTTGAAAAATATGAATGATTGTCCTTTCTTAATTACTTCAGTGGGCTATAAAATATGAAATGTCAAATTCATATAAAAAGGATTTGAAGAATGAAAATTTCTCTATATAAATATAAATGTTTTTATTAAGAAAAATGCCCCTGATATAATTTTATAAAATATCTCATTTAAAAATGAATTTAGTAAGAATTTCATTAAAGAAAGGAAAAATTTAAAAAAACCGAAAATATAGTTCAAAATCATGGAAAAAAACTGGTTTTGGTTAACAACTGGGGGTACGTCCTCATAATATGAGGGGGGAGTTAGAATCAGAAGGACACTTAGCTTGACCCCATCAATAGTATGACTCTAAAGAGTATGACCTCTAGTTGGTCACACTAGTACCAACTGTGGAAGGAAAACACAAGCCATAACAATAAAAAGATCAAAGCTTTGGGAATTGACTGAGCCAGAAAATACTGAGCAGTTGTCTCTTTGGCATTCTTTACTATTTTCAATTCCCTGACCTCGTTTGGGCTCCTTTGACTCTGAATCTCTACTTGACAACTGGTATTCCTGCTCATGCTAACCCTCAGATGAGAGAAGCAGATATCCTGCTGGCAAACAGGCCGCCCTTTTTGGTTTTTCCTTAAGCTTGAAATAGAGATTGACTTTTCCCACTTTCAAGGAACTACAGCCCACCTCTCCATCCATGGCCCCTTGCAGCCTGCTCCAACACTCCCATTATGTGGACTGTCTGCTTTCACCACCATGCTGCCCACCACCTTGTTCTACCACCAAGTATTTTGTAAGCAGTGTTTTTTTTCTGTCACAGTGAATCAGTTCCTCCGTGCAACTGCTGGCAGAGGAAGCTGTGATTCTGGACATGTTGGACCTGGTGGCCACCAAGTCCATTTTGGAAAAGGTGCCCTCGGACCTGTCAAGGACATCAGCCCAGGTTCAAGTTCAGATCCAGATAGAAGCCAATGAAGCTATTGTGAAAAGGCTGGAATCATGAGCCAGGAAGCCAAACCTAGACATAATGTGACTACTCTGCTCCATGACAGTCACCCTGAGCTGAGGATACCAGGAAATATCCAGGAAGGAAGAAAATGTCCACTCCCAGAGCCTCCCCCCCCTTTCTGCCCCTTTCTTCCCCTAGCCCCAGATTAAAAACCACAAGGGTTCTGGACTTTAAAAAAAAAAAAAAAGGAACTGCATAAACCCAGCCAGTGTTGACATTGTCCTGGATCTCACAATATTGGGCCTATCCAGGTCTGGAAGCATCTGGAGAAACCAGATTAATTTTGGGCCATTGGTAAATGGAAATTATGGTAAAACCATTGCAAAGTGAATGTTAGGCCAATAGGATCTGAGCCAGGTCAAGGGTAAATAAATATTTGAATCTACTAATTACCTTTTTTTGAATCAAATTCTTAGCAGGAAGACCATTAGAAAAAGATAGAGAAAATGAAGGTTTCAGAGAAGCTGCTCATTAATTATGTTTTTTTCTGCTCAACATAGGATATTACTGTCCATATTGGACTTAGCATGCCCCACTAATTTGACTATTTACAATTAGAAAGTAAAATTTATGTGTTATATTTGGCAAAAAATGAAACCTTAAGATGTGAAACATGAATCCATAATTCTGCTGTCCTTGCTGTAGTGGAAAAAACACTGAATTTAGAGTCTGAAAATCTATATTTCAATTCTGCCTCTGCCAATTCTAATTTGCATGACTTTGGATATATCACATTACTTTGGCCTTAGTTTCCTCGTCTATATAATAAAGAGATTGAATTATAAAGCCCCTTTCAGCTTAAATCTGTGTTTTTATGAATCTATTAAAAAAGCAACATGTGAGGATGGAAGTCGAGAGTCTTGGATTTTAGACTTAATTCTACCATTAAACTGGCTTTATGATTTTACAAAGTCACTTAAATTTCCTGGCCTGTTTCTTCACTTGAAAAATATGAATGATTGTCCTTCTCTATTTCAGTGGGCTATAAAATTCATATGAAAAGGATTAAAAGAATGAAAATCTCTCTATATAAATATAAAATATTTTTACTTAGAAAAATGTCTCTGATGTAATTCTATAAAATATCTCATTTAAAAATGAATTTAGTAAGATATTTCATTAAAGAGAAGAAAAATTGAAAATAAACAAAACAAAAATTGTTTGTAATTATACGTGTATGTACCTATAAAATCAATATGTGCAAATTTATTATATATACCTATATAGGTTTGTGTGTATATATACACACACACGCACACACATATATGCACACATACAAATACACATACATATATAAATGAAACAAAAAATGTGTATGTTAATTATAATCAAATTATCTTGGTTATTTTCATAACCCCCTTTGGACTTCTTCTCTGTATGTTTATTGAGGCTTTGATGCTCTTATTGTTATCTTGATTTGCATAATCATAGACAAGTATCATATTGGTTTTATTGGCTCTTTGCCTGGCATCACTTCATTTGGGTTTTTCCATGCTTATTTTTATTCTTTGTATTCACCATTTCTCATGGCACCAATGATATTTCATTACATTCACATGCTATAATTTGTTTAACCATTCCTTAATTTTTGGATACACAGTCTGTTTCCATTTTTTTACTATATTACAAATGGCAATGCTAGAAAAATATATTTTGTATAGTTTGGCACTTTTTTTCCTTCATCAATAAGTACCTTTGGGTAAAATCCTTGTGGGATCATAGTCAAAGGGTTTGAACTTATAACTCTTGTTGAGTAATTTCACATTACTTTCCAAGATAATTGGACCAGTTCACACCAGTGTTTAATACCTTGCCTTGTTTCTGAGCAGCTATACCAGCACTTGATTTTTAACAACTTTACTAGCTTTCACAATTTGACAGGTAAGTTCAAACTCATAGTTGTTTTAGTTTATATTTCTCCTGGTTTAGAAACTCTCAGAGTTTAGAACCTAAAAAACTTTTTTTTTTATATAACTAGTGATTAATTCCTATTTCTTCCTTTGGTGATTACTTAGTATATTTGTTCGATTCATCCATTGATACACATTGGCCACTTATTCATTGGAGAATGATTCTCATTTGCAAATTTGTATAAATGTCTTATAGATTGTAAATACATGATTCTTGTAGGAGATATTACTTGGAGATATAAATGCTCACATTTGTTCCTTTAAAATCACTAAGGAAGGAAATATTGGCAATCAGGGTTGTACTGAATCTTTTCCAAAGTTTCTCAGTAAAGCAAAAAAAATATATAGAATGTTGTCACTCCAGCCTCCCAACCATGTCCATGTTGGATTGTTTCTGGAAAGATAATTGTGAGTCAGTCTTGTGTCTGATAAATAGGGTGAGAACAAAACCAAGTATATCTCTTTCTCTCACATGTGCTTAATCATTGCCTAACACGGAGGGACTTAAGGCCTTGACATAGAGCTTTTGTTTACAAGTTCTGAGTCAAATATATCCAACTATGACATCAAGTCCTCTTCATTTCTCAAAAACAAAGTAGGCTCATCAAAGGGAGCGACTTAGCAGTGCAGTATGTGAGGTCTGTCCCAGCATTACACAGAGTTCTGTCCCAATGGCAGGTTCCCATAACTAGGTAGCAGGTCCCATTGGGATCACCACAGTATCAAATGGTGGTGTCCCACCCAGAATAGTGATTAATCTCATCAGGTTGCAAAGATTTCAGAAGGACTTTTCCATGAGAAAGTAGAGATTTGATATAATCTCAAAAAAGCAAGCTGTTGTTTTCCATGTTCTCATCAAGAGAAAAAAAGAAAGATTTATGTCTTCTCTTGCTCAGGCCTTCAGTATCAGGCACAGAGCACGGTGATATGAAGCAGCCTAATTGTCTCTATTTCCTAATACTTTTTTAATGAGAGCTTGATGAGGAGCTTTTCTTTCCCTCAATAGGACAGAAATGAGAGAGATATGAGATAACTAGGAGCCTGACTCCAAAGGAGAAAAATGAAGAAAATAAATAGCAAACTCTCTCTAGATATAATAAATTCTCCCCAAATGACTGGAGACTGAAGTATTGTAGTCAGTCAACTCTTGTGGGTGTTACTGTACAGATCGTACATCAATTTTTACCGTTTTCAGTGACTTGAAATATAATATATTTGCCACCAACAAAAAAAGTTAATCTGATGAAATAACTATAGTAATGATAGTAATAACTAGCATATAGTACTTTGATTTGATAAGTACTTTTAAAATATCATTTCAACTCCCCTTTATTTTTACTCTACAAGGTAAATATTACTGTTATCCCCATTTTACAGATGAGGAAACTGAGACAAAAATAGGTTAACTGACTAGGCCAGGGTCTCTCAGCCAGTAAGTGCCTGAGGCCAGATTTGAACTTGTCTTCCTGACTCCTGATCTACCCATCTTAACCACTGTACTACAATAGTTGCCAACTCTAATGCCACATCCTCACGGGGGGCGTCCTCAAAGCCTATGCCAGCAGAGTACAACCTCTATTTTAGCAAGTCTACCAAAATGGAAAGGCTTTGACCATGTACCCAATGTGAATTGCTTCAAGGACCACCATCCAAGTTAAATTTGGGGATGCTCATCACCAAGAGTTTGGCCATTAGATCATGGTCATGGTGATATTTTTAACGACAGCTAAGGCTAAAAATGAATTAAACATGCATTTCTGAGTTAAAAACTAACTGAATGTATGACCTTAAGTAAGACTCTCAACCTTGCTTAAGTATGTCCTGTCTATAAAATAAAAGGCTTGAATTACATGACCTCTAAGTTTCTTCTAAGCACCCAGATCTATGATCTTATGTTCCTACATGTGAAATATTGTACAAGACTTTAATCTTAAATTTTAGCTATTAATATGGAATGTGTGGTGTCCCCCACTTAGAGATCAATGATTTCTAGTCCATAGGATATAGTCCTGAAAGGGACCTTAGAGATTATAGGATTATATAAAATATAATATATAATAATTATATAGAGATCACAGAATTAGAACAAGAAGGAATTTATGAGGTTACCAAGTCCAGCTTCCTAATTTTACTGATGAAGAAACTGAACTCAGCATGGGCTCCTTAAATCTCTGACTTGCCCACATAGTCACTAGTTAGTAGCATCATCTAATCCAAAGCATTAACTTCAGAGAGGAGGAAAATGAGCAACTGGGATTTATCCTGGGCATACTGATAATAAGTATCATTAGCAGAGCTGATATTCAAAGCAAGGTCCTTTGAGTGATAATGTAAGACATTTCCAAAACCCCACACTGACTACTCAGTGATGAACCCAGCTGCCAAGGCCGGGCTTGGGGGGTCCCTGGAGAAGATGACAATTCCCTCTTGGGGAAAGAGTGTGGCTGCAAATGGGGATTCAAGTGAGCAAAACTAAACGAAGACTCAGGCTTTAGACATGAGGGTCCCTCTAAAATTCCTAAACTAAAGAATTAATACAGAAGTGGGAAGCCCTAAGAGACTAATACAGAAGTGGGAAGCGAGGTGCAGTTGGGCAGACATTTGAGCCAGCATCAGGAGGGCAAATGATAGGGAGAATAAGCTGGCCATCTGATATGATCCTCTCACTCAAAACACTGTCCTTTTGTTGTGGCAACATGTAGTGCAGAATCTTAGCAGAGATATCAGAGGGCATACTGATGCTTAACCTCTCCCTTTTCCAACAGTCCCAAGCAACTGGCTATCTGTCCCTCTGATAAGAGGGAACCAATGCCTCAGACATCAACTTGTTTGCTCCAGGCAAGTAATTTTACCTTTATTAGTCTTAATTTCTTCATTGGAAAACATCACCTATTTCACAGGATTGTTTGGAACATCAGATTTCACATATATACACATATACTTATGTAGACACACTTGTATATGTGTATGTATGTATTTATATCTATGTATATACATCCCTATGCATATGTGTAAATGTGTGTATGTACATATATATGTAATTTATAAGATATTGATACTATAAATATTTATAATAAATGTGCATAATAGATATAATTGTATGTCCTAGTTATATACACACATACATGTTTTATCACTTTGCACACCTTAAATAACTGCATAAATATTATCTGTATTATTTTTTATTTTTATTATTCATCAGTATACAATTAGAACTGATGAGATTACCAAGAGTAATAGTGTAGAGAGGGAAGAAGCCTTTATGTTGGAAGAATAGAATAGTGCCGTCCTGGAGTTGAACTTGAAGTCAAGAAGACTTGGGTTCAGATTCCAGTTTCAATCCTTCTTAATTATAGAGGACTTAACATTTCTAAGACTCGGGTGTTTTTTTTTCATTTACAAAATAGGGATTAATATTATCCCAAGCTCCTGCTTCATAATATGAGCCTTAGATGATGTGGCAAATGCAAAGTACTCACTCGGCAAATAGTCGGCAAACTCTTGACTTTTCATATGTAGCAATGGTACAGGAAAACTCTGTCCTGATTTACCATCAAATAATATTCCTAATGCTATTTGTCTTTGGTGATATGTGGCAGCCTACCAGCATGCAACCTTTTCATTGCATTTTAGGAAGCCTAATTTTGCTTCTTTATATACCATGCATCCCTCCACTTGCAACAATAAAACACTTTCTAAATGTCATAATTTTACTTTTTATATACCTCAGTATCCCTCCACTTGCAACAATAAATGTCATAATTTTACTTCTTTATACATTGCAGTATCCCTCCACTTGCAACAATAAAGCACTTTCTAAATGTCAGTTCCTTTGGTCCCTCATCCTTACTGGAGCTGGTGAATCTGCTGATAAACACTTGGCTCTGAGGAAGATGTCTGGAGCCTTGGAAAGAAAACAACTCTTCCATGTTCCACATGGTCCAATAAAGGAATATTTTCAAAGAGTCGGGTGTGGTCCAGCAAGTAATCTGCCCTTCTAGGCAGGATATAAGACATGTGCCATGGGCAGTTCCCAGGGAATGTGGAAGCCCATAAATTACATATAGTGTGCCAAGAACCCTGCTAGGGCCTTTGCCCACCTGTGGGAAAGCCTATAGAGCTCTTCCTGGGTTGTCTAAGGCAGAACAGCTGATTCCAACTGCTTTGGAGTTTACTTTTTTTTCCCCCAAGACAGCAAATGTGCCTCAGTGTTTCCATGTTATTAAGACTCTTTGAGCATCAGTTTCCTTATCTTAAGCAAGAGTTAGACTCAATAGTCTCTAAAATCCATTTGACTACTAAATTTATGATCCAATAAGTCTGTACCAACCATTGAAGCAGCTTTATGATTTTGGAGTCTTCTACTGTGGGTGCTTAATTTGAAAGGCAAGTAACTCTGCCATTATTAACCAAAAGCACTGTTTGATGAGTATTAAAAATATCTTCCTATCCCTTATAATGAGAGCAATCACAATCTGATGATTAGGACTATCATTAAGCCTGACAGCACAATTTCCCTTGCAGAGGGGAAGGGATATGGTCTGAATCATGGGCCAAGGAAGAGAAAAGCAACAATGTCATAGAAGGACCCAAGGTGTCTCCAATGAACCCATGATCCAAAGTTCTCAGATTTGAGACAATGGATAGAGGAGCAAAGATTTGAAGTCAAAAAGAGATCTGTGTGAGATAAGGAAGTAAGTTATCAGGACGGTCAAAGAGTTCTTTCTCTGGGTTAATCTTACTGTTCATCTTCATGGTGTGAATTCCCCAGTCTTTCTTCCTAGAAATTTAATGAGTAGGATAAAGACTCTCCTATTCAACTTTGGATCAGTTCACAATTACACCAACATTCTATTAGTGTTCCAATTTTCCCACATCCCCTCCAACATTTATCATTATCTTTTCCTGTCATTTTAGCCAATCTGAGAGGTGTGTAGTAGTACCTCAGTTGTCTTAATTTTCATTTCTCTAATCAGTAGTGATTTAGAGCAATGGCTTTGATTTCATCTGAAAATTGTGTGTTCATAGCCTTTAACCATTTATCAATTGTAGAATGGCTTATATTTTTATGAATTTTTATAAATTTATAAATTTTATAAATTAAATAAATTATAAATAATTTATAAATTTATAAATTAGTTATCTATATATTTTAGAAATAACCTTTTCTGATCCAACTTTGGAAAAGAAATTCTAGGCTAAATCCTTACCTTTATGGAGTGAGTCATTAGGGTTTTTGGGGGGAGCATTGAATTTTGAGAGTGCTAATATCATTTGCAGTCTTTGTATGCTAGGTGCTCTCCTTCCCTACTCAGTTCTGCTCTCCAAACCCCACTTACCCCCTTGCCAGTAGCATTATATACCTCTATTCTAGGGTCTCTGTCTTTCCCTCACAGGATTGCATTTCCATTTATTTATTTATTATTATTTATACTTATTTATTCTACCCTGAACTCAACCGAAGATATTTATTGTGTTCCTTACTTCAGAGACAAAAAGTTCTAGTTATGGCTCTAGTAGGAGAACAGAACTATGGAGGGGCTTATAGGTGTATGTATAGAAGAAAAGGCCACACTGAGAAAATCACAGACATTTTCAAATATTGAATGAGAAGACAGTGTTTCGGGCTCATGATTGTGAATTCAATTTAATCAACATTTATAAGATGTTTTGGTAGAGGCACTGGGGATAAAAGACACCAAAAAAGGAAATATCAATAATGGTTGTATATAATTATGGGGAAATTTCCATATTGTAAATTTTCTTTCTATGGATTCTGGTTCAGTGTAATTTACTATATTTACCATGACTTTGAAGTGATCATGGTCCAGTCCCAATATCCCTCCTCCCAGGATCCACAATGATCTATACCTTTAACTAATTACCTGTTTCTAGGCCTGGATCCCAAGCCAAGTCAACCCACAATAAAAGACTTCCAATAATAGTGTGAGATTTGGGATTGTGCGACTGGGCTCCTGCCTGATTTGGGGATGAATCTACTATGGCTGATTTGTAGGAACAAAAGTCCTGAGAGTATGGCTATTTCATCTTTCAATGTTGAACCTTGATCCTGTGGAGATGAAAGTAGCAGCTGGGATTCTGGCTCTACACTTAGAGGCACAGTGCCCTGTTTATCTCTTAAATTGTGTTTACTTAGGGGTAGGGCAGACAAAGAGTCCCTCAGGCATAATTCTGTAGATAAGTTCTTGTAACTGTGTGAAAATAACTGAAGTAGGAAAAGCCAGAGTTTAATATCATATGGTTTCTTCCTGGAAAGCAGACAGTAGTAGCATTTATTTACTATGTAAGGTTGCAATGTGCTTTACAAATGTTCTCATTTTTTCTTTATAACCCAGGGAACTATATGTTATTAAACCCATTTTACAGATGAGAAAACTGAAAGTGGTTAAGTAGCTCTTAATTTAAAGAACTCTTACATGTCTAAAGTCAAATTTGATTGCAATTTTTCCAGATTCCAGGATGAGCACTCTGTTTACTGTACCACTAGCTGCCCAAGAGATCCATAGATAGATTTCATGAAGTCCATGAACTTGGATGGGAAACAAAAATTGGATCATTGTTTTCACTTACTTCTAACTTAATGTGGCATTTCCTTCAATTATTTAAAGACAATATTCTTAAAAGAGGGCCCATAGGTTTCATCATCTGCCAAAAGGGCTGGTAACACACATACACATGCACACCGCTGTGTCAGGGCTTCTCCTTACTGATAATGATTTGGTACACTTCTATAATTCTGTGATCTCCACAATGTGGGTATCCCCTCTAAAAGTATAACCTGGAACCCATCCATTTTATTATCGTCTTATGCACCTGTTGTCCATGTTCTCTAAATCCCTTCTGTGATAGCTACCTAATAAGCTGGGGGCTTCCCTTTAGCACTCATGACATTTCATATATAGCAATGGCACATTCTGGCTGATGGGAGTTACCATCCTATCATTAAATGGTACTCCTGTACTATTTGTCATTGGTAATATACTGCAGCTTATTCACACCCACCTACACCTCTTCATTGCACTTTGAGAAACCTAAATTTATTTCCTTATGTATACTGCAGTATCCCTTCACTTGCAACAATAAATACATGCTGATATATCAGCCATATAGACTGTATACAATTTCATGTTGTAATCTAGAAAATAGGTCTTCTTCATCCACTTGATTTTTCCTGTGTGGATAGATTGGACTTTTAAAAGTGATTTTAGATGATGTTGAATAAATGAAACATGCATTTTAATCATTTTCACAAATAGCATGTGGAAGACCTCACCAAATTTAGAGAATCCTTTTCAGTTAGAATTGTTTGACTAGATAACCTCTTTGCCAAGATCTTTGGGAATGCTTCCTTATTTTTTGATACCTCATTTGGTATCTATAATCATTGAACAAAGTAATTTCTGGTATTAGATCTTTGGATGGATTTTGAAAATTATTTTAATATGGCATCTGTAATTTATATAGAACCTTGTTGGACAATAATCATTAAGATAATGTTTCATGACCCCATTTGGGGTTTTCTTGGCAAAGATACTGGCAAGGTTTGCCATTTCCTTCTCCAGCTCATTTGACAGAGGAGGAAACCGAGGCAAATGGGATTAAGTGATTTGATCAGAGTCAAAAAACTAGTATATATCTGAAACTGGATATGAACCCAGGAAGAGGAGTCTTTCTGACTCCAGGCCTGGTATTTATCTCCCCATATTTCATTTGATCAAATAAAAAAGCATAGGAACTGAACTATTGATTTCACTGATATCCAGAACTCTTAATCAATCAACCAATCAATATTTATTAATTATTCACTATTTACCAATCTTGTGCTAGATGCTAAGGTTATATGTACAATGAAACAATTTTTACTTACCTACAGAAAACCCACATTCAAATGGAATAGATAAGTATATATGTTATTTGATATATACACATATACACATGTAATATATGTATTGTATATAGTTATATATATATGTATACTAGGACAGAAAGAGAGAGGGGGGAGAGAGGGAGGGAGAAAGAAGGGGAGAAGGAGAGTGAGGGAGAGGGATAGAAAAAGGACTGGAAGGAGGGAGAGGAAGAGAAGGAGAAAGGGAAGGAGGGAGGAAGAGGGAGAGGAGGAAAAGGAGGAGGGAAGAAGAGGGAGAAGGATAGAGAGAGAAGAGAATACGGATATTTATAAAATAGTTAAACATAAGCTATTTTAGTTGGAAACTCCCTCTACTAAGGTCAACACCTTCTCTGCAGCTTAAAATCTTAAGGCTTGCCTAGTATGCCAAGGGGAGGGAAAGGCATTGGCCCAGTTTCTCTCGACCATTATGTATCTAATGGAGGATATAAATCCAAGTTTTCTGGCTTCAAGGCCAGCTCTCTTGAACCCGTGCCATGTTCCCTCTCCTACAAAATGAAATTCTTTCAAATGGTAGAATCTTGTATTCTGTGTACCTTTCAGTCAATTGTATAACCATAAAGATACGGTCTTCTATAAAAATCTTTCTCATGTATTCATTAAGGATGCCCTTGATGAAATGTGTATGCTCATAAATATTTTGCAGAGATGGGGAAGTAGGCCTTAATTACTTTTTTTAAAGAGTATAATAACATTCGGAACTTTTTCAAAATATCTGGCATCTCATTTTCACACAGATAATCTTGAGAATTGGTGCCATGAAATATTTGCATGTTGCATCCAGTGCAGACCTTTGTTGTGTGTTTCACCTAGTTCAGGTTCTCTTTCTAATCTTTTTTCTTTAGTATTATTTCTACTATAACATATAGCATCAGAACCAGAAGAACACTGTATAAAGTAACAGCAAGATTATGTGATAGATAGACTTCGCTCTTCTCAGCAATGCAGTGATCCAAGATAATTCCAATGGGCTTGGGATGGAAAATGCTATCTGCCTCCAAAGAGTATACTATGGAGATTGAATGTGGATGAAAACATAGTATTTTCACCTTTTCATTTGTTTTCTCTTTCTTTCTTATGTGTTTTTTTTTCCCTTCTGATCTGGATTTTTCTTGCACAACATGATAAATAGGGAAATATGTCTAAAATGACTGTGTATATATAATATACATCAGATTGCTTACTGTCTTTGGAGAAGTAAGGGAGGGAGAAAAATCTGAAACTCAAACTAACAAAAATTAAAGTGAAATGAGGTGATTCAGGGCAATTCCAACAGACTTATGATGGAAAGTATCATCTGCATCCCGAAAGAAGATCGTAGGGACTGAATGTGGATCACAACATAGTATTTTCACCTTTATTGTTTGTTTGCTTTTTCTTTTGCATTTTTCCCTCTTAAATAAATTTTATACATATTTCTATATGTTATCATGCTACACAAGAAAAATCAAATCAAAGAACTTCACATGTTTAATATATATTGGATTTTTTGCTGTATAGGGAAGAGGAATGGGGAGAAAGGAGGGAAAATTTTGGAATACAGTGGTTTTGCAAGGGTCAATGTTGAAAACTATCTTAACATATATTTGGAAAAATAAAATAGTTAAAGGGCAAAAAATGTAAAACATGAAATCAGTAAATCAATATGTTAGAGCTTTTATGTGATGATGATTCCATTGTCATTGATGGAAATATGACCTTCTTATTTAAGTTTTGATGTACCTTTTCCATTTTTGGTCTCTTGTTCTCACAATTTTATCCTCCAACATCCTTAAGATTATTTGGCTTAATTGGGTATCTTGCCAAGATTTCTATAAACTTCTTTTTCTTTCCCCTGTATATATTTTAGGAGGTACTACTGTTCAAAACCTTTCACCCTTCTTCCATTTAAGGTTTTACAAATGTTATTCTAAATGTATATAGTTCTTGGCTGCCATATTTCTCTACTTTGTGAAGGAATAACAATTCTAAATTTTTCTACCTTCCAATTATGATGACTGATTTGCAGTGTTTAAACTTGCTTAGCAAATCATGACGGCATATAATATGCCAATGTCAGTTCTTCCATGTATTTTCTATTTTTCAGTCTTAGTAGCTAGTTTGAATAAGTGAAATTGGAATCATATCAATTGCCATTACATATCTTCTAGTTTTTACTTTTTCTACATGTTAATATTGACTTTGCCAATGGTCTGACTGTACAGTTACATCTGATTTGGAAGTGATTTTCACATTCATAATTACTTGGTTTTTGAATGTCAAAATATAATCAGTTTTACTTTTCTTATGTTACTTGGTGTTCACTATGTGTAGCATTTCAAAATTTGTTTTTTTTTTCATTTTAATAGTATATTTATTTTTCAATTACTTTAGTTTTCAATATTCATTTTTGTAAGATTTTGAGTTCCAAGATTTTTTTCTCCCTCTCTCCCTTACCTTCCCCATTCCCAAGACAGCAAGCAATATGATATAAGTTATCCATGTATAATCATTTTTAACATCTTTCCATTTTAGTCATATTGAGAAAGTAAGGTCAGAACAAATGGGGAAAAACACAATAAAGAAAAAAACAAAACAAAAAGGTGAAAATAGAATGCTTCATTCTCCATTAAGTCTCCATAATTGACTCTCTGGCATTTGGAATTTTTGTGGATTACTGTATTTGCTGAAAAGAGCTGAGTCTATCACAGTTACTCATCACACAATCTTGTTGTTATTATGTACAATGTTCTCTTGGTTCTGCTCACTCAAATTTATATTTGGAATGAAATTTTCACGAGTGCCAATATTATCTCCTAAAAATGACCAACATAGATCTCACGGAAGAAAAATGGCTTTTTTAAAAAAAACCATTTCTTACTAAGAATCAGAATCTTATTCTTTTTAAACTGTAGATTTGGAACTCTATTAATTACATCTTGCAATCAGAAAGAAAATTTGGACATTAGATGAAATGTTCTGTTATTAAAGTAATTTTAAGAGTAAAATAATTTAAGCTGAATAATTTTTCTAAATTTTAATAATTTATTATGTTTGCAACTTAAATATTTATTTCAAGACCAGCAAATTAACTCATGGTCATATTTTTATGCTGACATAATGTCAGCACCTCTTAAAATCTAGAAAAATGATTGCTGTTTAAACCCTTATACTGTACATCATTTGGAGCTTTGGCCAAATCATTTATTTAACTTCTTTATACCTTAGTGCCTTTCTTAAGTATCATGGTAAGAGTGCTGAATTAGGACAGGACCTTAGGTTAAATCACTGTTCTACTTTCATTTCATTTTGTGACTATGGGCAAGTCCTCATAAATAAAATGAAAACCTTGAACTAGCGAACCTTTGGGTTCCTAGGAGCTGTGATACAATAAGCTTCTTCACTTAGTACATAGGGTTGTTGAGAAAATAAAGCAGTAAATGTGACAATGATTTCAAAACTTAAAAAGATCTCAGCAAACATGAAGTGTTGTTTTTAATTATATAAGTAACCATAGTAGAAGTCATTTTAGAAACATTCTATTATATATGATCTGTGTCTTGAGTAATAATTGCAGCTGAAGATGTTGTATGATCAACAGCAAAGCTAATTAAAGCAAATGAAATTTCATGGGCCTGCACAAATGCTAGCGAGCAAGTCATTAGTGTGTGGAGTTTTTCTTCAACAAACAATGGATTATTAGTTAATGGATTTCGCTGGGCTTTCCTTAGGTGCCTAATGGAGAGAGAGTTACCCATGTTGCCTTCCCACTCAGGCCTCAAACATCTGTTTCCTCCTGTTTACCCTAATTTCATGCCCTGTGTACCACCACCAAGAATGACTTCTGCTCAGGATAGCACATGCTAAAATCTGTATGCACACGGCTGCCGTATGTTAGTAAAGGCTCTCCCTGAATAAGGACTGAATTGTTTAGAAGGCTGATGGGCTCATTTAGATGTCTGTCAGGGCTGTCTACAATGCTCTTCAGGGCAGATTAGTATCACTAAGAGAGTTGGAATTGGTCTAACTGGTACTGTTGTCATATTTGCTGGTAGCCATTTAGTTCCAAGGATAATGTCTAAGGAGTCTCATGATATATTTTTTTAAATTTTCAGTGTACATGTGTAAGATGGAATAAATGTTAAAAGTTATTTGAAATGTTCCTGCATCCCCTCAAGGAAGAATACTAGTGAGTTGACCCAAAGTTCATAAATAGGTCCCATTTTGTGGGGTCCCACAAAATCTTTCCATCAGCCCTGAAGGCTTGACTCTGCCCCTTAAAAAGGCATCTTTACCAACTACAAGTAAGACTAGCCAGCAATGAAAGATATGAGTCTAATAGAAAAATGAAATAAATAGCTGCCCTTTGACCTCCTCATTTTGCCAATAGTAATATTCATCTATGTAATATTTTAAGATTTTAGAAAGCATTTTCTTATAACTCTATTAGATATGTAGTATAAGTATGATTATCTCCATTTTACAGATAAGGAGCCTGAGACAGAGGAAAGTGATTTGTCCAAGATTATATCCTAAATTTCGGTTTTGAGATTTGAACGCTGTTCTTACCTGACCCCAAATCCAATATTCTTCAAAGAATACTATTCAGAAAAAGACAATTCTTTTCTTGATTTGTTCCCCCTCTCTTCAAAGCCAACATTGAAATGTCTTGGACCTACAGAATTAACAACCAGAAACCATTTATCTTTCTAAACTGCACTGCGGTCCTTATAGTTTTTTAATGAGATCTCATGAACAAATAATGTTGGATTTTAGAAATTCTTTTCTCAACAACCATCTTCTTGACCTCTGACTTAACATGCATCCTCAACTACCTCAGTATTGTATCAAGACAAGGCTCTGAGAAATTTAGCTTTGTCAGTGTTCCAGAGTAAGTCCTTTGGACGGTCTTAACACATTTCCACTCTCTTTAATCTGGGCTGGGGTCAAAGCTGGATGTGACACTGCACTTCAGAGGCCTGAGTGCCCGCTGAGGAGGCCCTTCGGAGAATAGAGAAAAGGCCAAAGGTCATTGGGGGGGGGTTCACGGATTTCTACTTTTGAGTATTATTTGCCTCAACCTATAAATGGGAGTAGAGGAAGGAAGAATATCTGGGCCCAGACCATGTTACAGAACAAATAACCACAGGCATACCTGGCAAAGCCTTGCATTAGGGGATAAGGATAACTATCTGCTCTGAGAATTAAAGATGGATCTTGATTTTGTTGAGATCAATTCAATTGTTTTTCTTATGGCAACTGCCATCAATCCAAAGGGATTTGAGGGGAGTGTGAAGCTTCTAGATTCCTAGCACCTTAATGATATTTCAATGAAGGGGAACCTGACTCATTTTCTTGAAGTATCAGGCCAACTGGAGAAGATGAGTTCTGCTTGAGGATTTTTGTAGCCCCATATTTACACACACACACACACACAATTTGTTCTTTTTATATTACCCAGGTGTGCAGTAAAATATATTGTGTTTGCACTGAGATGCTGGATAGGGATTAGGCTCTGGGCCAAGGCTACAGATCTAAGCCCATAGATTTTTTTTGGAGGGGGGTGCGTGGGAGAAAACACAAATTAAGCTCTATTAAGAGAAGGAAGTAAAGTCAATGACACTTGAATTTTACAATGATAAATGTATTTTATATTTTTTTATTAAAGAGGAAAGAGAAAAAGGAGGAAGAAAAAGAAAGGATGGGTAGAAGGAAAGAAAAAACAAAGGAAGGAAGGAATGAGAAAAAGAAAGAGACAGAAACACAGAGAGAAAACCTTTAACTTTATAGCATGGCCCTCTTTTGAAATGTATTCATTCATTCATTCATGTGCTTGTCAGCAAGTTATTGTGTCTGTCATTGGCCTTCCTGAAAACCATACATCTTACTTTCAGACCCTCCAACGGCTTGTGAACCCCTGCAAGACCTGCTGTTCTCTGTGCCCCCTTTGCTTTGGGGCTCACTCTTCCAACAGACATTCTGGGAAGATCCCACTGTATAACGACTCATATCTCCCCTTGTCAGAAGGCCAGGATTGAGAGACTTTTTTGTCTCAAAAGGATTAGAATTTTACTTTGTAAATTTGATAATTGGTTGAAAACCTTTCAGGCCACACACATCCCTGAAGATAGATACTTCTACATTTTTTTTTAAAATTGATTTTTAAAAACCATAGTCCCAGAGGGAAAAAAAGATTGGGTTTTTCAGCTGGGAAATAAAAGCAAAAAGTTGCCCACATGCCATTAGTGACTTTATTTTTTTAATATTACTTTTCCCTTAGGAGCTATACCATTTCCCTTGCATTTATATCTACTACTGCTAGTAGCTAGAGCCCACATTCTCAAATAGACAACTATATCCTTATTTTTTTCTCTGAACGGAGCAAAAGATTTTTCAGACCATATAATTTCCTGATGGAGTTTTCTCCAATCCTTGAAATTCATAGTTATTCCATTGGCTCAAGATATTGAAAAGTTCTGAGAAAAAACAGAATAACTGTATCATATTATATTATGTTATATTTTCCAATTACTGATACTTTAACTCAAATTAATTTCTCCAATAGGTTTATCTGGAGGAAGGAGGTCCCAGAAGGGTGGAGCACAGAATAGAAAAATTAGATTTGAGGGGTGGAGGTATCAAATAGAACATTATATTTGAGAAGTTAGATCCAAGTATTCCATCTCAGCTACCAATAAACCTGATCCCAAACATCCTTTGGATGCTGAAATCCTAATAACAAAAGTATGGCCATCAATCAATCGGTCAACATTTATTAAGTCCCTACTACATGCCAGACACAATAAAGCAATAAATCAACAAATATTTATAAGTACTACATGAAAGGCAGTGGGCTTAGTGTTGGGAATTCAAATACAAATATGGGACAATCTTGTTCAGAGGGAGTTTTTATTACACAGGCTGATCTTACTGCCTTACTTTGTACCAAAGAACCTAATTGGGGAATTGGAGAGAGAAGGGGCAGTTTAACCCTCAGATTAGCAGGAAGGCACTAAAGAAAGCAGCCTAGTGGGAGGTATCTTCTCTGTAGATTAGAGGAATTCAGAAGAGTAAAAGGGGGCCATTATCCCATAAAGATTTGTCTAGTCTCTAATGTCATTTGTGTATTAGCAAATGTACTCCACAACCACTAATGGCACTACTGTTAGTAGGAAGGTATTTCTATCCTTACCCAATAAAGGATCTAGTTGACAATTAGCTTCTTTTATATGTTTGTATGTATATACACACACATCCCTATACACATATACTTACACACAATTATATATGCACACAAATAATGAGCTTCTCACATATATGTATGCATATATACATACATATGCATAAATATATACATATAATATATAAATTCCATTCTGACTTTGTCTAGAAGATTCTTAATCTAGTCTATGAGCTTATTTTTCTTTAAATCTGTCTTTATAATTGTATTTCCATATAATTGGTTTCCTTTGGAATCCTATATATTTTATTTTATAAATTAAAAAACGATTCTGAGAAGAGGTCCGTAGGTTTCACCAGCTTGCCAAAGGGATACATGACACAAAAAATGGTTGAGAATTCCATTCTAGAAAATGAAGCATTTCTGTTCCTTTTCCTTTCCATTCACCTGCCCCCACATTTTGGTTAAATTCTTCTTGAAGTATTGTAGCCCAAATGAAGATCCAACCTGAAATCTACTGGAAAAAAAAATTGTTTAAATTCAGTTTTAGTTAAAGGCTGACAGTATGTCCAACTGGTGGCTTTTTATAGAGAAATTATAGAGACAGCATGACATGGTAGACTATGAGACATGGTCTCACAGTCAGCAAAACCTGAATTCAAATCTTGCTTTTGACACATGCTAGCAGCGTGATTCAGGCAAGTTCTTTAATCTTTCGGTTTACTATAATTAGAAATTGGAGATCAGTTTACCTGGTGTGCAAGTGTTGGGAAAGTTGTATTCCTGGGAATTTACCCAAGAAAATTAAAGAAAATTAGAATAGTGAAGAAAAAGATCTGTAAGAGAAATGAAAGGGAAAACCCAAAGTGAGAGTGGAGAATGAGGAATTGACCAGTCTATTTTCTCCCATCACAAATGGGCTTGGCTGTTTTGTTTAGTGTTTTGAGAAAATAAACTCAGCCTGATCACCATGTCTGCACTTGCATTGTCCAAGAACAAGTGGTGCATTGTGTTCCTTCAACTGCAGAGTGGGCAGGTGGGTTTGAAAACATTACAGTCCATTGACCCTGATTCTTTTACATGCCCGGAAATATCTCTGAGGAGGGGGGAGGGAGCAATGGCACCTGTATCCATGGGAGTGGTCAGGGGATGGAGGGTTCAAGAGGAACCCAGGAGAAAACAGAATGTGGGGGGCAAAGGGGACCAGTGGGGAGCACATATATACAACACATGAAATCCAATCCCATATACAATTTCAAACACACAAATAGATAAGCATTAAAAGCATATTCTCCTGTGACTGGCCCTTGTCTGAGTCCAATTGTCAGTCATTTTAAGAGTCCAAGAAAAACAGCCATCTACGCCAAACTGTTTTATCCAGCAAGAAAAAATCCAAATTAGTTTAGGATTGGGATGAGTTAAGAGTGAAGGTTAATACATCCTTATCCTGATCCTTTGCTTTCCATGGACCGAATACATTTAGGAAGAAGTGTGGCTTTCTACCTGGGGCCAGTTGGCTCTTAAAATACCCCCTTGGACCTTTTCAGCCAGCAGATTCCCCTAAACTGCCAGTGTAGCCAGAATCCACCCCCGAAATGGTTAACTGTGATTCTTTCCTGAAATGATGAACGGCCCCATTGAACTAGGAATGCCCAATCTTTGGAGTGCTTGTGGTTGCTGGGGAGGGGAGAAGAAGGGAGGGGAGGGAAGAGGAGGGGAGAAGAGGGGAGGGGAGATGTTGCTTGTCCTGAGCTCGCTGCTGCTGGAGCCCCAGCTGCCTCCTCCCAGAACTGCTTTTCAGGAGTTGTTTGATTTGGCCTTGGGAGGGAGAGGGAGTGATATCTAAAGCAAAGAGCCATCCAATGTGGTTTCCCCTCTTTGCTGAAGAAACCTGGCTGTCAGGATCAGCCCGAAAAATGAACTGGCCTGAACAGGAACGGGGGGAGCTGTCCCGCCGATACCTGGATTACAATGAGTGAGTGAGATGGAGCTGTAGCATTCCTGGCTGCTGGTCCTCCTCCAGCAGGTGCTTTTATTTCTTTTCCTTTTCGCCTGGAGGAAATAACATGAATGTGATGTTGTGGCGCTGGGAACAGAATAACACCACCATGAAGCTGGTAAGGATTTCTGATTGCATGGGAGATTTCTCTTGGGAAGAAGATCCTGGAGTGCTTTTGACATCTGATATTTTCTCTAGTGTGCATTTTCAAAGAGAAACAAAAACTAAATAGTGTTTTAACCAAGAAACTCTGTGTGTGTGTGATCATGTGTGTGAGTGTTTCTCTCTCTCTCTCTCTCTCTCTCTCTCTCTCTCTCTCTCTCTCTCTGTGTGTGTGTGTGTGTGTGAGAGAGAGAGAGAGAGAGAGAGAGATAGGCTGTGATCTCAGGTCCCTTCCAAGCCTAACATTTTATGTTCTGGGTAGTTTGCAGGTGCTGAGGTCTGTTTTTTTCAAGTAGGCTCGTGTATTATCAACTGAATCCAGTTTCAACTTGATCTCATTCAGTTCATCCTTGTGTACGTTTGAAAATTACTATACACGTTGACTTTGATTTCTGTTTACTGTTCACCTTGTCTGAGAGCAAAAACAGGAACTCTTTCAGAATAGACAAATCTTTGGCCTTAGTTAATTTTTTTCCCATTTAGCCTCCCCAAAATCAGTCCAGTCTAAGGTGTTCATGTGTTGAGAATGTGTATTTAAAGTAATATCCCATTACTCCACCCCACAGGAGTGCCAGAATTCACTCTTGTTTCCAAAAAGAAAGTCTACAGCTTTTCAATCCCTAGAAATAAATGAAGCTAGAGAGGCTCTTCTATGTACATCTGCTGGCTTATCAGAATTATTGGGGGTTCTGAAAGATGAAACTGGAAAACAAATTTAGAGAGACTTTGATGAGCAGTTTATTTTTTGTTTTGTTTTTGAGGAGATGCTGTCTTTGCTATATTAAATAGGGAAGTGTCGCATCTACCTAATAGTTCTTACCTTTGGAAAATAACTTTTTTTCTTGTCACATTGGGGATTTTTCATTGAAGAGTAGTTATACTTAATTTGATTGAAAAGGAATTGGAAAAAGTTTTAGAAAACTGCCGTGTTAATATATGGGCAGTTTTGCTGGCTTGAAACAGAATAAAACATGAAGGATTGTGTGAGGAAGCCAGTTCCTTAATCCTTTCCCAGAATCCTTAGTGCACCAGGCGGGGCTTTTAAACTTCTTTACAAAGACGGTTTGAGACATCATTTAAGGATGGTGCATTCAAAGAGAAAGCTTTTCCTTGTGTAGGACCAGATAGCTTTGTCACAGCAGCCTTGAATTCCCAAGAAAGAAAATATTACTTTACAATATTGATCCCTACCCTTTGTGTAGCTCATACAGGTATGCTATAGTTCGAGTTTCACTGCAAATATCTTTGCTTTTTCCCTGCTGATTTAGCCTGTGGAGGGAGTTCTCTACCAAGCTGTGTGAGTACTTTGGGGGTGGGGAGGTGTCAGTCTTTGATCCTAAAGATTTTCAGGGGCTTTGTGCCATTTGAATGAACTACTGGATTTTTGAAACTCGTGAAAGTCCCACAAGAAAGAAGAGGTAGGAGAAAATTTAGACAGACGATACACTTATCAAAATCCTTTATAAACTTGGCACACCTACCTCCTTGCCAAGAAAAGGAAAAAAAAGTTCCTTCTCCATAATCAGGCCCCATCTTTTCTCAAGGGAAGAATTCAGCTTTTTTGCAAAATGATAAAATCTACTGATGCACTCATGGAAAGAAATCACCGAGCTTTATTAATAAGATGTTCTTGGGAGAATTGCTTTGGGCTCTTAACAGGCTTAGAGGAGAGCAACCTATTTGGCGTTGGAAACTTTGGTGACCCTCATTATGAAGGAGTTCATAGGCAGTTCCCCACAGAAATCTGTTGTGCATGAATAACCATCACAGAATAGAGCTCAGGGTAAGAGGTGGGAACTCAAACTTTTGTAACTGGAGCAGCTGGATAAATGCTAAGCCTTTCTCACTTTAAACTTTGGAACTTCATTGTTCCAGGCAAATTTTGGATCCAAAGCTTTTGCCTCACATGCTGTTTATTTTAAGGATGACTGGATCAAAATAAGGCAAATCCTAATTAGATGACAAATATTGCCCATTCATTTGACGTGTCTTCCTAGAGCATTTTATACATTCATGATTGTGACTAAAATGAAAAAGCAAATACATTTTTCTTCTATTAAAAAAAGGCCTAATAGATGGGTGGAGGGGATCTCTGGATTTGATGATTAAAATGAATTGAAGGCAACACATAGCACCTGTTGGGCTCTTAATCAACCAAGGTTTTTTGAAGTAGAGGTAAAGGAGAAAAATAAAATTGGGATAGTTTTTTTTAAATTTTTCCCTCCAGCACAGGACACAATCCTAAACCTTTGAGCTTTGACAGGAAAAAGAAAAAAAAAGGAGAAATTATGAAAGGGAAGTTCTGGAGGGTGATCTGGGAGCAGTTTACATCCTCTTAGAAATTGCAGTGGGAGTGCAAAAAGGGCTTTCAGTACAAAAGAAATAAAAACACTGCTGCCTCTTCCTCCTCCCTCTTTCTCTTTTCTTCTTAAATTCACTCTCTCCTGGGGAGTAGGAGGGGGGACCCCCAGCCAACACCACTTGTAAACTGACTTGGCTGTTAGGGAGTCATCAAAAAGCCAAGGATTGCTCCAAAGATAACCCAATATGCTTTTTAAAAATCTTAGACTTCTGGTACCCCAATACTTTCACTTCTAGTCAGGTGTGTAATTTAAGGGTTAGAGTGTGGGAAAGAGAAATGAGAGATTAGAAGTTGCTTTCTCCCTCCTGCTCGAGAGGATTCAAATCAGTCTTCCTGAAAGAGGAATAATTGAAAATAATGATCATGATGAGATATGTACATCTGACCTTTGTCCCTTCCCAAGAGGACCATCCATCAAGACCTCAGTCTAGGGTCTAGCTCACAGCTGGCCTAAGAACCTGATTAAAAGGGGTCAGTCTGTCAGAGCTTTCCAGATTTTCTCTTGGTATACTTTTCTACAGTTACATTATTGCCTTCCAAAAAACATGGGTAGGATGATAAGTACTAAACTCGAAAGCCTCAAGATTATGCCTTGTAAATTGAGCTTTGACCACTCTTAGTTTTTCTGGATTGGCTTAAATTCCTTTTTAAAAAAATCTTCTTGACTAAAGATTCATGATTAGTTCTTGGCAGGAGATCACACTACCTTCTGTAGGGGTAATACAGCCCCTTCCTCCAGTGCCTTCTAGGTTGTTATGTTGATGTTCACCAACTATACAAGGGATGGATTTTTCTGTCCTCCAAGTGCTGGAATAATATTTTTCCTGACACTTCTAAGAATCTCAAGGGTAAGATGATTTTTCTTTGCAGAAAGAGACCAAGTTAAAATTCATAAGAACATTCCCCACATAAATTTCTGTTTACCGAAACAGACCATTAACAGCCTTTAAATATCTTTCAGAATTTGAAACCAAAGAATGTAATGTAGCTTTCAACCACAACAATTATTTTTTTTGGGGGGGTGGGAGAGCAAGAAAGAGGAAACCAACATTTTAAAATCATTAAATGTAGATTGTATTAAAAAAAAGTCTTTTTGTGTTAATAGAAATGTTGAATTAAAATTGGTCCCTTTGGCAACAAAGTGGTGTCTACTACATTACTTATGCAATTGTTTTTGTGTGGAGCCTGTGAAAATTCAGTTTTTTTAGTTTCTGGTTTTTGTCTTATAACACCAACTACCAGGATGTGAAGCCAAACCTTTCCATCACATGGTCCAAGGTACTCCATGGTGGGCCCTGGGAACAAGAACCCACGTGTCGAAATAGGCTGACTCCTTAGGGACTATGCCTTCTATAGCCATTTCTGCCCCCCATCCCACCAAAGATTTTCCTTTTGACCCAGATTTGTTGCAGGTGTGCTTGACTGCTGATTTTTTTTTGCAAGAACAGTAATAGACTGGCAGGAAAGTGGGGGGAGAGTGAGAGAGTGGGTGGCAAAGATCAGACCTACAGCAGTTAGTGGTAATGGAATAGGGTGAGGGGACGGAAAATTCATTCAACACATTAATGAGAATGTGTTAGAAATAGTGCAAATAGTACAGTGAAAACTGGTTCTTGTATAGATCTATGTGAAGGTCATGAGGTAGAATGGGATTATGTTTCTACTTAGCAAATAAATTAGAACCCCATGATAACGCTAGAAAAACCATAATAATAATGATAGCATTTGACATTTATAGAGTGCTTTAAGGTTTGCAAAGCTCCTAACATACATTGTCATTTGGCTCCCCATTTGTAGAAGGAAAGTCATCGTCCAATCAACTTTTTCCCCTCCGTCAATTGTAGTTGAACATAGCAAGACTTTTTTATACATTGTCCCCTGAATCCACCTTGTATGTTACTGCTTCATGCCGTGTCTACCCACGTTTCATCCTTTCCTCTCCATCATTGTACCTGTCCATCATCCTTGGCCATTGCCAGTACTTATTTGCTTTCTTGATGTCATGTTGAAATGCTAATTTTTCTGCCTATACATCTTGGCTTTCCAACATTTGCAAACTCCTTGGAAGCGGGCACCCTCAAAATCTCCTCATGTACCTTACAGTACCAAGTATATCAGTATTTAATAAATACTTTTCAATTGCTGTTGAAATATGTGGTACAGTTTCAGAAGCCCTTCCTGGGAACCTAGTAACATTGCGCTGAGAATAGTTAGTCATCACCAACTTCCAGACAACTGGCAGGTTCTTGAAAGTGCAATTTGACAAACTTATATAAGAAGAGAGAGTCATGATTAATTAGAATTCTGCCTAGAAAAGTCATGTATCTTGGAAAATGGGACATAGCTTCTTATGGCAAGAATGGATTCTGACCACATTTCCATTTTAGGAAGAGAGTGATTTTAAATTCTAGTTTCAAAGTGAAGGTTTTTCTTATCCCCATAGCTAAGAGACATCACTCTCTCCTTAAAACTCCACTTTGGAATGGGAAAGTATTTATTAAGCACTTACTAGGTACCTCACAGATAGGAGGCACTTAATAAATGTTGATTGATTGATTTCCAATCACTGTGCTGAGGGATTGTGGAAGAAAATAGAAAATGAGAGCTATGGCTCTCAAGGAGTTCACATTCTAATTGGAGGAGACAACTCATAAAAGAGAGACCCATTTTCCTGGTTAGTTCGTAGCAGATGGAAAAGCCAAGTAATGCTTCTGTTCTGGAGGGCAGATGGAAAGGCTGGGAAGACCTTGGGGGACAACGATAGGGCAAATTCAAAGGTCACTGTGGAAGGGGGTTTCCAGCTGCCTGCTCTAATAGGTAGAGATGTGGGGGCCAGCATCTAGTAGAAAGGAAGAATCTTCTACCAGGTGGTACCTGGGCAATAGGAATTAAGTTGAGAAAAGGTCAGTGGCCTAAAGGCAGATGGTGTTGGTCCTTATTCTGCCTGTTGGTAGGCTGAAGGTGGGTAGGGGAAAAGTCCCCAAAACCTGCCATGGCAACTGGTGGTGCTGGCTCCTCCTGTTGGTCAATTTTCTGCGCACTGATGATATCCAGCTGCTAGAATGTAAGCTCTATGATGGAGACAATGTATTTTTGTTCTTCTCTATATACTTAGAGCTTAACACGATTCTTTTCACATAGTAGGTGTTTGAGAATTGCTTGTTTGCATTAAACTAAGTAGGTGATGTAATCCTTCTGTATCCTATTACCTAGTGTTTTGTTAATTTATTTTTTCTGGAAAACTTGTTTTGGTGAAATTTGAAACTGAAAAAGCAGAATAGAGTGGATTACTTTCCATTGGTGTAATGCCTTTAGGACATGGGACCAACATTTAATCCTAAGAGTAAGATGATATTTCCCGAGATAGCAATGAGTTAATATTTTCAAAAAAAATGAACTAAATTTTGTGCTTCAGTTGTTTTTTTTTTCTTAAATGTTAATCAATTCCTTCCCACAAAATAATGTCTGGCAGCTGCCGATAAAGAGCATGGGCTACGAGACAGTGTGAGGTTGAGTATTTAAGAGAGGAACACAGGTACTTAACAAATATTTGCTCATTTTTTTGGGCATTCCCTCCCCATCTGTATGCAAGGCTCATGTTCTGTTTTATAAAATTATATTTTAAAAAATTAAAAAGAGGGTCTCCTACTGGTGTCACCATATTGGTACAGGACAATAAGCCAAACTGAACTATCTCAGCTTATCCTTGGAAATAGCCAGATGTGTTTCACAAGGGGTGATATGTGGCAGGTGAATAGAAGTAAAGAGAGCCTTCATTTTTGATCTGTGTGCTTCTGGGGAGACCGGGCTGTTCAAAAATTAATATGTAAATAGATGCAGGCTTGCTTTTTAAGTATTTAGTTTTCTATTTATTCTGGGTCTTATCATTTGGTTCTGAGGATGTTTCATTGTGAGAGGGTTTTGGATACAGGCATGCAACTGAATATGCTGACTATACAAATGGTGTTTTAAAGAAGTTATTCCAAAATGTTCAGTTTTACTTCTGAGTGCTTCTATGTTAGAAGTCGAAAGTTTGTTGTAAAGTGGAAATTATTAGCAAGTGTATTCTCAAGCTTCAGCATAATGAAGGTGCATTTTATTCACTATTTCTATTCCATAACTTATGACTGTTTAATTCATTCTTATATCTGTATCTTTGCACAGAATAAAGAAGCTTAATATTTATTTATGTTACTTTTGCGGTTGAGATATATTATGAGAATTTTAGATGGCTCACTCAGTTCTTCCTCTTCCTCTTTATTTGCCCCTACTTTGAGAAAGAGGAATAATGAAACTAGTAGATCATGTAGTAAGGGAAAGGCTGAATGTGGAGTTAGAAGAGGACCTAACTTTAAATCCTGGCTGTGTCATTTATTAGCTGTGTGACCTTAGGCAAGTAACTTGACCTCTCCAGACTACAGTTTACCCAGCTATAAAATAAAGGGTTTCTACCATATGTTCCATAAAGTCCTTCCAATGGTGCTATTAGATGCCTAAGTAAAAGTTACAAAATAAGTCTGGACTTCCAGTTCCTCTGTGTTCTGGGGAAAAGAACTTTGAAGGGGATCAATAAAGACAAGCTCTTTTATTTTTTATTGTTAATTATAAAAATCAGTCTACAAATGTTTATTGACCATTTATGCACTTAGTGCTGTGTTAGTGGAGGGAAGAATACTGATGAAGTAGAGATGAAGTTTGTACTGAAGAAGTTAATTGCATAGGTGGAGAGATAGAACTGATTGACATACGTAAAATGATTAAGGAGCAATATAAGAGAGAATATATTTAATTGTCAAATGATATAGGTCATTCTCTATATACTATAAGGAGAACAGGAATTAAATAACTGTAATAATGAGAAGAAGGATAATAAATGATAGGAGTTAGATTATTATATTATATAATTTTATATAACATCAATACTATCAATGCATAATATTAATACTTAATAAAATTATTAGTATTTATTAATGTTGGTAGTATATTTTCTTATATTTACATATTATCATATACAATAACATTATTAACTATATTATAATACTTATCAGTATTAATAATTATCAATTATATAATATATACTATTGCTAATGTTATCTCAATTGATTCTTTCAAGAACCTTGAAAAGGAGGTACTATTATTATCCCCATTTTCAGATGAAGAAGTTGGGGTTGAAAATATTTAAGTGATTTAATTAGCATTATACAAATATTAAATGTTTGAGACCAAACTTGAATTCAGTTTTTCCTGACTTTAGGATCAGTGTTCTATTCACTGCATCCCTATCTGCCTCTAAACAAACACTGTGTCCTTCATTAAAATGTAAGTTCAATGAGATAATGATTGTTTCCTTCTTTGTACTTTATCCTTTCTGTCTAACCCCAGTATCTGGCCCATTTGTTGTTATCATTTATGTTATTATGTTCAACTCTTCATGATCTCATAAGCCATATTGTCCATGATATTTCCTTGGCAAAGGTACTGTAGTGGCTTGCCATTTCCTGCATTAAGGTGAGCAGAAGTTAAGTGACTTGCCACATCTTCCTGATTCTAGGTACGTAACTGACACTTAGTAAATACCTGTTGATTGATCTAGTCCAATTCTGTCATTTTACAGATGAAGAAAATTTTGGGGCCAGAAAAGATCACACAGGTACAAGGAGGCATTACCAGGATTCAAAAGTTAAATCTAAATCCAGGACCCCTTCCTTATAATGAGTACAGGATTGGTAGGAGCTAAACCATTAAATAGGGCAAATATTTAATCCTCTTTGCCTTAGTTTCCTCATCTGTAAAAGGAACTGGAGAAGGAAATAAACCATTCCAGTATCTTTACCAAAAAACAATAACAACAACAAAAAAAAACCAAATGGGTTAGAAAGAGTCAAACAGGAGTGAAACAGTTGAAAAACAAGCATAATGCCATAAGACATGCCCTTTAACTTCCCAGTCCTCTGTCAAAGATGTCAGGCAGTGCTATTTTAAACTTAGACAATCTGACACCATTGTAGTTTGTAGAAACAGGAAAACTCTCTGTCCTCTGTTGTCTGAAAATATAGAAAACACTAAAAAAAAAAGCCTTAAATGAAGATTATATTGGGGTAAAGGAGCCTTTCACAAAGCCTTTCACATCTTGGAAATGCATCAATGGAGCAACAAGTTCTGTCAGAACTCTTCATTGGGAAGGGAGCACTGTGGTAGTCATGGGGGGATAGAAAAAGCAGGAGGCCAGAAATGAGGGCAGATAATAGCCTCAGGGAGCTTACAGTTACTTGTTGGGGAGACATGACATAAGCATAGTAAATGGCTGGAGTAAAACACTATGAAATAATGTGCCAAACTGTGGACATAGTTTCTGCATTGTTTTGAATTACCATCTAGATTTTTCTCCCCATCATTTTTGGCACAGAATCTGAGCTGGGAAAAGCATGAAAAAAATAATGCAAATTCCATAAATTCCCAGACTACTTCTTTCTGGGCATCTTGAAAACTCCCAGCTTTTCCTTTAGTTATTGACTTTTCTTGAGGCTGAGTTCAAGTGCACTTGCAAACTTGGACCAAATATCTGGCATAATGATTTACAATCATTTTTGCAAACTCAAGACAACCCGCTTAGGTTCTCTCTGCATTGAACAAGGGAGAAAAGCACTGTTCAGAGAGGCTAACTTAATTCCTCCAGGGTCATGGAACCCATTTCTGCCCTTTACCTTCAAATCATTGACCATTGCCTTAGTCCACAGACCTGTATTAAGCAGGATCTCTCGGCCTTTGGAAGTCTGGCAATTATAGCCCCGGATTTTGGTTTTTGTTCCCTTGAGAGAGGTTGGATGACAACTTGTAAGTATATGGACTTTTCAGGAAAATGTGTAGCTCGGTACAAAGGTGCAAATCCATAAATAGAGCATCAGCCCTCACCGTGGCTGTTGTTGATGGATGTTTTCCATATCTTTTACATGCACACAGACATTTCCTGCTGTTTGTAGGTAATAATTAGGGAAATGCTGGCCCTTATTTTCACATGTAGGAAGGGAAGACTGTCAGAATGGTGCGGTTTTTTTTTTCTCCCTTCATCCCCTAAAGGCCTGGATGAGTCCCTGAGCTTTACACAAGACTTAAATGATTCATTTTTCAGCAGGAACCCTAGTTTCGGCTCCACAGCACATGAATGAAGCCAGAAGGGTGTGTGATCCTGCTTTAGGTTAACCATTACAGAAGCAACAGAGGGACAAGAGGGTAATTTGATATTACTGTGACCCTGGAACCACTCCTCTTGGGGTTTTCTGATCTGTTGGAGCCTACAAGCAAATGCAGTGACGTAATTCAAGGGAGACTGTTTTACTGCCCACAGGTGCAGAGCCCAAGGGGAACCTGGGATTCTATAGAACTTCCTCATCCCAGTCCTTGAGTGAAGGCAGCCAGTGCTGAAAGGGGCTTCCTTCCTACTGGGAGGTTTCTCTGTGTTTAAAGCTGAATACTCATGGAAACTGCAGATGAAATTATTTGCATACAGTGGCCATAGGCGATTTCAAACAGTGGCTGTTTTAGTGAGGCTCATTTTTTTTTATCTTAAAAAATTGTCAAATGAAAACAGCTGTGACCTGGTCACTTTTCTTGAAGTAAGTGAGAACTTGAAATAAATTGGTTACCTTGGAAAGCAGCAAAGAGGGATTATAAAAATGTAGGGAGGGCTTATAAGAAAGGACAATTAATTTCCTTAGAGGAAAACCAAGAAGATTCTTGTCATAAGTGTCATGAGGTATGTGGTAAAGTACACTCTGTCTATTGATATATCTGAAATGTCTTTATATAACTAGTCCAGGGTAATAAAAAAACCTGTGTCATATTTTGACTTTTTCCTGCATTTGCCTGAAACAGCAAAATACTCAGGTATCACTAGGAGACGTTTCAGTGCAGGGCCCCTAAACCAAAACTTCTTGCACATATGGTACAATGATGAAATACTCAGACCTTGTTTACAAGGCCACTAGGAAAGGTATCAATAGGAAAGTGATGTGGGTCTTGTTTTCCTCATCCGTAAAATGATGGTGGTTCTTTAAGCTCTATCCCCTTTCAGACAATTATAATAAGAAATACTTTTGCTATCAGCTTTGATGGTTTTTCTTCCAATTCAGATCCTTCAGTCTCATGTGCGCTAACTCTGCATGTACTCAGTTGGTGAAATTTGATAAATGCATTCCAAAATTTAAACAGCAATAAACAAACTATCACATTCCCAGAAGGGCTATAGTTCAGAAGGGAAACTTTTCCAGTTTCCCAGGGTGCTCTTCAAATAATGGGCTCCCTCCTTCCCCAACCTCAGCTTATTTCATACTCTGAACCAAAATCCCACCATTATGACTGAATTCATTTTGAAATTAATGAGACCATGGGCTGATGTTCTTGTTCTTTTATGTACAAAGAATATTCACAAAGATATGGATTTCTCCAGTGATACATATATATGTATATGCATCTATATGCATTTAAGTGAATATACATGTATATTGCATACACATATAAACACACACAGATTATACATGTACATATATGCATGCAGATGCACATATATACATATACATATATAAATCCATACCTATATACATACAGATAGATATAGATATATATACACACAAATACACACATATACAAGTATTTATACATATGATTTGCCATGAAATGCAAAGGAGAAAAAGCAGAATTTCAAGTCCCCAGACCACTGTGGCCAGTGTCTGTCCCATTCTAAGTGGGAAGTAGTAAATTCATCTTCATGCAAATTTGTGAGCTAATTAGGAATTCACCCTCTGAAGAGAATTATTCTCTGGTTTGTCATTCTTTATGGACTATCTTCTGGTTTATACATGACTAGCTGCTCTAGTAAATATGCACTTCTAATACTCTTATCACAGCAGGCCTTCTGGGTTTACTGAAGCATGATTGTCTCAGACTACCCTGTTCATTTTAAGAGAGATTTGAAGTGCTTAACTCAAAAGCTGCATTTGAAGAATGGACTCCAATGATTTGGGTGCAATGTGAGGGGTAGAACAAGTTAGGTCTAGTTTGGCCTCTGCTCTTATTAATCTCCCTGTCTTCCTTTAAATCCCAACTAAAATCCTATCTTCTACAGGAAGCTTTCCTTAACCCCTCTTGATATCAGTGACTTCCCTCTTTTAATTATTTTCTATTTATTCTGTATACAGCTTGGCAATGTATTTTCCTCATTAGATTGTAAGTTCCTTGAAGGATGGAACTGTTGTTTTTCCTTTTTTTTATCCCCAGTGTTTAGTATGGTGCTTGGAACTTAGTAGGCACTTAATAAATGTTTATTGAATTAAATTGTCTAGTTCTGCCTTAATAAAGTTGAGATAGAGTAATGGTCAGAGCCGGTGCAGCCCTTTCCTACTTAAGAAGTGGGATCATTCCATATTTTAATCATTATAATATGTTTGTATGTATGTATTATTCCCCTGGACTTATTAAAATCTTCTGACTTCTCACTTTTTTCTTCTATGTCACATTACCCCATTAGCTTAATTATTTCAATGTGTTCTATATCATAGAGGGAATTTTTTGTTAAATATGATTTGGACTAATAGGTCACTGAAGTCCCATTTACCTCTGTTGAGAGCAGACAGTTTCCCCCCCAAATCTAAGCTTGTTCTTACCCCTTCACCTCCTATAACCATCCCTCCCACCAAAAAAAAAAAAAATTAAAAAAAGAAAAACCTCATATAGGAAGTATGTTGCAATTCAAAAACCCTCCTGCTTATAATTAGCCTAGAGGCATTTTGGCATTTCTTTCTATAGATGTAAAATTTAACTGCCATAGACTGATCTCCTAATCATAGTTCAATAGATAGGAAGTAATTCACAAGCCATCCTGGAAAAGCAGTTCATGGCTATGCTTGACGCAAGGGAAATCTAGAAGTATCACTTCTTTGAACACCAAAAGTAATATCTCGAAGGGATCTGTCCCCTTCCTCAGTATTTTTTGCACTAAACAAAGAAGATGTGAAATAAACCTCGACATCTGCTCTCTCTTGAAACTGTTGTTACTTTATTCTCCCAACTATTCATAGATGTTCATTTCCAAAGAATAAAAATGTACAAGTCTAGATTCTGGTTCTTATGTGAGAGACACTCCTTTTCTTGATTCAAATATCCTTCCCTGCCAACTTATATGTCTTAATATCTCTTCCCTCCCTTTTTTTTTTTGCTTCATCAATCTACAATCTATTCTGTTTTTATTTAACTCATTTTTATACATGGAGAAACCATGTAGAGCAAAGGCAGTGGGATGAAACAAGGATCATTGAGTTTAAGGTCAAATTCAGGTCCAATTCCCCTCCTTGTCACTTAATAGCTGCCTGATTTTGGGCAAGTGCAATATCTATGAATCTGTGTTTCTTTATTTGTAAGATAGATTAGGTGACCTGTAAGGTCTCTTCCACCTCTATGATCCCATGAGCTTAATTATACTTTACTTGATGTTGCTCTTCTTTTACAATTAGAAAAGCATTTGGAATTCTCAGAGTATTTGGTCCATCCTATTTTAAGGTTTTTAATTTATCCTATTTGTGTGTGTGTATGTGTGTGTGTGTTTTAATAAACCTAAATTTCAAGTATGTCTATTAATCTGAGAAAAGTCACTTCAAAATGCTGTGAAAGAAGGACCTCTCCTCTCCTCCTTTATCTTCCCTTCCTTCCTTTCCCCTCTCCTTTTTTTTTTTCCTTCCTCTCCTCTCCTCTCCTTTTCTCTCTTCTTCTCTCCTCCTCTTCACAGAGGGGACCATAAAAATCAGTACAAAACGTAAGGGAACAATAAAAGTGAAAAATCTGTACTAGGGAATGCCTTTTCTCTTTGATTTCAATGACGTCTCAAATGAGAAGAGCTAATTTTTTTTTTAAACCTAACACTTCTTCTGAAGTATAGAATGACTGAAACAGCTTTCAGTCCTTAAAAACTAATCTTCTGAAGTTCATGTAACTGAAACTTAGAAGACTTTTTTTTCTTGTTTATGACTCTCATTCTACCTTTTTCAAATGAATCAGGCTTCTACCCCTACTCTAGTAGAGTAAAAGGTGTTGATCAGTGAATTTGAAAGTGATGTGACTAAGACCTAACATGAATTTTCTCAGGACAGCTGTCAGCTACAAATCTTCCCTGGATTAATTCAGCAGTAACTGAGAGACTTTCCCGTACCCCCAGACCCTTTTGTTGAGAAGCAATACCCAATTGCCAGAAATGTGAGTTTCGAGATTAATAGCATTACATTAAGAGAAAAGTATATATGTATGTGAAGTACGTATTTCTAAATATGGGGAGATATGTGTGTAGAACTTAAGATTACCATAAAACTACACTGGTTCTTTGCTGGCTGATACAGCTGCCGCACTTGTTTAGCACAGAATGATGTTAATTCTAGATAATCCCCCAAGAGAGGCAGCCAGATGCGACCACCAATGAACCCTTTTTGAAAGGTCTGTCATCTCAATTGGGCGATCAGAACCAGAATCTAGACTTGTACATTTTTATTCTATGGAGATGAGCATCTATGAATAGTTGGGAGAATAAAATAACAACAGTTTCAAGAGAGAGCAGATGTCAAGGTTTATTTCATATCCTCTTTGTTTAGTGCAAAAATCCTGAGGAAGGGGACAAATCCCTTCAAGATATTACTTTTGGTATTCAAGATTTATTCCAAACATGCTCTTTTAGAAGAGTAACTTCTGAAGAGGACAAATTATTTTAACTGTGTGACAACACAGGTCTCCAACCTGGACACTAGAATAACCCTCTCTGGCAACTTTCCAGGAGCCTATTGGGAAGACCTAATCTTCTAGCAAATTGACACACGCTGTTTTATTGAACAGAAATGCCCAGGGTGAGAATAAGTGACTGTGTTTATAATTCCCCTGAGAGCCGGATTGAAATTCCTCATGGGCAAAATTTAGTCACAATGAAAACATAGCTTGTGCAGACTGCTCCATCATCAACTGCAGTTGTACGAACAGAGAGTAGCTATGGCCCAGTTTAGACAAGCGTGCACATTGTGTGGCCTTTGGGATACTTGTGACACACGTTCAGCATTATACAAGAGCCATTTAAAAAGACAAAGGGAATGAGCCCTAATTAGGCCAATTCTAGTATTCCTTCTAAGAGCCAAGCTGTCTGTTGATTACTCGGATTTCTCCAATGATAGTTACAAAGCCAATGTGCTTAAAATACAGAGGAATATTCATTTTCCTCCTAGTTTCAAACTAATTTAAAAAATTATTTTATCTTCCTCTTTATACTTAGATCTTCTCATATCCCTCATCAATTAGCAAACATTTATGCCTACTATGTGCTAGGGATTGAGTTAACTGCTAGGGAGAAAAAGATTAAAACAATCTCTACTCTCAAGGATTTTACATCCTAGGAGCAGAGGCAAGGACATATATACATATATTATATATGAAAATATATATGCATATTCAGAATAAATGTAAATAAATACAAAGGATTTCTATACAGGTTAGTTTAGGAGAGTGGGTACTAGCAGCTGCATCTCTGATCCTTGATAAAAAGGTTCAGAAAATTCAGTCCCATTCAGCTCCATCCTTAATCCACTTTTCCTAATTATCATCCTGAATGTACTTTCAGCTCTATATCCCAAATGTGCCTTTATGATATTGCCAGTGGCTTTGAATGTTTATTTCTACTAGAACATCTTCCTCCCTTTGTGTGATGTTTGTGATCAGGGATTCTTAGAAAAGTAGTCAGAAAGCCTCAGCTTAAGAATTTAAGAACTAGGGTGCCAAATAGGACTTGATGACTTTACTAAGTACAGACAGTGTACCCAAGTTCTCTTTTTCAACAGATGTCCCCAGAAAAGCAATGAGGATGAATAAACATTAGGCTCATACATCAATAGTACTGACAATTATTCACCAACAATTGTCATAAGCTCCTAGGCAGTGATCTTAGTTCTGAGAGTTTCAGAAACATTAAAGATAACCTTTTCAGAGGTTATAGTTTTTTAACCCCTCAAAACACCTTATAGTTTATCTCTTCCCTTCACTCTTATGATAATCTTCCAAGTAGCTGACAGTTTGCTTTTTTTTCAAGTGAGTCATCTTTGATAAGTGAAGGTAGTTTTTGGCCAGATGGCTCATTTTTCTAGGTATCTTAGGACAATCAGTTTGGTAAGAAAAGGACTCCTCCCTAATACAGCCAAAAATGATGGAGCCAGAAGCTGCCTCCAATAGGATGACATCTCTCTAACTTAACTTTGAAATGTCTTCTCTGAATCCCTTAAGGGCAGCATGCTCATTTTTGGCAGATATCTTATTGAAATGATTCTCATTTTCTCACACTGCTTCAAGCACTTAGCAGAGTACCTAGCACTACAATAGGTATTTAATAAATGTTGATTTTTTTTTTCTCTCTCTAGCGCCAACCCTTATCAAAACCATTACGCACAATTTGTGTTGACTACAACCGTATTACATTCTCTGGGTTCTGCTCTCTTATCCTAGGCCTCTTTCTTCTCAGGTATCTAGTAGACCATCCTGCTTTGGCTTCCTGGTCATTACTTTCCATGGTTTAGATTTTTGACCTTTTTCCTGAGAAGACCCTAAGCTAGATAGTAAGCTCCATGAACACGGAGGTCACGTCTCAATTATCTGTTTAATTATCCCTGTTTGTCTAATGGAATGTTCTTGCACATGGCAATTAAATAGTAATTAAATAAATGAATAAATGACTGAGAGTCAAGTAGAAAATTAGGAGGAGCATCATGAATTAGCCCAACGGTTCTCAATATGTCATCCCTGAAGTTCATCTGGATAGTTTACAGGATTTTCTCTGACAATAGTATTGTCATTATCAACAAAATATATACATAATTTACACTCAAATCCAATTCATGCCCAAATCAAGGTATCACCCTTGTGATGCTCTCTAACGCGTTTTGTCTATGGTACCCCAGTGTCTAGAACAGTACCTTACCCAAAGTAGATACTTAATAAATGGCTATTAAATTAACATGAATGAAAAATTGACTACTATATTTAATTTTTTTCAATCACCATATTGGTCCTTCAGCAAGAATTAATGTTACCCTTCCTCTTCATTCCTGGAAGCTATCTTTGTGGGAAATCAGTATGACAGGTATTTCTCAAGATCATCTTTAACAAACACTGATAAAATTTTATCAATGGAAATGAAATTTTAAAAAAGAATAGTTACCTTCTGTTTTACTGCTGCACCCCAAAGGCCATTGGATCTTTCCATTTGATTTGCTGCTGACATTTTCCATATGATTATTCCTCCCCTCCACTTCAATTAAGGTGTGAACTCTTTGAAAGTAAGAACTGTCTAACTTTCCTTTCTGCATCACTAAGCACTTAGCACAGATTACTTAGTGCTCCATTCTTTCATTCATTTGCTGAGGTAGACCAAAGATCAGGAAGATTTAAAAATCTCTCAGTGATAATATTTTTGAAGGAGTCCCCTAAGTACAACTGGAGAAAGTCAATAGGTAAATACTTCTCACTCACTCTCACTCATTTACTTGCATAGTTATTTTGATCAAAAAAAAAACCATAGTGTCTTCATGCTTTTAAGTGCTATCAATATTTCCATCCTTTTAAGTTTTTGTTAAAATATCTTCAAATATATTATTGTTGCAATGAACCCAGTGCCAATATTGTTTTTTCTACACTGTATTCCTTTATATCCCTTTTTGGCAAGTACATATTGCCCAGGTGGGCAGGTTTTGCCCAGTGCTATGTATCAAAAACACACATTGCACTTACAAAAGTGCCTTTTAACTCAGCCACAAGCACAAACACTCAGAAAGTGTCTGCATCCCATCACTTCTCCAAGCCTGGGAGCTCTCACCAGGTGAATAAAAGGTCAGCCTTTCATGTGTGTTCCTGGCAGGTAGCATAGTACTCATGTTACAAAAACTTCTGCAACCGTTTTATTTATGGCAAAGATAGAAGTAGAAGGAGTATTTGTAGACAGAAATAATGCTATAACTCTATGAAAGTATCCACTGGGATAGCTTCCAGGGAAGGGAGTTGTCTTGAAAGTGTTTGGTGTGGGGAGAAAATCAATTAATCAAGAACTTATTGTCTCTAATGTCCCCGGCAGTATGGTAGGCACTGAGAATAAAGGGACAAAAATGAAACAATCTTTACCCTCAGGGAGCTAACATTCTATTGAGCAAGTAAATGTATGCAAAATAAATGAAAAATGAACAGGGGAATAAAAGGGAGGAGAGGAAAGCCCCTCCAGTTCCCCATTTCTTTAGAGACAGAGAATGCAATTGTTGTGTTCTTCCCCTGGCATATGATCCTGTTTGTGATTGTAATTAAACAGTATGTTAATAACCAAAACTGGTTTCTGGGATGAACATAAAGGAACCACATTTGGGGAAAAAATGACAACATGATGCTTTGACGTGTTTCCCCAGCCCCACCCCATACATTAGAGAACTAGGAAATGATTAGCTTAGTGAAGAGTTTGTGAAAGAATTGGCAAGTGTCAACCGGGCCTAGTTTTACCATTTGCACTTTGACTTCAAGATGGGCCAAATACCCAAATCCTATGCTATTGCTAGAATCTTGAAGGAAAACTTTCTTTCATTGTTTCAGGTAAATATGGTTTCTTTTGCATCTTTGTCTGATGTTTTCTCTAAGAGTGCTTTTCATGGTCTCATTTTCAACATATTTCTCTGTATATACCTTATATCTTCCAATTATGGTGACAGTAAGTTCCTTGAGGGGTTTTTCCTTTGTCTGAACCCCAATGTTTAGGACAATATAATCAAAGGCATTTAATAAATGTTTGTTAAATGAATACTTATTTGTAACCCTTCTAAATGAAAACTGTAGTTTTCGTATTGGCTTTAACAGCAATAACAGTGCTTTAAGTGTTGTAGGGTGCAAAACATACATCATTTTATTTGACCCTCAAACAATCCTGGGAAGGTGAATACTTGAGATTCTAAGATCTCCATTTTAGTGATCACAGGATCATAGATCTAGGGAGTTTTTTTGAACTAGGGAGGCCCTCAGATACTTAGAGAACTTAAGTGACTTTGCATAGCAAGTGCTTTGCTATGTTAGAGGAAGGATTTGAACTTGGGTTTTTTTCTGACTATAAGTTTACAGGACAACTAGGAGGTAGGCACTAACATTATCCCTATTTTAGTGATTTGTACAGGGTCACCAGCCAGTTAGGTATCTGAGGTTGAACCTAATCAACATCTTCCTCATAGCCTGTCCAGCTCTCTAGCCATTGGGCCAATTAGCACAGCCATCAATGAATTAGAGAAGTCTGGAAACACATGTACATTTTACATTTAAAGTCCATCACTTTTCTACTAAGAGGTATACTATATTATCATAAGAATTGTCCCAATTTTTAATATATTTTCTTAAATATAGATTTTATATGGTATTTTATACCATATTAAGTCTATTATGAGATTCTGTTAAGATAGAAAAGATGAGAAATAATTTTGTAGTTTTTCAAAAGAAATTTTTGACCTGCCATTCTATAAGTCAAGATGCCCTTATCAATTGATACTTTCATATATGGGCAGCATTAATTAATTAATCACTGCTTCTAATGATGACCCCAAGATACTTTAAAAACCCATCAGAGCCTTCTAAATCATCACCAAAAAATCATTTTCTTCAGCATTGGTTCTGTTTGTTTTTTCTGATTTTCTGAATACTGTTAATTTGTAGATGGTGCCCTTAATGATTCTCTCTTAATAAGAATATTGTATTATAACTATGAGATCATCTCACTGCTTTGACCATAGTGATTCCATTTGATGATGTATCTAACTTCTTCAACCTTAAATGCACATTAGATATAGCAAGGGATGCACCTTTTGACCCAAAGTAGACTATTAGTGGAAAATGATATACTGGGACAATTCTGGAAGCTTTTTATGGATTAGATGCTATCCAAGTGATGGGATAATTTAATAGTAAATAATGGCAAGGTTTACAATGCTGGGCAAATGTAATTATACATCATTCTATTTTTTGGTATGTTTTTTCTTGCCTTTACTTTTCAGATTTTTTCTTGCTTGTTGGCTTTACCTCCCTGCTATTACACCCCCCACCGCCATTACTATTTTCAGGCATTCCTGTTTGACCTACTTATGAACTGCATTTTTTTAGTCCTCTAGGAATAGAAGAGTTCAGAGAGAAGAGTTCAGGCTCGATGACCTATTCTATCTTTGGATTTTGTCTCTTGGCTATAAAGAAGGCTGTCACTTAGTGCCAGTATTGATGGCATTTGCAATGTGGACAGCTGTCCTCAGGGAGCTAGGCTCAGACAAATAACCCATTTTCAAGAGGACATAATCATTAGATGACAACTATTTATGGTTCTTATTGACCTGGACCAAACCTGAATTGCTCTCAGAGACATTAAATTTTCATATGTTGTGAACTACTTCAAGAAATCAGATTATTTCTTTACATGTAATTAAAAGTTCTAACAATATTCATTTCATTCGTGCATACTTTGTCTAAACCTGGAATCTTAGACTAGGGATCTGTTTGGGGGAGGGTGGGATTGGATCGCCTTGGGTTGGATCTCCTTGGGGTAGGAAATTTGCTTAGTAAATCAGACTAGAGATGCTAATTTATAGCACAATAGTTCTTTGCTACATTCTGACTATATAGAGATTCCTTTTGCCTCCTTATAAAAAAAAAAATCAATAGCATCTTAGTATGTACTTACCAAATACTCAGAGTTGTACCTTAGTGGACTTCTTAGAAAATCATGTGCATTCTGCACAATGACCACAATAATGTACAATGTACTAATAGTGAGTGCATAGGACTGACAGTGAAGGAGACCACATGCTTCTTAGCAGAGAAATGGTGGACTTTAAGTATGAAATAATACATGTATTTTCAGACATCAATAATGCATTGATGGCTGTGCTAATTGGCACAGTGGATAGAGGCCTAGACCAGGGAATGAGGAAGACTTTGATTAGGTCCAACCTCAGATACTTACTGGTTAGTGACCCTGTACAAATCACTAAAATATGGATAATGTTAGCACCTACCTTCCAGTCATCATAAGAATAAAATGAAATATTACTTATCAATAATTTTGTAAATGCTACATACTTGCTAGCTATTATTATTTTTGTATTTTGCTTATACTAATACTCTTACCTTTTGGTCTCAGGACCCATTTATACTCTTAAAAATTATTGAGGACCCCAACTTTTATTTATATGATTATATCTATTGATTTGTTATCTAAGTTATATCGATTGATATTTAGAAAGTAAAACATTAGCTATAATATAAGTAAACTATCTAATATAATAGCTATAATATAATGAATTTTGAAATTTTTGAAAATAGTTAGACTTCACTTATCCCTTTAAAGAGTGTGAGGAGCTCTCAAGACTCACTTCTGGCTTATACTATACTTGTTGAGGGATGACTCTATTGGGAACAAGAAGGAGGAAATCATTGGAAAATGACTGTACAGGAATAAGACCCAATTTTATAATTTCATTGGTATAGGGAATCCTCAGGTATAGAAACACCTTTTCCCAATGTAGGCCAATACCTTCTTTTAACTTCTTTCTAGTCTTTAGAGAGCCATCTGGAATGCTAAGAGGTTAAATAACTTGCTTAGTCTGTGTCAGTGGCTGCACATGAATCCAGATTTTCCTGGCGTGGAAGATAGCTCTATATCCACTATATCATGCAGATAATAACAGTGGTGGTACTTTTTAAAATAACATCAATGAAATATTCAAAGAGTTAAAATAAGACTTCTCTTTTTCCTTCTACTGAAACATGTTGGTTTGTATATTACAACTTTATTTTTTAGTGAACAGTACTTTAAATTGTTTTGTATAAAACTCAATGAATGATACATAGTGCTTAATCAGGGTTTCTTGGTTGATTGACTATGGAGAGCACTAGCATTCCCTGCTGTAGAGCATGATTGCATAATGGCAGAAGATGTAATAGATGACTTCATCAGTCTCTTTAATCGCAATTGTCTATGTTTTAGAGCATCATTGGAAGATATAAAATGGAACCTGTTGAGCTTTTAAATGATATGTGATCCCCCTTTTAGTATTTTGTTATTGTTGTTTTTACTCATATTTGTTAATGGCTAACTCAGAAAGTATTAAAGGGTTCTTCTCTTCTCTCTCTGTCTCTTGCTAATAATTATCCTCCATTATAATCATCTTATTTTTCTGAGCATCAGGTTTTTGAAATGAATGGTGTTAAATTGCTATGCCTGGTCATTTTAAAACTATCTTTTTGGGGAAAATCTCCTTCAGTTTCTTTTGCCACCTTTGTCTTTGGCCTCCTGGGTAGATGCTCTCTTATCAAAACTGTACAGGTGGTTCAGGTTCCATAGCTTTCTGGTTTTGCTTGAGTTTCCAAAGCAAACTCCTATACTCCCTTCTACCCCCATTCTTTATACTTAATACTTTCCAGGAAGATTTCAGATGGCTTTCTCAATTTCTGTTTTCTGAAACAGGCCTGTGACATTTCTAAAGTGCCATATTCCTACAGTAACTATTTCTAAAAGGAAATGGATCCACAAGTTTCCTGAAGGATGAGGTCTCCTATGAACAATATGACTGTGGAAAAAAGAATAAAGGCTCTCTTTTCATGTATTTTCCTCAGAATAAGGGCTCTCTTTTCATGTATTTTCCTCATTTACTTGTGATAGCTAGACAGGGAAAAAGAAGCAATTTTAGATGTTTCCTGTAATCAAAAGTATTGGGGAATAAGATATATATATATGTGTGTGTGTGTGTGTGTGTGTGTGTGTATGTGTGTGTATACACACATATATACACAGAGATACATGAGTATATATGTACATATGTATTCACATTTGTGTATATACACATGTATATAAATATATAATATGTATATATACTCATTTTCATCATAAAGATTGCATACCCACATATATATGTGTGTATGTGTTACATATAATATGCACTTTGCAAAGCTTAAAGGCAACATAAATATGAACTAATAAATTTTTTTTTAGTTCACTTATTTTTAACACACATTGTTTTATGAATTATGTTGGGAGAGAAAAATCAGAGCAAATGGGAAAGACCATGTGAGAGAGAGAAAAAAAACAGAAAAAAGAAGTGAAACTATTGGATATTATATGTAAAATAAGACCAAGACTCAGGCAACATTATCTTCAGAAAATCTATTATGCCATAAAGTCTTGCCTGTTTGAACAGAGGTATATTTCTTCTTATATTCTTTGGAGTTCTTTTAATCCTGTCATTAGCTTGCCAACTTACTGTTGAGTGGGAACCAGCCATGATGCTTTTGCCTTATATGACACGTTTTAGCCATTCCCCATCCCTGCCATCCTCCAATATATTTAATATGGATTTTTTGAAACTGAAAGAAGTCAGGTAGTAATGAAATGCCCTTCAGGATCAGCAGGCTCCCTTTCTCTAGGGGGCAATAAAGCACATTGAGAGAAGCTGCTATTGTTCACTAGCCTAACTATTTCTCCAGCTATCTTAGCCATCCCAATTAGAACTTCTTCAATGGTCTTAGACCAGATGGACAAGCTGACCACCCCATAACCACTTGCCCATATGGAGCCCTCAATGTCTCTAATGTCTTTTTCTCCTTGTTGTGAATATGTTGGGAGAATCCTTCAGTGAGAGAGGACCAGAAAGCAGGGCTGATGGAGCTAATTTAATTTTGAGAAAGCTATCAGGCAGTAGACGATGAAGTTAGATTTGCATCTAAGAAACAGATGGCTACCACAGATGATGAGATTAGATTTATTATGTTTGGGGAAATTAATTCATCACTTTATTTTGTTGTGTTTTTTTAAAAGTGATTTTGTTAACTCCCTGACAGAAATGATTTATGGAAAGAGCTTGTCCTTTAATGTAAAACATGGGACACATTAGGACCTTAGAGAAAACAGGTCATCTAATTGCTCATTAATATTGGGTGCAAACAGTTTTGTAATATGCCAGTTGAGAGAACAAAGATGCTGCCACCTATTGATATGTGCTGGCCTGGGCTTTCTACTTTGCATAGATCTCTGTTTGTCCTTTCTTGTTTTCTGACCAAGAGCTTACAACTTACACACACACACACACACACACACACACATATATATATACACACACACATATATATATATATATGCCTCTCTGTGTGAATATATTATATATGTATGTGAATTTCTAAAGCCATTGTTGTTACCTAACTCATTTTCTAGTTGCTCATTCTGATATAGTAAATTCTGATATATGGTAATAATTTACTGAAGAGAAAATGTGATAAAGTGAAAATAGTGTTGATTTTGGAATAAAAAAATAAGACCTGTTGCAAATTTAATTTCTGCTACATGCTTATTGTCAGACAATGAACAAATAGTATAACATTTCTGAACCTTTGTGTCTTCATCTATAAAATGAAGCTAAAAATAGTAGTTCTTATAATGATTGGACACAAAATTTTATTAGCCCTTAAATGTTGGGCATTTATGATGATTCAAACAAAATCTTTATTGAAGAGGTGTTTATAGCAGCTTATAAATTAGTCATTCCTTCCCCAAGTTCCCTTATCTTGTCTTTGATAATTTATTTATATATTATTGGACATATTTTTATTTGATTTAATTGTTGCTTTTCTATTGACATTCTAAATCTGTGCTTCACTATAGCTTGGAATTTTTTATTCCCCAAAGCTGTGATACCTTAGTGTGAGCTCAGGGCTGCCCTACCAAGTTGGAAAGGCTTTGAATGCTGGTTCCAATCACAGATTATCTCTGTCAAATATCTAAGGATTAACCAGATTCTGAAAAGTTTATTACCCAGATCGTTATAGGGCAATGGAAACTTTGATGACAACTCTTTAATGCCATCTAGCTTGTTGTAGAGAGGTTGCCATCTTTATCGTCAAAGGAAGAATCCATTCTGATGAAATTAATGATTCTTGAAGAACAGTCACAAATGTTTTTACTGAGTACTTGATCCTGATTTCTTCATATTCTTTCAAATAATTTTTCCTCAATTGTATATATTCTTCATTAGTATGTCTTATCACATTTAAATATTACACTATTAAGTCACACGGTATGATACAGAGCTTCTTAATCTGGGATCCTCGACCCTGATAAGGGTTCCAAGGATAGATTTCAGAAGGTTCATGAACTAGGATGGGGAAAAGATGCATCTTTTCCATCCACTAGTCTCTAACTGAAATTTATCATTTCCTTAAATTGCTTAAAATATTAGTCTAAGAAGGGATCTTTAATCTTCCCCAGACTGCTAAAGGGGTCCATGACACAGAAAAGATTATGGTACAATGAACAGGAACCCACCCTCCCAAGTCAGGAAGACATGTATCCCAAGCTCACTTTAGCCACATACTGGCTATAGTAAACCTGTCCAAATTGCTTAACCCCTCAATGCCCCAGATAATCCTCAGTCTATAAATTCAGGACAGTGGTTGATATGTTTTGACAAATGGGGTTTCTTTAAAAGGATGTCCCTCAACCAATGAAATAAATAGTTCTCACTATTCTATTATACTGAAATATCACAGTTTCAATTATAGCCTTAGAATGGCACAATAGCAATCTAATTCAATCAAGAATCTCTTCTACAACATTCCTGTCAAGTTATTCAAATTTTCAGAGGCAGCTGGTGAGGCTATAGATAGAGCATTGAGCCTGGAGTCGGTATGTGCTGGATTCAAATCGAGCCTCAGACACTTATTAACTATGTGATCCTGAGCAGTTATAGCTACCAGACTCTGCCATTTAACCTTAGAATGGAAACCTACCTGCAGAGTTGTTGTGAGGACCAAATGAAATAATATAAAAGTGCTTAGCACAGTATCTTCCACATAGTCGGAATCATGTAAGTGCGTGTTCCTTCCCTTACTTCTTTGAATTGAAATTAGTTGAAACCTATTGTGTCTAGTTATTCCACTTTAGGGCAGATCATTTGTTTAGTTTTCCTCCAATTATTGGACATTTAGGTTGTTTCCAGTTTGTTTTTCACAATCATAAAAATGTTGCTATAAATATTTTAGTTAGATAACTCATTTTATCTTTCTGACAATGTTGGACTGCCACAGGGCAAGCATAGCTTTTAGAATTAAATAAAAATGATTCACTTATTGTATTGTTTTCTGATCAGCTCACATCTGTATTATTGTGTTCGGTTTTGGACATCATATTTTAAGAAAGACATTGACAAGGAAGAGGGAGAGGTGTCCAGAAGAGAACTATGATGATGACAGGTTCTTGAGTCTATTACTCAAGAAGAATTTCTTCTGAAATTCAATTCAAGAATAATTCAAGAAACTGAGTATGGTTATTCTGCAACAGACTTGAAAGGGGCATGATAGTCATGTTGAAGAATATGAAATATTTTTATCTAGAATAGGGATGCAATTTTTCTTGTTTGGTCCCAGAAAGTAGAGCCCAGAACTTGACACTTGCAAAATTAGTAAATTCAGGACAGTCCTTAATAATTAGAACTATTCATTAGTATTTATTCTTTCCATATCTCGGGCAAATGAGTACCTATCCTGAGATGAGTTGATTGAAAGTGATTTTTTTTTAGCTTTAGAAGTCTGAGAGCTGAGTCTTTTCTGATAGGAGCTAGTAATGTCTGAGAAAACTTCTGCATTAGAGAGTACAATCACCAATAAGATAATTGGTCCAAGCACCATCATTTTTTCAGCAACATGTAATGGTAGTATTTTGGACAACATAGTACTGAAGTGAATATAAAATGCCTAAATAGTGGTCTTGCAAAATGCTTTATGTTCTGAAAAAGTTTAAGTATCAACCACCCAGAAAATTATAATAGTGGTTATACGTTGTTACTAAATTCTACTCTATTAAGGAAAGTTTTATTAAAATGTGCAGCATAACTTGAGAATATAGGAATAAATTAATTACCCAATAACTGCTTTAAAATAATTAGAATTATCTAAAAGTAGACCTGAATGCATCAGAAGAAAGTAGATTCTCTGTCTTGAAAATATTGAATCAAAGAATAGAAAAAGCTTATCCCCTCTCCCATAGAAGACATTTTTGGGGGCGAGTAGATTGAACTAGTTGGCTGCAGAGATATCCTTCCAATTCTGAAATTCTGCAATCTGTGTTTATTAATATATATTCCTGATAATATGGTTACTTAGTCAAAAGGGGTGATTATTTTTATAACAGTGCTCTTCAAAAAGGATTCTATCAACTTGAGACTCCACCAGAAGTATTCATTTATTGGCCTCTTGTCTACAACCCAATTATATTGTTCTGTATAATCCATCCCCTGAGTGGCCTAAGGTAAGGTGAGAACCAACTTGGTCAGAAATGGCTGAATTCATGAAATAAGAACTTGAATTAATGTACAAATGTACATGAAGGACAAGCACATGAAGGCAGGTAAATCAGCTGGAAATAACCCAAAGCCAGGGATGTAAGAAATGAAAGCAGGGTTAATATTGAAGATGCACAACAGAACCTGTGGGATGAACTAGTGGGAAGCATAGTCTACTTAAGATTTTAAGCATTTGGAGATAAGTGGAGGGAAAAGGAGGACCAGAGCATCTAGGCAGAGAATGAAAATATAATTTAATCCACTTGTTACTACACAGATGCATACAAATTGTAAGCAGAGTGGAGCACTGGCTAGCCCCCCATGCCCAAAATTGTCTCAGCTTGGGAATTGTTTGTATTACAGTTATCTTCATTAGCATCCATGGAAACCAGGCTATTCATACCCCTGTAAACTGGAATGTTCTTTGAATTGCTTCAGTGAAATGGGGGCAGGGAAAGAAGCAACAGGCATCAAATAGAGATCAGTACTATATTATAATTTCTGTTTTTTATATGACAATATTCCAGTATATGGAGGGGTTGCAACCCATATTGGATGGAGGGAATACCCATAGTGCTGAAATCATAGATACTTAGATAACTATTTTAAAATGTAATCAGTGTGCATAACATTGTACATTTAGACATATATTTAAACATTGTACATACATTGTACATTTAAACATTGTTCAGCATTTTGTTGTTGTTGAGTCACTTTTCCATCATGTCCAACTCTTCATGATCCCGTTTGGAGTTTTCTTTGCAAAGATACTGGAATGGTTTGCCATTTCCTTCTCTAGCTCATTTTACAGATGAGAAAACAGAGGCAAGGTGGGTTAAGTGACTTGATCAGAGTCATCCAGCTAGTAAGTGTCTAAGGCCAGATCTAAACTTGGAAAGACAAATCTTCCTGATTCCAAGCCCACTGCTTTATCCTCTGCTAGCCACCTCATGTTCAGCTTAGTGAAGTGGGGAAAAACATTGTATTTATAGTCGGATAACATTGGTTGAAGCTGAACCTTGTCACTACACATGTTCAATTCAATTCAATATTCAATATTAATGAATTAATTAAATAATTTGATATTAAATGTCTTCTATATGCTAGACCCTAAGACCTTAGTCATCACCTCCTTAGATCTCAGTTGTTTTTTTTTAATCTGTAAAATGATCAGGGTTGTAATAGAATCACTCATAAGATTCCTAGTAACCCTAAATTTATAACTTTTTAGTTTATGTCCTAAGTGAAAAACAGATTTTTGGACCCAGATACAGAATCACTCGTAAGACTCCTAGTAACCCTAAATTTATAACTTTATAAGTTTATATCCTAAATGAAAAACAGATTTTGAACTCGGGTATAGAATCACTCATAAGATTCCTAGTAACCCTAAATTTATAATTTTATAAGTTTATATCCTAAGTAAAAATCAGATTTTGAACCCAGATCTTTTCCCTTTACTTCCACTCCTCTACCCAGGACCCCATATGGCCTCTAACCCTGCCAGTGTTTTGAAGAAGAGGAATCATTTGTGTATTTTGTTGCCGGAGTACCCTAAGCTCTCACTGGTAGGGAAGGGAAGCTGTGTGGGTGGCCCAGGATAATGGGAGGGAGAGAAGAAAGCACCCCATGAAGTTCCTTACCCAGTCACAGTTTTTCCAATCTAGCTTACTATTAGGTTGTTTTGCCTTCCTTTTTTTGCCTGTAATGAAAGTGACATCCATTTACAAGCCAGTCACTGGGAGTAGTGAAAGGAGGACTTCTTGAGTGGAAAAGATCAATTAAATGATTATCCCAGCCTGCTGCTCACTAATGGCTTTCTTACTTTGTTTGGGAGCCAGGAAACAGAAGGCCAGGTCATTTAGCCTTTTGGAGGCAATCTAATTGCTATCTCTGTGATGCCAAGTTTCATTAGACAAAGGATCACCGTTCTTCGCGGCTAAGCATTTCTGGCATTTCAGAAAATTTCCCCCCTATCAGATTGGGGCTTTCCAATATGGCTGTTTGACATGATTCTTGGCTGTGCTGTGTAGAAAATTTGGTGCACATTATACCTTCTCGATATCTATCAAGGCTCCTAGGGCTCCAACTAATAGGCACACACAGCATCTCATTTAGCCCATCCAAATATAGCGACTCCCTCATCCCTTTGAAAGTTAATGGTTGTTAGCCCTGGGCTTTTTGTAAACCATGGGTATTGGTTACAAGTAATTATCATTACTACAAAGATATCTGCTCTGGGTTGTGTTTGGAAATGGGTACACTTCACAGTTGTTGCATTTATATGAACCCACACACACACACCAAAAAAAATCTTATCTACTAGACTGATAGATTGGGAAGGTGGCAATTTTTGCAATGGTTATAAATTTCCATCTGTCCATTTGTCTTGTGCAAAATTGGCAGTTAAACATATGAACTGTGTGCTTATCTTTGGAGACTCGAATTCTATGGGTCTATCTTGAAATGAGCATCATTGAGGAGTGAATTTGAGGCTTGAAATCAGTCTTGGAGTCATCCTTGGCTCTGCCATTTTTGTCACCTGGTATTAGATACTTAACCACTCTGAAGTTTTTGAAGTTTTTTGATAGAGTTGAGCCAAAGAAGGACCCCTATGATCCATTCTAGTGCTAATTCTAAGAACTTACAACCCTATTTTTAGGTAGGAAATTCATGTTTTAGGGAACCAGCATTCATATCTTGTTTAGCACTATTGATATGGTATTAGGAATTTCAGGTTAAAAAAAATCTGTTTCATCTCCTTGTTCTATATTTTGGATCACAGAAAAATCCAATAGCTTGCAGTCTTCAGGGCCAATGGCATCTCTCTGCCATTCAGCGTCACAGGGTTTAAAGATGAATTAGGTGTTGTGCGAGGGGACAGAGACACGATATGACTGTTTAGACTAAAGTTGTCAAAATTCAGCAGTAGAAGATGAGTGTATTAAACATTCGGTCTTGTGTGGCTTCCCTTGGTGATTTAAATAAACATAACTACCCTCCTCCTTAGTCTTTGGGGTCCTATCCTGCCACCCACCCCCAGCTCAATCTGTGCCAAGCACAAGATTCAGAGGAGAATGATTGGTACCAAAAGCAACCCCACATTCGCTGGCAAACAGCCCATGATTTGTTTCATATTTATCTCATAAATACAAGGAAGCTATTTCATGGTTTCGCATCAGATAAAAAGAGTTTGGGGATAGATTGGGAGATGAAAGAACCAAATTATGTAAAAGTCCAAGAAATTGGGTGGACTCTGTCCAGTGGGTTGGGGAACAGAGGCTGACATTTATCCAGGAGTTTAACTTGTGAAAGAAGATCTAGCCACAGCGCGTGCATAATTTCAGCTAAAATTAACCATCGAGGCTTTGTGAGTTTGTATAGCAGTTTTAACTGGCTGCCCACTGAGAGGAACAGGAATGCTGCCGTATGATTCTTGGTCTTGGAGGGTTAGCTCTGCCAATGCTGGCCAGCATGACTGGTACAAAACAGTAAGTGGGTCACTCTTGACTTTGGCAGGATCACAGCGGGAAGGACTCATTTCAGCCTGGTGTGGCTGCAGCTTGATTTGATTTGAGTTAGTTAGAATTGTTTCCAATTTATTTTCTTTTTAGTGTTTCCCTGCTATCACTTCCAATATACCTTTATTTTTTGCAGGGTATATAAGAGTTGATGTACCTTTTGGGGAGTGTTGTTATTGGTTTGTTAGTTGATTGGTTGAGTTTTTATGTATGTGTTAAGGTCAGAATGAAGATAAAGTCATAACATTTTTACATCTAGTGGAAGGGATTTGTCCTGAAATAGTTGGCAGCTAGAACAAATCAATTTTGCTTCTCAAGAGATAGAGCTGATGGGGAGAGAAAGGGTGGGAAATGGGGAAGTGTAATCAGGATGGCCAATTTTAAATAACTTCCATAAGCATGGCAAGCTATAGAGCCCCTTGTCTTGAACTCTTAGTGGTTAGAGATTTTAATAGAAGATGACTTTGGAAAGGACTTGAGAAAGAGAGACAAAGAGGCTATTTTCTATATAATTTAAAGGAAACAAGGTTAACCATTTGGGGATGCTAGTAATTCTAAAAGTGAAGAAAGGAATCAATCATCTTTAGAAACAGAAGATACAAGGATGTTACTTTCAACTCAAGATTCTCTCCTCACAGGAGTGGATTTCTAAATTTTAAAGATGACCAAGAAAAGTTGCCTTTGTGGGTTGGCTAATTTGACATCCATGTCAATGCTCCATCTTGTCTAAAAAAAGAAAAAAGAAAACTGAGTGTTCTAGGCTCCTCAGTCATTTCTTCATTTATTCATCAACTTTTTCTGGATTTTATGCTACATACAATGTACCATGTTCTTGATGGATTAGACCTTTTTTATTTGCCAATTCTATCCTAATAGGCAAACTATGAGTCCCAGGGCACCTGTGAACCACACTATCTGAATATGTGATTGGTTTATATCTACAGCTATTATATCTACCCTATTCTGCTCTGAAAGAATGTCGTCACACATATATTTGGCAAAATAAGAGCCAGGTATTAGAATTTGTGCTTTTTTTTTTTCTTGAAATTAATTTTAACTAATTCTAACCCTACCCATCTAAACCTTTAGAGAACTTTAAAAAAAAGTACAGGCATCCTAAAGCCCAGTGGCAATGACAGCATTCTCCTTTGAGGGAGAAATGACTGGAAACTGGTACTTATCATCTGATTTCAGCTTTGCTCTCACCCACCAAAAATTGTGGAGCTTCCCAAATTGTAAATCTTGAACTGAGATGAATCTTCAGAATTCTCTGCTCAAAACCCCCCATATTTGAGATAGAGAACTGAATGAGGCCTATAAAATGTTCTTAATTTCCCTTGGGGTACTATGAGACCCTTACCTCTGCTCATTTTTCTCCTTCTTATAGTCATCAGAATGACCAAGATTGGATGTTACTGGAGAGTTGTGGGGAACAGATCAAATGAATCTTTCTTGAAATGCTTTTTGCAATATTTGGCTCACTGTACTCCTGTTTAGGCTTTCCCTTGGGTGAAAGAAAATCCCCCTCTTTACTGGATGTCAGCTAGTCATCTATGTGATTAATCCCTCAGGGTTTAGCTGTCTCCTCTTTAAGAGTCTATTAAAGAAAAGCCAGGGACCACCACTCCTTGCCTCAGGCTGAAATATACCAACATCAGGCCTTGAGATTGACCCTAGTGCTCAAAGCAAAAGATGTCTTTTATTTCCAGTTTATAGTTATTAAGAATTATATTTGTTGGGAAACAAATTTAGTTCCAATTTAGCTCCCAAAAAGCTTGACTCCAGTTTTTTTTTTTTTCCCCTTCCTCACTTTTCTTTCTAGCAATCCTCTGCATATCAACTTTCCCACATGTGAAAAATGAATTAGCAAAGTCCATTCTAGATCTTTGATGACTACCCAGATGGAATGGCAGCCTCTAGTAACAGTGTAACTTAAATGACATTGTGTGTCCCTAGATGATTTGCGGATGCTTTGCTTTAATTTCTATTACTTCTACAATGCAGTACAATTAAATAATCAGCCATTAAATGTCAACTATAATTATGCTTGAGTTTAGGAGCAGAAGGAAGAAAAATATTATTGTATTATTTTAAGAAAACCTGAAAATATCCTACTCCCTTAAACTTCTTGTTAAAACCATAGATGAGCATTTCACTTTGTTCTTCTTTTTCCTTTTTATTGATTTCATCAAAAAACCAGTCATACTGGCATAACCTCTTTTCATTTTTGAGAGGATTACTAGACTGATCAGGGGAATGCAGTAGATAGTTTACATTCAGCAAAGGATTTGATGTTCTTGTAGATTAGATGAAGAGATATGGGTGAGATAATAGTACAATTAGCTGGATTGAAAGTTTGTCAAATGGTGAAACCCAAAGCTTAGCTGGAGAATCAAGTCAACATGAAGGGATGTCTTTAAGATTGTGTGCTTTAAAATTATTTCAGGCAAATTTTTTCTCAGGGCCTCAGAAAAATAAACTGTCTATTTGTCAAATTTTCAAGCTAAGAGTGATAAATCACATCGTGTATCCCAAACATGATCCAAAGAGAGCTCAACAGATAATAACTGAGCTGAATCTAATAACATGAAATTTAATTCAAATGAATATAAACATCTTCATAAATATCAGATGGAGAAAGTGTCACTTGATAGTTATTTACCTAAAAAATCTTTTGAAGGTTTTTGTAGATTGCAAGCTTAATATTTCAGTATAGTATTATAGAAACAGAATTGGACTTGGAGTCAAGAAAGACTCTGTGGTCAAATCCCACCACTGAGACTGAAAGTTCTGTGACCATTTAGCAAGTTCATTAATCTCTCTAAACCTCTGTCAGAGAGGGAAATAGAGGGAATAATATTTTTAATGCTGGCTTTTTAGGATTGTCATGATGGTAAAATGAGGTAACATATAGAAAATGCTTTTAAAAATCTTTAACATGCTAAAGAAGTGTCAGGAGTGAGTAAACCAACCATGAAATGTGATAGCCACAAGAGCTAACACGATCTTGTTGTTTTTCAGTCATGTCCTACTATTCGAGGCTCATGGACCATATTGTTTAGGAGGCTTTCTTGACAAAGATTTATTGTGTTTCAGTCATGTCCAACTCTATGACTTCCTTTGAATTTCTCCAAAAATCCTGGAGCCATTTCTTTCTCCAACCCATTTCACAACTGAGAAAACTGAGACAAACAGGGTTAAGTAGCTTGCTCAGGGTCACACAGCTGGTAAATGTCTGAGTTCAGATTTGAATTTTCTGATTCCAACATTCTATCCATTGAGTCATCCAGGTGCTCTAATATCATTTTGGATAACTTTAAAAGAGAGAGCCCAAGTAAGGGAGTTCATAAGTCTCTGTTTTGAACATAGCTGCAGTATTGGGTTTAGTTCCACATATCACATCTTGTGAAGGTCAAGTTGGAGAATATCTACAAGAGGGCAGTCAGGATGGTGAAAGCTTTGTAGTTGGCTGAAGAAATTTAGTTGGATTTTTGTTTTGCTTTGGGTTTTTTTAGCCTCAAGAAGATGAGATAACAGTCTTGTTATCTGAGGATAAGATAATAGTTTTCAAAGATATAAAAGACTGTCATATGGAAAAAGAATTAAACTTGTTCTATTTGGCTATAGAATGAAGATCTTGGAGCCATGGGTGAAAATCACAAAGAGGCAGATTAAGGCTCCATCTTTGGAAAAATTGGCTAGATCTGGAGGCAGGAAGAAAATTTCATACTCAACTTCAGGCACTTAGTAGCTATGTGATCCTGAGCAAGTTATTTGATCTCAGCCTTCTTTAGTTTTCTCCTTAGCAAAATGGGAATGATAATAATAATACCAACCTCCCAGGACAGTCATGAAGATAAAATGAGATAATACATGCAAAGGAATTTGCAAACCTTTAAGTGTTATATAAATACTGGCTATTATGAACATGATTAGAGCTATTTAAAAGTAGAATCGGCTTCTTGGGGAGGTTGAGGATGATCTTTTACTTGGGGCATTCAAAGAAAGTCTGGATAACCGTTTTTTGTGGATATAGAGGGCAATCTTGGGTATCTTTCAATGATTTTGACTTTAACAACCCTTCCAATTTTAAGATTCCATATTTTGTTATTCTTAACACTGTCTATAAGGTGGGAAAACAAACAATTTTATATAGGTAACCCAAATAGTTCACAATAAAATGAGGAGAGGTATGATGCTATTTTTCTGTCAAGAACAGCTTATATAGGTTCATCAAGAAACTTGACCCTCTGCCCTAACAGCTGGCCTCAAACTCCTCCTCCTTTGTAAAGTTTCCCATGCAGGAAAACTTTACCAAAGAATGATTACAACAATATACTGCTTAGCTTTGACATCATGATTTTTAATAAATAGGGCTAGCTTTATACATAAGGTATAAGACTGTGCATGGAGATACCTCCCACAAAGTGCTTTTAAGACACAGTTCCCACCTTCAGTTATTTATTTGGGTAAGAAACTCTATTAAAATATGTGTTATGTGGTAAGGGAAAAGCAGATAGTGTTGACTTCTAATAACTTAATTCAGATAGTTTATTAGAATCATATGACCTGAGGAATGAAACTCTAGTTTGGCAAGTTTTGTGGGACAGAGAGCAATCTGTCCCTAGGAAGATCAGACTCAATTCTGTACAATAATAAAGCACTGAAAGGACATTAGAGTTAAACTTTGCCTACTCTCCAGTTTTGTCCTATTAATAGCAAATTCCTGTTCCCTTATATTCTTAGTGTCCTGAGTTCAAAAGTTCTTTTCCATTTGTTACTAAAGATGAAGGGAGCCGCCCTGTGATGAGAGAAATCTCACAATAAAGTATTGTCTTTAAAAAAACATAATGGATATCTATTATTCACTTATTATGAGTGCATCATATGAGGTATATGGAGGAATTATAACTTCATATCATACATGAAACAATTAGCAAGGATTTAGTAGTAGAAGGGGAAAGAGGAAAGAAGGGAATTTTATTATGTGGAAAAATGATATGAGGGTTGGGGATAATGGATAGATCTGCCTGTCTGGGATAAAATTCGAGAGAGGAGTAAAAAATCAACATAGCTAGATAGAGGGAGGCTATGTTGTAAGAGTCCTTAATGTCAGAATTGGAAGGGACATTAGAAACTATGTTGGCACCCTATACATAAAAAAGAATGTCCTCTCCGACATCTCTAAAAGATGCTCATCCAAGCCATTGCCCCATAAAGCAGCCCATTTCACTTGGGAATGGTTCTAATTGTTAGAAGTTTTAAAATTTTGTTTTTCCTTCTAGCAAATCTAAATTTGTGTTTTTGCCATTCTTTTTTTTCCTATTGCTTCTAGTTGTCCCTTCTGGGGTCAGATCTAGTTAGTAACTTTGAACTCAACTGGATAGACACTAGGAGGTCATGCCTCTAGGCTGTTTATTATACTCACAACAAAGAGGTTATTGCCTCCAGTGAACACAGTAGATCAATGGCAATTTTTGTAACTTTAGAACTCATGTTGGCTGCAGACCCATGGGCTAGCCTGAGGGCTAGTACTGAGACACAAGTTGCCTTGGAGTAGAAATGACCAACCAAGTTAGCCAGTAATGAAAAAAATCCTTGTTCTAGCCTAATGATGATTCATTTGCTGCCAGTAAGATAATGGTCAGCTGTTGCAATGATGTCTGCTTGAGTCATGCTTATGAAAATCTGATTCCTTTGATAACTATAAAGGAAACATTTGGAAGAAGTACATGTCATATTAGTTCATAACTAATGAACAGAATGATGGAGAACACTTGAGAAATTCAAAGTGGGGCCCTGTTTGATCTCATCAGGAGACACTTGGAAAAATGATTGAAAAATCTTTCAGGCAGTAGGAGATAGGACTTTTAAAATAGCGTTCTGATTCTGGGGAGGAGAGGAGGTATAACGGAGCCTGTAATTTTATATCGAACATTCCCAAGATTATCTACTCCTCAGAGAAGTCATCTTATTTTCATCCTAACTAATACTTCCTGGGATGTCTGAGGAGATAGTAGGGGTTTGCAATTAAGTTTTCTTCTCTGATGCCTTTCCTAAGAATTTTTTCTGTTGTGGGTCTGTTTTCTTAGCTCTAGAACAAGAACACAACAATGTGTGTGTGTGTGTGTGTGTGTGTGTGTGTGTGTGTAAGAGGAAGAAGGGGGAGCAGGGAAAGAGCTCCTTGTTGTAGTTAAAACTATGGATCCCTTCTCAGATTAATGTTTCCAATTTCATAAAATAAAATATGAAGTTAAGGCAAATAAACAAGTGTTTCTTAGGTGGTTATTGTTGGATAGCTATAGAGTGCCAAACCTGGAATCAGGAAGACTCGCATTCAAATCTGACCCAAGACCCTGGATGTATGACCCTGAGCACGTCACCCTGTCTGCCTCTGTTTCTTCATCTGTTAAATCAGCTGAAGAAGGAAATAAACCACTCCAGTACCTTTGCCAAGAAGGTCCCAAATGAGGACATGAAGAGTCAGATGTGACTGAGCAACAACTTATCCTTGCCAAGCACAGTGATAAGCTCTGGAGAGTCCCAATCCTGAAGGAATTCACTGGGTAATGGGGGAGACAACATAGAAAGAACTTTGTAAATACAAGAAATATTCAGGATAAATTGAAGATAATCTGAGAGGGAAAGCATTAACTTGAGTGGAATCAGGAAAAGTCTCTTAGAGAAGGTAAGATTTGAGCTGACTCTAAAGAAGCCAGGGGGATGAAGAGAAGGAAGAACATATCAGGCATGAGAGAGATCTAATGAAGAGGAATAGACTCAGGATATGGAACTCCTGATGTGACAGAAAATAAGCCAGTTTCACTGGATCATGGGAGTCATCTTTATTGGAAAGGAAGCAAGGGTCCAGGTGGTGAAAAGCTTACAAAAGAAATCAATTATCTTGAAATAAAAGTAATTTCCTCCACAACCAAGTTCTTGAACCTCTTGAAATCTATCTACTGACCCATTTAGGGTCCATGGGCTCCAGATTTAGAATCCCTACTATGAGTATATGGGATCTAGAACTAGAAGGGATCTTAGTGACATTTTAGACCAACATTTTTATGAAAAAATGAGAATGAATAAATTGAGACCCAGGGAAAGAAAGTGACTTGCTTAGGATCTCATAGGTAATACATATTAGGTCAACTTGCTTATTATGTGGAAAGCTCTCTAATATCCTCAATAAGTAGTTGTCCTTCTATCTAAACTTGGCACCTTGTGAGAGAGTTTCTTGGCAAACATGGTTATATTTAACAGACATGGTGCCCATTCTGAATCTGTATCATTCAAAGTCATTTAATAAATATTTGATGAAGATGATAATTTAGGAATCATATGCCAACTAGCTACTTGCCAGTGAAATAGGAGATTACAACTCCATATCTTTCATTTTATCTCTTAAGAGATATCAAATGTCTCTTAGATGCTAAGAATTGTGCAGAATGCAAAAGATATATAAGACACAATATCCAAATTGGTTGGTTGTTTTGTTCCTTGGCTATAAACAAATTGTGAGGTTTTATATCACCTATTTCTCCATAGTAACAGAAATACAAATGGTGGCTGTGGCTCCAAGCTTACCCTCAAAAGTCTACTTAAACCATAAATTGCCTTACATGTAACAAAACCCAGGCTGACCTTGAGAAGCTCCAAGCTTAACAAATTTCCTCTTTGGAAGAGGAATTAAACTTTTACAATTTGATCGAAAGAGACAGGAAGAAGGAAGGTTGTGAGGAAGCAGCTTTGGGATTAATAAAAAGGGAAAGCTTTCTAACAATTACAGCTGTCCAAAAGTGAAATGGGATGCTTCAGGAGGGAGTTCTCTATCCCTGGAGGTTTTCAAGTAAAGGTTGTTCCACTGTTTGCCAAGGATGATGTAGAAAAGATTTTCTGTTTAGACAGATGTTAAACTAGATTTCCTCTATGATGGTACAACTAATAATTGTCTGAGGCGAGATTGGAATTCAGGATTTTCCATTTCCCAAATTTAATTCCCTTTCCATTAATGCCAATGTCCATAATTTGGGGACTGCCATTGACATAAATTTTCTATGATTCAAGATCTCTTATTATAGGTCTCTTGTTATAAAAGCAGTAATTCTGTATGTCAAATAAACAATCTTTCTTATTACTTTATAAATATACCTAATTCATAGATTTTATCCCAATTCTTTAGTGAAAACCTTATTCAAAAGAAAGCTATATTTGCTTAGGTTAGTCATTCTTATGGAAGTGGAGCTGGGGATAGCATGAATGTCTATGACAAGGAACTCTGAACTTCACTTTGGCCCATAAAAGTTTCACTTGCCTTCTTTCCATCTTTTCATTTGCTGTCTTCTCTTCTTTTTGAATATTGTCATCCCTGACTCTCTTTACAATTAGATCTCTGGTTGGGGAAGGCTGAGAATAGTAGCAAGAAGCATAAAGCATGCTAATCAAATTGACAGGTAGGAAAATTGGTAGGGTTAGTTTAAAATGATGGATGACAAAAATTCGAATGTCAAAAGATCCCTATGGACTAAAATGGTGGGTTAGATCAGCTAGGGAGAAAATAAATACGATAAGCATCTGGATAGAGACTAGTCCTGCGATTTTATTAGCAAAGGGAATTGACTGGTGATGAAATTCCCTTTATCAATGCAGCTTGGCACTTTCTCTGCAACTTAAAATCTTAGATAGTTGCCTGGATTCAGGGCATGGAAGGTTCAGAAAACAAAGTTCTTTATTCTAGGCCTCTTGGTACCATGCAGAGGTTCAACCTCAGAAAAAGATAGGGTATTATCAATGGAAATGTCATTCAAAAAAATTGTTTTATCTCTACATCCAAAAGACCTCTAGCTTTTTCCTTCTGACTTACTACTAAAACTTCCTATATATGTGAGCTCTCTCTATTAGAATGTGAACCTCTTGTATCCCAAGTACTTAGTACAGTGTTTTGCAAATAGTAAGCCCTTAGATTTTTTTCAGTCATTCATTCATCCTATAGAGATGAAAGCAAAGGAAAAACATGAAATTATTAATACTTGTCCTCACCAGGACTAATGGAATTAGTCAGAAATCTCTCAGGATTACAAAGCATGAGACACTAGATTTATGGAGATACTAGTCCCCAGCATATGTCCTGAGAGAGGCGACTAAGTAACAATGATGTCAGTCTTCAAGTGGATCAGCTGCAGGCTGAGACACAAATTGGCACCAACTTAAGGGAAAATATCATGGTTAAGAGATCTCTGGGATATATTTAATTCCCTGTAGCAGTTTGGTTTGTTTATTTATTTATTTTTTAGTAGCAAAGTTTCAAAATACCTGAAATCACTCTGTGGCCCCACCCTCTTCTCATAGACAATAGTATGTTTGTATGGTCTCTAGAATATTGCCATTCAATGTCCTGGACATCTCCTGCAAAGTGCCTCGGGTTAGACTGGCAGAATTTCTGTTTCCCAAGTAAATATTTACCAGGCACACCTCTGGTCTTTCAAACTTCTGGAGCTAAATGTGCATATAAGAAAAAGAGAAAGAGAAAGAGAGAGAGAGAGAGAGAGAGAGAGAGAGAGAGAGAGAGAGAGAGAGAGAGAAAGAAAGGAGACAGAGGAGGGACAGAGAGAAGGAGGGGAAGGAAAGAAGGAAGAAAAAGTTGTGCCTTAATTTTTAAAACCATTTTTGGCCTTGTTAGAGTACTTCCTTGCAACAGTAACTTGTATTGAATTTTAAATTATTATTCTAATGGGGAAATAAATGATCTGACCCAGATAAACTTATAGAAGAATTCTATTAAACTTTTAAAGAATAAGTATCCATACGACACAGATTATTCTTTTAAAAAAATGAGAAAGAAGACGTTTTCCTGCTTTTCTTTTTCTTTTTGTTTTTTTGTTTTCTCTTTTTAATTTAAAAATACAAAATAAGAAATAAGAAAATACAAAAAAGAAAAATAGAAAAAGAAAACAATACAAAGGAAAAACAAAACATTGACATGTGCCCAGCAGAACATCGGGGAGGATTCAAAATATATGATGGATTCCCATTTCCTGAAAGCATATATAATATATTCATGACTGTCTATCTTTCCTTTGCTTCTTTGTAGGTTATTCTTTTGTTCTCTGCTGTGCACTTTGTACTTTAATCTTTTTCCCCCTTTCATCCACCACTCGCCCACTCCCAAGCTAGCTATAGTTAAGTACAGATAAAGAAGGCATTTTAACAAACTCCTAGTGAGATCAATATGCTTGTAATGCCTAAACCCAGAAAAGATATAACAAATAGCTCTATAAATCAATATCAATTAAAAATTTTTAAATAAAATCCTATATCTGCCCCCCAAAGTATTTATTAACACGAGAAAAGGATCCATTTGATATTTCTGTACCCTTTCTGTGTTGAGATACTCGTATATATACCTACAAACATACACACCAAAGGCTGAGTCCTAAAAGGCGTGTCAGTGATGCCTGTTGAGCAATAAACCAAGTTCTCATCACTTTCCTATTCTGTCCCAAGCAGTTCATCCAAGTCTGGCTTTCAAAGGGAGAGCCAGGAATGCCAGTGTTTCATAATCACGGTAGCAAATGAGAACTTGGCTCCTTAGGGAGATTTCCATTCTTCCCAGTCATTTGCAGGTGTGTGTGTGTGTGTGTGTGTGTGTGTGTGTGTGTGTGTGTGTGTCTAAGAACAACTATCAGAACATACAGATTTCTTTTTGAGGCTTAGGAAAATGGAATATTAAAAATAGCATTTAATTTTCATTCCTTTAGAAATCAAGGAGGGAATTCATACTCAATGATAAATATAATCATGGAATTGTATATCTGTTGAGGTTGGGAAGGGACCCCAAAAGTATGGTATCACAGACCGGTGTTACGAGGTGTCTCAAAAGAATTTGAAGGCTTGAACCTATTTCCTTGTCAGGGACAAAGTTTATTGTAATTGTAACACCAATTACAAGTGGACTAAATTCCAATAAAATTCAGAAGAGAAACAGAAGCAAGGAGACCCCTTTATCCAGCTTTCTAACATTGACACGGTAATTCTATGGCCCACAGGAGTTTGGTTCTTGCTGACCAGATTATCCCTGACCAGATTATCTATCTGACAGTCAGGTATGAACTGAAGAGTGGTCTATTTACCATTGTCTTACGAGTTTGATCTGTGGGACTATCCTGAGGCCAGAAGCTATTTGATTGAGGAGTAGTCTATTCAGAATCAGACAGATTGGGTGTGGGAATTTCCTGAGGCAAACTCCAAAGCCAGAAGATGTAGAATTACTGACTTAAAAGAAGCCTCCCTAAAATCAGGGGACCACAAAATCATATTACATCATATCTAAAGTCGGAAGAGACATGGAGACCATTTAGTCCAAATCACTCATTTCACAGATGACTAAACTAAGGCAAAAGGGGCAGGGAATGATCTATCAGAAGTGGGATTTAAATCCAGTTACTCCACAGGCAATGGTTTTTCTACTATACCACACTGCCACCATATAAATACAGATTGTTAAATGTCTGACAATAAGCAGGTCTAGCTAATAATGATTATTATAATTAATACTGATTGTTATTATAATAGTGTATCTCCAAGTCTACCAAATCCTTATTTTTTTTTTAACTATGTGGAGTAGGTAATATAAACGTTATTACAGCTACCATACAGCTATGGCAAGAGCTCAAATTATTTTTTCACAACAAGCTAGTATAGAATCACATTTCCTTAGTTGTAAATTCACCATCATTTCTATTATACCACTACACTGCAGCAGGTACAAGAAGGAAATACATGAAAACAAACTTATTACTTATGTCATTATTTCAGTAGATCCATGTTCTTGTTAATGAGTGTAATCCACCCAACACTCGAGACTAAAACCCTTCTGAGTCTTCCAATATATTATTCTTGTCTGTGTCCTATAAATCTGCTGGAGCCAATCCAGTCTTTTTATATTGAAAGGAAAAACAAAACAAGCTTTTATTAAGTGCCTACTATATGCTATGTACTGTGCTAAGCTCTGGGGCTCCAAAGAAAGACAAAATAGAGTCCTTGCCCTGGTTGTCTTGCCCTACACACTGGTTAGAGAGACAACATGCAAAACAAATGTATTCAAACAGAATTAATGAAAAGTATGTTAATAAGAACTGACTTCTTTATTCTACTGTGAAAAGAAGTATCAGGGTCCCGGAATTGGACTGATGATTAGGTAGAGAGGATTTAATTAGCAATTATATTGCTGATGTGCTCTTTGAGTTGTGTGATCAAACTTAGTGTCATCAACACAATGTCATAGATTTAGAGTTAGGAGGGATTTTGGAATTATCTAGTTTTACCCTCTCATTTTCATAAAAGTAAACTGAAATCTAGAGAAATTAGTTATATATCTAGAGTAAATTTCAGACTTGGGATTCAAATACAAGTCCCTAATTCCAAATCTAGTATACTTTCTCAATTACCACATGGCCTGTGCTTTTCTCCTTTATCTACCAAAAAAAGGATAATAATTCCTGATTTATTCTTTTCACTGCAATGTTTTAGAGGTAAATACTATTAAAATTAAAGTTCTGAAAATTTATGCTTTTGAATAAATAGAAAGAACTATATAAATGCATAGCATCATCATCACAGGTGTTTTTTTTTTTTGTATTTTCGTAATTCAGATGATCCATAAGTTTTATTTAAATGTTCTGTAGTAGTACTAGTAGTAATTGTCATAGTAATGGTAGTAGTTCGTGGTGGTAGTGATGGTGTCTGGTGGAGAGGCCCAGGTGTGTGAGGACATGTTATTAGTGGAAAAACATAATATTCAGGATATGTTTAGAGTTTCAAGATATACCAAAACAAACAAACTAAATTCAAGGACTTGAGATAAGGCCATCCCACTTGCTGAAATAAGGAGCAACTCTAGTTTGATCTTGTTTCTGATTGTCCTTTACCTTCTCTCCCAAGAGATGCTTTTAATTTTTTTTCTCTTGAGGTTTTTGCAATATTTCTAGTAAGTGGAACAACTTTCTTGGTACTTTCCACTATCCTGTTAATGTATGTGTGTGTGTGTATGTGTGTGTAAGAAGGAAATGCCTGGTCTTTTAGCCTGGATTTATTGATCTGATTAATTAGTGATCTTTATATAGGTCTATAATGTTTGCTTTAAAAACACTATTTTGACCCATAAAACAACTCAAGTATAGCCATGATTATTCCCATTTTAAAGATGAGGAAAAAGAATCAGAGAGATTAAGAGATTTGCTCATTATATACATCAGAGGAAACATTTGAACCTAGACCATGAGACAGTTTGAGGTTTATTCATTTAAAGAATCAAAAGTAAAATTTGAACCCAATTCTCCTGACTCTAAATTTAGCATTCTGGCCCATGCTGCTTTCTAATGTACTGGCTCTATCAAAAATAACCTACCTCAGATAACATTTTCTAAAGCATTATTAGCTTCATTCTTATGGTACTATGCTAATAGCTTTATTAACCCGCATTTGAACACTAATTACATGAGTAAAATCTTAGAAATAAAACCAAAAATGCTTTTGTGTACCTACTTGTTAAATCCCACGTAACAAAATTATAAAGCCCAAAGAAATTGTCATTATCCTTATTATCATGGTGATAAGCTGACAAAATATTCTCTGTTCTCACCATATTAGAGTGGAATAATAATCAATTTTAAGCAAAGAAAGAAACACTCCTTGAAATTCCATCAGGTAACATAAAATTAATCAGATGAGATTCAGTGTTTCACGGTTTTCAAATTCTTTCTTTCTTTTATCTCTTCAAACATTTGACAGCAAACTCCCTTCCCTGATATGGGAATTAGAGAACCATGACATCTCTCAAGGGTGTAGGATGGGTTCATTTGATACCTAATTAAAGAGGGAAAAAGGAAGGAGGGAAATTCAACAAGAATAAGGGGAATTTAAAATGGGAAAGAACTGCATCAATTATAATATAGAATATCTAATATAGAATCACTATATTTTTAAAATGATTATTTTGTTCTTCTTTTGGATTTTTTTGGGTCATTTTCACTCATGTTCACTTGTATTAAAATAACACTAATAACTGTAGTGTTAATGTTGTTTTTTAATTTTAGTTTTAGTGACATTGTTTGTTTTTACATCTCTGGACCTCTGAACATCTCCTCCCTTCCCAGAGTGTCAGAGAAGAGACAGTGGGAGAAAGAGTGAGAGGGATGGAGAGAGGAAGAAGGAAAAGGAGAAGGGGGAGAGAGAGAATGAACATTTTATGCTATTCATTTCAGGATCAGTGTTCTCATGATAAAAGTATTAGTAAATCTAGACTTGGGAATGGAAAATTCTGGTTAGTTAATAGACCTGGGTAACTGTGGGTTACAGTAGGGTAACAGAACCCTATTTTATTTTGAGCCTTGTAAAATATTTCTAGAAGAAAGAATTGCTCTGCTTTGCAGGTGCTTTGCATATGATCCTAGGGAATGTGATGGGATTATTGCACATTTTGATTTTTCCGGTAACTCAGAGTTATCATCTGCAGTGAGTCCTTATCATTTTCCTAAAGTTCTTGGTTAGCCAAATGTGGAAAGAGACAAGAAAAAAGTGAGAAGCAATGGATGGAAATTACAAAAAGGCAGTTTTAGGCTCTATGTAAGGGAAAACATCCTAAAACTCAGAGCCATTGAAAACTGGAATGTTCTCCCTTTAGAGAGAATAGATTTTTGCTAACTAAAATCATAAGATCATAGCTCTTGAACTGACAGGAGCATAAAGATCATTTAGTAAGTCCATGCTTCTATTTTGTAGATGAGAAAAAAGGAAACCCAGGAATATTAAGGTCTTTTAAAGATCTGTATTCAAATTTTGACCTTGAACACTTACCACATAAACTTAAGCAAGTAACAAATTCTCTGTGCCTCAATTTCCTCATTTGTAAAATGTTGACATCTAAGGTCTTCTCTAGCACCAAATGTATAATTTATGAAGCTATGTCCTATGACAGAGGCTAGAAAATCACTTTACCACCTGTGCATAGTATAGGAAGAAATTGTGCTCAGGCACGGGTCAGGCTGGATAACCCCTAAGATTCTTTTGAACTCCAACATTGTATGATTCTGTATGGACCTTGGAAATTTAAATTTTTAAATAAAATTGTTTAATTTTTCTGATTTATCCTTATTCTCCTTAAAAATGGAGTTCAGCAGGAAAAACATCAATTAACAAAGTATTTTTTTGTTTTGGGATCCCATTAAACAAGATTTTATCCATGTAATGTAATGTTTATTTTTTTTTCTCCCTATCTCTTCTTTATATATTAAGCAATAATGACAAAAAATTCTAGTTTGGAAATCCAGAGACTTCCCATTTTATTGAAGCCTTGAGTGCAGCCAATTTCTCAAGGATTTACACTTGACTTTTGTCTTTCTATAGAAAGCAGTTTATTATTTTCAAACATCTTTGCATAACAATGAACAACTCTTTTTTTCCCAGGCAATGCCCACTGCCCTAGACTTTAAACTCTTCTCCAATGTGAACATTCCTCTGCTGCTTCGTCATTCATCCACACTGTGTGCATGTGTCTTTACTTAAATTAGTTTTGTTTAATCTTGATTTGCTATAAATAGTGGATTTAGCAAATAGGTATCAGAAATCACTTTGCCAGGAAATTGGAAAATTATATATTTTTTTTAAAGAAATATGCCTTTAAACACTATGGAAAGAAATTGGAAAGAAAGGGTTACAACTTGTTTTTTTTTTTTTTTTAATTTTCCAGTCCTTCCTATTTAACATCACTAGTAACCACAGCCTTTGTTCCCCCATTGAACTTTAAGATTTAGAAAGTATTTTGTGTACATTTTCTATTAGCCCCATTTTGCCAGAGAGGAAACTAAGGGCTGTGGTTGGTCCCAAGTTAGTGTAGGGTACCCATCAGATTTAAAACTTAGAGTGAAGGTGTGGGCTTGAAATATGTCTTAGAAGTGACTATATATAATATTGAGTATGTTCAATGAATTGACAGAAATCACTAAGACCAAAAGCTATTTCTTAATAGATATATCATCAATAGATAGAAAGAAAATTCTCAAAGGAAAAATTGCAAATTATTATATAAGATATGGAACATTTTTAATCACCTATAATAAAAGAAAGGCAAAATAAATAATATCTAAGGTTTCAGCTCATAGCCTGTAAGTTGGCAAGATTATATCCCCAGCACCTAGGACAGCACTTTGGTAACTAATCATCATAATAGTCATTATTACCATTATTGTGTCATCATCCTCATCATCATCATTTATGTAATCCTTCATGTTTTGAAAAGGACTTTCCATTTATTATCTCATTTGATTCTCACAACAACTTTAAGAGACAGGTTGTATTATTATCCCCATTTTACAGATGTGGAAACTGAGACTGAGAATGGTTAAGTGACTTTCCCTGTGTTACAGTATTTGTGAGACAGTAATTGAAGTCAGATATTTCTAACTCTGGATCCAACAATCTATACATTGCCCCACTCAGCTACTTAATAAATACTTGAATTGATTGATGCCTTTGAGAATGATGTGCTAAAACTAGTTTCATGATTTTTTATCCCACTTTCATTTTTAAAGATTTCCACAATTTAAGTATAATAGGTATTGTAGTTGTGTTCCAACATTTGTTCAATAATCTTTCAGTCATATCTAACTCTTTGTGACCCTATTTTGGGTTTTCTTGGCAAAGATATGGAAATGGTTTGCATCTCATTTTACAGATGAGGAAACTGAGGCAAACAGGGTTAAGTGACTTGCCCAGAGCTACACAGTTAGTGAGTATCTGAGGCTAAATCTAAAATCAGGAAGAAGATTCTTCCTGATTCTAGGTCCAGCACTTTATTACTGTACCATCTAGCTGCCCGGTACCCCCATCAAGTTGGATATAAAAGGAAAACATTTTTTACTTGGGAATGTTCAAGTCAGACTCTGGTACTGGGTGATTTTTCCTGCAACTACTCTACCATTAAATCACATTTCTGAAGGATACTAACTATAAAAGAAAAGATGGGAAAAGTCAGAGGGGGTTGACAACTACCAAGCACTCTCTTGATTATTCTTTCAATAATAACTCTCTAATTCACTGGCTTCAATAACCAGAACAGGATTCTGGAACCTTACAGAGTTCAGTACTTCTTTTCAGAATCTATTTCTCATTCTCTCCATGAAAGGGATAAATCTATTTTTTGACTTACCTATTGTTGGCCTTTGTAATCGAGAGGTGAAAGCTCTTCTTACTGCTTATTGGAACCTCTGGTAATTGGTCAGCTAAGAGCAGGCCCCTTCTTCTGTTTAAGCACAAGAACAGAAGAAAGAATGGGTTACTGGAGCCTGACTGAATTGTCAAATGGATCTAGCCTGGCTGCCTAATTCTTCCTCTGATTCTTGTTGAGAGAGAGAGATGCAACACATGCAAGATTAGTGGAATTGGATTTCCTTTGCTTTTGAGAGTTGGGGGAAAATAACTTCACTAAAGTCCCAATATTTGATTCATTTGGAGTAGGGATTTTTTAACTTATTTTGTGTAATGGAGCATTTTGGTAGTGGGGGAACCTTTGGATTCCTTCTAAGAATAACATTTCTAAATATATAAAATATATTGTAACAGGCTATAAAGAGAATCCATTATATTGAAATATAGTTTTCAAAATATTTGTAAATAATTTCATATACTCTAACCTAAGCACCCCTTATATTTAGACCTAGAAAGAACCTTTGAGATCATCTAGTCCAACCCCTTCATTTTACTGATGAGGAAATTGAGGGAAACAGGGTAAATCACATAGAGTCACAAATATATTATCTGAGGACATATTTGAACTCAGGAAGATGAGTCTTTCTGACTCCGGACCTGGCATTCTGTACACTACGCCATGTAGCAGCCTTTGTAATCTTAAAGGAAACAAAAAGCCTAAAATTGGTCTGTGGAATCTTTGATGATTTTCTACTACTTTTCAAGTTCCATATATAAGAGGTTTAGGTCTAATTCACTTCTCATGGTTGCCAACTTATAAAACTAGAATAAAATAACAATAACAACAATAACTAGTACCTTAAGGTTTGCAGAGCACTTTACATCTGTCACAACTATTACTGTTTCCATTCTACAGATGTAGAAACTGAGACTGAGAGTTGCTGAAAGTGACTTGCTGAGGCCACATAATAATTGATCTGGGTGGGATTCCAATCAGGCCTTATAAACTCAAAAGTCCAGAATTCTATCTGCCAAACCATCTGCAGCCTCAATTTCACCCCTTTCTCTTCAGGGATATTTGTCATACCAATTTAATCTGTGGAGATTGCTCACACTCTTTGGTCTACAGAATCTCAATAATTAGCATGAGGTTTAACTTTCAAATTAAACCGATTTCATTTTTTGGTAAACACCAGGCTGTAAGTGATTCAGCTTCTACAAAAGTAATTGAAGGGTTGCTGTTTTAACATTTTTCTCCTTAAAAGGAAGACAGAAGCCTGAAAATTTCGTTAAATTCACTCATTAACCTGAAATGGCCCACTAAAAGGCATCCTTTTGGGCAGTAATTTCCCCTTAATGTTTTCTCAATAAAGGGGAAAGATCCTCTGGGTGAAAATAGGGTTTTAGTTTCTCTACACCAACCCCGTAGCTGACTGTTTTAGTTCCGTGTCTGCTATTCCATTCAGACTTTCACATGTTTTGAAGCTGTCTTTAGTTTTCCCCAAGCTCTGATGTCAGATCTTTCAATAGGGTAAAGCTAAACTATAGTAAGTTGAATGCTTCATTGGTACAATGCTTTGAATGTTAATGGAGCTAAGACTGAATCCTAGGATGCGGGGATTGCCATGAGTTAAATCACAAAATCTGGTTGGGAAGTTTAATTGGAAACCTAAAGCCAAGTGTTTCCTTTTTGTTTCTTTTTTTGCAGATCTACACAGATTGGGCCAATCACTATCTAGCCAAATCGGGTCATAAACGTTTAATCAAGGATCTCCAGCAAGATGTGACTGATGGCGTCTTATTGGCTGAGATCATCCAGGTTGTAGGTAAGTCTCCAATTTGGGGTTGTGTTCTGTGTGTGACATTGTGACCAGGGACCAAATTTTTCTGCCCTTTCAAAGACAGAAGGAAGGATCAGGGGTCCAGTACTTAAAAAAATCCTCAAGAGTAAAATCAGGTTTCAGTCCCAAATTTTATTCAGCTATATACTAAGATAAAAACATAAAATTTTCCCAATGAGACCACTAATGTAATAACAGCATATTAACAGGAAAGGCTGAGACAAGAAAGAAGCAAATGTTTGCTTGTTTTTCCTTTCTTTGGCTTGCTATTTTTCCAGTGTTTTCAATTTTAGAGTAGAATTATTTTTCTTAAGCACCATAGTGCTAAACTAGTCCTTCCAATTTTCAATTTCAACGGGGGCTTAATAGTCAAAGTGCATTTAGGAGAAAAGGTTATTTAGTTTTAAAGCAGGAAGGAACTGAGGATAGAAGAGAAAGGGAAAGATGAAACCAAACTTGCATGTGCCTCAAGATGAGGAAAAGACCAATCTTTAGATTGGTCATTTTTGGTCCTCCAATCCTTGACATGTTTCTTGTCATCCTTTTAGTAATGGGCCAGCCCTGTCATCCATACCACAAGGCTTTGAGCAATCTAGAAGACAAAAAAGACTAGTGAGCAAGAATTATAGTATTATCCCTGGTCAGGAAAATCATATCACATGCGAAAAAGCTGCTAGCAATGGGAGAAAAAATAATTCAGAGGCTGCAAATTGAAAGATATACATTACTAGGACCCAGATATTGGCGTCATTTATCAATATACATTTATCTGTTAGATTGATATTACATGGAAAAGATGAATGTGGAAATCATAATTCAAATAGAGAAGTATTTCTCTGAAACCCCAAGAAGGCATCTTGAGGCCAAAAGTTTCATTTGTTCCTTGTGTGAATGGGCCGAAAGGAAAAAAAAATTCTTTCTTTTCCCATCTTCCCATAAAAAGACTTTCCTGGTATAATAGTTACCATGATAGAGTGGGCAAACATGCAAACTAGAAAACAATTTCTGTCCTTTTAAAAGATGAATCAGTCATATGATTGCATATGGTTCTATTCCTTGTTTGAAGCTTGAGGTATTACAGCAAAATCCTATTAATCTAAAGGTCAGGAATCCTAAGTTTTAGTCCAAGTTTCACAATTATTTAACTATAATAATCTTAACATGGCTTAAAAACAAAACAAAAAAAACAAACAAAAAAACTGTCCTTGCCTTTATATTTTCATCTGTAGCTGGAAATTGAAATGCATGATATTACTAAATCAGAATAATGTAGTAAGGATTGTAAAATACAGATTTAGAACTAAAAGAATCTGAGAGCTCATGTAATCTAATGCCTTCATTCTTCAAATAGAGAAATTGAGACACAGCCATTAAGAATCAGAGCGGAGAAGTGAATCTGTGATATAAAACACCATGCACATAAGTGTAAGGCTGTATTTTTCTTAGTCTTATTATTTATTATGAGAGAACTGACATGGGGGTCAGGTCATTTCTCCCTCTACCTCCCACCTGTGTTCTTCAGTTCCCTAAACTATCTAAAGGGAAGTATAAGATCTCCAAAGCAGATTAAGTAAGTATCCTGGAATGCCAGGTCATTCAGCAGATTCAAGAGGCTCAATGAACTGGGGATGTTTAGCCTGGAGACTGGAGGGATATTGGGGGGAAGCACTCAGTAGCTGTCTTCAAGTATTTGAAGAGCTGTCATAGAAGAGGGATTCAGCTTGTTTTGTTTGGCCCACAATGTAGAAGTAGAAGCAGAAAGTGAAAATTTCAGAGAGGCAGATGTTGGCTAGAAGGAAAGAACGACTTCTGACAGCTGGAACTCTCCAAAATAGATCTGCAGGAGGGAGCAGGTTCCCCCTCTGGAAGCTTTCAAATACAAATAAAAAGGATGCTGTGAAGATGATGTGATGGCTAAGTATGAGCTAGGCTAGACCAGGGCTCCTCAAAAATTTTTTTTACTCACCACTCCTTTTGCCCAAGAAATTTTACCATGGCTTCAGATAAATGGACATATGAAATAGATACACAAATCAAACATTTAGTGAATAGTAAATCAAAATTCTGCCACTCCCACATTTATTTATGAGATCCTCAGTCACGGAGCCGTGAACCACAATTTAAGAAGCTGGAGACTAAATGAACTCAAACTATGAAATTCTGTGGAAGGTGTTTGTCTGAAGAAATTAATTTGTTTCTTAAAACCTAGAGTTATATACTCCTTTCTCAGCAGCAGAATCAAATCCAATATTTGAAAATGTACCCTGATTCTATAATTATAATTAAATCAGTATTTAAATGTCATGAAATTAGAATCCATGAGGCCCAAAGTCTGTGTGTATCAGTGTTTTGAGGTTCTGTCAGTACTGTTATTTTCTAATATCTTCCTATTTTATTTTACCAATTCTACAATTTACTTAATGGGCTAATTTTGAATGTCATAAATAGTACAAAATCAAAGTCTCAATTTCTACATTAATTGAAGGAATAAGTAAAGATGTACTTATTTTCAGAATTATAATGAGGAGGAGACCATACTCCCCAGAGAACCCCTGCTTTTTTATCCCTTTGGTCTAAAGAATACTATCCTTATACATCTCAGTCCCCTAACCTTCATAGACATTTAGGGGTAGCAGAGAGAGAACCTTGGAGAAACTAAAAAAGCAGTGGAGAGTGGAGAAATCATGAATTTGGGAGGAATGGGAAGGAATTGTGATGGGCTATTCCCTCTCCCCATAATTTTACCTATAATTAGAATGAGTTCCTTCTCCTCAAATCCCCCCTAACCATATTCACTGTCTGGAAGGCTCTTTAGGATATCCTTTTATTCCCCTCCCCACTTCATTTTCCTTAGAATCCTAGATTCTTTTCAGTACTAGGTATTAGAAATGCTTAAAATTTAGACTGCTCGGTAAGCCTATCTGCACTGCCTATTAGTGCTGAGTGTCTCCAGATGGAATTTAAAGCACTTAGAGTATTTCCAGAATGAAGGCCCAGATTTGTGAACATAAATGTTCTGTTTTGTTTTTTAAATTGGATGCATATTATTGAACTACTCATTAATCAGAAATGGACAACTAAATTTGACCATCCCGAATGGATTATTAGAAAATACTCCAGTAACCTTGAATTTAGAATACCATCTTTATTTTTAATTGTATTAAGGCCAAGATCATTGCATCATTTCTGCCACAGGTTCCTGTACTATTACTTGAGTTTGCTTTTTTTGTCATGGTTGTTCACATCAATAATTATTCATTTTACATTTTTTTTCCCTTTTCCACATCCACATTCACAATGAAAATACAAGCAACCTTTTCAAATTTTATATGGTAAAACATTAATTGAAATGTTTGGGGAACAGGACATTCAAGTTCAAAAAATATTTTCCTCATTTGGGCCTCATTGAATATTCATTAATCAAATTAATAAATCAACAAGCTTTTATCAGGCACTCACTATGTGCTAATATATACATATATACATATTAAAACAAAAAAGAAAAATTTCTGCTTTTAAGGAGCCTGTAGTACTCCCCTGATGGGAAAGACCACTTGTTTACAAATAACCATTTACAGCAGATAATTTGGGAAGGAAGGAAGCAGTATTGGAGAGGAGAGAAAATTTACCTGAAGAAAGTAGTTTCTATGGGGTGGAAGGGAGGCAAAGAAGAGTATTAAGAATTCACTGTATCCCAGATGCCAGAGTAACTGGAATTTTCTAAAGGATTTGAAAGGCCCCAGATAAAAATGTTTAGCTATTCTTGTTTTGGGGGATGTGTTTCGCCTTTTGTAACAAATGCACTCATCTTAGGAAGATTCCATTTGATAGCCTTTTATTTGAGAATGAGTTTTTTTTGTTAGTAGAAAGTTACCTTTTTTTTTCACTTCCTTCTAGAGAGAAGCAATAGTTGGCAAGTCACTAGGCTTCCCATGGCCTCAGTTTCCCCCTCCTTTATTCTGGGTTATATTGTCAAAAACAAAAGTTCTCTCATTTGTGACTTAGAACACATAGATGAATGGTGTGGAAAGGATGGATCGTCATGTGTACCTGGACTATTTTTGCAACCCCTGAGCAGAGTTCCTTCAGTTTTGTCCCATTCAGGCTTGTTCTAGCTGAAGCGTAGCCCTTTTGTGCATCTTTTTTCCCAGGTTCCCAGACAAGTATTTCAGTGATGTACCATCATTTTAAGGAGTGTCCTCCAGGCAGTTGTCGCCTTTTTAAATGAGTATGGCCTTGCTCCAGCTGTCCCTGGAGGAATGGCCTATGAGTAAATCCCTGAGCTTGCTCGGTGTGTCTCAATGTTTCACATGCTTGGTTGCTTTGAACAGCACCACTTTTAGGCCTCGGGAGGTGCAGCCAGCAGCAAGGGCCCTGGAAATAGCTATTCTAAGGGTTTCCACTATTTCCACTATTTCACTTTAGGTTTTTGAAGCTTGATTTATTCTTCTTATTTTTTCAGCAAATGAAAAGATTGAAGACATCAATGGCTGTCCAAAGAATAGATCTCAAATGGTAAGTAGTCTAAGAATTGAGGGGCTGAATGTGTTTTATATAGTCCTAAAAATATTTCTAAATTGCACAGATAGCTTTGAAACTATTCCCATGTGATTGGGAGATGCAGTTATCCCATCTTTATTCTGGAGACAGACTTGTATATGGAGAGGGATAAACAGTCAACTAACAAATTCCTCCAATGGCATTATTTTGCTTATAGAACCTTTGTGAATTAATTTTGTCCTTAACCAGTAACCTATTGGTTTTTAGAGGCTTGCTCTGCTGAATTGGTACAGTGATATAAATATCCATGAGGGCTGTTAGAAATATGACTGATATAAATTATCTTGCTTTCCCTAAAAGACCTCAAATAGTTTGTATATTTTTAACTTTTATTTTTACATAAAACACAAGGAGTATGAATAGGAGCCAAAAATACAGAGATTTTCTAGGGAAGCCTTAAGAAGTGGTATACTATATGTTCTGATAGAATTTTAAAGATATCCCATTGCCTTTTTTGTATTATATTGTAAATCAGACAACTTTTTTAATGAGCCCTATAGACTTACCTTTGAAATTAAAACAGTGAAGATTTTTGTGTTCAGAAAAAAGTTGAATTAAATGTGATACTATTAAGCCATTGGTTTTTCACCTTCAAAACAATTTGTGAATAGCATATTCAAAGAATGTGTTTCATTTGAGTCTTAGACTCTATAACAATGTCTGTTCATTAAATAAAAAAAAAAGAAATAAAAAGAGAACATGGTACATTTAAGGAAAGGCTTTACACTTGGAGTTAATTTGCTGCCAACATTCCAAATGAAGTCAGTTTTTGTCTTTCCTTCCAGTATGATCCAATTTACTGCATTTAATTCTAAAATACATCAATTTGATAGTCAGTCTTTAGACTCATAGTGTGAAATCTATTATTTGTTGTGGCTTGTTCAAATTTTAAATTCATTATAACTCTTCTTCACTCCACCCCTAATTTCTCTTTCCTTTTTGAGGAAAGTTATTTTTATTTATGGAAATATTTTCCATATAATAGTTATAGAATATTGTTTTTGACCTTGCACTATGTAATAACTTTTTTTGCAGGCCAATTTTAGTTTGGGTTTTTTTCTTTATTTTCTTTGATCCAAAGGATCTCCATTTCTTTCATGAGAAAATCCATGTATAGATATATCACTATTTCTTTAGCTTTGAAAATGTTGGCTACTATTTTTACTAGTGCTCTAGCAGCTGTCTAGAGTATAAATAATTGAGAAAATTTGGAAGATCACTAACTTAACCATTAGAGTAAGCATGTCAAGCATGTCTTTGCATGAAGTGGGCTCATTTGTCTTGAAAATTGAATTGGATTCATTTGTCATGCCCCATTTCAGTGTGTAAGTAGGGGGCTCAAATCTGAAAAGGATGTCCTTTTTTTCAAAAAGATTGTATTATATTCAGTATGCATGTATGGACACATTTTCAACAGCTACCTTTTGAAGTGTCACTTTCCATTAAAGAGAAAGTCAGTCTTCCAAATCAAAATATCATTGTCATCCCGAGCACCCAAAGAAGTATCATTTCTTCATGCAAATATACTTGTATAATTTGTGTGTATCTATATCTATATCTATTTATATTATATGCATATTATATATGTGTATATGTTTATATATATATGCATATTATATTATGTGTGTATTTATACATAATTATATATGTGTGTATATATACATAATTATTCCCAAAAGTCTTAGTAAGTTTTGAGCTATAAAAGCTTAAATATACTACTGTGATTTTGTTAATAATTGAATGAATTTTTAGCATCTGGGGATTGTTTTTAAATACAGAAAAATAAAAACCTTATCATTTTCAGTGATAATTAGTGCTAGCACATGAGATGAGGAAGAAGATGAAAAAGATGGAGGCTTTTGTACTAAATCAAGGACAGAAATTGTTCTGAGCACAGAATTCAATCCAGAAAATAATGCTGTTCCTATAGTTATGTATTTCTATCGAAAATGAGAATGGTGATAACAAAAGCAATAGCATAGACTTAAACCAAAGGGAAAGGTTTGACCATATAGATCTCTCTGCTATCAGGGAAGTTCTTCTTGTCTGACTAACAGCTTCCCTTTTAGATATTAAAATATACAACTATCTTTGTAATATCCACAGACTTAATTCTTGCTTATTTCCAGTAATAGAACACATTGGTGGTGGACGAAGCAATAGTTCTCAGGGGTAGATAAAGTAACATTTTATTGGGCTTTGGAATTTACTTATTTGTTTGTTTATTTTTTAAAAATTGGTCTTGTCAATTATATTTTACCCAGGATAGTATTCCCTAATAACAATAACATTTTATCTAGAATATCATAGGATTTTCTTCATCACAGCTCATAAGATTATGTATTACGTCCATTCTAGAGGTGATGAAACTGAGGTTCAGAGAGGACAGCATGGGACACTAGAAAGGGTCCTGAATTTTTTTCATTGAATCTAGAGTTGTAGAATCTGAGCTCCAATCCTGCCACTTTTTAACTGTGTGATCTTGGAAAAGTCATTGACATTTCTGGGCCTCAGTTTCCTGAAGTGTAAAATGGTTGCAGTAAAATGTGTAAAATAATATGTGTATGTTTCATTATATATAAAATGGCATCTAAATTTACTTGTAGTTCTAGGTCTATATAGTACATTATGACTAGTAAGTGTTAATGGCCTGATTTGAAATTGGGGTTCATCTGATCCCAAGTCCTTTTCATTATAATTAGTTCATCTTTTTAAGAAATGCAATTTTGTAGGGAATAGTTGTTTCAGAAGTCATCTAGATGATAAAAAGTCAAAGTGTGTAGAAAAGGGGGACTGTGGATAATCTACCAGGAAAATGTGAATGTATGTGGATATATTTGTGGCATAATTGAGAGTTAATCTTGGTATTTTTAATTAATGAACTTGATGAGTGTTCTCACTGGATATAATAGATGTATACCATTGAATATTTGCTAATAAAACAGGAAAGGGAGTTATTACTGAAGCAGTAAGGATCTTATTTTGGCTCATTGCTACTTTTCAGTTTTTATGTTTGCAAAATGAAGATAAGGGTGTAGAAGGGAAAATTGTTGAGAAGACTGGAGCTTAGAAGCAGTTACAGAGCAAAAGGATTATTAGGCACTTACTCCTTCTTTTCCCCTCCCTGTTTCTGCCCAAGCCAGGTTGTCTAGGTGGGGAGAGGTACTATCCTTACTCTCATCCCTCAACAGATGCCCATTGTTGACTTGCTGACAGTTCCTTCTTGTCCCAGAATGCAGGAGAAAAATTGGATTTACTAATGAGTTGAGTTAGGATGGGGAAAGAGACTTCTAGTGAAATCTTGGACTAGACTCTGTATACATATTATTATTATGGTTTTTTAATATAGGTTTTGACACCTGAGAATTGTGTAAGCCTTTGACTAGTAATGTGCTGTTGACTTATTTATTTTCTTGAACAACACAATGCATTAACTATCTCCACCTATTCTCTATGGGCCTTAGTCCAAATCTACTCCCTCAGCAATCAAATCTTTTCCTTCATTGTTTCAAGTTGCAAACAACTTTTTTTTGGATCTTCACAAACATGAAAAAAATACAAGACATAGTCCTCATTTCCTAGGTCGTTCAGATCTTTTTGGGAATAATACAAGTTCTCTACTTTCTTAGCACCAATCTTAGTGAGTAGACTCACCAATGAAAATGAGAGTGAATGATGTCCGTTTTTTCTTTCAATAATTCATGTGGAAATCATCCTTATCCAGAAAGGTCAGATTTGGGAAATAGGAATTATAGAAATACATCAACTTGCTGAAAAGTAGAGATGCTGTTTCACAATTAAATTAAATCCTTTAGCTCATTAATGTACCTCTTGAATTATATTTTTGTTTCATAATGACCAGCACCTGAGTAAAATTTCTCAAGGGGAGGGACAGTTTCATTGTTGTCACTGTATTTTCACAGCTTGGTGCATAATTGGTGCCTAATAAATATTTGTCAAGCTATATTGAAATTATTTGGACATGCTAATTTATAGAAGAGAAGAAGTATTTCCAGTACACTGATTTTTTTGTTTGATGAAATCTGGGAGTCTTTATTGATGCTCTAAAACAGTATACCTTCTGGCTGAAAAGACAAGAATCCTTCCCAATGATGATTAGAGCACCATTCAGTATTTTTTTTGCCAAGTGATCAAAACCTAAATCCCTTATAAGAGCAGCTTTTGCTAGCTGTCAGATTAGTTGAATTCACCTTTTCTTTTAAGCAAGGTTCTGGGAAAAGCTCTTTCTGTCATTACCAAATATTTTTTGCATGGAATGAACATGACTGAGTCCTAACTGTAGCTTTCCAGAATTCCCCAGATTCCAGTTTAAGGAACCAACAAAAAGTGTCCATACATCAAATTATCCCCCATCCCCAAATGTAAGAAGTATGAGACGTGGCTATGGGAAAAGTCAGGTGTAGTACAGTAGGCAAGTTTCTTCATCTGTGCCCTTTGATATTAGGGTGTCATCCATGTGGTTTCAACTAGGGAAGCAGAACAGCATCGTCAAACGAGTATGTGAATTGAGAAACTTTAAGTTAAAATCCTATTTCTAACATTAGTATATAGTCATGAGTAGTCACTTAAATAACCATCAGTTTTCTCATCTGTAAAATGGAATAGAAAAATACACATAAGTAGAGTCTGTTTTGAGTTTTGAATGAGATCGTGTACACAGAGGTCTTTGAAAAATTTTAAAAGTCTTATATAAATTCATTATTATCACTTTGCAGTCTGATTAGTGTTTTCCTTTGGTTTACTCCTCAGGACCTGAATGTTTATTTCTACCTAATTCTAAACTCCACCCCTGTAGTACCACCTACTTGGTTTTTAAATAAAATCAGTTTATGGGTCAAAACTCAGCTAGCATCCCCATGGCAACAGAGGAGCATCCTTTTGACTGTCATATGGTATATTCAGTAGATCTCTGTTAGCTTGGAAGCTGACCTGCTGCTTGGAGCTATGCCAAAGCAGACCAGCTTAACTCCTCAAAGGGCACTCTGATACACTTAGCTAAACATTGAGTGGAGGAATAACCAACAGTGCTTAGCCTCTTATTGTTCTTAATTTAAGCAGCTTGGCTTTGTTCCTGATGACAGTAGTTGTTAGGTCTATAAAGCCTTGGAAAATCCCTATTTTGTTTTTCACTCTGATAGAAAATGTTTTAAGAATAAGTTTAGGGAAAGGGACCCAGTTGTGCAAAAATGTGTGTAAAACCCTTTTTGTAATGGCTAGAAACTGGAAATTGAATGGATGCTCATCAATTAGAGAATGGCTGAATAAATTATGATATATGAATGTTATGGAATATTATTGTTCTGTAAGAAATGACCAGCAGGATGAATACAGAGAGACTTAGATGAACTGATGCTGAGTGAAATGAGCAGGACCAGGAGATCACTATACACATTAACAAGATTATATACCATGATCAATTCTTGTGGATGTGGTTCTCTTCAACAATGAGATGATTCAAACCTGTTTCAATTGTTTAGTAATTAAGAGAATCAGCTACACCCAGAGAGAGAACTATGAGAAATGAGTATGGACCACAACATAGCATTTCCACTCTTTCTGTTATTGTTTGCTTGCATTTTTTTGTTTTCCTTCTCAGATTTTTTTCTTTCTTTCTAGATCCGATTTTTCTTGTGCAGCAAGATAACAGCATAAATATGTGTGTGTGTATATATATATATGTGTGTATATATATATATATATATATATATATATGTATATATTGGATTTAACATATACTTTAACATATCTAATATGTATTGGACTACCTGCCATCTAGGGCAGAGGGTAGAGGGAAGGCGGGGAAAAGTTGGAAGAGAAGATTTTGCAAGGGTCAATGTTGAAAATTACCCATGCCTATGTTTTGTAAATAAAAAGCTCTAATTAAAAAAAAAAAAAAAAAGACTAAGTTTAGCTGATGCATTCTGAGGGAGAGTTTAGTTAAATGGTATGGAGGAGTGTTATCTCTACCAAATGACTGACCTGTGGAAGCTCATTTGGTGGTCCACTGGTCACACTTTACTTTGGTGAAAGGGTATAATAGACTGGAATTATTCCCACAGACCCCATTCTTAAAGGCAGTGTGGGCAGGTCAGGGGTGCCATAGGGCATAGAGTGCTGGGTTAAGAGGCAGAAAAACTCAGCTTCCTGAGTTCAAGTCTGGTCTCAAACACTTAAAGCTGTGTGACCCTGGTCAGTCACTTAATCCTGTTTCCTCATCTATAAGACTTGTAAGAAAACCCAAATGGGGTCACAAAGACTTGTGCAAAACTGAAAACAACTGAACAACAAAAGGAGGCAATGACTTTAAAGGCTACTAGGTGGTGCCATTAATACAATGAGTATTGGATTTAGAGTTAGGAAAACCCAGCTTCAAATCCTACCTCATATACTTATTATCTGTATGAACATAAGAAAGTCGTGGAACCTCTCTCTGCTTGCTTTGATTTCAACTGTAACATAGGGATCATAATAGCATCCACCTCCAGAAGATTGTTATAAGATTATAACGAGATAAAATTTGCAAAGCGCTTAGCCACCCAGTGCCTGACACTTAATAAATGCTCATTTCTTTGCCCTTCACCCTTTTCATTTTAATCTCCAAATTTCTAGCACCTGACAGGGGACCTGATACTTAGAATTGTTTGTTTTTGTTCAGAACTTTTTCAGGCATTTCTAACTCTTCATGAGGCCATTTGGGGTTTTTCTGCCAGAAATACTAGAGAGATTTGCCATTTCCTTCTCCAGTATATTTTACAAATAAGGAAACTGAGGTAAACAGGGTTAAGTGACCTGCCCAGGGTTGTCCAGCTTGTAAGTATCTGAAGCCAAATTTGAACTCGGGAAGATGAGGCTTACTGATTCTAGACTTAGTGCTCTAACCATTGTACGACCTAACTGCCCTCCATAGTATGATTGAATTAGATTCAAATAAATAAAAATTCAATTTGAAGTCTGAGATACTGGATTTTAATCTGGTATCTACCAATCATTTCCTTGTGTGAACTGATCAGTATACTCATTGTGTCTGGGATTTTGTTTCTTCATCTGTAAAATTGAGGAATTGGACTAGATGATCTTTAGTATTCTTTGTAATTATATATATATATATATATATATATATATATATATATAAATAATTATTTCCATAAAACTGAGAATCATGATCAGATAGATGTGAGACATTGAGATTTAACTAAAATCTGATCTTGCCCTGCCTTCTCTGTGAGAATATTCACATCTGAGACCCCAGAGACTTGCAATGTGTGTTTGTAGTATAGGAAATGAATAGATAAGCAGTTTCCAAAGCGTGGATGCTCATGACAAAATTACTATTTCTACTTCTGAGCAACATTTCAGGCATCAGTGATTGCTTTTCATGTAGCTTCTTAGACATTTAGTTGGGGAAAAAAATTGAAAGGAAACATCAAGGGACCTGAAGAAATCTCTGGTATTTATTCAATAATCAGTTTCCTAGCCCTTGTCTATTATTTCATGATTAGTATTTTTGACATGGCACATGAATGAAACAGAAACAACTGTGGTGGGTTTCACTGGGCTTGGAGAGAAGAGAGCTTCAGTAAGTATCTTTAGGAAAGAGAGAAAGCTTGAGTTATCCTGTGATTTCCTGGAGTAGGAAACTCCTTCTATCAACAAAGATCGGCACCTTATAGGCTTAGTAAGTTTCTTGGATCTTGGATCACTAATAGATGAAGTGATTTGTCCCTGATCACATCATATATGAGTCAGAGTCAGAGCTCGCACCCAGCTCTTGCTGACTTTAAGATGGACTCTATCTATTAAGCCATAGCTTCCTCTGAGGATCTTTAGGAAGGAAAAAAAAAATTCTAGTAGTGACTTGAGTTGACCTATGTGTCACTGACTTGAACAGACATCTCACCTGGTGGAAAGCATCTTTTGGAGATTCCCCTCCAAAGTCCCAGTGACATATGATATGTACCCGTGGCTTGTCCTGAGGGAATGAGTTACTGCACCCACAGTCGGCCTGAGCCCGTTGACCTACAATCTTCCCAGGAGCATCAGGAATGTGTGGTCAGATGATATTGGAAGTGGCTGAAATCCTTGGACAGCTGAAAGGCTTCTTCTACAAGCCACATGCCTATTTTTATATATGCCTGAATACACACACACACACACACACACACACACACACACACACTACTGTACTGTGCAGAGAAATACAGAAAATCCAAGAAATCCTTTATAATTAAGAGCAATTCTGAAGTTTGATCTTAGGAAAAACAAGGTAATCTGTGAATGTTCTGTGTTGCTTCTGTTTCCATAAGCAGGACATTTCTGCTTCCTCAGAGCCTGCTTTTGGGCAGTGAACTTAAAACAGAATTATATCAAGTAGTGTCTTTATAGTAACAATGACAATAACTAGCATCTATATAGCAATTTAAGGTATTCTCTGAGGAAGCTAAATGAAATCATGAATAGAGTTAGACTTGAAACCAGGAAGACCTAAACCTCACCCAATTGTGTAGCCCTGAGGAAGCTACTTAATATCCTTCTATCTCAGTTTCCTTATCTATAAAATGGGAATTATAATGACTCCTACCCCTGAGGGTTGTTGTGAGAATAAAATAGATAATATTTGTAAAGTACTTTACAAACCATAAGGTATTATATAAATAATTTTAGATATTATGATGATGATAATTTTCATTATCATTATTATTTGCTATGTCCCCTAGCTGCATCCCTGAATGCATTTCCCTTGTGGAATTAAAGTAACTGGTATTGTTGCTTGCTGTTCATTGGTCTTTATAAAAAATTTCTCTAAATTCTTTATTATTTTTTCATATATTTTTTGAAGGATTCTTGATTTGACCAAATTCTATTTAATAAGCATTTATTAAGTATTTAATATGTGCTCAGGGTATGGATACAAAAACACAATTATGTCACTTTCTCTTAAACATGGTAATTACTGTTTGCAGAATTTTTCAGTGTTACCAAACTATTTTATTTTTCCAAAGTCCTAATGAAGGAGATGAAAAATATGATGAATTCTTTCTATTTTAGAAATGGAAAATACTCATCTCCCTCCTCCTGCCCCCCAGAATTTTTGATTTGGCTATCTCAGCAGTTAACTTTGGGTCATGTGAAATAATAATTCCTGATTTTCTTTTTTTCAAATTACATACTATGTCATGGGGGGCCATCTCCTTTGTCTCCCTTGAGAATAAGACTAAAGAAATGGCACCAAAGGAAAGATTATTGGTGAGGCAGAGAAAAGCAAGCCACACTTGACTTTTATCCATTGCCTTAAAGTCTCATTATAAAGAACATCTTAGACTGATTTCTTCAGTAAAAATATTTCATTTTCATTTAAAGATTATGTGATTGCTCCAAGATACATAAATTCATTCATGTATTTCTTCCAAAGAACTATCTTTTTTGATTTTAAAACTTAAAGGTTTCAACTACCCTTTTTAAAAAAGGGAAAATCAAGGTTTTGGCAAAATAAAAATTACAGATAACTCTTTTTTGTCCCTTGAAAGTAAGCAAGGCATTTTGTGTATATTGGGTCATTTAATCTTCATAATGATCCTGTGATAGAAATACTGTCATTACCTCCATTTTCTAGGTGAGAAAACTGAGGCAGAGAGAAGTCACAGATCTAGTTAAGTGTCTGAGACAATATTTGAATACAGACCTTTCTGATTTTATCTGCTACCTCATAGTGTTTAGGATGTGTCTCTTGTGGGTGTCAGGGTTTCATTTCAGGAACAGAAGTTGTCTTGTCCAACTATAGCAATACAAGTATTTGTCACACATAGACACATATACATATCTTGATAAATCCATGATTTAATTTGATTGGATATTCCTTCATTGGTCACCGTCTATTTTCAGCTTCTTATCTTGTGTGATTACTACTTAAATATTTCCCTCACCTCCTCTATAAAGGATCTAGCTAACTTTCCAAATGCCTTCCTTTGTTCCCTTAAATATTTTGTGGATATCAAGGCAATATACTTTAGCTGTCTAGCTGTATAGATAACTAAGAATACTAAAGCAATTGCATTTTGTCTGTAGTTCCTTTATCTTTCCCCTGACCTTATTTATAATGCAGCCCCCACTCTATCTTTGACCTTCCTTTCTGCTGAAACAGCAAACATCCAAAATAGTCCTATCTATTAGCATGGAGTTATAAAAAGTAGCTAACTTGAAGAAGAGTTTTTCTTATGCTACCCCAGCAACAAGTTCTGTACAATCAAGGGATACTACATCTTCTCTTGCAAGCCCCCTGGCAACAAACCTTGTCCAATCCAGAGGTACCCCATGCCCAATTCAGCAACTGAAATTTTCCTACACTTTGTTCTTTTAAAGTTTAGATCAAATATAATGGGTTTTCTCTAAGTTTATATCCTGTATTGCTTTTCTATTTTTTTCTCCCTTAGTAATATATAAACTTTCATGGGTTCAATGATCATCTTTGTGCAAAGGACTACCAAATAAATATTATGATTCCTAATCTCTTTCTTAAACTTCAGATCTATTGTATATCTCTACCGGAATGCTCCATAGACATCTGAAATTTACCATGGCCAAATTGGAACTCAGATCCCATATTACAGCCCCCTTCAAACCCATTCCTTTTCCAGACTTCTCGATGTCTTTTTTTGGATATCACCATCTTTCTAGTCAACCAGATTTGCTACATTGAAATCATACCTGATTCTTCATTTGTTTTCATCCCTATATCCAATCCCTTGCTTTTACCTAATCTCTTTCTCATATTTGTCCCTTTTCCTCCACTCACACAACCACTCCTCTAATTTAAACTCCCATTCCTCCTTTCCTGGATTAAGGTAATATCCTATTAATTGGTTTCCCTGTTTCTAGGCTCACGCTATCATCTATCTTCCAAACACTTGCCAAATGACTATTCCTAAAACACAGATGTTGTCTTGCTTTTCCTGAACTCAGAAATATTTGGTCATTTCCTATTGCCCTTAGGATAAAATGCAAAATCCTCAGCCTGGCATTTATCACCATCTACAATGTGACATAGCTTTCTACTTGTTTCACATTACTCCCACCTCATACATTTTCTGCTCAAGTCAAATTATTCTGCCAGAGTAAAATGTAGTTGTTATTTGTGGTTGGTTAATGTGAGAATTATGTGTCTTAGAAAGGAGATGTGAGGGGAGGCAAAACTGGGGCTTTTAACCTTTTACAACAGAAAAGACAATCATATTCTTGCCCAGATAAACTACTTCATCTAGGCAGCAGGGTTTCTTGACCCATGGGGTGAGGAAAAACAAAACTTTTTTGGAGTGAATTCAGAAGCTCAGGATGGAGACAGAAAAATAGGCTTAGAAAATGAATTATATGGAAAAATATTGGAAAGAGAAATGAGGAAAATAATAATTGTAGAGGAGAGGAAAAAGGGAAGTAAATCTCAAAATTATTGGACTTTTGAAAAAGAAGAAAATCTAACCATTTTATTTTAAGGATTTGTATTTAAAAACTCCCCAAATTTTGAGAACATTGGGAGTAATTACAAATAAAAAATATTCATGGGATGCAAATATGGAAAAAACCAAAGATTCAACTCAGCCAGGCTTATCATCACTAACATTCAAAGCTATAATATCAAAGAAAAACCTCTGTGAATATTTTAAAAATCATTAGAAAGTTATCAGAAAATGCAATTACAACTCATTCAAAATTTTTCTACTGGAACAAAAAACAAGAAAAGAAACTAAACCATCATTACTCCCCCCCTTATACAGAATAAAAACACAGAACCAGTTCTCAAGAAAGATTTCCCACCATAATTAAGCATTCTTAAAAAATAGGCATTTGGTAATCCAAGATAACTTTGAATAGTTCCTAGATAAAAGATTCATCTTCAGAACAACATTGAATTTGGAAAACAGCAAGAGATAAAAGATTCTTGAATGATTTACAATGAGATAAAGAAAGGAATAAATTTTATAACAGATTTATGATCCCCTGAGCTAGGTACTTTGAATAATAAATACTTTACAATCCTGACTAATTATGTTCAGTCAATGAAGGTGGATTTTTGAAATAACAGTAGTTCAGTTTTGGTTAATTACAAAACAATGTCAGAATCAGGAGGATTTTTCAGTTTTTAAATTCAGGAAAGAATTCAAATTGGAGTAATGAAAAGAAAAAGATTTTTAAAAAGTTCTTTATGACAAAACACTTTAACAAAAAAACAGTAGATGATTTCAAAATTAATACTATACACTTTGATTTCAAGAGAATTAAATTCCCAGATAAAAAAATAAGAGAGTATTAATTGATGAACCAACATACAACAAAACACACCTTATGCCATATAAAAATATATACATAGATTACATAGATTACGGATAATGGTGTGGATATAATTCATTATATTAATTCTAGTAAAATTCTTTCTAAAATCTAGAACTATATCTAATATCTAACCAAGTTAAATTCCATGATAGCATTGAGAGATAGACAAAGAAAATATATTAGTTTTAAAGGTTATTCAAAGGCCTACCAATAGTCTTTGATAAGAACCATGAACCTCATATCCATCTTTGTTATTTATGCAAGAAATATATAGCAGTTAAATTTCTAAATTAAATATTAATTGATTTACAAAAATAAATAAATACAATAATATAAAATAATAAATAAATACAAATAATACAAATAAATAATACAATAATACAAAAATAAATAAATACAAATTTTATAATAGTTGGATATTTCAATATGTACTGAGTATAAGAAATCATTTTTTAAAAACTAAACAAAGAAAACATTATAAATATGAAGAGTACTAAAGAAAGAGTTTTCTAGAGAATGGAAAGAACTGAATGAAAAAAGCCAAAAATATACATTTCTTCTTCTTATAATGCATATTTATCAGATCACTGAGAAGCTATAAGTAAATTCAGAAAGGCATATATTTTAAGCACTAATTTTACAGGTCATTACACCATGAAATTACGTGCTTATGAAAATATGATCAAAATATATAGACCTAATTTTTAAAATGATTTTGAATCTAGGTTAAATCATGTAAACAAATATCAAAATACTATAAATATAATGGCAAGATAAATGTAGTATATTCAAATTTATGGGATACAGTGAAGAAGTATCCAAAGGCAAATATATGTCCCCAAACACATATTTAGAAGAGACAAAGGAAAAGATTAAGGAGAGAAATTTAATAAGAATGAACTAATGATTAAATTGATCAATTAAGCTATTTATTTTTTAAAGACCAATGTAATTTGTAAGCTTTAAAAATAAATTTTATTCAAAAAAAGGAAAAAAAATCCAATTGCTTGAAAGAAAATGAGTTAGAGGGATCACAAAGAATGATAAAGCCTTTCAGAGAGGCCTTGGATTTGTCTAACCAGGTTAAAGTAAAATAAAACCATCACCTCCTCTCTTTTGAACATAATGCTTCTATTGGTGTAACACAAGATTATCTTATCACGTTATACACTATGATTTCATATTAATTATGGAATGTTCTAAAATCTTTGGATTCTTTTGAAATGAATTGCTTTTTAGCAACATTTCCTATAACTTTGACATTAAATTTTAACAAAAGTTTTAAGTTTTTTATATATCACAGATTTTATCTTGTTAACTTTGTTCCATCATCCAGCCTATCAAGATCCTTTGCCCCGCCACTATAGTTTCACATTGGCAAATTTGATGGACAGCTGTATTTCAGCATTTGTCTTTCTCTCTTTAAACCAATATTTTTCTGAATTGTTATCTCATGTACTTCAAAGGCTAAGAGGATCTGATTTAGAAGTCATCTACTCTTAACTCCTTTATTTGACAGATGAAAAACTTTCAAAGTAGTAAAGTAACGCCTCAGGTCATAAGGCAGAAGTAGAATTTGCATCTCAATCCTATTAGATTGGAAAATTTACCCTAATTCCTAGACAAAAGCTCATAATTAGCATGGCTTCTTCTGTAATCCAGATGGGAACCTCAGAGCTCACCTAGTTCAACTTCATTTTATAGATAAAGAAACAGGCATGCAGATAGGGACTCTCCTAGTATCACACAAGTTATAAGAAGCAAAGGCAGGATTTGAAAGAATTCCTCTTGACTACTAGCCAGTGCTTATTCATTGTTCTCTGCCTTGTTAGTAGAGTAGTAACTTCAAAAATCATGGGATAGCATTAGTGATCATCTAGTCAAAACTTCTCATTTCACAGATGAGGAAAATGAATCTTAGTAAGGTTAATTAATTTTTTCAAGTTCACTTGTGTTGTTAACAGTCAAGTTTGAACCTCAGGTTTATATCTTTGTATTAGATCATCACTATGAATTTTTTGTTCTTTGCTCTTTTTCTCTTCAATTGGTAATAAGTATTGTTTCTTTCTATGTGTAACTCATCCTTCAGTTGCCTCTCCAGAGCTTCACAATCCCTAGAGTTTTCCCAACTAAATTGTCATAGATGATGATTATTATTATTACATTTTACCATGTGAATTACAAGAAGTGGACATATAGATGTTTACAAATCTCAAGGGATTGATGAATCTCAAATGTATCTGGTAGGAAAACAATATGCCCCTTGGTCATTCATATCACATGGACATATATATTTTTCCACCTTTGGTCAACTATAGTAATGGCCCCAATAATATGTAATATTACTCTCAGTTGCATCTGTAGAACATGATTTTGAAGAAAAGCTATATTTTCCATTTTAAGCATTAGCCTGACAGTAACAATTTTATTAATTAATATTATAAGTTTTTTTTTTCTTGGAGAGGGAAAGGGGTCCAAAAGGCAAGTAGTTTCCCCAAAATTTAATATTCTCAATCAAAAGATAAAACTATAAAGTCAAAATTAAGTGAAGGTTATAAGTTTAGGTAGCAGATTCAGAATATTTTAAGTGGACTTAAAATGGCAGCAGACCTTAGAGAGTAATTTTCTTCAATTCATTTAATCCTTATTTGAGTGAATCTCTAAGGATTCTCCTTGAGATCAGGGACTTCTTTTTTGGTCTCTTTATATCCGTAGAGTTTATAGCACAATGTCTGGCCCATAGTAATTATTTAATAAATACTCATTTACTTGATTTGACCTTTGTGGAGGTAAAAAGGACATTTTAATGGAAGAGAAATTATATTTATGTACACAATAGGGGCAAATATAGGGGCAAATTAGAAAATATCAAAGGAAAGGATAGTCAGAAAGCCTCCATACAGAAGATGGAATTTGAGCTGAGAACTTGAAGCCAGACCACATAGATGGCATAAATAAGGAGAGAGAACATGGTGACAGACAATATCAAGGGGAGATTTGAAGATGGAGAGTTTGAGTGAGCAACAGCAAAGAGATTAAATGAAAGAAGGAAAAAGTTGAAAGGGACCAAATTGTGAAGGGCTTTAAAAGCCAAACAGAAGATGGTATATTTTATCTGTTGAGTAGATAAGGCCTTCTCCTTGTCTGCTCATCTCTTCAACTCTATCCTCAAGTAGAACAAGTTCTTTTATCCAGCTTCCTCAAAGAATGTAAGCAAATCTTTCATAGACAGAAACAAAGGTTTTCATTTGGGATACTGTTTTCATAGAAGTTTGATTAAGTATCCATGAGTTTTGTCTGTCAGATGGAGCTGGTTCTTTCCATTGAACATCTTGAATGGGCCACAACCTTTCCTCATCTGTGGAAGGATCAAGTTTCTTATTGTAGAAAAACATCAAGGTTCCCTCCCTACCTCTTCTTAAAAAGCCCCAAGTTCAAATTCCATCTCTGACACACACACAGGTGATAAGATTGTGGACAAATCACTTCACTTCATTGTGTCCTAGACAACTCTGTAAATTGCAAAGAAGGAGCTGATTTGCATTGTTAAAGTGAATTTTTCCCTGGGAGCTCCCTACACTAAAAAAAAATCTCAGGTCCCATTTATAAAAATCAGTATATTGTTTTTACTCTGGTCTTCGCAACTACTTTGCTACAAGTAAGTCTTTTCTTATTTCTTCTCTGCCACCCTCTACACCTAATAGATAATAACTTTGAGTGAAAATTGTATTCCTAGTGCCTGGTTCATAGTAAGATTTGTTTAGAATGTCTATTGTAATGTTTAAGGATGTGGGAAATGGAGGCTTTATTTTACTTTTGTAGCCCAAGTGTATCCAGTAGGCATTTAATAGATGCTTATTAAATTAAATTTTGCAAAAATATTCCATTATATCTATATGCCATGATTTATTCATCCAGGTTTCATAGTTAGATATTTGAGTTGTTTCCAATTTTTTTTTTTTAATATTATGAGTAAACTCCTAAAATACTTATGTACAGAATCATCTTTTGTTTTTTTTTTTCTTTTCTTTTCTTTAAAGTGTTGAAGTTGAGTCAGGTCAGTTCTTATTTTAAAAATTTCTCTTTTCTGGGGGAGCCTTTTTTTTTTTTTTTTTTTTAACAGATGAGGAAACTATCACAAGACTTTAAATGAGATGCCAGGTTGATTAGAACTCAACTTTTCCAGACCCAAATCCCACATTTTATCCACTTTGCCCACCTAGCTGTCTCATTGTTTCTTCCTTGCCTTCTGAAATAAATAACTCCTCTGGGTTTGATGTATCATTAGGTTTGAGTGCTTGAGCTGTAGCATAGAGAATTACACTACAAAATGTTCTTGAGTTTTCAGGAGAAACTATGGCTGTCAACAAAATGATCTAGATTAGATGATCCGGGGGAAAGCCTAAGTAGGAGCATGAATCAAGGAAAATTATTTGTAGAAAGGAGTCTCTACCCCCAAAATGAACACAGACTTCTGGACCATGGGTAATACACTAATTGAAATTGAAGTCCTGAGATTGGGGGCCCTTTAGAACTTTTACCTAAAGAAATCAGTGGCTAAATTAGTTTGGAATGTGTAAAGGATAAATTTAACTCCATGAGCCTCTCCCCAGTTTGTTCTCCCTCTCCCTCTTCTTCTCCTCCCCTTCCTCTCCCTCTCCCTCCCTTTCTCTCTTTCCCTCTCCCTCCCTTTCTCCCTCTCCTCCCTCCTTTTCTCTTTCTGTCTCTTTCTCTCCCTCCCTCTTTCCTTCTCTCCTTCTCTTTCTCCCTCTGCCTCTCTCTTCTTCCCTCCCTCCCTCTCTCTCTTTCTCTGTCTTTCTCCTGTCTCTCTCTTTTCTCCCACATACATATACAAATATATGAATATATATATACATACATACATTCACTCACTTCCAACCTTCTCTCCTATTTGGGTCTAGAAAAAGGAGAATTAGATATAAATATTTGAAAAAGAATCTCTCAGATGGAATCGAAATAAAATTGTTACTACTGTATTTTACTTAATAATTTTTTGGGGGGGGCAAGGAATCTATCTTCATTATGACTATGATTTCCAGATCTGCTAAATCTAAGATATGTTTCCCCTCCCCAGATATTCTTTTCATTTCAGAGCAAATACAGAACTCGGAAAATAATAGGAAAATATGAGGTCTTAGGCAGTCTGAGATAGAATGGAAAAAGATAGTCACTTAAAGAGTTGAAATAGTCTTGTTTTTAGATCTTTTTTTTAAAATCTCTTGAGATTTTTTTGGGTCCATGTAGATCTGGATGTTAACAGCAACAACATCAAGAAATAAAAATTTTTCAAGTTAAAAACAGAATTTGGAAAGCTAAAATTATAAATATCATAAACGTTTTAGTGTATAAAATTGCCAATGGTAGAGAGTGAAGGGAATATAGGAGAGGAAGAACCAAACCCCTCCTACAACCCCCTGTAGAAATTTTTCCAGATCTCTATTTTTTGGATCCTTAAATATTATACACTGGGGAAAAAAGGGTGGGAGCCAGAGAGGGCCCTCATTTCTAAATCTTGCAGGCTATTGGTATCTTCTAAATCTAGTAGCCTATTGGTATCTACTGCATAACCTTTGTAAGGCTAAGTTCCACAATGAATAGAGATTTGGGTGTAGAATTAGGAAAACTGCTATCAGAAAGAGTTCAAATTCTGCCTTAGACTTTTGTTAGCTGTGGTATTCTGGCCAAGTCACTTAACTTCTGCATTCCTCCATTTCCACATCCCTAAATGGAAATAACGAGCACAAAGTTATTATGAGGATCACGCAAGGATAACATATGAAAAATGTTTTGAAAATCATAAAAATAAATTCTACATAGTATCTAAACTGGGTTTTGCCCATTGAGGTAGAGTGACTTAGGGATGAAGAGGGTTCCAAGAGCATCTCAAGTGCCTAGATGTTCAGTGAGAGTCAGTCTTTTGGCTCTTGTCTTTTGAAAGTCAAAAACCTGGGGTGTATTAGGGATGGGAGGAAGGGAGAGTGTGAGACATATATTAAATATTAACCAAATTCCCAGGAAGATGTGATTTAGTTATCAGAATAATAAAGGGCTTTGGAGAGCCCTTTGGGAGGGAGGGAGATGGGAGAGAGGGAGATGGGAGAAGGAATAAAGGGATGTTGAAAGAATGGAAGAGGACAGAGTAAGAACTGGAAAATGAGGAAAACTTCCTACTTCTTTATTCCAGGACAAGACTACATAACATGACATGATGGACTTACCATGCTATGTTATGTTTTATATGGTATACCTGTCATGTTTCAAGGAAGTAAGCTTTAGGTCTAGATGCTATGTCACCCGGCTCTGGCCTAGGAACCCAACATTACACATACCAAACCGAGCTGAATCTCAGTGCCTCAGCCTCCTGGGGTTTGCATCTGAAATAAACAGACGGCCCTGGCGAGACAGACATTTGGTAGGGCATTCCTCCAAACTCATTTTGCTATTTTTATTTGGTTTCATGGTGGGGTTTTTATTTTTTGTTTCTTAATTTTTTAAAGAAAGGGTGGAAGCAAACCGACCATGAGAAATGGGATGGATGTTTTTAGACGCAAAGCCAAAATTCCTAACATTGTCTTGCCACAATATATTTCCTTCTGCTACCACCCAATCCAATGAGGAATTATAGCAGATACCCCAGAAATAGGAGGGGAATGGGACTAATGAGTGGTCCCCATCACTAAAAGCCCTCAATCTTGAGTGTTAGGGAAGGGCCTTAGTATCTTTTCTGTTGATATAGTCAACGAGCATTTATTTGATTTTGAGGTTGTTATGCCCTAATACATGGTCAGTTTTTGTGTAGGTTCCATGTATGGCTGAGAAAAAAATATTCCTTTCTGTCCCCATTCAGTTTTCTCCAAAGGTCTATCATACCTAACTTTTCTAAAATTCTATTTATCTCCTTAACTTCTTTCTTCTTTATTTTATGGTTTGATTTATCCAATTTTGATAGAGCAAGGTTGATATTCCCCCAGTAGTATAGTTTTGCTGTCTATTTCTTCTTGCAGCTATCTTAACTTCTCTAGGAACTTGGATGTTTTACCACTTGGTGCACATATCTTTAGTACTGATATTACTTCATTAGGTATGGTACCTTTTTCAATGAGCATTTATTAAGTTTTTACTATGTGCACTATGATAAGTACTGAGGATAAAAATAAAGGTGGGGGGGGGGGAGAATAAAAAATTTCTTACCATAGCAACAAATTCTGTTAGAATTGGGAATCTCAGGTACAAAAGATACCCATCATCTATTCTCCCATCAAATAGCAAGTGCAGATTAACTCTCAGTAATCAAAAAGCCCCAGAAAGTGGAACAGTAGGAAGAGTTTTAGATTTGGAAATAGGGGTCCTGGGTTCAGCTCTTTCTATCTCTATGACATTGGATAAATCTGTTTCTGTATCTGTCAGAGTAAAGGGAAAGATTCCAATGAATAATCTCCAAGACTTATTCTTACTCTCACATTCCATAATGCTGAGAGATTCAGGTTAAATCTTTCCCCAGTTCACAACACAATAAGTTTCTTTTTATTCTCTTGTGTTGAGAGGTAATAGTTGGCCTTTCAATAACACTTTAAGATGGGGAGCACATTTTATATACTTTCCACTTTCATACCTTGAAATCACTTCTTATCACTTCTTTCTTTCTAAGATTACATGTTGTCTCTTCCATGAGACCTTTCCTGATCTCCTCATCTAATAGTGTCCTCTCTAAATTATCTTGGGTGGTCTTATATGTGTAAATTACTTTGTAATAGCAACTAGCAGTTATGTAGAATTAAAAAATAGAAAAGAATAGAATATAAAAATATATAAAAATCAGTTAATCCTCACAACTCTATCCACTGCACTATCTAGTTGTGTGTTGTATATCATACATATATATATATATATATATGTATGTATGTATGTAGTCTCTCTAACAGATTTTAAGCTCCTGGTGGACTATGGCAATTATTTTTATTTTTTCTTTTGTTTTTGTATTGCCAGAGCCTTATGTAGGATCAAGCTTTATCAACACTCAATAAAGACCTCTTAATTGATTTATTGAGCCATTTATGGATGGAAATAGGACATCTATCATTCTTCCCACTTTACAGATGGGGAACCTGAAGCTTAATGAGATTAGCAAGTGCTAGAGGCAATATTTTGTGTCTAGAAATTTCCTGTCTGGTGCTCTTTCCCCTTTCTATAATAAAGACCTTTCTGAAAAAGAATGCCAAGGGTGGTAGCCATTTTCCCCTCCCATCTTTTAACACTGGCTCCCTGAAAATTTATAATCTACAAGTGGGGATTCAGGTACCTTGGGTCCCATGAATAGCAATCGTTTGCATTAAAATCCTTTCCATGAGCTTTGCACTCGCTTCACTGGTATTTAGAGAAAAATGCTTCCATGGCAACGGCCACAACAGATGGTGGTGGATCCGTCTCTAAGCTACCAAGGAGTTATACAGCAGTGTTTCCCACTTTTGCATGTTTTATAATATCCAGAGGCCTGGGACAATCTTAGACTGACTGACTCATGTTTCAAGGGCAGATCTTTTTATTTTATCTTTCTTTCCCCTCAGTATATTGTAAGGAACCTTCCCCATCTTGCCCATTGTCTGCGGCTGATTTCTGATGAAATATGACTATATGAATTGGAGCCACAGTAGCATTTAATCTTTTTGGCTAGAATAAAGTCAAAATAAGACTTTTTGAACTTTTGATCTAAGGTCACAAACTCATCCAGAGGGAAAGGTCCTTTTTCTTCTTGGACACCTTCCCAAAGTATTTATTTGCTGTTTATTTATCTACTGTGTTCCATTCATGGCAGGGACAGTGAGTAGAGCAATTATAGCTTCTTGAGAACCTACAAACTTTGAAAGAAGTGATGGAGATTACTTTTATTGCCTGTCCATCTCCAGCCTTCCTTATGTATTGGTCTTGCTCTGAATTCCAAGTACCAACAGTCTGATTGCTTAGCCCAATATGGCATCTCTCCTGAGTCTGCCCTCACAGAGATTATCACATATGACAAGACCTTTCCCCTGTCCATAGTTATCATGCCCTCCCAGCAGCCAGTGAATTTCTTGGAATTCTTTGGAATGTTAGACTTTGCACAAATTTTTAAGCTAATTTTAGAAAGTGGTTTATATTGGCAGCCGAGTGTTAATGAACAACTCTGGTCATATTTACATACTTTGCTAGTTAAGAATATCTTCATTATTTCCTTCTTTCAACTTTATACTTAGATTGCATCTCACACTATATCTGGATCACATATGACTTATGGCCCCAATAAATAACAACATTTAGGATTTCTTTAAGCTGTAATTAGTGCATGATGCTGACCACTTTGGATGTTGTCCTGGCAGATTTGGGGACTGTGCAGTGTTGCCCGTAAATTCAAATGGATTGTTTACCTGTACAGTGTTTGGAGGAAAACCTTGAAATGAATTTTAATTTGTAGGGAGACTGGATCAAAGGAGACATTGCCCGCTCTGATCTCATTCCAAATGAAGCTAGGAGTTTTGAATCAACATCTGATCCCTCTCTGTTCCTCAGCCCAGACTTCTTCCTGGGGTATAGATGAAAAGAGAGTGGCTCTCATCAGCTTTGTCAGGGATAATTTTGCATTTACTGGAATGTTATTAAAAACTGTACTTGAGTTTTGAGGAATGTTTTTGGACACCTTCTGTGAGCAGTGAAGTCACTGTAGGGAAAAGAATCAAGAAAATTAAAGGTGCTATGTGTAAATAGCTGTTAAAAAAAAAAAAAAAAACTTCTCTCCCAAGATTGAATTATTTAATATTTAGATTCAATTTTTTTTTAATTTGAAGATTTAATATTCTTAAGGACTACAGTGATAGCCCCAGGATATTACTCAGTACATGTCATCTCTACACCAGGAGAAATAGCAATCAGTGTTCTTGTTGCCATATCTCTGTGGTCTGGTTAAACAGTTTAAATAAATCATCAAGGATGAATTGGAACTTGTCACTGGATACCTACACATGTTTCTGATGGAAACCTATAGATAGTTTATGTGTGCATCAATTGGCAAAACTGAATTTGCAGAAAATATTTGATTTGGAGAGAAGAAGCCAAACCCTACAAGGAATCATCAAGTAGTTGAAAGAGCATTCATAGACTGAAAGTCAGGTAAACTGAGAGGCAGCTAGATGTACAATGGATAGAGGACCAGGCCTGAAGTCTTTATTTCTTTATATTTATTCTCTATATTTAGTTCTTCGTCTTTCTGTCAGAAAGTGAATAATCTTCATTAATTGTTCATCTGGAATCATGGCTGGTCAGAACCTTGATCAGAATCATCAAATCTTTTAAAATTATTCTAACAATGAATAGTTTTAACTGTGTTGTTATAACATCGAATATTTTTTTTGTTCTGCTCCCATCACACTGTATCACTTCATATGTCTTCACACATTTCTCTGAAACTTAGTTTGAGAGGAGCATTAAGATCCACAGAGTTCAGGACCAGAAGTAAGAAACCAATATTCACAATCATCCTTTATTGTTTATTTGTCTTTAGAGGTTGGTATGGAGTTGAAACAAGGCAGACATTTTAGCTGTTGTCTAGATTTAATTTCATTTAGTTTCCCCCACACACACACACACACACATACACCTTTTTGTCTGAAAGATTACTCCAGGACACCTTCCAGAGCTTTTTCTTGTCATCCTTTATTACTGCTTCTCTTCCTTACCATATAGGGGGAGGTGAGAAGAATGGTTATAAGAAATTGAAGTAAGCATTTCATCATTTCAGTAATTAGAAGATAGACATGGGGAGAAGGATGATAAATTTACAAAAATGAGAGAAAGCATGGGGATCATTTTCTTTCTGATAGATAGACTAACACTGTTGTATTTCACTAAATTCTGCCTCTTCTCAAAAAGGCAAGGTTCCCATGATGAGAGTTCATTTAAGGTGAGTCAGAGATAGAAGCAGTTATAATTGCTCACACTCTCATTAGTATCATATACTAAGCATATGGCCATGGAGCAGTGCCATGATTGCAGCCTTTTAAAAGAGTTTAAGGATTCAGTGAGTTTTCTACTCAATTGATGGATGGAGATGAACCTGTGACTTTATTGATATAAGGAATTCCTAGATAAGGAGGCTCATTGTTCGGACACAGATCAGCACCTCCTCTGCAAGTTATTATATTGGAAAGATAGCTGCCCAAGGCACTGAGGAAGAAAGTAAGTTCCCAGGGTCATGCAGCCAGGAGGTGTCAGAGGTAATCCCTTAACTTGGGGCTTCCCACATGTGTGAAGCCAGCTCAATGCTTAAAGCTCTAAGCATCGCACCCCTGTTGCCTTTCAACTGAAAACATTTTAAATTGTTTTCTTACTATCAAAGTAGAAGAAACTACTTACAGATTGCCAAGCATGAAAGGAATATACTTCTTATTCCTTTTATCTTAAAATACCTTATATAGTCCTTATATATAAAGACTTATAAATCCTTAAAAATCAAGATTATTTGATCCAGAGAACAAGGGTAGAAATGTGGAAAACTGACTGCTTGCAACAGAGAAGGACAATTAATAAATAGCATCAGGGAGTTATTTACACTTCAGTTGTAAACAATAGTTTATATGAAACCCTATGAATGATTGCTGGTCTCAGTTCAGGAAAATCGTGACTGAGTCTGGGTGTGAATAGCAAAATATTCTATTACAGGTTGCCAAACATATTCATTTACTTATGACTCCCAATGGCTTTACTCAATAACTCATATTTGCATAGTTTATAAGAACTTTAACATACATTGATTGAAAAATATTCTAAATGGCTTTGTGAAATACATACTGTAAGGTATTTTCTCCATTTAAAGATAGAGAAACTGAGGATATTAAGACATTTGCCCAAGAACTTACAGCTAGTGAGTGGTGAAGCCTGGGTTTGAACCATGTCTCTGTGCCTTACCTCTAGGTAGAACATCTTGCTTTATAATAATCAGAATCACAATAAGTCTTAACAATTGAAGCATAAACAAGACCTTTATTCATAAATGTGCTAATTATTCTTCCCTGCTGCTGTCCATTAGCATGTGTTTGAGCTTTAGGGGTGACATCAGCACTCCTAGGATTTGAGAGCATCTGAGAGGCCTCCTGCCCCATTGCTAGTGGGTCCCTGCTTGACAGGGAGAGGGAACATAAAGACAGATGGGGATGAAAAATTGTAGCCCTCCCCAGTCAGCTGCAATGCCTGCTATTCTGGGAATTTTGTGAGTAAACATTGCCTAGATACCAGCTGGAACCTCCAGTTACCATTTTTACATTTCACTGCCTGTCTCAGTGACTGGAAATTTCTGCCAACGCGGGCTAGTGGACTAATCTTTCCTCACCTCCAACTTATTTGGCAACCTAGCACATTTTCAGGACCACACTGGAGACAATGATCCAGGCAAGAATGCCAGTTCCACATTGGTTATTCTTGGCAGCCTGGGGAGTTGCAGGGCTGCTACTCTGGGAGCCCATGGCTGATTGGGTAACCTTCTCCTGTGCTAGGACAAAGAAGAGTCACTCACCTTCATCTATCCATTAGGAAGGGGTTTGGGTTTATTTGTTTATTTAATGTTGGTACACTGTCCTTGTTAAATAAGTCAATTTAATTTAATTTTTAAAAATAAAAAGAATTCAAATAGGTGCTTAAAAGGACTTTTTCTGTCACAATGACATAATGTAATATGAAAAAACCTTTATTGAATGTCTGTTCTCTGTTGTTTTTCCCCCCCTAGATTGAAAACATAGATGCCTGCCTGAATTTCCTGGCAGCTAAGGGAATAAACATACAGGGTCTGTCTGCGGAAGGTGAGTCAGAACTGTCATTATTAAAAATCCATTTTATTGATTGGAAATCTACTCCACTCCAACCTCTGTTGAAAATGATTGTGATATAATTAATACTGGGTATATTCATGGACTGTCCTGATTTTGATTTTCCTTCAGTAAAAGGGATGTCAGAATGGGAAAATTTCTACCTCAGTTTTGAGTTAACTTTTTTTTTAAACAACCCATCACTCTTTTAAACAAAAATCACTATAAGAATGAAAGCGTCATCAACTGTCCCAGGAAACTTGCAGATTCCTGGCAAAACAGGCTGAGCAGGAAGTAATGAGCTTATTTGGAAGATCATGAAATCATAGATTTGGAGTTGACATTCCGGCATGGTGCAACTTTATGTTTTTGTTCAACTGTTTATACTCTGTTCACCTGTTGTTTACACCTTCTGTTAATTATGAGATTAGGCACCTAAGACGGAATGAATTCAAAACCTTACAACTCCCAAGGGAAAGAAAGAAATGACCCTTTCTATATTCATTCCTTTCCACTACAAAAATAAGTTGTTTTACTTGGCCTTTTGAAAATGGTGCATGTTATCTTAATGAGATGCAACATTAAAAAAAAAAAGTCTTGATTAGTTTTTAATTAACCTAAATCAGCTGGCTAATTAGTACATTAGTGTAAGCTAATGGCTTGTGGTTAAATTCGATATTGGTTGAGGGATAACTGGCCAGAATTTTCACCTTTTCTGAACCACATAGCCATGGAAGACTTCACTTTCCCTTGTGTTTATAAATAGGAACAGCTGCCAGTTTCTGAAGCTGCCCTAGGCCACCGCCAACTCCCCAAACTCATTATGTAACACCTGCCTCTAGTTTTCACCAAACAGGTAATTTAATTTGGAATTCGGGTGATTAGTGAGGCTGCTTTCCTGAAATGATGAGTGTCAATATCTTCTGGGGATCATAAAGAATGGGGTAGAGAGAGATCAATCACTAGATGAAAATAAGTTGAATGGAATGTATGGCCGGTAAGTTTCCAAACATAGCAAAATCCTGTTGGGGAAGACCTACTTCCTTGCCTTTGTGTTGTGATGTGTTCAATGCTCTTCTAGACTGGAATACAGAAGAATGAGACCTAAGCCAGTTGGCATGTGGGGGACATATGTATATAAGTCAGAGAGTGGAGGAAATGAAAATTCCCTTTCAGAATAACATATTATTTCCTCCTTCCAAAAGCAGATGTTTTGTTAATGCACGAGTAAGAATTGGGAGGTTTATTGTCAGCAAATTTTCTTCAAAGTGACTCAGAGTGATTTATCATTGTTCTGGGTTTGACAAACTGATTTCTGAGGCCAGAGAGGTGATTTTGGCCAGTCTATTCCTTCACATGTAGCAGTAAATGCTCTCTGATTTGATGGTTATGTGCCAGTGAAAGCAGAGCCCAACTTTCCTATGTGAGTGGATTTTATTGAAGATATTAGAAAAGGGTGATGGAATACAGCTGTTGGTAATGTTACTGTAGGACCTGTTATTAGAGAAAACTTCTTTTCTGATATATATGTATGTGTGTGTGTATATATATATATATGTATATATATGTATATCTATCTATCTATCTATATATCTTATATGTAAAGGGCAAAAGTCTCTTTTTCCTCTCTGGCTTTGACGGTTAGGGGAGTGCTGATTAGCCAGGGTCCAAGTGTCTGAGACCATGGATTCTCTTTCTTAATTGTTGATCAGGTTTTTTGAACAGCTCTCCCTGGGCATACATTCAACACCTTAGGTATTGTTACAATCAGATGGCTGTTATCTGCGGGGGAAGTCTCTTGCTCATAATCAGTTTAATGATGGCCTTGAAGAGAACTTATTGCTATCTTAAGATGGAAGTGATTTTGGGGGAGGAGGAGGAAAAGGAGAGTGGTAAGCAGAGTCTGGGCAATAATGCTTCTTATGAAAGATACAAAGAAGGGGGAAAATATTATTGAACTTAAATAGTTAAATTAAGAAATTACAAGTGTTTGTAATTTTCTCTCACATACCTCAAAGAAAACTTAACACATAAGGGGGAAAAGGCTGTAACAGATTATACCTAAATATAAATATGGTCCTTTACTTTTACTGGCAAGAATCTTACATCAGTGATTTTTCTGATCACAAGTGGGTCATAACAATAACATAAAGTGTTGGCCAATAAAAAAGTTACTTACCAAGAATGACTATGAGACAGATTCTTATATTTTACATTCCTGACATGTTCAGAGATTATATACAAGTTAAACTCATTGTTTCACAGATAAAGAAATTGAGTTTTTAAAAGTCAATTTTTTAAGTATACAATTGGGTGGACAGGATGGTTTACAGGAAATATGAGAGTTGATTTCATCATTAGACTGCAAGCACAGCATGAATCAACAATGTGACATAGTAACAAATAAATCTACTGCATCCCAGGCTTTATTAATCGAGCCGTAGTGTCCTGAAAGTTGTATGTGATGGTCTGATGCTCTTGCTGCCCTAGAAATATCACATCTTGCTCTTTTGGGTTCAATCTGGATAACACGTTTTAAGAAAGATATTGAAACCTAAAATCCAATTCATTTAGTAAGCATTTATTAGGGTCCTATTATGTAGGTGTTACAAGCATGGAGAAGGGTTTGTGTTGATTTTTTTTTTTAAGGGAAGAGAACAGACTCTATGAGCTCTACATTAGTGAACTTTACTTACCTTCCTGAAAAAATTCTAGGGCATGGGATGGCTAATGAGTGACAATGGGGGAAAAAAAAAGGTAGATGTGAAGAAACTTCAAGAGCAAGTCATGGAAACAAAGAATTTCAGAGATGGAAAAGACTATATTAGTCATCTAGTTTTTGTTTTGTCTTTTAGCTTGAATCAAGACTAAATTTGTCTCTTTGAAAATTTGTAACATTTCTTCTTGTCCCAATCTTGAGTGCTAAAGCACCAGCCTATTTCTTCTTCCATTAAATAGCCCTTAAGATTCCAGGGGGAAATTATCGTGTCCCCTTCCTCCCTAATCTTTTCTTGTTTGTTTGTTTTAGCTGATCCTCCTATGACATCATCTTTAGGCACTTCACTTCCTAGTAGTCCTCCCCTTAGACTTTCTCCATGTATCTACATCCTTTTGAAAAGGTGACATGGAGAACTAAATATTCCTGATGTGGCCTGCCCTGGATAGAACAAAGTTAGACTGTTACTTCTTTATTTGTGAAAGTTATGATTTATAACAAAGCCCAGGATAATGTTAGATTTCTTGATTGTTGATTATTAAATCACCTTGGTGACTCATATTGAGCTTGCAGTCTACTATGATTCTCAGTCCTTCTTTATTCAGATCAAGGTTTTTCAGACCTACCTTGATGCTTCTTTTTTTTTCAGTTGACTTACTAGATGGGAAGATCAGGGAAATGTTGAAGATATCACATTTGTCTATGACAAAATGTGGGCAAGTCACTTAATCCTATTTTCTTTCATTTCCTCATCTGTCAAATGAACTAGAGAAGGAAATGGCAAACCACTCAAGCATCTTTGCCAAGAAAATCCCAAATAGGGTCATGAAGAGTTAGACATAATTGAAATTGATCTAATAATAATAATAATAATAATAAACAGTGGATGAAGATATGTGGAGGAATACAACTAGCTGAATTGAAAGATTGAACAGTCAAGCCCAAATGAGTAATATTAAATGATTCAATGTTAACTTGAAAGGTGGTCCACTGTTGAATGGTCCTGGTTATCTGTATTTGAACCTGTGCTATATATTGCTTTTATCAATGATTTGAATAAAAGCATGAAAGCATACTTCTCACATTTTCATATGATACAAAGCTAGAAAAGATAGCTAATGTGTATAATGTGTATATCAGAATCTAAAAGATCTTTTTATGCTAGAATATAGTTATGATTCTAATTAAAGTGAAATTTTTTTTTAAGGATAAATATAAAATTTCAAAATTGGGTTCAAAGAAATGAAACTCCCAAGAACAGGATACAGAAGGTTCCTTCTGATTTTTTTTAAGTACTGCAAAGTCATCACTATGGTAATGGTGGCCAAAATAATAAATTTGATGGCCTAATGTCTAAGACTTGATACATGATACTCCTATTGGATTCTTACCTGGTTACATCATAGTTAGAATAGTATGTTCAAATCTACTTATTGTTGTTGAAGTATATTTACAAATACTTTTTATGGAAATGTTATAATGTAAACTCTTTTTGGGTAAGAATTATTTAATTCTCTTAATTTATATCCCCAGTACCTAATATAATTCTTGGCACATAGTAGGTTCTTGTTAAATGCTTGTTGATTGACTTTTAAATTTTAGGAATGAGTGATTGGGATGGTGAAGGCCCTCAAAAGTATTTGATGTGAGAATTCCTTGAAGGTTGAATGTTTAACCTTAAAAAGAAAGCGCTTGAAAGCTGCCTTCAATCATAGGAAGGCCATCATTTGGATATGGGATTAGTCTTTTGTGGTTTCATGCCCCAGAAGGTAGAACCAGAATCAATGGGTCAACATTAAAGACTGATGTTGCTTGATGTAAGGAAAGACTTCCTAACAATGAGATCCATCCAAAAGTGTAAAGGACTACCTCTGGGAATTAAGGGAGGTCTTCATAAGAGGCTGGAAAACCATTTATCAGAAAAGTTGTGAAGTTTTTTTGTTTTTTTTCCCCTCCTCGGTGTCAAGTAAGGGATGGTCTGTATAGCCTCTGAGATCCCACTTGCCTCCTTTCTTTCTGTAATCCTGGATGACTAACTTCTTCTTGGTCCCAGGGGACAGAAGTGTGAGCAATGTGTAGAAATTGAAGCGAAGTAGCTTTTGGCTTGACATAAAGAAAAATCTCCTAATGCTTAGAACTGTCCAAAAGTAGAGGAGGTGCTGGATTCTCCATCAGGGAATATCTTCAATTGAAAAACCACATGTTGGGGATATTATAAAGGGAATTCTTTAGCTTTGATTGTCTAAGTGACCTTTAAAGACTTTTCCATTTTGTTCATTTTGTGAGGTCATGGACTATTTAGGATCGCAGAGCTAGTAAGTAAATAGCAGTCAGAATTTGAATTTATGTCTTCTGTCTTTTAGTCCACAGTCCCCTCTGTCTTTTTTATTTCTCATTTATCTTCCCTTCCTTTTCTTTCCCTTCTAATTTCTCCTTCCCTTCTAATTTTCCCTTCCTTTTAATTTTCCTTTCTCTTTTAATTTTTCTCTTCCTTCTCTTCCCTTCCTTTACCTTCCCTTCTCTCTCCTGTCTCTCCTCTCTCTCTGTCTCTCAACAGATAAATCTATCTTAATATGTGTGTGTGTATATTCACAAGCAAATAAATAAAAATAATTTATTTTTATTTATGTGGCCAGAGAACAGACAGTATTGTACCCTAAGTTTTAACCTGCTAAGAGATGAGTAGAGTGATATAGAGGAAAGAGCTTTAGATTCAGTCAGAGGATTTGAGTTCAGGTTTCAGTTTTTCCATTTTCTATGAACTTGGGCAAGTCATTTAGCCTCTGTTTCTTCCTCTGTAAAATGAGGGGATGGGATGACATGGTTCCTGAGCTTCCTTCTAGCTCTTCTTAAGATTTTTTTTTTTTAAACATGAATTGTGGCCTTTGAGAAAAGAATTCTCCAAAACACTTGATTGGGATGGAGGTGATTTACATTCTTACAATGTACTTTTTTCTTGCATTTCTAGCCATCCCCATAGAGGTAAGAGAAGAGTTATAGGACTTTGTGGGGTTTTTTAAATGTATTTTTACATTTTTAGGGGCAGCTAGGTAGCACCATGGTACATAGAGCACCAGGTCTGGAGTCAGGAAGAGATTCATCTTCCTGAGTGCAAATCTAGCCTTAGACACTTATTAACTGGACAAGTCTCTTAACTCTGTTTACTTCAGTTTCCTTAACTGTAAAATAAGCTGCAAAAGGAAATGGCAAACCACTCCAGTTTCTTTGTCTAGAAAACCTCAAATGAGGTCACAGAGTCAACAACAACAACAAAAATGTATTTTATTCTGTTTCATTGGTTTTATTTTATTTGGGGAGTTTATTATTTGTCCTATTCCTTATTGGAGATGAAATCAATTTTAGAAACTCCTAAAGGTACATACACCTTCGCCCTTTCTCAGTGATTAAACTGCCAGCCAGATAAGAGTATTTACATTTCTTCTTGTAAGCATTTCAAATGACTTGAGGTCCTGTGTCTGCTTGTCTTTTAGGGCACCTAGCCATTGTTCCAGGACCCAAATAACACAGCTCTGAGAATGCTCAGCAAAGGATATAGACTGTGGGACCAGATAGATTCCATTTATGATCTCAACACTTGGTCAGCTCCTATACTGTGGGGGCAGAAGTACTACTTTGGGAGTCAGGGCTTAAATCTCATCTCTGACACTACCCATAGGATTGACCCTTTGGACAAATGACTTAATTTTCTTATAAAATGAGGAGGTGAGTTAGATATTATCCTTTGACTCTCCCTTCTCAACCAGATCATCAAAGGGCAAAGAAGTACTAGAAGTAAGAAATGTCAGCTCCTGATAATATAGTGACTTCAACATGTACATGGTGGTCCAAAAGTCTTAGTGTAGTTTTAAGCTTTTGGACAACTACTCCATTCTAAATGTACTGCATTATTCTGATCTGGGCAATATTCCCCTCTCATCTCACCCCTCCAACCCCCCCCCCAAAAAAAAATAGGAAAAGAGGCTAGTCTGGATGGTCAGTCCCTGGTGATCCCATCCTATTTCTAAGATCCATCCCAGTTTGAACATTATCCTTTTTAGCAGGGCTGCTTCTTAAACTTTTCCCACTCCTATCCCTTTTCACCTGAAAAATTTTTATACTTGGATACATGGATGTATAACAGAGGTATACAAACCAAACAGTTACTGATAATAATCATAATTTTACAACCCCCACATTCAGTTATAAGACCCCATGTGGGGTTGACAACCACAGTTTAAGAAGTTGGGCTTTATAGGAAACTTATAGATTACAACCAATCAGCAAGGCAGGCAGAACTCAAAAAGGAATTAAATTTTAGTAGAGTATAAATTGTGATTAAAGCAGAACCCCATGTTACTTTGACGAATGTTTGCCTCCTAGTTAAAAAAATTTTCTTCATTGTGAATAGAGATTGTTTCTTTTTTCATAGTCGAATCCCTTGCACCTAGCACAGTGCCTGGCAATAGTAGGTACTTAATAAATATATATTGATTTACTAATTGATTCTCTTCCCTTTTTTGTCTTCTGCTTTATAAAAGAGGAAAACAAGGAGGGAAAACTCAGTGGTGATATCCTAAATTAATAAGGAGATCTGAAATTAGGGATTGTTTCATTCTTCATATTTGAATTCACATCACCTAGCACAGTGCCTGGCACATAGTAAATTCTTAATAAATATCTATTACTTGACTGATTGAATCTGTTCCTCTCTTACCTTCTGTTTTATGAAAGGAGAAAATAACCACTGGCTAAATCCTAAAACAAAAAGGAGATATGAAGTTATTTATTCATGAATATATATATATACATATATATGTATTATTAGAAATGTCAGCTCTAAAGAGTGGACAAATATGACTTTTTTTTTTTAGAATGGTAAAGCTGGAAGGCATCTTAAGAGATGGAGCTTGCTTTGTACTTAAGGATGCTCTGGCACAAAAGATCAAATTATTTGCTATATAGAACTAGCAGATCAAGGAATCACAAAAAAAAAAATGAAAGAAGAATATAGAATTGTGCATCTAGAAATGGAAGGAAGCATAGATCATTTAGTGTAACCCCTTTATTTTCCAAGAAACATAGGCCTGGAGGGATGAAGTGATATGCCCAAGGTTAATCAGATAGCAATTAATCAACAAGTATTTACAAGTGCTTGATATGTTCCAGGAACAGGGCTGAATACCCAGGATACAAGCAGGGTGGGGGAAAGCTAATAACAGCCCACATCATATAGGAGTTTGTATTTTAATGGAGGAGACAGCTTATAAATAAATAGGAAAGAAGAAAGATAACTGCAGAGATGAAGGCTTAAATGACTAGAAGAAGTCCTGGCATTGTAGCTAAACAAAATAAGGGGTAACAACAGGTAGAAATGAAAAGGGAGTGCATTTCAAGGATAAGAGGGACAAATTGAAGGGACAGTCTGAAGACTCAGAGATTTGAACCCAGGTCCTGTAAATTGGGGGTGTCAAACTCAAACTCAAAAAAAAAAAAAAAAAAAAGAATCCCTGTGGGCCACCTATTGACTTAGAAAACCACAAATTAGCTTTACCTGTGTTTTGTTATATTTTTATTGATTGTATTAAACAGTTACCAGTTCTGTTTTAATTTGATTTGAGCTATATTCACATAATTTTGAACCCTGTGTTCTCACTCTAAATCTAATGTCCTTTTCCATTCACCAAGCTCCCTGTCCCCAATTTGAATCAGAGGCTGACTACACTCCTCTGGAGGTACAAGCTAATAATAATCATAGCTAACACTGATTTGGTGCTCAATATTATATTTATATTTATAATAATTATGTTTTATATAATTATAATAATTCATAGTAATATTTATAACAAATATTATCTCACTGTTTCCTCAAAACAACATTTCTCCTACTACCATCACACCACCATCACTACTACTATGACCATCCCTATTATTACTGTTACTACCACAATCACCACCACCATTATTACTACAACTACTATTAGTATTACCACTACTACTATTCCCACCACTACTATTGCACTAGTGCTATTACTACTACTCCCACCACAACTAATTCTTCTATCTCTATTATTCCCCTAGTACTACTACTACTACTACTACTACCCCAACCACTATTATTACAATGCCTCCTACTACTACTACTACTACTACTACTCCCCCCACCACTATTATTACAATCCCTACTACTACTATCACTACTACCATTACTATTACTCTACTACTACTATTACAGTACTACTACTACTATTACTACTACTACTACTACTACTACTACTACTACTACTACTACTACTACTACCACCACACCTAACATTTATATAGTGCTTATTTTATGTCAGGCACAGTGCTAAGCATTTTACAATTATTATCTCATTTGATATTTTGAACCCTAGGGGGAAGGTGCTATTATTATCCTCATTTTACAGATAAGACTGAGGCAGATAGAGATAAAGTGATTTTCCCAGGGTCACACAGCTAGTCTGTATTTGAATTCAAATTCAATATTCTATCTGCTATGGCTTACCTGCTTATCTGCTTCCTCCTGACCAGTGAAGGTTCTTTCCCGTGGAGGAGGAAGCAAAAGTTTGGGGATCAGAGCTCTATCCCTCCTCCCTTGTTCTAGGTCCGGTTTCTCATGTTCTGTGAATTCAAGACCAGAAATCAGAGCATTATATGAACAGTTGTCCATAGCTGAGGTTTCACCTTTCATCATATTTGTAAGTCTGTACTGGAAAATTCAGTAAGAAGTAGCTATGTTTATTGCAAATTCAAAATAGTGCATCTCTAATGGAAGAAATAATGAAGGCTGGAAAGGGAAAAATTAGGCAGTATAACAGTCAGGTAGCCAAACAATTAACAGGCTTCTATATACTCAAGAAGGGAACTTTCTCCTGTATGTTGTCTCTTTTCCCATTCCCCCTTCCGTCATCCCCAACCTTCCACACCTTTAAGAGATTTAGAGTAAAGGAAGCTGCAACAGGAAGTAATCCAGACTCATAATCAGCAAATCACATCAGGGTTTGAGTACAATGGCAAGCAGCCACATCATTCTCTAATGAATAAGTGAGCAAGAAGAGGGGTCTGGTGTAAACATGTGGTCTCCTTTTGAAAGGAGTTCATTCATATATTTATCCCCATCACCACCCCCACCCTACTCACTTATTTCTTGGGGGAAGATGCAAACTGCTCTTCAGGCATGATTCCCTGTTTACTAGGATCAGAAATCAATTTCCTTACCATTTATTTCCCTTTGGGGAGGGAAAAAACCTTCTGTGACCTGTTTTTCTTTCCTCTTTTCCCTACCCCCCCCCATATGGTAGGCTTCTGGAACCAAAAGGAATTAACTCCCATTTTCCTAGGAGTCCCATTCTTGTTTGTTCTTCCTATTGGGTGGCCCAGCCCCAATGGGTGAGGTTTTTGAGGTCAAGTGCAAAACTCATCTATCAGATGTCTGGTTTTCACTGAGAGGGAATTGCTTAAGGAACAAAAATCACTTGCTTGCATTTACCTCCGTCTGTTAACAAATATTTTATTCCTGCTCTGTTTCTTGTTAGGAGCAGCTTGAAGGAGGGATTTATTATCTGAAAATAAATCCATTGTACTGTGAGATTCTAACCCCCCCCCCTTTTTTCTAGTTTTCTCTTCTCTTGTTCCCCTTTTAGAAATATAAAAAAAATTACTTTAAATTTTAGGCCAGTTCCTAAGAAAATGTTGGCTAGAAGAGAATTGTTCCCTGAGAACAAAGAATTTCTTTGACAACTACCCCAATATAAATTGTATGGAACTTGAGTTCAGGTTTCCCTCAGATGCTTGCTGCCCTTGTGAACTTGAGAAGCTCACTTTGTCTCCATGGCCACCACTTTCCCCATTTGTCAAAAGAATGAATTAGACTAGGCTTTTGAGTTCCAGAACTATGTTCCTATGATCTAAAATAACAGAACATGGATGAGTATTGAGCAAGAGCCAGACAAAAATTATTAGAATTATACTTCTGGTGCCAAGGTAGCAGAGTGAGGAAGGAACCTTTTGAAGCCCTCCTGAAATTTCTTCCAAACAATGAGAAAACTGCCTCAAATGATTTAGGAACAGAGAAGCAGCTTACCAGCCTAGCAGAAAAGATCTGTCTCAATGGGAGGATCAAGGTCTAAGAACAGCATTAACAACAGTAGTCAGCCTCAGAGAAGGGGCCTGACTGTCTGGAGCAAACCACCAGTGAACCCTTTCCCCCAGTTTCTGCAAACCTAGGAGGCAGCCTCCCAAGCAAGTGAGCAAGATGTACAGCAAGGTCCCATCCCCAAGGCCTTGATCCCAGTAGTGACCAGTAGGAAAGCCCCTCCCTCAGGCTGTTCAACAGCAAGAGCCTGACTCTGGGACCTACCAGCAGAGAGGTCCTGTTTTCATAGCAAGTCAGTAGCAGGGCCCAACTCCTTGGACAGACCAGCAACTTAACACCATACCCAGAAGAAGACAATAGGGAGACTCCTTCCCTCAGGACAAAGCGGAAGAGAAGCCTTCCTTCCAGAGAAAGAAAGCAGCTCTGCCCTGAAGCCCAGTAAAAGCTAGCAATAGGACCCTGAGCTCCAACATGAAAAGCTTGGGATAGTGTAGGACCAGAGCCCAACTCTCACATAAAAACACTCACAAAAAAGACAGAAAAAAATGGACAAAAAAAGCAAACCAAAAAAAGAGCTTGGACTATAGAAAGTTACTATGGTGCTAAGGAGCATCAATGTATAAACTTAGAAGAGGAAAAAAACATAAAAACAACTAATTGTTAAGTCTCAAAGAAAAATGTAATTTGGCCTCAGTCCCAAAGTGACTTCTTGGAAGAGGATTTTGAAAAGCAAATTAGAGAAGTAATAGAAAAATTGAGGGAAAGAGAAATGGCAGTATTGCAAGAGAATCATGAAAATAGTGTCAATGACATGGGAAAAGTTATATAAAAATTTACCAAAGAAAATGATTCCCTAAAAAATAGAATTGGCCAAATGGGGAGAGGGAGAGTAAATTTAAAAAACTCACCAAAGAAAATTATTCCTTAAAAATTAAAAATTGAACAAGTGGAAAGTTATGACTATGAAATATTAAGATACAATAAAACAAAATAAAAAGTTAAAAAAAAGTGAGCAAAGAAAGAAGAAAATATGGAATTTCTCATTGAAAAAAACAACTGACCTAGAAAATAGATTCAGAAGAGATAATATAAGAATTATTGGACTTCCTGAAAGCCATGATTGGGGGGAAAAAAATCCTGGACATCTTTAAAAATTTTTCAAATTATTAAGGAAAGTTGTCTGATATAGTAAAGCTATAGGGCAAAATAGAAATTTAGAGAATCCATTGATCATCACCTGAAAGAGTTCCCGAATTGAAAACACCCAGGAACATTGTAACCAAATTTCAGAGCTCACAGATCAAGGAGAAAGTGTTGCAAGTGGCCAAAAAGAAACAATTCAAATATCATGGAGCTATGTCAGGATTAACAGGATTTGGCAGCTTCCATATTAAAAACCTGAAGGCTTGAAATATGATAAACCAAAAGGAAAAGAAATTAGGATTACAATCAAGGATCATCTACCCAGCAAAATTGAATATAATCTTTTGGGGGGTCGATGGGGAGAAAATGAGAAGGAGAATGGACATTTAACAAAATAAAGGACTTTCAATCATTTCTAATTAAAAGCCCAGAGATTAATAAAAAGGTTGACATCCATATACAAGTCTCAAAAGACAGGTTAAAAGATTTTTAAAAAGAAATAAGAAAGAGAAAATATAAAAATTCAGTAAGGTTAAGCTATTTATATGTCTATATAGCAAGATAATATTTGTAATTCTTAACTTTATTTTGATAAAAGTAATTAAAAGGAATATATGTAGACAGAGGTTATGAATAAAGGTGACTTAGATTGGATAACACCTCCTAAAAAAACAGAATAAAGGGGTGAGAGAAGATTGTATTGGAAGGAGAAGGGGGAGGGGAATTGAGTAGAATAAATTATCCCATATAACAGAGACATAAAAGAATATTATTTTGGAGAAGGATATTCATATAGGGAGAAGTAGCAGGCAAAGCTTAAAAATTGGCTCACAGAGGGAATAATGTACACACTTGGTTGGATATAGAAATCTATCTTACTCTAAAAGTAAGTAAAAAGGAATGGGGATCATAGAAGGAGGAGAGGGGACTTATAAAAGGAAGGATATATTGGGGAAGATGGTGATCAGAAGGAAAACACTTATAAGGAAGGAAAGGATGGGGTGTAAGAGAGAGAGAGGGATAAACAGGTGAAAATAGACTAGAGGGAAATACACAATTATCATAACTATAAATGTGAATGGGATTAACTCACTTATAAAACAGAAGAGGATAACAGAATTTTATGTTGTTTACAAGAAACATTTAAAGCAGAGAGATATGCACTAGGTAAAAATAAGAGACTAATTCTCCAAATGATAAATGGTCAAAGGATATGAACAGATAATTTTCAGATGAAGAAATTAAAATCATTTACAGTCATTTAAAAAATTCTCTAAAATCATTATTGATTAGAGAAATGCAAATTAAGACAACTCTGAAGTACCATTATACACCTCTTAGACTGGCTAAGATGACAGGAAAAGATAATGATGAATGTTGGAAAGGATGTGGGAAAACTGGGACAATAATACATTGTTGATGGAGTTGTGGACTGATCCAACCATTCTGGAGAGCAATTTGGAACTGTGCCCAAAGAGCTATCAAACTGTGCATACCCTTTGATCCAGCAGTGTCTCTACTGGGCTTATACCCCAAAGAGATCATAAAAAAGAGAAAAGAATCTATGTGCAAAAATGTTTGTAGTAGTCCTTTTTGTAGCAGCAAGGAACTGGAAACTGAGTGAATGCTCATCTGTTGGAGAATGGCTAAAGAAGTTATGGTGTATCAATGTTATGGAATATTATTGTTCTATAAGAAACAATCAGCAGGAGGATTTCAGAGGCCTGAAGAGATGTACATAAACTAATGCTAAGTGAAGTGAGTAGAACTAGAACATTGTACACGGCAACAGCAAAATTATATGATTATCAATTCTGATGAATATGGCTCTTTTCAACAGTGAGATGATTCAGGCCAGTTCCAAAAATCATGTGATGAAGAGAACCTTCTGCACCCAGAGCGATGACTATGGGGATTGAGTGTAAATAACAAAATAATATTTTTACTTTTTTGTTGTATTTTACTTGCATTTTGTTTTCTTTCTCATTTTTTCCCTTTTTGAGCTGATTTTTCTCGTGCAGCATGATAATTGTGGAAATATGTATAAAATAATTGCATATATTTAACGTATATTGGATTACTTGCCATCTAAGGCACAGGGTTGAGAGGAGGGGAAATTTTGGAACACAAGGTATTGCAAAAGTCAATGTTGAAAATAATATATGCACATATTTTGAAAATAAAAAGTAAGGGGCTGGAGTAGAATATATTATGCTTCAGCTGAAGCAAAGAAAGTAGGGGAAATAATCATGATCTCAGCCAAAGCAAAAGTAAACAAATCTAATTAAAAGAGATTTAATAAAAAGAAGAAAAGTATATGTTGCTGAAAGTTTCCATAAACAGTTAAGTCATATCAGTACTAAATATATATGCACCAAATAGTATAGCATCTAAATTTTTGAAGAAACAATTGTATGAGTAGTGAGGGAACCTCAATTTTCCCCTCTCAGAACTAAATAAATCTAACCAAAAATTAAACAAGAAACAAATTAAGGAGGTGAATAAAATTCTGGAAAAGTTAGATATGAGAGATTGTCAGAGAAAATTGAATGGTAATAGAAAAGAATTTAACCTTTTCTCAGGAATATATATCATCTACACACACACACACACACACACACACACACACACAAAATAACCATGTATTAAGACATAAAAACCTCACAATCAAATGCAGAAAAACAAAAATAGTAAACTCATCCTTTTCAGATCATAATGCAACAAAAATTTAATAGTGGATAATGGAGAGACATTAAAAATTAGTTGGAAATTAAACATTTAATCCTAAAAAAAAAAAAAGTGTGTCAAAGAACATTCATAGTAACTTCTCCCATCTCCCTTCTCCTTTCTCTCATGATTTCATCACTGTGGAAAACTCTGGAGTAGGAAACTATCTCTATTAATGGAGGCTGACACCTTCCCTGTTGGGAAGTTGCCTAGGGCACTGAGAGATTAAATGATTCAAGAATTTTGTAGCAGATATATAGCAGAGATAGGACCTTCCTGCCTCAGAATCCTACTCTCTATCTGTGCTACCATGTTGTCTCTTTTCCTGATATTTTCTTTTATTTGTATATAGAGATAGAGCTAAGGACTAGATCTGTGATTTCACTGGTATTAGGAATGCCCATAGGGGAAGAAGCTCTCTCTACTAGTAGAGGCGGACATCTTCCTGGTAACTTATGATCTAGGGAACCCAGTGGTCTAGGGCCACTCTTTGTAACTTTTGGTTTAAGGCACTAAGCAGTCTTTGGTCACATGCAGGTATATGTCAGAGATAGCACTGACGTCCTTCTTTCTATCTGTCATACCAGGGCTCCTTCTTGGAGAGGAGGATATGTGGAAAGCACAAGGGAAAGGAAACAATAACACTCCCCAGAATAAAACCCCATGGAATCCCATATAGGAAAGTTGGCCCAGTGGTTGCAGACATCATTCCCATTGGACTGGTCACCTTACTTCTCCCACAAGCATGATCTTGCTCTGTGATGCTTGAGTTTCTATTACAGGGAACTGTCTGGGAACAGTTTGCCAGCCCCAGGTTGCAACTTGCCTTTTATCTCTAATATATCCATTATGGAGGAGAAGGAAAATAATTTCTTTGTGGTTAAAGCTCAATTTTAAGCAACTGTGATACCAATTAAGTTTTCCGGAAATCTGTCTTATCCTTGAGGAATTCAATTCCAAGTGTGGGCTGAAAGGGCCCATCTCTGAGCTACGGGAGAGAAATGGGGCCCAAGGGAAAGCTGCTCTTCTGACAAGCTGCTTTTTGTTATCTTTCAGAAATCCGGAATGGAAACCTGAAGGCCATTTTAGGCCTTTTTTTCAGCCTATCCAGATACAAGCAACAGCAGCAGCAGCCCCAGAAACAACCTCACTCATCTCAGCCAGCAACTGCCGTGGTCTCACAGCTGGCCACATCTCCCTACCAGAGTCAGGTCGGGGCACCGCAGCCTCAGCAGGTGCCGGCTAACCCCCAAACCCAGTGCCAGCCGCACCCACCAACTTCACATCAGCAGTCAAAAGCACAGCCAGAAATGCAATCCAGGTGGGACTTCCCTCTTTTTTAAACCAGTTATCTTGATTTCTGTCTATCATGCAATATGTTCTTCTTCTAATGGTATTCAGGGAGAGCGGTTCTTGGTAGTCCATGAGAAAAGACTACAATAGAAGTGGAGAGAACAAGCCAGTTTTATGTGACTTGGTGGGATTGCTCATTTTTATGAGTCAGGGTACCGGCTGGTTCAGCTCTAAATACTGTGCCTTTCAAATTCGTACCAGCATGTATTAAAATAGCCTTTATAATAACTTCAGAGAAGCTCTTACCCCAAATATATGTAAAAGAGAAATGTATTACAATGAAAAATGGTAGTTGAAAACAAAAACTTTCCTTTGGAAAAGCAGCTGGGCTATTCTGGGAAAGACTGGGAAAAAGCAGTCTTAAATTTCAAAATCTGCAATTATGAATTGGAATCCTGTCTCTTCCATTTATCAGCTATATGGGCTTGGTCAAGAGAATTAACTTCTCTTAACCTCAGTTTGCTCATTTGTGAAATAGGAATAATAATGCTTTCCCATTCTATCTCCAGGGATGTTAGGATTTAGGACTAGTTCAGTTCCTTCATTTAATAGTGGACTAGATAGAAGCCCAAGAAGGTGAAGTTATTTACATAAAATCACAATTAAGTGGTAGAATTTGAATTTGAATCCAGATCTCCCTGAGGACCAAACCAGTGCTCTTTCCTAAACCACATGACTTCTCAACTGTCTTTTTGGGTTATAACTTCTGCTTGTTTATGAGGATCAAAAAGGTATTGTGTGTAAAGCATTTTATTAAAATACTATTATTATTATTACTGGTTTTACCTCTACCTTGATTATATACACACACACAAATGTGTGTCTGTGTGTATATATATGTATACCCAATTTTATTTGAATATGTATTTAGAAAAATAGAAATAAATATAATAATATGCAATATGTTATAATGGGTAGCTACCCAGGTAGCACAGTGGATAGAACACTGGGCTTAGAATTAAGCCCATATTCCTGAGCTCAAATCTGTCTTCAGATACTTACTAGCTATGTGACTCTGTACAAGTCACTAAAGCCTGTTTGCCTCAGTTTCTCATCAGTAAAATGAGCTGGAGAAAGAAATGGCAAACCACTCTAATATCTTTGCCAGGAAAACTCCAAATGGGGTGACAAAAATTTGAACTTGACTGAAATGAGTGAACAACAACATTATAATATATAATAAATAGATATAAATAAAAATATATAGTCATATATGTATATAGCTAGGACAATATAAGCATATAACATGTATTTTTATATACAAATACACATGTATACAAATGATACATATATGGCTCACATACATATATGGTGTATCTTATAAAAGCAATAGGTTAATCCGATACTCATGTACCTAGGAAAAGAAAGATTCCTTGTTGCTTAGTCAGAATCTAAAATAATTTATACAGAAATTAAGGCTGTAGTTGCCATATTGAATAAAAGCCACTGATTCTCCATCCCACATTGTCTCTCTGAAGATGGGAGCACCAAAAGACCATTGATATAACTTTGTTTCTCCAACTGTAATCCAAAAGTAGGGGCCATGTCCTCGAGCATCCTAGCTTTCCTCACAAATCCACAGTGAAGGATCCATCATCTATCGGATTATTTGAACCTTGCTTTGAAGTTATTTATATTCTCATTCTCGGACACCCCTTGGAGGGTGACATATAAAAGTTTCCAGCTTTTTCTATGAATTGTACAAAGGAAGAGAAAGAGAAGGCAGCTTTTTAATGAAAAGCCACCAGGATACCACAGTTAGATCCTCACAACATCAGTATGATATTTCACACTTAACCATTCTAAAGGAGATGTTGTCATGTTTCAGCTCTTCTCATGACCCACACACCAGACATGTGTGCTTTTGTAGTGGTTTCTCATTTTGTTTTCTTTTAGGAGCCATATGCCATTTCATAAATTAGATTATGACATTATGATTTCTTTTAGAGTCCATAACATAAGGACAAGTACCCATGGCTTTTTCTCTTCTTTGGCTATATGTGCACAACAAGATATTCAAATTTAGAAATATGCACAATTTTTCAAGTTCGTTTGGGTTTTTTCAGTTGTTTACCATCCCTAAATACCCTTTACATGTGGGAAAAGCTACAAGTATCATTTTAGATTATTTTCAAGACAGCTAAACTAAGTTCAAGTTATTTGATATGTACCCTAGGCTTAGGTAATATTCATCACAGAGGAGCAAATAATCTTCCCTATTTCTTGATCAACGTTTGATAGACAATACATTTTAGCTGTTCAACCTGTTTGGTAGATGATAAGTTTCCATTCAGAAACAGCAAGAGGTATCAAAATGAACTTCAGCCTCAGAATCAGGAACACCTGGATTCCAGTCCCATCTCTCACATACTGGCTGTCTGAACCCAGACAAATCTCTTTAACCATCTCAGGCCCCTCTCCAAAATAAGAAGTTCCATAGAAAGTACCAACCTATTTTTGTAGAAGCAATTTCCTCACCAGGATTTCCCTCAGCTGAAGGACAAATATAGTCCAAAAACACAAGTTGAAAAGCTTTCCACTTAAATGACTATTTTCACACCCTTGAGTGCAAAAATGATAGAAGCTTATGATGTTTATAAATTTGTTTGATAGCAAAAATCCCTCTCATATTTTTGAAATTCTCTATGGCAGCTCTGAAAGAGACATCCAAATCTCTATACTTTATAAGTGTAATAGCTTGACAGTTATATTTGTCTTCAGGTTCCCCATTGAAATAGTAGTGGTTAGTAATATAAATACTTAGAATAAGTACATATATATGTTTACATATACCGGCAAGGAAAAATAATTTGATATTAATTTAATGGAAATTGATCAGATTGGTGAAATCAGATCCCAGTGACTCAGTGGTGATAGAGAAATATAGTAGAGAGAACAGGGATTTGGAATCAGAGGGCCTGGATTTGAATTTTGTCTCTTGTCTATTACCTGTTTGAACTTGAGCAAGATATTTTACTTTTCCAGACCTCTGTTTAATCAGCTGTAAGAAAAGTAGAATGGATTCCATGACAAGTGAGGTTCCTCTTACTTCTAAATTTATGAGCCAAATTTTTTTAATTTAAAAAGGTGTTTTTAAAATTAAAAAATATATATTTTTAAATTAAAAATAAATAAATCTATGAGCCACTGAGGTAAAGAGAGAAAACTAGACATGGGCCATTTCCATCCATCACCATTGTCCTATAAGTTGTGACTTATTTGGGTTACATATCTACTTTCTACTCACTTATCTCTTCTACTTTTTTTTCTCTTTCCCTATTGTGCAGTGCATCATCCAGGGACCCATCTCAAAGCAAACTCATCCGGTTCACTCTGGGTCAGAAAAAAACCTCTAGGTTAGAGTTTCTTCCTATTCTGCAAAGCATGGTTTAACCCAATCGCCTTTACCCTCTGCTTTTGCCCAGTTTCCTTTTGGATTTCCCTCTCGATTGCATGTTTGGAATTCAGGTTAACAAAAAAGATGGTGATTCTGATTACACGGGATCAGAGAGCTGCTAAAACTGACAGTAGGAAAAAAGAGGTATTAAAAAGTGGGTCTGTTTCTGTTGCTTTGCTTATATTTATTTTAATTTAGCTTCTAATTTTGTGTGTTCTTCCCTCCCCCCCCCCTTCCTTACTCTACTTCTACTTTGCTATGCTCTGGTATCTTTGACACTTTTATTTTCTATGGTTAAGCTACCTAAAAAGTGGTTGACATTTTTTCTGGGGCAATAAAGATTTGAAACTTGGATCTAATAGGTAAGATGAGATTAAATCTCAAAGCAAACACATGTCTTCTTTTTGTACCCTGATGCACCAAAGCCAAGAACATCTAATCTCTCTGCAGATCAATAAAAAGCACAACTTTCTGCTTTTTCCTGGATTCCTACCTTGACTTGCACACTATGTCTTAGGCTACCTCACAGTACTTGGGAATACCATTCAAATCATTCTTCATTTGATTTGGTCTTCTGTTATTTGTGTTATTACTTTATGTACTTTGTTCTCCAGTTGAAGAACCTTTACTCCAAATGTCCCATGGGGCATTTTATTAGATGAATTTTTCATTGTTATCATTTGAATTTATCTTCCTTAAAATTTACATTTTAACCTGGAGTGCCCCAAGAGTTTGGAGTGTTGTGGTGGTGGTTGTTTTAACAGGCATAAAACCAATTTGGAATCCAAGTGATAGTCCAGACTTATTTTTGGTGTCAATAGGAGGCTTCTTTAACCAGAATTGACTGCTTTAAAAAGTCTCATGCCATTCAAATAAATGATTTTGATTCTGGACATTCCCAAGATAAAGGAGTTCCTCACACATTGCTGGTAAAGAAACATCATGGTACAATATGGATGGATTGTAAATATCCTTCTGAGAATAGATCAGAACATTTTTGTGTAATGGTGCCCAGTTAAGACTGAAAAAAACCAAGAGGATTCTGAATGTACTCTTCCTAGGCAAGACAATGGCAGAGACGATTGCTGATGCCCTTGACAATGACTGTGTAAGCCAAAATAAAGACAGAAAGAATACACATATCCCTAGAATGTCATTATGTTCTCAGATCTAGCAGGTGTCTTGAATGCATCTTTTATGCACTGTATTTTCTTCGTGAGTTGAACTGTTGCATTGGACACTGCAGATTTAAACTTCTCATGAGTATCTTAAGGAAAGAAATTGGTAGGGAAAGGAACATAAGCCTGCATGCAAAAAGGGGGATGTGGTTATAATGTGGAATTTTAAATGGAATGATGTTTGGAGAAAGGCCTTCTCTGCTGGACCTCCTACAAGTTTCCAAGAATATGCATTACAAGCTGCCGCCCTTCCTATGCTGGATTCTTCCCATCCTTAACCTTTGTGGGGTAGTGGGCAAAAAATGCTCCTTGCTTACAAGCGTGTTGGACAAGGGAGAAATCAGTAGCGCCTGCAGGTTGCATACATACAGTAACAGTTTTATAGTCTTTTCTGCACTCTGTGCAGATTGAAGAAATCAATGGTAACTTTTAACAGATGATATTTCTTTCCTTTTCTGTTAAGTCACTTCCCTTGCATTTAACTAAAAAAGCAACAGGTGGGCTTTAAAATGCCTATATATGTTCCTAGTCATTACGTAAGTTTTTGCTTGGTAATGCAGACAGATCCCTGTTAGTCAAATTTCCTTGAAGAATGAGTTATCCAGACATGCTTCCTACTATGAGCAATATGCAGTTTATTTTTTCCCTCTGACTTGCTTTCCTTTCTCAGCACAAGGGGAAATGCTTCTAGCAGCTGCTGCTTTGATGGTACCTGTCACATGAGGGCAGAGCGGAGAGAGATGCTCTGACATGAGCAGCAATTGCTCTCAGTCAAGTGGTTGGCAAAAATACCCATCGTGCACCAAGAAAAGTGAATGCCTTCTTTGAAATGTGGGAGCAGTACTTGAGGGTCTCTATGACAAGACTGACTTGTTTCTGGCACTAAAGAAAAACTCGGAGCTGACAAAAAAAAGATCACCACCTGAGTTTACACCTAAGAATTAGGTAGAAAACACCTTCATGCACCGGTGAAAATTGTGTCCACCATAAAATAAAATCAGCAGAGTCGGCAATTAATCATGTGGGAACCAAGGTAGTGCAAATGGGGAAAGTACTTTAGAATAACAGTCTAACAGCTGGAGTATGATCTCATAATTTGAGACCTACCCTCAGGTTGAAAGCATAGATTATGAGAACCAGCACTAGGTACACCTCCAGGGATGGTGATCTGATTCTGGCTACTTTTCTCTATTTTTCTGAGATATTCTTTCATAGAAAACACCATGCACTTTATGATAGAGAAACATGAAATTGACTTTGTGGCCCAAAGAATCCCTTATCTGAATGGTTTGAAGGCTTTATCCTTTTCAGAACTTCTGAGAATGATTGTTGTAGGATTGCTTTTGGAAGGAGACATGTTCTGTTCTAAATCCTCGATTGTTTATATAGATAACTGAAAGGAACTGAGAAAATGGCCTGAATTAGAAGTATTTGTAGTTGATGAAAACTCGGTCCGAGCTTGGACTAGACTTTGAGAGTGAATAAGTTAATAAGGCACCAGTCCTGGAAAGGTCTTTGCCTTTAAACTATTGCTTATTCCTTCTTTAAGGTTAATGAATATGTTGAGAGTCTTGCCAGGGTGATGGTATTGTCAGAGGATAGAAGGGGACATATATGAGTGATGATGTTGCAAAAGTGAAATAAATAGACAAGAGCTTGGATGGTGAGGTGTACAAGGTTGCAAGCCTGAGGGACTGCAAGGATTATGTTGCCTTCTATAGTGATAAGGAAGGTAGGAGATAAGAATAATTTAGGGGAAAAGATGATGAGTTTAGTTTTGAATACATGGAGTCTAAGATATCTACTGGACACCTTTTTTGAGATGTATGAAAAGCAAATGGAGATGTGAGATTGGAGGTCAACTGAGAGTTTGGGGCAGGCGAATCCATCAATGTCAACTTTGTAAGTAAATCCATGGGAGCAAAAAAATTCACCAAGTGAAATTGTACAGAGGACGAAGGGGACTCATAGGCAGAATCCTGAGGGACACCAGTGGTTAGAGGTGTGATCCAGAGGAGGATTCAGTAAAGAAAACAGAGAAAAAGTGGTCAGTTGGGTAGAAGAATTAAGAAAAATAGTGTACCAAGGAGAAGAGAGTGATCAGTAGAGCCGAAGGCTGCAGAGAGACCAAGAAAAATGAGGATTAAGAAGAGATCATTGGATTTGTCAACTCAGAGATCATTAGTAATTGTGGAGATCAGTTGTGGTCAAATGATAGAGTCAGAAGCTGGATTGTAAGGAGTTCAGAAGAGAAAGAGAATAGAGAAAATAGAGACTTCTATTGTAGATGATTTCTTCCAGGAGTTTAGCTACAAAGGGCAGAAGAGATACAGGAAAGTCACTTAAACTAAGCCTTAAAAAAGCTTGTGAAACCAAAAGGAAGAAGTTAAAAAAGGAGTACATTTTAATCATGGGGAATAATTCCTTAAAAGTAATGGAAGTGATATATGCAATTTTGCATTTGAGGATCAGCAAATAGACTCATGAAAAGAGGGGAGTCCTTCAGGTGACTAAGACTTGCTACAAGCATTCATTTAGAGGCTGCTTCGGGCAGTTCTTTCTGGAACTAGAGATAAAAGATCAAAACCTTACTTTGACACCTCCCTTCAAACTAAAGGCATTTAGCATAGTTTACTAGCACCAACATCAGAGATCCTCCTGTGAGGATGATGGTGCTGAGTCTGGAGTCAAGAAGACCTGAGTTCAAACTTGACCTCACACATTTACTTAAAAGCTGAGTGATCCTGAGCTAAGTCAATTGACCTCTGTCTGCCTCAGTTTCCTCATTTGTAAAATGGGGGTGTTATTAGTACCCACCTCTGGGAGTTGTTGTGAGCATCAAATGAGGTGATAATTATAAAACACTTAGCACAGTGCCTGGCACATAGTAAGCACTATATAAATGTTAGTTATTATTGTTGTTGTTAACACTCATTGGGAACTGTCTGAGTCAAATGTTTGTTATCACCGTGTGCTGTTCACCAGAAAGATTCGGTTTCTCAGTTGGGAGAGACCTGCAGCAAAACTCTGTTAATTATACCATCACCTCCTCCAATTACCCTAAAACTGCTATAGCCTTGAAAAAAAAATTCCTCCTCCCCGCTTGCCTTTACTACCTTGTATCATCTTTACAACTGGCCTTTATGGCAGCAATTGACTTCCTGCTAGGGACAAAAGAAACCCCCAATGGAGGCAAATCTTCCATGCTGTGGGGGAATAATCTTGAGTTTTTAGAAAAAATGTGTTTCCGCCTTCCCTTGTCCGAAGCCACTCCCACAGAATTGCTAAGAGTCTCAGCAATATAAATTTTTATGGCCCCTCACCCGGCCGCGTTCTGTTCCTCTGCAGCCATCTTTCTCGCTCCGCCACAAGGAGATGTTTAGAGAGGGTGCCCGCACCCGCGGATGCGCTTACTTGATGCTTTCCGACTGTGGTCCTCCTTGTCTGGGCTCCACAATTTACACGGAAAGAGATGGTTACACGCTCTGAGAGTGTAGCGCTCAGCATTATCTCTCCATCTAATGAAAGGCGGCCGCGGTCTGCGGCGGGTGAGCTTGCTCTGCAGAGCTCTAATTACTGGAAACGACCAGCCGGGAAACTCCCAGGCTGAAATGCTGGCTTAGAGGGGCTGTGTCTCCGGCAGTGAAAAGAGCTCTAGACTTAAACTTGTTACGGCCTAGCCTAAAGTCTTGCCTTTGATGCTAGCTAGGTGATCAGGAGCAAGTCATTTAATTTCTCAGAACCTTCATTTTTTCAACTGTAAACTAATAACACCATTTGCTGGTCTATGTCATGTGCTGCTGACTGGAAGTCACAAATACAAATGAGATGATATATACTGGTGGATTTACATATGCAAATGAATTGTGCTGATCAATTTACATATTCAAATTATGTGATGCCAATTAGGTGGTATATGCAGATGAGACCACACATGCAAATAAAACAATATTTGCTGATGAATTTACATACGCAAATGAGGTAATATATGCCAGTGAGATTACATGGGCAAATGAGATAATATACACTGGCTAATTTACATATGCACGTGAGATAATGTATGCTGTAGGTTGTGTAAGCCAATGAGACCACATATGCAAATGAGATGCTGATGGATTTACATATGAAAATGAGATATGTCAGTAGATTTACATATGCAAATGAAATAGTATGTACCAGTGGTGTGGTGTAGTGCTTACCAATGAGACCACATATGCAAATAAGATCACATGCAAATGAGATCACATGAAAAATAAAAAATCAATCAAATCACTTATTGAGTGCTTACTATGAACCAGACTCTTCTAAGTGTTCAGAATACAAAGAAAAGCAAAAACACTCTTGCCCTCAAGAGGCTCACAACATGTAAGGAGGACTAGATATATACAGGAGCTATATAGAGTCTCAGAGGGGGTAGACACTGACCTCTGGGGAAGGGGGAGAGGCATTGGGAAGGACCTCTTGGAGAAGGAAAGATTTGGGAAGAGACCTGAAGGAAGCTCTGGGAAACCAAGCAATAAAGTTTAGGAGACGGAAGTTTTCAGTCACGAGGACACAAAGTGTAAAGTGTTTGGAGATGGAAGATGTAAAGTCCTGTGTGTAAAACCACTGGAACAGAACTAGAAAGAGAATGGATGTCAATGAAAAATAAGAAAGGGGTGGAGAGTGCCCTGTAATCAAGAGGACCCAAGTTCAAATTTGGTCTTGGACATTTACTAGCTATGTGACCCTGAGCAAGTCACTTAACCCTGAATGCCTAAAAAAGAAGAAAAATTAGAAAGAGGAGGAAAAAGATCAGGAGAAGGCTGAAAAGGAGGGAGTTGGGTTATAAAAATCTTTGAATACCAAACCAAGTAATAACTAGCCACTAGAGTTGATAGCAAAAGGTGCTCAGACATATCCCTTAGGTAATGACTCTAGAATGTGAGTGAAGAATGTTTGGAAAAGGGGAGAAACTTGAGGCAGAGATACAAATGGGGTTTCTTGTAGTTGTTGAGGTGATGAAGGAATGAATTTGGGTAGTAATTATGTCAGTGGAGAGAAGGGAACTTACATGTGATAGAAATGATAAAATTTGGCTCCATGGAATGAGCAATGTAGTTATAAGTCTGAGGGATTGGGAGGGTCCTGTAAATGTCACTTGTCTTTAACCTTATTAGTGAAGGGACTCCTTCACTAACATCCTCAGAGAAGGTATGAAGAAAAGATACAAAGTTCCAGCAGAGTCAATCATCTTATGAGCATCTTTCCTAAAATCAAAAATTGAGATATATATTTGAAAGAAAAGTGAATGATTGTCTTTAATCAAATAGATAATATTCTAGGAAGAGCTATACATATTTAGCCAGTCACAGTCTGAGGAGACAGATTTCAGTTGTAAAATCTCTAAGGAATACATTAATTAGATATTGAAAGAAGGTATTTATATGTACTAGTGTTTCCCAAGTAGTCCATTTGTTTCCATTTCAGGTGTCTGAGTTTCTGTTTGGTAATTCTGTCTTATAAATTATGATGATTTCTCAATTTCTGTGTTGTCCTTTAGATTAAGCATCTCCTTTAATAACTGAGGCAATAGTTTGACACCCACATCCTTTTTTATGATTCCATATTTCTTAATGTATCCATGATTAGAAATTGGTTGACAATGAAAGAATATACAACCAAGACAAAAAATGAAATGAATTTTAGGAGGGACACTGATAAATTGCAGTTTTCCAAAAATAACAGTTATGATGGTGAAAGAACTGGAGAAAAGACTATATAAAGATTAGTTAAAAGAACTAAGGATTGTTAGCATGGAGAAGAGAAGGCTTGGGGGTGCTTGATAGCAGTCTTTAAGAATACGAAGTCCCGTTGTGTGAATAGAAAGATTAGATTTGTTCTTCTTGAAGTCTGGACAAAACTAAGATGAGAGAGTAGAAGTTAAAGAGAGGGAAATTTATACTTGACATAAGGAAAAGCTTCCTTTTTTTCCTCAATAGTATTTTATTTTTCCAAATACATGTAAAGATAGCTTTCAACATTCATTTTGATAAGGTTTTGAGTTCCAAATTTTTTCTCTCTCCCTCTCTTCTTCCCAAGACAACAAGCAATATGATAGAGGTTATACATGTACAATCATGCTAAACATATTTCTTTATTAGTCATGTTGTGAAAGAAGTATCAGAATAAAAGAGAAAAACCAAGATAAATAAAAAACAAATTTAAAAAAGGGAAAATAGTATGTTTCAATTGACATTCAGCCTCCATAATTCTCTTACTGAATATGGGTGCCATTTTCCATCCCGAGTCCATTGGAATTGTCTTGGATCACCGTATGGTTGAGAAGAGCTTGGTCTGTCATAGTTGATCATCACATAGTGTTGCTGTTTACTCTGTACGGTATTCTTCTGGTTCTGTTCACTTCACTCATCATCAGTTCGTGTAAGTCCTTCCAGGTTTTTCTGAGAATATCCTGTTCATCATTTCTTATAGAGCAATAATATTCTATTACATTCATATACAATAACTTATTCAGCCATTCCCCAACTGATGGGCACAGGATAACCTTCCTAACAACCACATTTATCACAGTGAAGTCTGGGCTGTTTGGAAGATCCTTTCTGACCAACGATGATAATGATGTAGAAAGGATTGTCGCTCAAGTATAGGGTACAAGTATCCCTTCCAAACAACTCTGATTCTAAGATTCTTTGAACTTCATATTTTTAAGCACTGCCTTATTTTTTTTTTTCAGAGAAAACACTCTTAAATGTTTTTTTTTCTAAAAAAAAAAATAAAACCTTTTGAAGTTTATGTTTGGGCTTTGATTTATTCATTCAGTAAGTATCTAGGATATTCTAGTCATTGGATTAGGTACAAGACATACAAAGACAAAAAAATGAAACAGTCCCTGCCCTCAAGGAGTTTCCTATCAATTGCCATGCTTATTTCTAGCCCCTGATTATTTGCTGTGGTTTGCCTAGACAATTTTAAACTTCTCCAAACCCAGTTAGCCTTGTTCTTTTTTCCTGCATGGTTCTGGCTCACTCTCCTAAGCTACCTCTCTACTCCCTTTCTTTCACCAGACCAAATCAGTCACCTATTGATTTTTCCATTTCAGACTCCCAGGTCCTACCACGAGGGTATCAGCTGCAGGCAGCGAAGCCAAAACTCGTGGGTCTGTTAGTGCCAACAACCGGCGCAGCCAGAGCTTTAACAACTATGACAAATCCAAGCCTGTTAACTCCCCACCCCTACCGCCAAACAATGAGCAAGGTAAGTTAGCTTCTTGGGGTATTTTTAGCTCTTTCCCTTTGCTCTAAATCTATGGGGAAAAGGATTATAAGCCAATTAAAAACTTTAAAAGGAATAGATTTGGGGGGAGATCTGAGATGCTGAATCGTCTGACATGTTATTCCTAGAAGTAAAAATGATGTCAAAGGTATGGGCTTGTATTCTAGGTTTCTGATTTTCTCAGTTGCTCACTGTCTCTTTTGCTTTCCTTGGGCCAAGGCAAGCAGCCTATTTAGTTTACTCTTTTAAGATGCTGGTGTTCTTAGCCATGTAGGAGCTCTGCACCTCTGAGCTCCAGGGAGAGTTGGGTTTGGACCTAGCTGGGTTCAGGTGGTCTCCAGGTCTAAGAAAGTCCCCTTGCTTTATCCTCCTCAGCCTTGGCCACCAATGGCCTAATTCAGAGGAAACCATAATTTTCCCAACTCCTGTAAACTTCCCTTTGACTAATAGGAGCTTGTTCTCAGGAAAGTTGTAAATCCAGGCAGAAAAAAAAGTGATGTGGGGTATGAATAGTATGTGTGTGTGTATTGTGTATTGAAAGCAGGTACTTATTTGTTCTAGGGTTTCCAAAGTAGTCCATCTGTTTTCATTTAAAGTATTTGGGGCTCTGTGTTTGACAGTAGTCCTGTCTCAAATATTAATTATGATTTCTTAATTTATGTATTGCTATATTAGACACCTCCTTTAATAACTGAGGCAAGATGCAGCTAGTTGGTGTAGTGGATAGAGTACCAGAACTGAAGTCAGGAGAACTTGAGTTCAAATTTGAATTCAGACACTTACCACTTCCTAACTGTGTGACCCTGGACAAATCACTTAAGCCCAATTGCTTCAGTAACAACAACAAACAATGAAATAAAGATAATTGAGGCAAAAATTTGATACCTATATCCTCTTGTGGTTCAATATTTCTTAATTTATGTATGTTTATATATATATATAAGTATATAAATATATGTGTGTGCACATATATATGGAGAAAGAGAGAGAGAGAGAAATGGAGACAGAGATGCAGAGAGAGGCAGAGAGTGCAATGATTCACTTGATATATCACAAGTCCAAAAATCCTTTTGGGTTCTCTCAGGTCCTGGAACCTTCATCTTAGAGGTGGTTATTGGGAACTTTCCTCTCTCCTTTTTAGTGCTCCTTTTTTCTCTTTTGACTTTAATAAGCATTTATTTGGGTCCTACTATATGCAGATATTGATTTGGGCCCTACAATATTCATTATGTTGTGAAATACTAGGGAAATGCAGCAATGAAATAAGTCTAGGACTCTGCCTTCATCAATAGCCATTTATAGTGAATCTACAAGTAAATATTACATAAGTGTGTATGACAGTTCTAAGCTAAGTACTCTGAGATTTAAGAGGAGAAACATTATAGTTTAAGGAATGGTGGTGGGATGAGTAGCAGAGAGGGGAGGGAAATCAGGGAAGGCTTTTAATTTAAGGATTCTGGGAGCAAAGACAGAGGTAAGATGGAAGCTGGACCGCTTTGGGGAGACCCTAGTGCCAGTGGAGGGGAGAATTTTGAGATAAGGCTGGAAAATCTGGGTGGGGCCAGATTTTCCTGGACCTTGAGTAGCAGAGTGCTAAGAATTCCTTTCAATAGCACAGCAAGATCTTTTAGCAAGCCTACCCCACCCTTGCCATTTTCCATCTGCCAAACCTCCCTCAGTCAGAGGTGCCAAGATTAGCTACTAGCATGTTAGAAGATTTAAAAGATTACAAAGCACCAGCATCTGGCGTATGACTAGGTGTAAAGAATTCTGGCTGGGGTAGGTCACAGTCAGCAGGTCAACTACTCCTTGGAAGAATGCAGTGAACAATAACTATGACTAGAGAGTGGAAGCAAATGAAAATCCAAATTGAAAGAACTGTAAAAAATTACAGACAAGCAACAAGGCAGTTCCCATTGAGTAAAGTCAAATTTCCACATCCAGGAATTACCCATGAATTACCAGGAGGGAATAGTGGGTTCTAAATCAAGGGGCTGAAAATAGGATCTTGGGCTCCAATTGAGGATGATTAGATTCGCATAAATAGTATGCAAGATCATGAGTCCTTATCCTATGAAAAGGTATCTTTGGTTAGTTTAAGTGGTAAACAGCTGGTAGTCAGTAAATACTGGTAGACATTGAGGCAGGGTTTTTCAGGGACCAATAATAATGGATTATGGTATACCAGTGGAGAGGTAGGACTGAGAGCTTTAGTTGGAAGCCAACTATCCACAACATGTGGCTAAGGCAAGAAATTCAACAATGGAGAATCAGCTGAAACTCCTAGTGGGCAAAGTCTTCTACTAACAGAGTTCCTTTGTTAAATACTTTTCACTTAACACCTCCCCACCAAAAAAAAAAGATGCCTTTGACCAATATTGAATACTAACTTAATTACAAATTTTATGGTAATACATCTTTTTTTTTAAATTTATACACCTTTACTAATTATATTTATATTTATATTATATTTACTAATCTAATTACAAATTTTATGGTAACATCTTTTTAAAAAAATTTATTCTATAAATTAATCCATTTATTGTCGAACTATGGACTACTAGGTATTTAATAAGGAAAAAGTTTTACCGGCCTTCCAATTCCTTCTATCTTCTGAGGGCAGATTTGACTGTGAATGCAAGGGTGATGTCTTAGATCCATAGACCATTAGCTACTGTTTTAGTACAGGATCCTTAATGCCAAATACTCCTAGCTCATCTCTTCATTTGACAAAGGAAGGGCAGGTGTACTTGACATGATGGCTAATTTCAGTTTTCTTCATCATTTTTTGAAGAATGAACCACATGTTCCATATTTACCAACAATTCCAATCTTCCTGGTACTTTTAGCCATGTTGTCAAGTTCAGGAACCAAAGTCACAGAAGGTTAACACATCCTCGATAAGAATTTCATTACCTTCTGTAGTAAATATTGTCAATGTAGTGTATTATCAGAAAGAACTACGAAATCTAAGTCTGGTCTAGAGCCCCATAGTTGTGTTTTTATTTTTCAAAAATGTATTTGATCTTGTTCCCCCTGAAAAAAGACTGCAAATGTTAATTAGAACTCAAGAGATGTCTGTTCAGAACTTATGATGTGCAAGATATTTGTTAGGCCACAAGAAAAATACAAAGATAGATAAGACAGAGGTCCTGATTTAATAGAGCTTTATAATCTAGTTGTGGGAAGGGAATCTGACACATTATAAAAGACTGTGGTAAGGACCAAAGGAAAACAGCCCATTTTTCATTGGAAGGATCAAATAAGACACTAGAGAGGAACTATGATTTCAGTCTAGTCTTAAAAGAATGGTGGGATTTCAACAGGTGGAAATGTGGGAAGAGAAGGTGTGTTCTGGACACAGTAATGATATAAAGCATAGAAAAGAGTGTGGGTGATGCATTTAACAGTGTTGCTGCAGTGATTTAAACTGCATTTGGCTTCAATCTCATTTCTGCGATATGAATTAAGATCAGAATGTCAACCACACTGCGTGACTTGACAACAAGGCCTGTTGAACATGTGTGTCAATAGGAGAGCTTTTGATGAATTGGTCAGGACAAAAACTATTAGCTTAAAGACTCGGCCAAAGTTGTCAGACATGGGGGAAATAACAGTCACTGAACTCTTATTTTTAATAGGATTACTAGACTGATGAATCAAGAGTATGCTACAGATACATTATATTTAATTTTCAGCAATGCCTCAGATTAAGTTTCTCATTCTTCCATTATGAACAAGATGGAAAGATGGGATGTATATTCCAGTATAATTAGGTAGATTCGGAATGGTTGGATGTTCAAATGTTAAAGTCTAAAGTCATAATATCAAAGAGGGAAGTTTCTCATAGAGAGTCCCAGGGATTTATCCTTGGCCCTGTGCTAGTCAACAAACAATTTTTGAGCAGCGGCTTAGCAATCAGATTTGCAGATACACAAACATGGCAAGTCTAGTCAGTATCAAAAAAGACCTTGACAGGTTAATCAATTGGTCAACAATCAAATGCTTATTAAGCGCATCTGGTGTTGTGCTAAACACTGAAGATACAAGTATAAAAAAAAAAAAAGGTCCTGCCTCTTATGAGACAGTGAGGTACCTCTGGGAAAATATCTGAGTTTTAAATCTGACCTAGCTATGTGATCCTGACAAGTCAATAATCTCTTCCTCAGTTTTCCCAATTGTAAAAAGCTAATAATAGCACTTTTCCACCATCAGGGTGGTTGAGGATAAAATGAGGTATTTGTAAAGCACTTAACATGTTAAGTGCCTATAGTAGGCACTCAATAGATAAATACTAGTTTTCTTCCTTTCCTCAAGGAGCTTACATTCTAATAGGGAAAGAAAACATATAAAAGGTAATCCCAGTATATGTACAATTGGTGACACCCGAGGTCCCTCTACCTCCGTAGTTTTGTGATGCTTAGTTAATAGTTGGAGTGTTTTCTGTTTTTCTTACATTCCAAACTTATATATTCTGGATGCATCCATTGACTATTCACCAGAAACTGAACAACTGAGTCTATAATCCTATAATATTCACAGATTCTCTTCTGGGCTCCATCATTTCTCTTGAATAATGTGATCTTTCCATTCTTTTATCCAAATCAGATAGGTATTTTTTTGGTACATGAAATCATGAATTTATTTAATTATTATTGTACAACTTGTTTTTCTTTTTTGGTATATAATAAATGTAGCATGTAACTGTATAACATTAGCCCCACTCTCCCTTCCTCCTCATTCTTTTTTTTTTCATAATAACTTTTTATTGACAGAACCAATGCCTGGGTAATTTTTTACAACATTATCCCTTGCACTCACTTCTGTTTTGATTTTTCCCCTCCCTCCCTCCACCCCCTCCCCCAAATGGCAAGCAGTCTTATACACGTTACATATGTCACAGTATATCCTAGGTACAATATATGTGTGCAGAACCGAATAGTTCTCTTGTTACACAGCAAGAATTGGATTCAGAAGGTAAAAATAACCTGGGAAGAAGAACCAAAATGCAAACAGTTTACACTCATTTCCCAGTGTTCTTTCTTTGGATGTAGCTGCTTCTGTCCATTATTGATCAATTGAAACTGAGCTAGATCAGATAGGTATGTTTAAGAAACTGAAATAACAACATAAACACCTGATAAAAGAAACTCATTTTCCCCTCATTGTCTATTTACTATGAAATATGACAAAGGGAATTCTTTTCCATTAAGTAGGCAATTTCCATCTATCTGGATTGGGACTTTTCTCTGACATTGGTCTTCTTTCCATATGTCACTTTCATCATTTCTTTGATCACTGCTGCCTTTTATGGAAGGGAGAAGAGAGGCAGACATTGCTGGAGACAGAATTTTATAGCCTTCAACACTGTCATATCTGGAGTATCACACAATCTGCAAAATGAGCTGAGCCTTTGATTTAGCATCTCTATAAACTTGTCACTTTGTGGTTCAAGAAGCAAATCCCTTATCCCAGTTAGTGATTGGAAGATGTAACCATAAAAGCTTTGTTCACATTATGCTTTCTTAACTGTGCCCTGAAGTCAAAGTCAAAGTCAACAATCTGGTCAAAAAGTATATTTCAGCATTGCTGGCCTTGTCAAGCAGAATGTAGTTAGGATAACCTATTTGTAGACTTCTGCAGGGGATGGAAACTGAATCTGTGCATTGGCACAGAGACTGCAAGGTGAGGAAACTTCCTTCATCAATGCAGGTCAGCATTTCCTCTGCAGTTTATAATCTTAAAGGAGTTACCTAAACCCTGAGAGGCTAAAAAATTTACTCTAAGTCATAATCAGGAGGTGTCAAAAGTGGGACTTAAGCCAGCATTTCCTGGCTTCAAGACTAGCTTCTTTCCACCACACCAAAATACTTAGAGAAAGAAAATAGGCCATGACAGGCTTTCTATTAGTGATGTTCCAGCTAATGCCCATGATTTTACTTTTTTATACTTAATTATTTTGTTGCTTCAGTTTTTCAAAATTATTAGCCCCATTTCAGAGCTTTTCTTAATTCAAGGAGACTTTTGTAAAACACTTTTCAGTCTTTTTAAAAAGAACATTTTAGGATCCGTGTTCCTTGTGAACTAGATGGAGAATATGCTTCAGTTATGGTGAGAAACAGTAGAGTTAAAGACATGGAACTTGCTAATTTACTTGACCTAAAGAAGAGTTATTAATAGAATCAAAGTCTACTTATAGCAAGGTCAATTATGGAGGAGTGTCCCAGTGATGTGTGATTGACCTGGAAATATTAAACTTTTGAATTAATCAATGATCCAATTCAAGCTCTGTATTGCATTATTAAATTTATAGATAGCACAAAGGTAGGAAGAGTATCTAACATGTTGGCTATTAAAATCTCAAAAAGATCATAAAAGATCAACACATTTGGCAAAATCCAAGATGAAATTTAACAGAGGTAAATGTTTAAAAAAAAAAAGGTAAAAATTTTTCTTGTACTGAAAAAAATTCAACTTCACAAGTACAAGATTGATGAGAAGTTAGTCAAAAGAAACTCATCTTTAAAATACTTGGAGGGTTTTGGTAGATTTAAAGCTCACTCAATCAGCAGTGCAATTTGGTATCAACAAAGTTAATATTTTGGGCTATGTTAAGAGAGAAGTATAATGTCTAGAAGAAGGGGGTAATATTTCTTCTCTATTCTGTCTATATCAGACCACATTTGTAGTATTTTTGGTATAAGTTCTCTTCCCTCCTTTAAGATGTCAATTCTTTGAGAAAAAGGACTGCTCCATTTCCATCTTTGTAGGCTCAATCCCTTGGACACAGTAGGTACATTTCCTTTTTCAGTTTTCTAAGAAAGAGTCTCCAAATGAGAAGACATATTTTTCTCCTTTCATATTCAAATCCAACTGTCTTTAAAATTAAAATGGAAATCATTGTTTGCAGGTTAAAAAAAAAAGAAAAGAAAAAGAGCCTGTGATTTTGTTTTTCACCAAAGGCAGTTGTGTTTTGAAGCTTATATTGGAGATTTAAACTCTAATAAATATCATTCTTCAAGGTATTTGCCACCTGGCTTTTAATAACTGAGAAGAAAATCAGAGGCTTCAAAAGACAAAATGAATCCTTAATTAGATGAAATATATTTTTGTCCATCCAATGACAGAAATAGAAAATGACCATGTGATGATGATAAGAACTTTGAGATAATTAATCATCATTTGTATGCTTCTGTCTTTTATATGGGAAAGAGTCAGAAAAAACACAATCTGAGTTTAATGTCAAGGGATAGCTAGCTGAGATTTGTGGGAAAATGCTTCAGGTTCTTTTTTCCCCTCTTTCATTTTGCCTATATGTTAGTTACAGTGTGATTTTTAAAAAAAATATTCTATGTAGTGATATTTGTTTTATCTTTTTAAGAAGTTTTATTGATATATTTTGTTTTTTATGCATTATATAATTGTAATACCAAATTATCCACTCCTACCTCACAGAATTCTCTGTAACAAAGAAACACAATTGAGCAAAATAAAATGTTGCAGTGACCTCCCTCATCATCATTTGTCTGATTTGACATCCATCTCTATACCTGAAGGGGAAGAATGGACTCATTACCAGATCTATGGAATTATTGGCATATTCTAAAAACATTTTTCTTTTATCATTTGATAGCATTTTATTTTTTTCTAATTACTTGTAAAGATAGTTTTCAACATTTACCTTTGTAAGATTTTGAGCTCCAAATTTGTCTCTCCCTTACTTCCTTCCCCCTCCCAAAGACAGCAAGCAAGCTGATATAGATTATACATGTACAATCATGTTAAACATATTTTCAGATTAGTCATTGTGAAAGAAGACTAAAGATAAATGCCACGAGAAAGAAAAAACAAAAACAATTAAATAAAGGGAAAATTATGTGCTTCAATCTGCATTGACTCCATAGTTCTTTCTCTGACTGTGGATGGCAGTTTCCATCCCAAGTCTTTTCAGAATTATCTTGAATCACTGAATTGCTGAGAAGAGCTAAGTGTATCATATCTGATCATCACACAATGTTGCTGCTACCATGTACAAGATTCTTCTGGTTTTGCTCACTTCACTCGGCATCAGTTTATGCAAGTCTTTTCAGGTTTTTCTTAAGACCGTTTTTCTTGACTGTTTTATGAATTTTCTTAGCATTAAAGATGGAATATAATGAAACACAGACAGAACTTATAAGATAATCATGAACTGTAAGAAACAATTTAATTGTAAAGTCAAATGTGTGGCCCAGTAAAAATAATCCATGAGAACTCTTTGGCTATAGTGGAAGTTTTACCAAAATCAGTGTCTTAATCAACAAGCATTCACATTGTGCTAAGTGCTAAGGAAATACATACATTACCCTTTTTCGGTTTACCCTTTAATTACCAGACATCTGACTGTTGTTTTCACCATTCTACAGAAAACATCCTTCCATTGTCACCAGTGATCTCATAGCTACCATATCCAGTGATCTTTTACTAGTCCTTATTCTTCAACAGTATTCGATACTTCATGATACTACCTTCTCCTGATTCTCTTTCTGCTTGTCTGAATATTACTCAGCTATCTTCATAATTCATATTCCTTCAGTCCCTTAAAAGCACATGCTCCTCATTGTACATGTATAAGCTATATCAGATTGATTGTTATCTTGGGGAAGGGAAAAGAGGGAGGGAGAAAAATTTGGAGCTCAAAATCTTACAAAGATGAATGTTGAAAATTTTCATTATGTGTAGCTGAAAAAGATACTATTAAATAAAAAAAAGCATAGGAGGAGGAAAAGAAGGAAGAGAATACACATACCCCATGTACCCCAACCCTTTGTTCCACAGTTTTTTTACACTTTTCCTTGATTATTTCATCTCTTTCCCATGGCTTCAAATATCACCGTTTTGCAGATAACTTCCTAGTTTATATTTCCATACATAATTTCTTCCCTCTAATCTCTCATCTTCTGTTTCCAACTGCTCAAGGAACATCCCTATCTGCATGGCATACTATCACCTAGAATTTCATAACTTAATTCTTCATCCCCCCTTCTCTCAGCTTTCCTATTACTGGTCTGTAATGATTCTCTCAGTTACCCAGCTTAAAACCATAGAGTCTTATTTGATGCTTCTCTCCTGTCTTCTCCATTTAATTTTGTGGCCAGATCCTATAAAATTTGCCTTCACTGCAGTGTCTGATCTCTCTTATCTACTATTCCTGCTTCTCTTACCCTATCTTACACCCTCATCCTCTCCCACCTAGATAATTGTAATAGACTTTTAATGAATCCCCCTGTCTCTAATCCTTTCCACTCTAAGCCTTCCTATATTCCTTGAAAAATTCATCTTCATAATGCACACTTGCAATTGTGTCATTTCTCTGCTTTCACTTTCCTGGATATGAAAATATAAAATCTTTTGCTTGATATTTAAGGCCTTACATAATTTGGCTTCAGTCTACCTTTCTATCCTTATTCGACACTTTCCCATTTAATACTCAACAGTCCTATTTTTTCCTTTAAACTTTTTTAAAGATTCTGAACAAAAAAAGGGATACAGATCTCAGTTATGTTGTTTCCTTTTAGTTTTAAGTATGTTCAGCATGTGGCTTTTTTTTTAATGTTTCATATTTTCCCCAATGACAAAAATTCACTTTTTTATTTTGAATTCCAAAATTTCTTTCTTTCTCTCTCACCTCCCCTCTACCTGAGACAGTAAGCAATTTGATATAGGTTATACATGTACAATCATGCAAAGTATATTTCCATATTAGTCATGTTGTAAAAGAAAGCACAGGCACCCCTCAAAAACACGAAAAAATAAAGAAAATAAAAAATAGTAGGCTTCAATCTACATTTAAATCCCATTGCTGCTTTTCCTGGAAGTGAATACATTTTTTTTTTCATGAGTCCTTTGAAATTGTCTTGCATCATTATATTTCTGAGAAGAGATGTCATTCACAGTTGTCAATTATTCAATATTACTGTTACTGTGTACAATATTCTCCTTATCTATCCCTCATTTCATGTAAAGCTTCCCAGGTTTTTCCGAGTCCATCCAGCTCATCATTTCTTATAGTACAAGAATATTCTGTTATAATCTTATACCACAATTGTTCATCCCCCAATTGTTGGATATCCTCTCAATTTTGAATTCTTTGCCAATACTAAGAAATGCCATAAATATTTTTGTACAAATAGGTACATTTCCCTTTTTTCTTTTTTAAAATATCTCTTTTGGATGTGAAACTAGTACTGGTATTTCTAAGTCAAAAGATATGAACAGAATTTTAGCCCTTTGGACATAGTTCCAAATTGCCTTCCAGAATGGTTGGATCAGTTCACAATTCCATAAACAGTGCATTAGTGTCCCAATTTTCCCATACCCCTAACAACATTTGTAATTTTTCCTTTTTGTCATAATAGACAAGCCTATGAATTGGTACTTCAGTTGTTTTATTTTGCAGTTCTCTAATTAGTGTAGCATGTGACTTTCAAAACTGTTATAATTGTCTTTTCTTCTTCTTTCCTTTCCTTAAGTTCTCTTCTCTACATTTAAAATAAAAACATCAATGACCCTCTTTATTTTTTCACAACCGTATTGCTTACCCCTCTGCAATTTCCCTTCTTATTGAAAAAGAAAAAAAATTTTAGTAAATATTCCTCTTCAAAACAAATTCCCACACTGATTGACCCTGTTGGAAAATATGTTTCATCCTATATTTTGAGTCTACTATCTGTCTGAGAAGAGGAAGATAGAATTTCATGCTCTGCTGTAATTAAGTCATTCACCAATGTTAGCCTTCCTTCTTCATCTCAGTGCCAGGTAATGAATGACCTGCATCCAGTGCTGGCTGGCCCAATCTCAGAATCATCCTACCTGAAACTTGGGGTCAAAGTAATTATCTCAGTAATATTTATTCAGTCCTTGCAGGTATTTGCTAATCATCTTAGTTACCTACCGTGCTAATTGGTTTGATCAAAAGTTCCATTCTCATTGTTTCTGAGAACACAACCCCAGTGTACAGCACTAAGAAGAATGCTTGGGAGTTAGTGACTCATGCCATTCTTGTGATGGACAGGCTCCCTGTCTAATATAAGTCTTATGTGACTAATATAATTCTCCTTCTGTCTGTTTCCCTCACAAAAGAAAAAAAAATAAAATGATAACTCCTCACCTTTTGCCTTATTCAACAACAGAGATCACTGTATTTCTCTAAAGTGTCAAATGGAGTTTTAAAAATCAATGATCTGTAATAATTCACAACTGACTCGGAAAACAAAATGAAAATATTTAAGATGGGATAAAGCTAATCTTTGCTGCCCTCTGATGGCCAAGTCTTAAATAACTTCTAGAGCCTCCAGTGGTCCTCTGATTCTACTGGGCTTTCTTCTCCCTCCTCTCCTTTTCTACATGCATACACATATACATGTTTTTATGTGTTTATACACATTGGACAGAAAAAGGACTTGGTGACTTTTTACAGGTTGTCCTCTGACACATACTTTGTGTGGCTCTTATCAAATCATTTAACTTTTCCGTGTTCTGGGGAGCTATTTAAGACTATTAAGTTATATACTTTAACATATTTAACATGTATTGCACTACCTGCCATCTGAGGGAGGGGGTGGGGGAAAGGAGGGATAAAGTTGGAACAAAAGAATTTGCAACTGTCAATGCTGAAAAATTACCCATGCCTATATCTTATAAATAAAAAGCTATAATAATGATAAAGAAAGTTTGTGAATAAAATCAGATGAAAGACAAAAAAAAAAAAAAAGACTATTAAGTTATATAGAAAGTGCAGACCTATAGTAGGAGTGGGAGTTTCCTTAACTCTACTGAACTATGATACTCAGTACTGTTGAAATCATAGGTCTCACCCCCAGTCCTCAAAACTGGACTTATTTTTGTCTTTTTCCCCCTATAGAATAGATATTCCTAATACTTTTCATCAATTTGATACTTTGGAACTGGGGCATCCTCTAGGTGGGTCCTCCCTTCCACAGGATCATCTACATGAATCTGCCATTGTTCATGCTATGTGGCTTTTGTTCATATTCTTTTGTGTGAATACAAAGAAGGAATAAGGTTAGCTCTGGGTACCGCATTTCTAATTGCATTTATTTTTACTAAATTTTCCCAAAACATCTTCCTTCCTAACCATGATGTTTTATAACAAAGTTAGAAATGAAGGAATCTTCAGCTAGGTAAATCAGTAGCTAGAATGCCAGCCCTGGAGTCAGGAAGACTCATTTTCCTGAGTTCAAATCTGACCTCAGACACTTTCTAGCTGGACAAGTCACTTAATCGTGCTTGCCTCAGTTTCCTAATCTGTATTTCTCCTCATTTCACTTCATTATTTCTGTCATGAAAATCCCAATGGGGTCCAAAAGAGTCAGATATGACTGAAATAATTAAATAACAGCAACATTCTTTCACCCAAGATCATTATGTGCTTACTCTTATCTTTCATTATTATATTAACACTAATAAATTATGAAAATCAGCAATGATCATGGCTAAGTTCACAGAGAAAAGTGGACAGCATATTCTCTTAGATGGGCAAGCACAAGCATTGTCTGCTAGCTTAAATACAAGTGGAAGAAAACAATTCTTCCATGAGCTTGTGTCTACCTGCTAGCTTTCCTACTTTGCTATGTGGTGGATTGGGAAAATGGTGCATTTACTTCTTAGAAAAAGATAGACATGCTACTTAGCCCTAATATGGCTCAAGTTCCTTGATTGGCAGTCTCACTGGCTCTGAGAAGTAAACCTTTCCCAAGTCCAGTATATGGTCTAGAATAAAGTGTTTTTACTTTTTCTTCTTTGCCATAGAATGTTTATGTGGTTCTAAAGGAACTGGGGCAATGTGATGTAGCGAGAGCTAGCCTTGTAGTCAAGACCCATGAACAAGTCTAGTCTCAAACCTTGATCAAACCTCTCAGCAGCCTAAACAGCTTTCTAATACTATGAACTGCAGGGTAGATATATGTGACACTTGTATTGGTATACAAAATTTTCTTATTGGGAATTCCTTATTCTAATGAAATCATGAGTCTAGTCCCAAAAAAGTCATTGATCTCATTGACCTCAGTAGGTGAAAAATATTGATATTCTATCTGGAGATTTAGAAGCTTCCCTTAGACTTTGTTATAAAATATCATGGTTAGGAAGGAAGATGTTTTGAGAAAATTTAATAAAATAAATGCAATTAGGAATGCGTCCCCAGAGCTAACCTGATAATTATATGGAATAATTCTCAAAAGGTCACCATTGCAGATTCATTCTTTTGAATCCTACTCATAAATACTAGTTGATTACAACCTACCACTTGAGATATGTATGAAGGAGACTGAATTTTAGGAAAGATTTTTATTAAATTGGCCTTAACAGATTCATTTTCCTATGAAATCAGAGAATCCAGGGAAAGATGAGGATTTTTGATTCCTTAAAAAAAATTTGACAAAGTAGTGCTCTAGCTCTACTCAGGAGTTTCAATAACTCTTTCAATAAAAGTGATGTCAAAGAGGTTGAAGTGGTAAGTAAACCCTGAAGTCAATCCCTATAGTGCATTTTCTAACTCCAAGTGGGAAATGTTTAAACTGATCAAAGGATGCATTTCCTACATTTGCTGTAGGGGGGCAGCAATTGCCCAAGAAAAAGAAATCAGTCCAGTATAAATGAGAGGTTAATAGATTTTTTGTGGAAGGAAAGATTCTTTATTAAAAAGCTGAAAAATATATTATGGTCCTTTCTTATATATGAATGGATTTTTGGAACTTCATTGATAAACCTGAATGATGTCCAATTGTGTATATATAAAATGCTTTGTAAGCACAAAAAATCTATAGAAATGTGAACTACCATTCTTATAAAACTGCCTAATGTAAAATTCTACCATAGAGGAAATTTCTATTTAGGCAGGCCCTAATTTTTGGGGGGCAGAGGGGTTTTTACAGGTATTTATAATATCAGAACACTGAGGGATTTATGGATATATCTAATCCAATAAGGGCCCAAACTTGCAAAACACTCTATCATTAGATTGTTCTGCTAAGAAGTCTTTCCTTATATTAAATTTGTCCATTCATGACTTTGGAATGATTGCTTCCTGTGAAGTCAAACAGAAAAAATCTAACTCCCCTTCCACATGACATACCTTCTGATACTAGAAGATACTGTTATGTAAACTCATCTCATCATAAATTTTGTCTTCTCAAGGATAACCAGCCATGTTGTCTTCATCTCTCCTTTTATGGCACAATCTTGAAGCCCTTGACTAATCTGGCTGCCATCCTTTGGATGCTTTCCAGTTTGTCAATGTCCCAACAAATGTAATGTTAGAATTCAACAGGGCACTCCAGACATTGTCTGACCAAGAAAGAATATAATGAAACTCTGGCCTCCCTAATCTCAAACACTGTGTTTTCTTAAAGTATCTATAGTTATTAAATACTATATTTGTTAAAGTATCCCAAGATCACATTAGTTTCTGTGACTGCCGTATCACAATCTTGATTCTTACTGAATTTGCCCTCTATTAAAACTCTGAGATCTTTTTCACACTAACTGGTATCAAATCACATTTCCTTACCGAACTTCTTGGCGTTAGTGTTTGGTCTTACCCAAGTATAAGACATTTATCCTTATTGGTTTTTACCTTAAACAATCAGCCATATATGGCAGTTAGAGACCTACCTTCAGAGACAGAGATTCACATTCTGCTTTGAGTACTGACTATGTACCCCAGGCAAAGCACTTATACTCTCAGAGCCCTAATTAGCTCTCTATGATGATAAGCAACAGAGAAGATGCTGACCTGTACTGCATTAATAAAGGACATTCCCTCATTTCTTCACCATACCAATAAATCATAAGTCCAGCTCCAACATTTATATTATTAGGTTCAATAGTGTTTTATTTCCTTCACTTATTTTTGGATCCTGATTCCATTATCCAATATATTGGATTTCTGATTCTAGTATTATATTTCCATATTTGATCAAAATGTACTCTAAGCTACTAAGTCACTAATAAAAGTATTAAATAGCAAAAAACTAGGCAGAGATTCTTAGGATGTTATATTGGAGAATTCCCTCCAAGATGATATTGACCCATTAATTACCTCTTACCAGTAGCTTCCTAATTGGCTTTAACTGTCTACTCACGCCATACCATTCTAAAACTAATAAATTTCTATTACTTAAATACAGATCTAATCATTTGACACTTTAGGAATTCTTCATTGCCTCTAAGATTAAAAAAAAAAAAGAAAGAAAGAAAAAGAAAAGGAAGAAAAAAATCTCCCTGCTACTGAAAGCCCGTACAATCTATTTCCCCACCTCTTTTTCTGGTATTATATCATGTTATTCATTTTTAGATATTCTATGTTCCAATTAAACTGGCATAATTTTCCCCGAATATAATATTCTGTCTCTGACTCTGTCTTCAAAAGGGGGCTTCTCCATACTTGGAATGACCTTCCTTCTCATCTCTGCCTGTTAGATCAGATCTTCCTTAAAGGCTGGACGTAGATACCATCCCTATAATGCTGTTTCTGAATCTCCTAGTTATTAATGCTTTCTCCATAATGAAATGATTCTATATCTGTTTTTTTGGAAATTGTATTTGCTTATCTTTGTGCATATTGTTACTTACAATAGAATATTAGTCCCTTGAGGATGGGAACTGTTTCCTTTGTAGCCTAGCAATTAACACACTGCTTTGTACTGCTTAATCACTGCATCTTAACTACAAAAAATAGCATACGAAACTTTGCCATATGCTTTGTTAAAATTTAAGTATCTCCAGCAATTCACCGATCAACCAGGCTCACAACCCCGTCCAAAAAGGAAATGGGGTCAGTCTGGCATGACATGATTAGATGAAAGTACGCTGGCTCTTTGTGATGAAAACTTTCTTTTCTAGATTTCACTGATGTGAAATGGTATTTTTATATCTTTTGCTCTCTTAAGTCTTTATTCTTTTGTGATCCTCAAACCATTTGACTTCCCAGAAAACATTAGATAATAATGTTTGGATGAATTAAATCTACAATGCCCTGAATAGGTACCCAATCAGTATTTGTTGACTGATTTTAATATGAACAAGAAATTGTTTAATTAGCATTAATTAAAAAGATAGGCTATTTTCTTATTTGTATGAGCTACAATCACATAGCAATTTGAACTCCTTAATCCTATAAAAGTCAAATAAAGAAATATTTAGAGTTTCCGATATTGTGGCAATAAATTTCCAAAAGTTGTCTTCCTTTTTCAGCTGCTCTGCAAACTAGTGTAGCAGGCATTTCATTGAGGCAACATGATAGAATGGTTAGAATATTATATTTGAATTCAGGAAGACTGGATCCAAACCCATTTCAGATATTTACCAGCAGGATAACCTTGGACAATACTCTTAACTTGTCTAGGCTTTAATTCATCTTCTGTAAAATAAAAAAAATTGAACTTGGTGACTTCAGAGGCTCCTTCCAGTCCTAAATTATCCTATGGTTTCCTGTGGTGAAGAGATTTAAAAGAGAAATAAGTAGAACCATGTGTATCTCCTATTGGTCGAGATGAGGTGAAAGCAATATAGGAGAGTGTCTTCCTGCTGCCACCGAAGTGTTAGGCTGCAACAGCACCCAGAATCTTTCAGGTGCTCAATACATCCTGGAAGAGACCAATAATGATTATAATTGGCATTTATAGAGTACCAATTATTCTATATATGCAATCTCCTTTGGATCTCACCAAAATACCATAAAGCTAAGTTTATAAACGCAGTTGTCCTCATTTGGTACACAATCAAGCTAATATTAGGGATTTGCCCAGGATCCTACAGCTAGTGGCTGATTCATGTGTTATGAACCCCAAATCCAACACTTTATCGAGTCCTCCTGGTAACTCCTTAAAGCTGCTAATATCATACCCTCTGTAGAATGTATCACCAAATGTAACCTTCTCACAATCTGTACTACTTTCTCCCCTTTTTTTGTGCACATGCACAGAACTAACTTAAGAACTAACTTTAAAGTACATCAAATAAACTAATAATTCATTTTTAATCTTGCCCCTCTTCCCCCAAAATATTTAGCAAAATGCTACCTAACTTAGCTGTGGTAATCCAACTATCATCAGCTACCTTCCTGGCTCAAAATCACCTGGACAATCTGCTTTCCTCTTTGATTTTAATGCACTGGTGATCTCTGATTTGATCCAGCATAATTTCTGATTCCTCTACACTCTGGACCCAGATCTCACTCTCTTTCTCAGAAAGAACTGTAGGTTCTTTCCTATAGTGCTGTTCCTTGTCCATAATTGAAGGGATATTGCTATACGACTGCACACACACATGCACACATACACACAGACATATAGATTGGGGAAGGGGAAAGATTAGATAGTCTCAATCCATCATGTAATGCTGGTTATCATGGCCTTGACCATTGGATATTACAATCAGTTCTTTCTGGACTTTCTTGGACCTAAGTCCAAGGTCTACAAAAAAAAATAAATAAATAAAGAGCTCATTCTAAAAGGACCTGTTTTACCCAGTGTGCTGGTTTTGGGTCTCCTAATAATCAATCTACAAAAATTTATTAAGCATCCTTTATCTAGTCAAAAAGTTTAAACTTTAATAGGAGACTATACATATCTGAGAGAAATATCCAAGGAAGGGAGTTGGAGATTCAGTACTCACAGGGATTATCACACAGTAGTCAAAGTGTCACTAGCCAATAAATTATGTCCTTTTCAACAGTGATTATAATATTCATTTGATTACTAATCCAAGAGCAAGAGGGTGAGTCCAATAAATGAAAAAAGAGGATTAAGAGGAGATAGCTGGAGGGAATACATATATGGCTACAAGGTAAATAAATAATAATGGATGGCAAGGGGATAAGATATGAAACATGGTCTGATCAAATATAGTGTATCAAGTGTATGTGTATAGATAGATAGATAGAGACTATCAAGGTGAGTTTTCCCTACCTTATTCACCCACTAATCAGGATGACTCAGCCCACAGATAAAACCTCTAAGCTCCTAATCTTGGGAAAGGAAACATCAATAAATCTCCAGTTCTCATATGGGAATGGCATAAGATAGATCCATAAAAACACTGATAGTATCAGGACTTACCTGGATCTCTGGACCTATTGAACTGTAAATTCAAGAATTAAGTAAGCTAATAGAATAATTACCACCATCAATTATAGAGCAAGTGTTGCTTTAAATAGTCAGGTAGCTAAGTGACTCAGTGGATAAAGTCTTTCTGAGTTCAAATATGGCCTCAGACACTTAGTAGCTGGGTGATCCTGGGCTAGTCACTTAATTCTGTCTGCCTCAGTGTCCTCATGTGTAAAATGAGCTGGAGAAAGAAATGGAAAACCATTCTATTATCTCTGCCAAGAAAACCCCAAATGGGATCACAGCGTCAGAAACAATTAAAAAACTATTGGAAAACTGGGGAGGGTTTGGAAATCCCCATCCATGGTTGCCTGCAGCTGTACCTGTGATCTGGCCTTCTGCCTCTCGCTGTGTCTCTTTAGGGAGCATGTTGGCCTCTTCTGCTATCCTGGTATATATCAGGAAGCCTTTGTTCTTTCCATTCTCCTCCTTAATATACTTTCTATTCCTTTTTTTTCCCTTGAGATCACAGATTTTGCCCCCTGCTATTTCTAAATAATAGATCATTCTGCCTCTTTTCCTGCTGGGTCTAATCAATAGTATTAAAGAAATTTTGAAGACCTGGCTTCATATCCTGATTCTCTTAATTACTGCTTGGGTTACATTAGTTAAACAAGTCAACTCCCCTTTAAGTCTCACTTTCTACTTTTATTGAAGATTTGTTGAATTGTATAGATTAAAGTTGTAAGGGAAGAACAGCAGGATCAACTTGAAAAGAGTTGTTAAAAAACTAGTCCATGGTCACAGCACATTTTCCTATCTCAAAATCCAGTGCCCCAGCCTTTATATCATGCTCACTCTCAAGAGACTTTGAAATAGATAGTTGGTAAGACCTCTTCTAGCTCTAAATCCTGTGATCTCTTTTGCTGAATCATTTAATTATATCTGTATCTATCTTTTTGCCATAAGTTTTCTCTTAGGACTGAATGTGAAACTGATTTATTGATGACATTTCATATCACTATCCACGGAGGGATCTGGGAGGTAGAACTTGAAGATCATGTCTTTACTTTTATTGACAAACTGTCCTCAGAAAATAATTAACTTTCCTGAATTGGTCATTGAAATAGGAAAAAAATAATATGCCATTCATTTAATCAGGTCTTTAAATCATTATCAATCAACATGTATTTATTAAGGGCCTACTATATGTCAGGCATTGTGCTAGATGCTGGGAACTCAGAGATAAATCAAGCAGTCATAATCATAGAGTCTGCATTCTATTAAACATACACAGAAAGAAAAAGAAACTATCCCTAGATTAATTAAGGATGAAATTATCTCCTTTGATAAGTATTTGAAGTTTCCAAAGTCAGATGCAAAATCCCTCATCCGTGAAATAAAGAGGGCTGGAGAGGTTGAATTTAGATGAAGTTTGAAATCTCTGATCCTTGATCAGACTCTGAAACACATTGGTTTTGGACCCCCTTCAGGGATCACATCTGCCCGTCTTCTGAAATTCTGCGACTCTAGACATTGGGGACTGCCAACACTGGCTGCCTTGTCAGGACAGGTGCTGAGCAAATAGCAGTAGCATGATAATGTTTGGAAATGTTCAATTTAATTAAGGAGTCCCTCTGATCAACCTCTAGACCTGAATGTTTCCGAAATCATCCAAGGCCCGATGTGGAGGCTGAATTCCTTGAAGTGTTTCCAAGGTGCCTTTTGAATGATTTTCCCCAAGCAGCGATCCTATCTGGTGCATGCAGCTGGGAGGGTAGTGCTCTGGTTCTCTGGGCCCTTCTAACAATAGGGTTTTGTTTCCTCCCTCCCATCCACCCCCCATTCTAACCCTCTTCTCCCCCCTTTATTAGCCAACCGTTTTCTTTACTGCCTCTCACAAGGAATATGCTGTAGGTAATTCCCCAGACCCAGAAGTGGCTACAATTTTGTGGTGCAATGATCTGTATCTAATCAACAGGGAGCTTTGGTGTCCTCTGGATAACAGTTGAATTCAAAATCCAAAAAAAGTCTTCAATCAAATGAACAATTTGCTGGTAAAAACCAGATTCAAATGGCTCACTTCTCTTTAGAAGGAAGCTCTATTTGGCATTTATCTAGTTCCAAGCTCGTACTAGGCACCAAACTTCATTTAGAGATAACATTGCAGCTAGTTAAAGGGAAAAGAAATACAACAGAATTCTTCCTTTACTTAAGGGTTAGCTAGGAGGAATATTTCAGGGCCACCCCTTTCTTTCCCTGTGTAAAGGAGGAAAAGAAAAGACCCAGAATGTAGTTTTTTTTAATATGGGTCAGATGTTCTCTCTCCAAGTCTGGCATATGTTTTGAAATACAGAATGTCTGCTGCTCCATCAAAATAGACAAGAAGCAGTTATCACCTTAATTGTATAATTCATTTACTTGGAGGGCAGCACAGGGTGACTATTTTTCTCTTTAAATTCTTTTAGGTATTTAATGTAATGGCTTCGAGACCTTTAATCTTATCACCTTTAATCTATACAAAGGAGACCCTTAGGAACTCCCAAGGGCAGATGCTAGTCAATCAACAAGTATTTTTTAATGATCTAAGATATATCTGGAACTATGTGAGACACTGAATATAAAAATAAATGTAGTCGTCCCTGTTCTTAGGAAACTTACATTCTCTTAGAATGATGAAATGTATATAAAAGGTGTCCTAAAAAATCTTAGTGTAGTTTTAAACTTCAGTAGCTTAAAACTGCTCTTAGATTTTTAGGTCTCCCTTTGTATAAGTATATAAAGAATAAATAGAAAAGTAAATATAAAATAGATAGACTGGGAATGGAGGGCATTACCAATTGTGGGGATAAGTTGCAAGGGATCTTGTCCAGAAAAACCTTTTCATACCGTCAATTCTGCTATAAGGCTTGTTTTGAAATTGCTCCAGAACTATTGATGTATTAAGGAACAGTGAGTATGATTTGAATTTTGCCCTGGAAAAAGTGAGAATACAGGAAATTGAGCAGTTTGACAATAACTCACAAGTTGCAAGCCTTCTGACTCCACTTTCATAAACAAATTTCAGATCTTTTTCAAAGTAAAGAACGATATTTAATTGTATATCTTCTGCTGCAGTTGGAGCGGTGAATGGAGGAGTGCTATTGGGCACCCAGCACTCCACCCTCACCCTCTTCTTACCTTCTGCCAGAACTGATTCCCAAACCTACATCCTGAAATTACAGCCTGTCCAAGTCATCGACTTTGCCAGCTCAGATCTGTGAGAACCATGTCACAGGCCAAAAAGCAACCTGTGGCCCAAGATGCTGTCACTATTTATTGTAATAATTTTTTAATTCTTTAATTATTTAACATATACACAAATTGCACTACCTATTTTTTATTAAGTTCCTATCTTTTTATGTGTTACTGACAGTTTTGAATATTGTGCCTCTAATCCAGTTTTCCCCATAAGACATGGATTTTGCATAGCATAGTGATTTTTAGGACTGCATCTGTCATATTACCAATGAACTGACTATAAATATATAAAAATGTAAAAATAGATAAATATATATATATAATTTAACATTTATCATGTAGAGTTGCTTTTTAAAAAGAGGCAGTTGGAAGTGGGACCCCATGTTCTGAAATCCCAGACTAAAATTTCTCATAACAAACTCCTAGAAATCTCTGGGTTTTTGATTTGAGAAACTTCCATAAAGCTTAGACTCTTAGAAGCATGTTTTTTTCCCAGCAATGGGCATAATTAAATGTTTGCTCTTCCCCCAACTCAAGGCAAACAATCTCAACCTCAATAATTGTAAAAGCTATTATGTCATAATCACTATTGTTATTATCAATAATAAACATGTATTGAACACCTACCAGGTGTAGGCCACCGTGCTAAGTGAGAAGGGATACAAAAGATCTCCAAGGGTCTTACAGTACAGACTGGGAACATGTATGACAGTTTGCAGACAAGTTTATGTGGTTATACTCAATGGAAATTTCCTCTTCTGATCCAGATTAAATCACTGATTTATATTATACTTTCCCCCACTTAGTCAATTCTCAAATATTTGCATTCTGGCTTTTGGCTTCATTACTCAACTGCAATAACTTCCTCCATTATTATCACTGCTTTCTAAATTGTCAAGTCTAATGTTTTGTTTTGTTTTGTTTTTCCTCAATCCTCACCTTTATTGGCCTTTCTGTGGCATTTAACACGCTTGGCTGCCCCTGTTCTCCTAGATTCTATCTTTTCCCTGGATTTTTGTGATTCTGCTTTCTCTTTGTTTTCCTGCTTCTCCTAGTTTCTTCTTGATCTCCTTGTGCACCTTATAAAATAATTTCCAACTATAGATATTTCTAAGTCTCTATCCTGGTCTCAGCTCTCTCTTCTCTTTATAATCTCTCATTTTTGTGATCTCACCATATTCCATGGGTGCAATTATCATCCCTATACACATAATTCCCCAAGTCACACATTCATCCCTAATCTCTCTCCTGAACTCCAATTGGATCTCCAACTACTTAAGGGATGTTTCAAACTTGATATCTTTTAGGTACCTCAAACACAGCAAGTCTAAACCTGAAATCATTGTTGGTCACTATCCCCAGATCCTACATTTCCACTCTCTGCTAAACTTTTCTGTTTCCATCAGGACCACCACTAACCTTCTAATTACCTTGGTTCATAACTTTAGCAGTGTCCTTACTGTATTCCCTTTTAACCCCCATAACCAATTGTTATTTTATCCATAACGCCAGCATTTTAATAAAAGGGTAATTAGTCATTGCGCCATTTCTCTCTTGACCAAAGACAGTCATAGTAGCAGATTTAGGTTTATATGCCCATTGGAAGAGAGATGTTCCCGAGGATGGCAATCAGCCAGGCTTCTGATTGGTAAACAAGCAATAAGAAAATGAATATTTCAGTGGGGGGCCAGACCTGAACTTTGATTACTTATTCATTCCTGCTACTTTCAGCGGTGATCTATTCAGAAAATTTATCCACCAGCCAAACTTGAGCAGAAAGGAGTTTTACTTTAGAAGTACATGATCTAGTTTGATGGAGTAACAATACCCAGACCAAGGAGAATTTAATTCCTATCTTCCATCAACCCAGATATTGAGTGAAAGTAGAATAAGGAAATAGGACTGGGAAAAAAGCTGGAGTCTCCCTGGTTTTAATAATTGGCTATTAATATATGAGATAGAAATAACCATGTCTTTCAAACTTCTTCAGAAAACTTTTCTTAATCCTTCTAGCTGCTAATCTCAAAGACAGCATGTCTAAAACTGAAATCACTGTTGTCCCCTACCCCTCAAATTTACTTTCTTTCTGTATATGATTGATTTTATATATATATATATATATATATGTAATTTTATATCTACTTGTTTATGTGTATGGATTTTCCCATATTAGACCTAAGTTCAGTGATAGCAGAACTTGATCACATTTGTTTTGGTAGCCCAAGGGTCAGGTCTGTTGATTAACTGGCTGACTGATTGATTGTTTCTTATATATCTTGAGGCACTATGAGATTGTGACTTGCTGATATATATATATATATATATGTGTATATATATATATATATATATATATATATATGATATGTTATATAGTTGATATGTTTTTCTCCCAGATTCTAAGGTCAACTACTTTCTATCCATTCTTCCCGCCAATTAGGAGTTTATATTCTAAGACAACTATCATATATATGATCATACAGAAAGTCAATGAACAATTTGATTTCCAGTTTGAAGCTATTGAAGTTATTACTACTCTGGCCTTCTTTAAGAGCTGCATCAACTGAGAATTGTTGCTACTTTTGTGTTTTAATCAGATTCTGACTCTGACACAGATTTGACAAATCACTTCATTTCCATAATCCTCAGTTTTTCTCATCTTTAAAATGATCATATTAGACCAGATGAGTTTCAAGGTCTTTTCTAGCTCTAGTTTTATGATCCTATGATCCATTTTAACTTTAAATTTGTAATACAATGATGAATTTAGAGTTAGAAGGTCTTGGTTTATATTCTAGCCTTTGCCCATGGTTACACAATGGGTATTTTTATCTTCTAAATTTTAAGGTCAGCTTTCTATTGACTCTTACATGTCACCTCTCAAATTTTGTGTTTGTGTTTTTTTCAGATTTGGTAAAATATTTAATTATTTTTTTCTTGCTGAGACAATTAGAGTTAAGTGACTTACTCAGGGTCACATAGGCTAGGATGTGTTAAGTATCTGAGACCAGATTTGAACTCAGATCCTCCTGACTTCAGGGCTGGTGCTCATCCATTGCACCAACTAGCTGCCCCGAAGGTTTAATTCTTTAAAAGATAGCTAATAGTTGATAAACATGGTGGCAAGCACCATACTACTTGCCACTTGTGAGACCCAGGAGAAACCATTTAACTTCTCTGAGTCCTAGTTTCCTCATCCATTCTGATCTATATAGTCTCTCAGGTCCCTTTCAAGTCTAACTCTAATTTTTGTGTTTGATTGTTTGCATCTCATCTTCCATATGTGACTGTAAGCTTCTTGAGGGCAAGCACTGCCTTTTGCTTCTTTTTGTATCCCCAGCACTTAGCACAGTGCCATAGTAGGCACTTAATAGATGTTTATTGAATTGAATTGTCTTGATTAGCTTATAAGATATTAGTTTCTAATACAAGATATTAGGTTTACAACAAGGTGGTGCAATGAATAGAATGACTAGCTGCGTGATCCTGGGCAAGTCACTTAATCTCTATTTGTCTCAGTTACTTCATCAGTGAAAGGGAATAATAGGACCTACCTCCCAGGGCTGTTGTGAGGATCAAATGAGATAATTGTAAAACACTTAATCTGGTATCTGACACATAGTAGGTGTTCTATGAATGTTAGCTATCATCATCAATATCATCATTATTATTCCATGACTAAGTATTGTTCTTTTTAAGCTTTGGTTAAAACAAGGTAGAATATATAAATAGTGCTTTAAAAGTTACCATAAATTATTTTGAACTGAATAGAACTCCAATTCCCCTTAAGCTAGGTACTACTCAAATGATTGGTGTTTATTGCCCATGGAGATATTTGATACCTGCAGAACTTTCAGTTCAGGTCTTTACATGTCCTACATTTGGCTTAGTACAGATGGGACTTCCCAGTGAGAAGTCTTGATCTATTAAAATTAACCCAAGAATGTCAATGACCCCATCCACCCACACCCTTTGATTTGGACTAAAATCAATTTTCCTGTTAGCTGCTCTACACAGACAGCAATAAGAAGGAATAGAAATTTCACTCATCGAGGAAAGAACAGAAGCCTGAATTAGTGGATTTGCATGGTGGGCTTGGGGGATGAAAGAAGGGAATGAATGAACATCCATTAAGAGGAATGAAAACTGGCGTGAGTACTATTGAGATGAAGCAGTTGACCCGTCTGAAATCCAGTAAGTCTCAGTTAACAAAAGACAGTTAGCACTTTTCTGAGAGTGAGTGCTAACTTTGCCTGCCACTAGATAGGGTCTGATTTGTATGGATGATGGATTGCAGGGATTCAACCTGTCCTTGATTTTTTTTTTTTTAAATTGGCTCTGGACCAGAGTAACATCTTTTGGCTGTGATTTTCTAAGGCAATGTATCTTTGTTAGATAGCCATTCTTCAGCTTTATCTTGTAAAATATAGCTGAGACAACTGCCAAAGGGAGAGTATCTTGCCAATGTTTTTGAAATAAGAAATATGTAAATGAAAACCATCTCTGCACACTGAGCTTTTCCTTCTCATGCTAGCAGAATGAGGGTAAGAAATGTGATCACATGATCACACACACACACATATATGTATACGCCTGTGTGTGCAGATCCTTTCAAATTGGTTGGTTTGCTTTCAAAAAATGCAGAGTAGAACAAATTGTTTGCGTTAGATGTAAACACATTTGAACAACTGGCAACTTCAACTTCTGTGCTGATAGTTGTGAAATCCATCACAGGCTCACTTCCATGGAACTAAGAATGGGTGGGTAGCTCATAAAGAAACTGCAGGTCAAAAAAAGAGACTGCTAATTTATAACAAGGTGGGTGGGAGGGCTGGAAAGCCATCTGGATTGCTTAGAGACCACTCTGAGAGATTATGGCCATTTAAAAAAAATATCTAAGCTGATGTTTGTTCTGGTCATTTAAGTCTTACTCTTTAAGCCTGACCTGGGATTCTGGCTCTGAGCTGTCCTGTGATAAGGCAACTATGTGACTTTGGGGGCACTTTTGGGAATCTAAACAGCCCACCTACAAAATAATCAAACCTTTTTCTTCCACCTTATTCCTATAGCAGGTTTGGATTTTTCCTGCTCTGTTTTCTTTAAATAATTTGAAGGGAGAAAATAAGACACGAAGCCCAATTTGAGATTAGTTTTTGATGAGATGAAGTTGTTCATTTCTATGTGTTTATTATTTGGAGAGATCTAATAACATCGAGCAATTCAATTCCTTCTTTGCCTCCCATTTTTTGCTTATGGCTGGGAGGTAAAAAGGTTGACAGCCACTAGTGAATGGCACTTTCCCATCACTGGATTGGAAAGAAGAGGAAGCAAATTTCTAGCTCCCGTCAGATCCTCTCTCTATTGCCTTCAATCTATAATGCTTTCATGTTTAAGATACACTTGCTTTCCCTTTATCTTAGCCCATCCAGATCCTGTTGGCACCAAATTATTCTCTTTCCTTTCAGTAACAGATCTTCTCCATCCCCATCCCTCACCCTTTTACCAAGGAACATGAGTCAGTGTCTCTTTACTTCTAACACTCTGCTCATCAACCTTCCATGATTCCTATGATGTCTCACTATCAGTTCACCCTAATCATCTCCAAAGATGGTCCTTTGGGGCTTGATGTTATTTTTGGACCAGTTTTTCAAATTCCCTTTGTGACATTGGTCAAATCACATAAATTCTCTGACTTCTAGTATCTTCATATAAGAATAACAGCTAATATTTCCAAATCACTTTAAACTTGTCAAAGTACTTTGCATTTTTCTTCAGTTTGACCGCAACAATCCCACTGAAAAAAGGACTGTTATCCACCATTTTCCAAGTAAGGATCATGGCATTACTCTGTCATTATTGTGACAAGTCAAATGAATTGTCCAAGATTACAAAGCTATTATGTATTAGAGCCCAGATTTGAACTTAGATCTTTCTGACTTCAATCCTAGCCCATTAGTCACTAAACCACCAAACTGTCCATTATGTGAAAGGAGAATTATAATACCTGTGATAGTTAGGTTGGCAGGGCAATTGAAAGAATCAGTTAGACATGATCTATATAAGACACGTTTTTGTTCAGTCATGTTTGATTCTTTGTGACCCCTTTGGGGGTTTTCTTGGTAGAGATACTGGAGTAGTTTACCATTTCTTTTCCCAGCTCATTTTACAGATGAGGAAACTGAGGCAAACAATGTTAGATGACTTTCCCAGGGTCACCCAGCTAGGAGGTATCTCTAAACAATCCAGATGGGTTTCCACCCCTCCCACCCACCTTGTTATAAATTAGCAGTCTCTTTTTTGACCTGCAGTTTCTTTATGAGCTACCTACCCATTCTTAGTTACATGGGAGTGAGCCTGTGATGGATTTTCACAACTATGAGCATTTGAACTCAGGAAGATGAGTCTTGCTGACACCCGGCCTGGCACTATATTCCCTATGCAACCTAACTGACAGATTATAATAGTTAAAGTCTATATAAATGAGTTATTATTTAGTACCTGCTGTGTTGGATATTATGTGGCAGAACTTGCTGGGTATAAAATATTTAATATGTAACAGTTCATTTAAAAAAACCTGTAAGAATGGTAGAGTATAAGCTTACAGTCTAATATAGGTGAAAACTTAAGTATCTACCAGGTTGCAGTTCATTAAGAAAAAGATATTCATACTGAGAGAATGGAGAGGATCAGGAACTTTTAAAGCTGTCAACTACTCAAGTTGCCTCCTGTTTCTCAGGAAGGGTGTGTGTGCCATGAAATGGTTTTTCTTGGGAAGGAGAACAATAAAACTTCTGTTAACTGAAACTCAACTAGAAATTTTCCTGGATTACGTATTTGCCTAATGCTTGAAAATTAAGATTTAGGGGATATAATAGCTGTCTTTAAATATTGGAATGATTGTCATAAAGAAAGGAAAAAAAAAACGTTTTATTCTGTTTGGCCCCAGAGGAAAGAATTAGCACCAATGGGCAAAAGATTTAACAAGACAAGTTTTGGTTCAATATAAGGAAGGACCTCCTGACAATGAAAGCTGTTAGAAAATTGAGAGTTTGGCTCACTGTTCGTTGGGATATTGAAGCAGAAGTTGACAACCACTTTGGGGGAATATTGTGAAGGGAATTTTTGTTTCAGATGGGAGTTGGAGTAAGTGATTCTGAGGTCCCTTCCAATTATGAAATTCCATGATCCTACTTGACTTTTATGTGAAAGCTTTATGAAAACAAACCAATAGACTCAGAGGCATATGTGAAAAAGTGACATCTAGATTAGAGCATTGGCTTGGGATTTATTCAACCCAATCTCCTCTACCGTTTATAATATATCTATAACTTTACATAATGAGAGTTAATATTCAGCAGATGGCTTGAAAATTTCTATAAGACTTCAAGCTTTCAAAGTTTTAAATTTCGTTAACCATATTGTGCTTAATAAAAGCAAGAGCATGGAGTAATGAATGCATTATAGAAAGGATTTTAGCAAGAGTTGAAATAAGAGTCTTTTAGTTTAATCATAAAATTCAAACAAACCACTCTACTCTTGAAGTCTTCTGATTAACTGAACTTGGCAACTATTTCTCTTGGTTTTACTAAATTATCAGGGCTTTTCCCTATTAACAGTCTCTTGAAGGCAGACAGTTTAGAAGTGGGAAGAGACAATTCCCTATATTTATGCCCACCTGCATTTTTGATTTCCTTCACAAGCTAATTGTACAATATTTCAGAGTCTGATTCTTTTTGTACAGCAAAATAACGGTTTGGTCATGTATACTTATTGTGTATCTAATTTATATTTTAATATATTTAACATCTACTGGTCATCCTGCCATCTGGGGGAGGGGGTGGGGAGTAAGAGGTGAAAAATTGGAACAAGAGGTTTGGCAATTGTTAATGCTGTAAAGTTACCCATACATATAACCTGTAAATGAAAGGCTATTAAATAAAAAAAAAGAAGTGGGAAGGGAGAAGAAAAAATAAACAGTTACCTGGTAATTCTGAGAGGGAAGACTTTTGGGGAAAGGTGATTTTATATATATATATATATATATATATATATATATATATATATATATATATATATATTCACACACACACAAGGCAAGACTAGAGAATGAATAAATTTTAGATGGGAAGAAAGGGTAGAGTATGTTATACATTTTCAACAGAAAAGATTTTCTGCAGAATAAAGTATCAACTCTTAATTATGAGATCCAAGACTATCATAATATTGCCTCAGTTTATTTTAACCATTTTTATTTCACATTACTCCCCATTATATACTTCATTTCCAGATGAACTGAACTATTTTTACCTCACTTCTTGTGCTTCCTTCTCCCATTTTTGTGATTTTGCTCACACTGCCTCCCAAATCTAAAGTGTTTTTTCCCTCATATATTTTTCTTAAAGAATAAACTCAATCACTTTATATTTGTATCCATAGCTCCTAGAAAGGGTCATCTAAGTGGTACAGTGAATAGAGTGTCAGGCCTGGAAGCAGAAAGAGTTGAATCTGAGTTCAAACCTTGCCTCAGATACTTCTTAGCTGTGTGACTCTATTTTTGCCTCAGTTTCCTCATCTGTAAAATTGCCCAAAGAAGGAAATGGCAAACCACTCCAGTATCTCTGCCAAGAAAATCCCAGATGAGGTCATGAAGATTTGAATAAACTGAACAACAACAAAGCCCTTAGAGTGGCACATGGCATAAAGGAAACATGTAATAAATACTTTTAGGTTGATTCACCACCTTTATATATTGCAGTTCCTTTCTTGTCCCTTTGTGGCCTAGAATAAGTGGTACTTCCTCCATGAAGTTTTCCCTGACACTCTGCTAAAAATGATCAAATTTCTCATAACACTTTCCTTTGTTTTTATCTCCTTCTCGATTGCATCCCATTTATTTATATAGATATTTTTCTTCTCATTAGATTGTTGACTACTTTGGAAGGGAATCTGCATTGTACCATGTTTTTGTGTCCCTATGCCTAGCACATTGTCTTGCAAAGCAATTATGTGCAAAAAAGCACATAATACGATGTGCTTAATAGATGCTTATCAATTTGAAGACAAATGGGATGGCGAAAGACTTTAAAACTGTGCCATGAAGAAGTAGTTGCAAGAACTGGAATGTTTAAACAGGAGAAGAGAAGATGGGACACAATTCTGGGTTCAAATATTTGAAGATCTGTCATGTGGAATACAGATTAAATTTATTTTGCTTGACTCCACATGCATGTCCAGAACCAATAGATGAAAACAATCGAAGGACTCTATTTTTCAATTCAGTATATGTCAAAACTTCCTAATGACCAGAGGTTTAAAAAAATTTAATTGCTGTCTCAAATAGGTAATGACCCCTCTGAGACTGGAGATGTTTAGGTATTTCCTATATGACCACTTTAGGGGCAGTGATGAGGGAACACTAAGATGTCTTGTGTGAGGGCTTGCCAAGCCCTCTTCAGGACTGCTCATCCATCTTCATTCAGCTCTTATCTATAGCTCCAAGAAGATGCAGTATGTAGGTCATAGCCTGCTAAAACCATCTTGGCAGAGGGGCTAAACCAGGTTGAGGATAACTGATAGGCCTTGGATATGGCATAAATGGATAAATTAGCATGGGAAGATTTCCTTAAGCAGAAGGGACAGATGAAAATAATTGAAGGCAGCTGAAGCAGGTGACGCGGAGCATTTAGAGCTTAGTCAAGATATTAAAGACATCAGGGGCACCCACTAATTCCAGGTAGTCACCCTGAGTTTTTTCTTGCTCTTTCAATTCAATTTGTCCATGAGTCTCTTAAGACATCATTCTGCAAAATCATTGGTCCTCTTAAAAAATGAAAGACAACTTTAGCAGGATGTCATAGGTGGGAACTTATGCTTTAAGTTAAACTAAATGACCTCTCCGATACCTTCCAATTTTGAGTTTCAAGGATTTTAATCCCACTAAAATTCATTATACTCAATATGGCCCTTTCAGCAGCAATTATTTAAATTATTGTCATTACAAAATTTGCTTCTTAATAAAAAAAAAGTTTAATCCTTTACTCTTAACCAATGCTATTTTGATGGCATGAAGCAATTATGTCAACATTCAGCTGAGGAATTATTTGAAACTGTAATGAAATCAGCAGCTTTGTCCCAGAGTTTTAAGCCAAATTTGGAAAGAATAAAACTTTAAATTTTTTTTTAAAAAACCCACTTTGCTAGCCAGCTCTTTTCAGTTAGTTCTGGGTGGTGGCTTCCTTAGGAAAAATACAATATGTGAAATTGAATAAGCACAGTGTATACGTGCTAGGTGAGTATTGAAGAACAGCATTCGGATTCAGTTAAATGTCCCATTTTTCATTTTGCATGAGTGAAATAGATATACCACTAAAATTGCTGGTTATGATTAGTACAGTGGACAGATTTGGCTGACCAAAGTTTACCCTGATCAAATACAGCATCTCAGTGTTTTGACATTCTCAGTTTGATTTTAATCAGTAGGTGTGAATGAAGTAAACTCATTTTACTTTTAACGGAGCCGTTTATTTTGGAGCCTAACACTTTCTAACATCTGTGAGTTGTAAACAAGTGGTCTATAAAGTGTGAAAAGAATAAAGACATGCATTTTAGCATTAGAGTCATAGATTCTGAATTTTTTTCAAGCTGGAAGTGATTTTAGAAGTCCTACAAATGAGGAATTCTTCACCTTAGTGTATTGTAAAGTCTTTCGCCACTACCACCATCACCACCATCATCACCACCACCATCATTATCAAAGCAATAGAAAGAGCAGAACCAAAAGAATAATTTATTCAATAATCATATTGTCAAAATATGTAACTTTGAAAAACTCAAGACCCCTTATCAACAAAATTATTTCTCCAATTGTCTTGTCCTTATTTATCTAAGTTCGTATTGTTCATTCTCTTTTTCCTTGCCCCCCATCTCTCTCCTTCTCTCTCTCTCTCTTTTTCTCTCTCTCTCTGTGTCTCTCTTTCTCTGTGTGTCTCTATCTCTCTCTCCCTGTTTCCCCTGCCTCCCTCTCACAAAGAGGAGCTTACAAAATAACATTTATTGTTATCAATAAGCACTGCTAATATAAATTAATTAAATAGCTAATTAAATGTTACATTAGTCCTAGTTTTCTTGTAGAGAAACTTTGCATTCTAATAATATCCCTTATTTGGGAAATATTTATCTACAGATATTGATGTCAATATATAAGACTTATGTTTCTATAATACTTTAAGATTTATAGTATGGGTTTTTTCCCTTCAATCACCCAGGAAGATGTCATCCATATTTCTTTATCCTCATTTTACAGATATGGAAACTGAGATTCAAAGGAATGAAGTGACTTGCCTATTACCTCCTAACTCATAAATGGCAGTGGCAGTGTTCTAAACCTGACTCCAAGTCTAGCATGCTTTCTACCAGGGTCTTTTGCCTCTCTGTATATCATATTGTTATCTGGAACCAGCAGAGATGCCTCTTTAAAAGCTGAAGGAAGAAAGGCCTCTCCCAGAGAAGCTCCTGAAAGGTGTCAGACCTCCATTTTCCTCTATCTGGTTCCCTTTTTTATATCTATCTGTCTTGATTCTGATGTCTACTAGTGCTTTGGGCCTCGTTTTCTGTCTATTCCTTTCTTTTTTGAGGATTTGGTATATTATTTATCTACAGAGGCTTCAGACCCCTTTGTGGCACATTGTCCTTTTTCTTCTGGATACCCCAGTAGGCTTTGTGTTGTCCCTTTTCTCCAACTTGGGAGCTGAGCTCCTGCCTCCTAATGTACTTATGGACTTCCCATTGAAGCTATAATAGTAATTTATTCATCAAGGGCCATAGAGTATAGGTGAAATTTCTGCTGTTCTTTTCAATTAGGACTATTGCTTCAAATCCCTTATTCCCTGGTTAAAAAGTTAACTTAATTAGTTATAACACCTACTGTGGGTCATCAATTCAAGCTCTCACAGACTAGTTTTTTGTTTGTATCTCTGTAAGAAGAAAATCTGTATATATAGACTAGTTATCATTTAGAGAATCACTGAGCAAACTGTGGTACATAAATGTAATGAAATACTATTTTACCATAAGAACTATGAATATGAAAAATTGATAAAAACATGGAAAGCTTTCTATTAATCGATGTAAACTAAAGTAAGTAGAACCAGGAAAACAATAAAATGGCTCAGTACTCAAATGGACCTGTGATCTCATCAATTTGAGGATTCTTTCCAGTGATACAGATTGCATGTTAACCCTGCTTGCTCATCCTGGGCAAACTCTGTCCCCTCTCCTCTTCTACAGTGGCCTGGGTATTCACCTAATATTCCAGAGACTTTTTTCACTTTTTTTTTTCTGAGGCAATTAGGGTTAAGTGACTTACCTAGAGTCACATAGCCAGGAATGTTAAGAGTCTAAGGTTAGATTTGAATACAGGTCCTCCTGACTTCAGGACTGATGCTCTATCTACTGCACCACCTAGCTGCCACACTTTTTTCACTTTCTAATGAGAAAATTATCAGTGAAAGATTCCAGTTATCCCTCTGTCAGCCTTTACTCTCTCCCTATCACCAATATTCTTTCCTTCCTTAATTCCTCAACAATGTCTTTTACTCACACCTGCTCATACTCACCATGTGTCTCTTCATTTACCTCTGTGGATATTTATCTTCAATATATTAGAGACATTTGTATCCTAGATCTTATTGCCATACAGAAACACTGATATATTGTTTGTATTTTCTTCAAGTATATTTGCTTCCATGATAAACTTGGAACCATTGAAGGATTTTTAAAAAGTTCTTTAGTATTTTATTTCCCCCCAATTACATGTAAAAACAATTTTCAACATCCACTTTTAAAATTTTGAGTTCCAAACTCTCTCCTTCCTTCTTCACCCCTTTCCTTGAGAAGGCAAGCAATTTGATATAGACCATATCTGTGTAATCATGTAAAATATATTTCCATATTAGTCATGTTGTAAAAGAAAACATAGTCTAAAATTTAAAAAAAAAGAAAATTAGGAAAAGCTAAAAAAAAAAAAAAAGTATGCTTCTGTCCATAGTCAGACTCCATCAGTTCTTTTTCTGGAGCTGGGTAGCATTCTTCATCATAAAGCCTTCAAAGTTATCTTGCATCATTGTATTGCTTAGTGTAGCTAAGTCATTTACAGGGGATCATCTTACAACATTACTATTACTGTGTACTATTTGCATCAGTCATTGTAGGATCTTTTCAAGTTCCTAAAGACAATGCAACCTACTCTCCTCTTTCTCCTGTCTAATGTCGGGTTTCCCCTATCATCTGTCTGTCCATGCTGTCTGCTTCAGATGTGCACACTGATGGACAAGTCATAGAGATTGCCGATCCAAATGCATGTTGTAATATGGGCAACAGGCATCCTTATTCCCTTTGGTCTTTCTGTGTAGTTGATCAGGCCAAACTTCTTTGAGAGATCGCAGATCACTTCCAGGAGGCCCTGCAATATGCTATGTCTTGATGCAATCAGCACAATGTCATCCACAAACAGGAGCATCTGGAAGACCTCACCATCCACAGGGAATTCCTCTTCAACTTGGATTCTGCGCTAGAGCGCCTCTCACAAGAGCAAATGCTTTTGGCAAGAATACATTTCCCTGTTTTATGACTCGTCTGATGTTTATGAGCAGAAGGTCATTGAACAAGGTTATTTCTGTTATATCTTTTGAGGAATCATGAGTGATTTTGATATATGGGTGGATAATACCTTGTTGTACAGGAGCCAATAAGACAGCATTTTCTTACCAAATTAAATTCTTTTTCATAATCAATGCACAATGGTATTCTATATTGTCTTCATCTTTCAGTCAATTGGGAAATAGTACATTTGGTCCATTGTCAAACATCTTTTGTCAAGACTTGTTTGTTCTCTACTAATATTCTCTTTGAAGATGACCTCAGTTTTTGTGCATTAGTGACTTTCATAACTGAAAGACTGTATATACAGATCAATAACTATTGTGATTCTGTCACTCTTTTTTCTATATCAATTAGGTATGAGTTTTTTCTTCATACCTTTGGCACCCTCCCCTCCTTTAGATACCTCATGTATCTCAGTCCCTCAAAACTGTCACAAGCAAATAGCCTCCAGCCTGGTTCTCCTCCATATGTACTTGGTTTCTAATGCTTCTTTAAGTATTTCCAGGACTAATGTTAAGGTCCAAGTATGGGGATTCCACTGACTTTAATGAGAAAAATGCTTGGCAAGATGATTTTTGCAAATATTTCCCATTTTTCTTGTATGACCCTTCTTCCATTTTCACTGTTAAACAAAATAACTGAAAAAAAATGAAAATTGATTTTTAAAAGAAAAAAAAACCAAATCTGTGTAATTATAATGATTAAGTTTGGAATAGAGAATGTGTGTGTGTGTGTGTGTGCATACACACCTACTTTCTTTGCAGAGGTGAAAGAATATGGCTATTGAATATACTGTCAGACTTGGTTGATTTGTTGGCTGTTTTTCCTGGAATACCTTTTTTTAACCCTTTTTTATTTTTATTCTTTGTTTCTAGAATTACTTTATTTAATAAGAGAATGGGGAGTAATAGGCTATTAAAAATAAGATACCAATAAAATTTTTAAAATAATTGGCAAGGAGGGGCAGCTAGGTGGCACAATGGGTACAGCACCAGCCCTGAAGTCAGGAGGACCTGAGTTCAAATCTGCTCTCAGACACTTAACACTTCCTAGCTGTGTGACTCTGGGCAAGTCATTTAACCCCAATTGCCTCACCAAAAAAAAAAGGCAAGAACTTGTTTAGGTTTGAATTAAATCTCTCATTGGTTTTAAAGGGAGGCTAGAATCAGAATGTTAGAGTTTGAAAGCATCTTAGAAATACATTAGTCCAGGAAACTGATGGGTACCCATCAGTTTGAGAATGACTGCATAATTTATGGTATATGAATATTATGGAATATTATTGTTCTATAAGAAATGATGAGCAGGCTGATTTCAAAAAGGCCTGGAGAGACTTGCATGAACTGATGCTGAATGAAGTGAGTAGAATCAAGAGAACATTGTACAAATCAACAACAAGATTCTGTAATGATCAGCTGTAATAGACTTGACTCTTTTCAACAATGAGGTGATCTAGGGCAATCCCAATAGACTTGTGATGGAGAGAGCCAGCTGCATCCACAGAGAGGACTAAGGGAACTGAGTGTGGATCACAACATAGTATTTTCATCTTTCATTGTTGTTTGCTTGGTTGTTGTTTTTTTTCCTTATTTTTCCCCTTTTGATCTGGTTTTTCTTGTGCAGCATGATAAATGTGGAAATATGTTTGGAATAGTTGCACATGTTTACCCTCTTTTAGACTACTTGCTGTCTAGGCAGAGAAAAGTGGAGAGAGAGAGAAAAATTTGGAATATAAGGGTTTGCAAGTGTGAATGTTAAAAACTATCTTTATGTGTATTTTGAAAAATAAAAAGCTATTATTACTTTTTTTTTAAAATCCATGTAATCTTGGTGCTGAAGAAAAAGAAATAAACCAGTCCAAAGCTTCATTTTCTAGAAGAAAGAGGTTATATACAATTCTGAAAAGGACCAAACATGGTGGTGAGTTGACTTACCCGAGATCACGTATTTAATGACAGAGTACAGACTCCACCCCAGGTCTTCTGCATACTTGGGCCAATGTTTTTTCCACTATACTGTGTACTGTGTCCATTTGCTTCATTATTCCTTATATCCCAATGTACAGATGAGGTCCGACTGGCCCTTGTTCATAGCTATTCATGTGAAGATCCTTTTGAATCTTACAGTAAATGCAACAAAAACAATCAGGGTTTCAAGTGTCTATCTTTCTAGCTAAGACAATGAGGGTAATGTGTGTGGAGTGTGCTGTCTCCATTGAGATTACTGGGGCTTGACTAAGCACAAGGGCAACCTTGTTTGCTCTTCTAGATGGGAACAAAGAGGAATTTGATAAAACTCGAAAGTCTTCCTGGGGGGGCTTTTGCTTGGGTGGACTTTCTAACAGACACAATTTGAAAGCTCTTTCTAAACCTCCACTGCTGATGGATGTATAAGGAGACAGTAAGTGAAAACATGAACAAACTAAAGAGGATTTGTTTAGAAGACTAGGGCTTAAACCAAATTTCTAAAACAGGTGTCCAGATTAAATCAGGCCTCTCTTCCCTCGTTGAAGGTCCTTAACTGAGGTCCAAGGGGTCTGTGGATAGATTTCAGAGGGCTTTTGAAGTTGAATGAGAAAATTACATCTTCGTTTCCACTAACCTCTAACTAAAATTGGGCAATTATTTCAATTGTGATTTTTTTAAATTTTCTGAGAAAGAGTTAATAGGCTTTGCCAGGCTGCCAGATGGTTCTGTGACACATACATAAAATATGTCAAGAACTCTTGTTTGAAAAAAGAAACATTTTTAAAGACTTTTAAGCCCCCATATTTAGTGGACTTTAAGAACATCCTATATGCTAAAAAAAATCTTGTTTGACAGAACAGTTGGTTATATAATGGAAAGATGGCTTGGCTTGAAAGGAAAGATCTGGATTCAAATCCTGTCTCTGAAATTTACTACTTATGTGAGTTAGAGCAAATTATTCTTTTAATCTTTTTTTCTGTCTTTGTAAAATGAGATTATTAATACATATAATGCCTCTAATCACAGTGTTCTTATATGAGTCAAGTGAGATAATGCATGTAAAGTACTTAGTAAACTTTAAAGTCAGATGTAAACATGAGTTATTATCTGCCTTACAAAAGATGTCTTTGCTTTACCAAGGCTGAACTCAATGAAGAGTTCCTTGTGTATTTAAGAGATATCATTTACAAAATGGAGTTTGAGTGTACAATTTAACAGGGAAATATCTGTTGCAAAAAACAAGACACTTGTATTCCCCTGAGATAGATAATTGCAAGCCCTGGAAAGCTAAGTGGATGCTCCAAAGAAACTATCTGTCACTGCTTACTCTTTTCCTAGGGAGGAAGAATGCTACTTTTCTAGTGAAACTCAAGAAAGCCATCAGCAGAGAATTCTATAAACCTAAATAGAGATAATATCTAGGGGGCAGCTAGTTGGTGCAGTGGATAGAGCACCACTCCTGAAATCAGGAGGATCTGAGTTCAAATCTGGTCTTAGACACTTAACTCCTAGGTGTGTGACCCTGGGCAAGTCACTTAACCCCAATTGCCTCAGCAAAAAAAAAAAGAGAGAGAGAGAGAGAGAGAGAGAGAGAGAGAGAGAGAGAGAGAGAGAGAGAGAGAATGAATATGAATATATCTAAATGCCCAACTCTGGCAAAATGCCTAGAATGTTGGTCCAAGGTGTTGATATTTGCATATATCTGGATACTTTTCAGTATTCATTCGCACATGGGCATAGTTAGTGGTTAATTCAGTAGCATGGGTTCTATGTGGGTCTATGTGAGAAGGAAGACCTTCTCAACCGGCTGTTTGCCAACTTAGGATCTTTGATAATAACATCATAGATTCAGAGCTAAAAGGCATCTAGGAAGCCATCTAGTTGAACTCCAACACTTTACAGATAAGAAACTGAAACCCAGAGAAGTTATTGTTTAAAGTCCATTGAACAGAGGTCTTGTGCAATTGGCAGCTCGGTGGCCTGCATCAACCCTGGAGTCAGGAGAATCTGAGTTCACATTTGATTTCAGATGCTTACTAGGTATGTGACCTTGACAAGTCATTTGCCCTCGGTTTCCTCCTCTGTAAATTGAACTGGAGACGGAAGTGGCAAAACACTCCAGCATCTTTGCTAAGAAAACCCCACATGGGAGCCACAAAGAATCAGGCACAAGTATTTGACTAAACCACTCTGCATTTTGTTTGTTGTTTACTCAGAGAGATTAATAGCAAACTTACATTTTCTTAAAACAGTCTAAGGCATGTATACATATATTATATTTAACATATACTTTAACATATTTAAGATGTATTGGTCAACTTGCTATCTTGGGGAAGGGGTTGGAAGAAGGAGGGGAAAAGTTGGAACAAAAGGTTTTGTAGCTGTCAATGCTGAAAAATTACCCATGCATATATCTTATAAATAAAAAGCCATAATAATAAAAAAATAAAAAGTCTAAGAACAGACCCCATACTACTGACTTCCCTTGCTATTAAACTAGATATGTTTCTTCCTTTTTAAATAGACTTTTCAAGAAGTTCTGTTTTTCTCTTCAGTGATTGGATTAATTTCCATTGTTTCCAGGTAGCAAGGCTGAAAAGACTATTCAATGAAACAAGAGTGTAGCATCCCCCCCTCTCCTTTTCCGCCCCCATTTCGAGGTCTTTTCACTTCCTCTTCAGAATCAGAATTCTGGCACAATTCCGTGGTGAGACAAGAGTGTTTTGTGGTTTTTTCCCTCACACCTCATTATGATCACACTTATTTGCCTCAATTCTGATACTGCAGAATGAGATAGTGGAAAGTCAGAGTAAGAAGATCTGGATTTGAATCCCAGTTGCATCATTTATTACCTGGGTACCTCAAATAAGTAACTAAACCATCTCAACAGTAAAATAAAAAAGCAGAACTAAATGAGGTCGCTTCCAGCGCTAAATCTGTGATCTAAAAATCTATGACTTTTATTTTGTGTTAATAAAGCTTCTTAGGGACTCCATTTAAAGATATAAAAACTTTTTTTTTATCAGGATATAACTGCTTATGTGGTGATGGCGATGGCCCAGTGACAATTTTAGTAGCACAGCTAAAGTATCAATATGCTCTTCTATTTCTTTATTTAACAATTATTTACTTACTATGTACTTACTATGTACAAGGTGCTATGTGCCCCCTGACTTCAAAGAGCTTACAACTATGATGTTTAAAAAGTTCAAGAGACATGGTTTCTGATTAATGAGTCAGTTTATTAATATTGCTCACATTTTATTAATAAAAGAAGTCAGTAGCATTCTCAAATGCTGGTAGCCTGTAGTAGCTGGATGACGGAGTTGAGGGAAGTAAAATGTAAAAAGACTGAAAAGGTAGAAAGTGGCCATATTGTGCAGCGCTTTCAAGTTGAACAGGATTTGTTATAGGATCCTAGATAGAAGAGGGAGCCTCTGGAGCTGGCTGAGTTAGGCCATGGCATTGTAGGACCTACACTATAGAAAAATGACTTTGATGGCAGAGTAGGGAGTATATGGAGAGGGGAAATACCTGAAACACACACCCAAAAAAGAATAATAATTAGAAAAATACTGTTATAATAATTCAGGAGGGTGGTTAGATTGCCTAAACTCAAGTAGGTGGTTTTATCAGTGAATAGAGAAGGGCATTTATACCACAAATGTGATGGTTAAGAGGAAAAAAATTAGAAGATTTGACAATAGTTTCAACTTTGACTATATTAAAAGAATGGGACTGAGGATTCCAGATGGCACTAAAGTTGCTAGTGGAGTTGAACAAGAAGATGATCGTGTCCTCACTAGTAATTGTAATCTCTCTGGACAAAGACAGTCAGAATTGCCTGAAAAGACAAGTAAGTCCATTTGGCTTTTGGTTTATGATCACGAAGGACATTTGAGGTATTGCTTTTTTTAAAAATGAATTTGGTGTTAATTCTGAATGAATGAAAAAACATTTATTAAGCACTCAATATATGCAAATAACTGTGCCAAGAATTGAAGATACAAAAATAGAAAGCAAGACAGATCCTGTTCCCAAAAAGTTTCACTCTGATGAATCTTCTCTAAAACTTATAATACTTGAAACCCTTCTAAAATACTGGAATACTCATTGTATTGATACAGCTGGTTTCAGGACTGGGTAAATAAAATGAACACAAGTGTAGGACACAAGCAGAGGACTTATATGGCTTCTTATGGGAAAGAGTGGGATACTGAGGTGCTGCTGGGTTCTGTGATCATATTTTAGTCATCTCATTTCATGTAGTTTTCAATGAAAGTAGTAAGCATCCTTGGTAACAGAAGAATACAGGTATGCTTTAATTGTATTTAATGTCAAAAATACACATAGTACATATGACCAAAGCATGTTTTGTGTTGCACCGTAGTATACCTTCTCACAAAGCTCTCAACTTCTTCACTTCTATCAAAAGACTTGGACCCCCACCATATCTAACGAATCTCACAGTAAATGACATTTATAGACTTCAAGTTGTTCTCCTTTGCTGCCAATGGGACTTGGAAGAAATGGAATTAGTTACCTCCCCTCTCCTCCAGAAATCCATAAAGAAAAGATAAACAGCAAAAAAAAAAAAAAAAAGAAAGAAAGAAAAGAAATCAGTTCACTATATACATTTCCTGAGCTTTGAACATAACTAAAGGATCCATTTATTTTTTTGTAGTAAATGGCCTCTCTGATATGTTAAAATCTTTTAGCTCCTTCCTCTTTTATTTAGGGAATTCTGCTCTGGAGTTACCTTTCCTTGGCCCAAGAAAATCTGAGGTGCTGTGTTCAGTCCTTGGGGAGGGAATGGTGGTAGCTACCCCATGCCAGAACTCCTCAGCTAAGACCATTGTGCTAAGGATTTCCAGGATTCTAGAGTGGTTTTCTCTGCCAAGGAATTGTTAGCTGGGTACGGTGACCTCCTAAAAAGACAGTATTTGGCACACTGTGCAGTGTTTACAATTTCTCTGTGAAATTTCAGACACCCTTGGAGAACAAGAAAAAGGTTTTGGACAGTTGATTTGGGGCTTTTTTAATAGCCATATATGGTATTAGATAGAGAAAGAGTGATATTCATATAAAAATGTCTGCTCATCAAGTCTACCATTTAGAGTGTATTTTTTTAAAAAACTATTCTGAGCCTTTAGGAGAAAAAGGAGATAAGTTGTAGATGATATAGCCCCAAGAAACAAAAGAATAAAAACAGGCTATTGGAAAAGAAATAACTTTATGGGATCTTTCTTCAAACATTAGAAGTCAAATGATATTTTTTTCCTTATAGAAACTAAGTGGAAAGATTTTTAAAGTATGCAGTTTAATGTTAGGTTTTTGGTGGAGTTTTAAGTATTTACTTTCCATTAAAAAATATTAGTATAAGGTCTGACTGGGGCTTTGAAATATAGATCAATTTCCAGGCAGTTGCATTTGGTTGAAACTTACCAGTTCCTGCATTATTAATAGGAACCCTGTTGCTAACTTTGGAAAACTATTTGGAAAATATATAAAGGAAACTATTTGGCAAACATTATTTCCTTGTTTTCTATTATAGTGATAGCCACCAGCTGAGAATCAAGTGATCTCATTACCTAGCCATGATTTCACCTAATTTGAATGAGATTTTCCCCTTCTATTGCTTGTCTCAATAGAAATCCTTGTATTTATCTCATATGGATTTGCATTTTGAATTTGCTTATCTGTATATAGTTGTTGTTTTTTTAATCTCTAGGTAGATTGTGATGCCTAACATAAGGCTCAATGCCTAACATAAGACCTGGTAGTTTAAAAGAAAAAATGTGTATGTGTGTAATTAAATTGTATTCCAAGCTTCCATCTAGTTAAAGAAATTACTTTGCCATTAAAAAAAAATTAGTCTGCCTGTGAAGAGCCTCTTCTTAAGTATTTTTTTTCTGAAATTGAAGAGCCAGAAAAAGAGACTTGAAAATCTTGTAAGGATGATAAAAAGGAGAGAATCAGAGCAATGCACTTTTCAATCCAAATTCATGTCTATTCTATGAGCATGCTACAATAGGATGCTTGAGCACTTCTCTGGGAAACATATTCGGTTTACTATTATAGGAAATTGCCCACCAAGAACTTAAATCGTAAAACAAACACAGGCAACTCTGCCAACTTTCTTAGTTGCCATGACCTTTTCTCAGCTTTCAAGAAAGCAACCAAAAATGATTACAAGGTTGGAAAATGGCTGAAAGTAAAGGCTGGATAACTGGTGGTTCCTAATTACAGTCGTCAGGCATGTTAAGAAATAGCATATGAGTGACACAGAGCAGCTGTTCTATTTTCACAAGGACAGAGCAAGAAATAATGAGACTGCTTTTGTAACAGGGAGACATGATGACTGATTTAAGGAAGCGTTTCCTGTGTCATCCACAGAACTTTCAGAAAGGACTTTCATCCAGCCCAAGGTTCTTAGTCTTTTGGTATCATGCACCCCTTTGGCAACAGTCTAGTGTAATTTATGGACCATTTCTTAGATTAATGTCTTTAAATGTATAAAATAAAATATATAGGATTATGAAGGAAACCAATTATACTGAAATATAGTTATCAATATACATACAAAAAAATCTCAAATTCACAGACCCCCTTGTTAATAACCCCTGAATTCTACTCTAAGCCACTTCAGCTGACAAACATAAGTTTGAAGGCCCAAGATTGTATAACTGTAGGACATTATAACAAATTACTCATGGGATGTGTGTTCCCTTTTTTAAAAATTACTGATAGTCCCCCCCTAAAAAAAACAGGAGTTTGGTCTCTGACAAGTCTTCTTCAGATACTTTGGTTTGAATACCTTTGTCTCTCTCTTTACACCTGATATCCCATTTCTCAGAGTAGTATAGCTCCCTTGTTCTATTTTTTATTTGTTTCAGTGACTATAGTTTCATAATCTTGGTCTGGTGCATACAGTATACAATCTCAATAGTCCATCTCTAAAGTCCCTAAGGGCTGCTGCCACCATGTACACCAGAGGCAATAAAAATACTAGAATCAGGACACTTGGATTGTAGTCCAGTTTGGCCTCTAACCATCTCAGTAACATTTGACAGAATGAGAGATAAACCATCTCTCAGTCTTAGTCCCATAGAATCATGTATACAGAGATATGGGCCTTAGAGACCATCTAATTCAAAGATCATTATTTTCCCCCCTGCCTTTCTCACTGAGGCTGGAATTATAATAGCTATTGGTCCTGTAGGTCAGTTCCACTGCTGATCCTGAAGGGAGTTTTCATTTACTACATTTCTTACCTGAATTGGTTCTTCCCTCATTAGGTAGTCTTTTGGTTCTCAGTCACAAGAGGATGGCCCCAAAATGGTTACTGTCACTTTCATAGCTTAAAACATCACATTACTTTGGGGACATCTTGTATTATTGGTGCCAGATTTACCATAAACTCTAGTTGCCGGCCTCTGCCTTACCCAAGTTGCAGGTTGATAGGAATACACCATCACAAAGATCGTAAGATTATTTTATAGAGGAAATAGTGGCCAAGAGAGAAGGACCTGCTCAAAAAGACTTCAGTAAAGTAACTTGTACTGTTTATCTCTACCTTCCAATTAATTATCCCTTCATCTCCCTATCTACCTTTTTCATGTCTTTTTTTTTTTCTGTTCTTGTATCTTTTTTTTCTGTAAAATTGGGAGAGGGGAAGGAGAAATAAGTCACTTTAATGATAAATTTTTAAAAAGGAATACAGTGTAATGCCTATAAATAAACTTACCATGTAGAATTGTATGGATCACCTATAGGAAACTTTTCAAGCAGGAATAAAAAAAGTTACACAGGATGGGCGGGCACCTGTCAGTGGAGGGAAATTCCAGAATTGATGGGATCCTGGTTCCACTTGAGTAGCTGTTGTATATTATAGTTAGATGTTTGTCTTATCCCAACTTTTTATCTCTCCCAGCACTTAGCATGGTACTTTGTACACAGTTGTTGCTTAATAGATTTTTGTTGTTGTGCTATCAAATCATGAACTTTATAGAAAACTAGCTTCTTTCCTACAACTGTGAAATAAAAAGTTCCTGTGTTTCCAGTATCTTGGAATTGAAAAATGAATGCTAAAGGGAATGATCTGGGTAACAGGAAGACATCCTAAAAACAATCTACCATCTATGTTGCTGTAGTCCATGCCCTTAAAAAAAAAAAAAACTGGTTTCAATTATTCTAACAAATTTGCATGCCTGAGATTGACAGCTTGACAAATTATAGGAAATTGCAAACATTTTCTCCAGTCCCAATTATCAAGCCCATTCCCTAAAGAGTTCAGTGGGAGATTTAAGCCTGAAGCCTCCATGGATGGGGATGAGGAGCGGGGGGTTCCCCTTCCTCAAGGATTGGCTTATTGTAATAGGAATGTTCATTGGGAGCACAGATCAGCCAGTACACGATACTTTATCCAGTGATGCCTTTTGGCATTTTGACCAGACCACCAACGTATGCCTAACTGAAATGCTGGGAACAAAATAAACTTGGGACCGGCGTTTGCCTTTAGAAAGGGAGGGGTGGGGGGCAAGGGAGAAGACATGCTTATTTATCCAACCTAAACAGTATTTTCATTTAAAATGTATTTTGGTTATTGTAAGTGAAGGTTAAGGCGGGTTTCTGAAAAAACCAAACATCATTCCTCTCTGGAGGATCAACCCCTAGCTTTAAAAGAAGGGGAGGGGGGAGAAATCCTTTGCCTCAAGGTAACCTATCTCTCCCCTTGTTTGAATGAAACTTTCTCCTCCACACTACTGGTTTGTGGACTGGGGTGACATTCATTAGAAAGCACAAGATTTAGTTTGTGTTTTGTTTGGGGGGAATACTTATTCAAGCAGATCATTTTGACATGCAAATAATACATGTGAGAAATTTTTAAAACGATAAGGAAAACAAACTAGTAAATCAGACTCTACAAGTTGAAGATTGGGGTTAATTCACTCTTAAACTCTGATTGGCCCTTTGTAATTTAGTTTTAATTTAATAAGAGCTTGCATTTATATAGTGCTTTGAGATTTGAAAAGTATTTCATATAATTATCTTTTTTGATTCTCCTAATAGTCCTATGAAGTAGATATTGTTGTTACCCCTGCTTTATCAGAGCTCTAAATTGAGAACGGGAGTTTAAATGATTCACCCAGTCTCATAGGCATTAAGTGTCAGAGATAAGATTTGAATTCAAGGCTTTCTGACCAGAGGTCCCTTACATTATACACTGCACCTGTAAAAGAGATCATATATACTTAAAAAAAAGTTTCTCCATCATTTTCAATAAGTTCTTTTATTTTCTTCCCCCAATCCCTTACAGCTTAAGCATTTATCTCATATAAAGTTTTTCAACAGAGAAATTTATATATCATCTATTCTTGATAGAAAAAAGTATATATTCATAAATTTGTGGACTGTGATAGATATCAGTGAAAGCAGTTCTATTGATTTTAAAGTAAGCCCATTGGAGTTTTGCCTAATATGTTTCTGGCACTTTTGGAGCTCTGTGTGAATTTCCTGGGGTTGAATATAACAGTTTTATCCATCAACTGTTAACTATTAAGTGAACTTTGGAAGGTCAACATATTTAGAGATAGGAATGAATCCATCAAATTTTGGATGGCCAATGACTGCATGGATTTTCCTAGCCTAACCTTAGGCCTGCTGTTTAGGTATTTGGAAAATAGGCCTCAAAAAGTATCATCTCTCATTTTACAGATGAGGAAACAAAGTCTCAAAGAGATTAAGTGGTTCATCCCAAGTTAGTAATAGGACAAAAAACATCCAATGATGTTCCTGTTATAATATCCTACTTCATTAACATTGTAAAGGGCACCACAAATTGGAACACTTAGGATGGGGAATGCCAGTTTTCCAAAAAAAGGAATTGCCTTCAGACAGCATTTTTTAAAAGATCAGGGTGATTGTGTGTGCGTTATTATCTCAAATAACAGTCAATTTAGTGAGCATCTGTTACAATTGACCTTGGGGGGAAAGCTCATGACATTGAGCTCTTTCTGATAAGTAGATAATTAGGAACGCCATGAGAGCTTTGTGTCTTTTATCAAAATCAAGGAATGAATACTGGGAAGGAAGATGTGATCCTTAGATCAAAAAAGCTGGTAACATAGTGTTTCAGAACTAGAAAATAGCAACTCGCTCCATTCTAAAGATCTTTTTAGTTCTGGTGGCTTTATATATTGGCATATGTCTCATGTCAAGGGAGCATAGATTTTGGGCCTTAGAGTCTAACCAGGCAAGTTGACATTCTGGAACTCTGAGTTCTTATCCTAGTTTTCACAAACCAAGGGATATCCTAAAAACAGAACAGGAAATATTGTGTTGCTGTTTCTTCCCATGTAATTTTGAGGCTCTATAAATCAGTGACTGGTTCTCTAGAGTAGATCTGGAAATGATTGTTAGTACTAAATAAATGCTCTTTGAATATGTAAAATGTCACATGAGAAAAATACTCAAGTAGAGAGATTTTAATCCATGGAGGCAGATGGCTTGTCTCTTAGGAAAATAATAGATGATGAAACATCATCCATATTTTACTTATGTCTTCCTACACCTTATAAGTTCCGTCCAAAGCCAATAACCATTTATTAGACAAGTGCAGTGTACTGGATAATATATTTAGTGCTGAAGAAATATAGGTTAAGGATCTTACCTTCTGATAGAAGAAAGAGAATGTAAACAAGTAAGTCTGAAATATGTACACAAAATTAAATGTAATCAATTTAGGAGGCTTGAGAGCTCTAGAAACTGGTGGTCAGATGTCAGGATAGTTCTTGTGTAGAGGATGGCGCAGGAGCTGAGATCTGAAGGAACTTAAAAATCCTAACAGGCAGAGGGAGGAGGATTTTATTCCAAGTGGTGGTGAGGTCTTCATGACCTCATTTGGAGCTTTTTTGGCAAAGATACTAGAGGGTTTGACATTTTCTTTTCCAGCTTATTTTAGTTATGAAGAACTAAAGCAGACAGAGTAAAGTGATTTGCCCAGGGTCATATAGCTAGTAAGTGTCTGAAGCTAGATTTTAACTCAGGAAGATGTCTCCCTGACTCCATCCCTGGTATTCTAGCCAATGTTTTCACAAAAAAGAAAAATGGAACATCTCCAATGGAAAAGAGCACATAGGATTTCTTGGTTATAGAATAGGGTAAAGGAGACTTATATACAACCTATCAGTAAACATATATATATCAAATGTTTACTGATATATTATAAATACTGGAGTCAGTCAATATATAACCATTGATTTAGCACCTATTAAGTGCCAGGCATTGTGATTTATTTATCTTTATTTTATTTTAGGGCCAGATATTAAAAGACTTCAAATGCCAGAGAATTTTATATTTTACCCTCAAGGCAAGTGGGAGCCTCAGAAGCTTTTAGAGCAAGAAAATGACATGGTTTTATATCTCTAGGAAAAGCCCTCTGGCAGTAATATGGAAGGTAGATGGAAGAGAGAACAGATTTGAGATAGGAAGACTAATCAGAAGTTATTAAATTTGTCCATATCAGAGGAGATTAAAAACTGGAATTAGTAGGATGACCATCTCTATTGGAAGTTATAGCAGTGTAACTACAAGAGGAGAACAAAAAAAAAAATGAATGGCTAATCTGGAAATTATCTTAGTCTATGAATCTTCCTTTGAAGTATTACAATATGTGGTTATGTTATATTATATTCCAGTAGTAATATATGAAATTATAACAGCTATGAATGAGTTCTACAGAACAAAGGGAGACGAGTCATTTTTTCAGACCTACCACATTGCTGGTCCAAAGAAGGGGAAGTGGAAGTGGGAGTCAGAGTGATACCATTCTGATTTGAGTGAAAACAGGCTAGACAAATAGAGCCTTGGTCAGTTCCCTTCATTTCTTGACACATAAATAGAACTTTCAAGTGCAACTTGGAGCATTTTGCCCACCTCTATAAATGACCATTTTGCGTGCCTCACTGTCTTTGGTGTCCAGCACCTACCTGTTTCTGAAGGATATCATATTAAAGTTTGAATAAACCATTTGCAGTTATTATTGTAGTATCCTCAAATATTTAAGTTCATTAATGGAAAGTGAAGTGAGCAGGACTAGGAGCTCATTATACACAGGAATAGCAATATTGTATAATAATCAAGTTCATCATTAGATATTCTTAGCAATACAATGATCCTAAGGACTTACAATGAAAAATAATATCTGCCTCCAGAGCAAGAACTAGTGGAATTTAAATGTCAAAACATATTATTTTTCACTTTATTTTGTGTGTGTGTGTGTGTGTGTGTGTGTGTGTGTGTGTTTTCCTTTTGGTCTCTTTCCTTCACAACATGATTAAAATGGAAATAAGTTTTACATGATCATACGTTTATAACCTATGTCAAATTGTTTACCATCTGAGGAAGGGGAAATCACAAAGAGAGGAAGAAAATTTGGAACTCAAATTAAATATATATATATATATATATATATATATAATATGAATGTTTAAAATTATCTTTACATATAATTGGGGGAAATAATATTTTTTGAATTTACACATATATAATTTATATATATATATATATATATATATATATATATATATATATATATATATATTTATGTATGTGTATGTCCAGTAGTTCAATAACAGTTAACATGATCAAATGGACTATCAGAAAGTGCTAGGTGGGCAATTAATTAATCACCTGATCCATATTCAAAACAGACTTTCACTTGGTCATCTCATATGGCTTCTATTAAGGGTGTGTGATGACATGCAGTCCAGAGATTACCATATCATTGGGGAAGCCAGTTCCTTATTAAGCAAAGGGTTGTCTCAATACTCAGTTGTGGCCATTGATTTTATGAAGCCATAGTCCACATTCACTACCACATTCTGGTGCTACTAAATCACACGAGGACTGAGTACCACAAATCCCATCTGAGACATTTCTGGAGACAGCACTTGTCAGGGGCACTGAGGTGAGAGCAGGACTGATATGTTCAATCAACAAGCATTTACTCCATAGCTATTATCTGCCTTGTTCTGAAGATGCACAAGACAAAAGTGAAACTTCCTTGCTCATAAAGAAATTACCTTCCTTCAGAAAAAGTGGGCACATACCATCAAAAATAGATACAAGATATTGAAGAGAGGACTAGAGGTGGGAGGTAGGAAAAAGGAGAAACTATTAGATGGATCAGTTGTGTCTTCATGTAGAAAGCATATAGCATTTGAATTGAATTTTGAAGGAAACTAGAATTTTAAGAGATATTGAGGAAGGGTTGCATTCTGTGAGGGGCATCCAGGGAAAAGTACAGAGATAAGAGATGGAGGGTCATGTATCAGGAAGATTAAAAAAGCCAGTATGAATGGACCATAGAATATATAGAATAGAGTAATATGTAATAAAGCTGGAAAAGTAAACTGTTCATCCTAAGTTCTGGTCCCTGAGGGAGTGACTGTACCATGTGTGCCACTGAAACTAACAGGTTATTCCTGCTGATATTGGTGATCTGAGTTTCTTTTTGAATATCGGGTGTCCTGGGATTCAGCTATTTATAATTGTTTTTTTTAAAGCCTCATGGGAAACTTGCCGAGCCCCATTAATTATTATTATTTAGAAATAATCATCAGACACTGGGGAAGCCTACTGCTTGGGTCAGATTTACGTTTTTTGGTAACATCTTCTGTTTCTCAAGGGAATTATTTGTTTTCTTGGCTTTCCAAACTCACAGACCCCGTGGTCTGAATGCCCATGAGGCTGTCATCAGGGAGCATCTAGCCCCCTCCCCTCCAAATGCGAATCACCAGTAAGTCGGGAAGATGTTTTCAAACATTGGGAGGTCTGTTTTGGATCACACCCGAGCTCTCTGAAAATGAAGTGAAGCAGTTCTTATGTGGTTACAAGAGCTCCATGATTTACAGTGTTGGACTCACCAGACTGCTCTTGCCTCTGCAAAAGTCCAAGCCCTCAACAGCCGTTTATTTTTAAATTATAAAAAGCAGCTCTATGTACCGTGTTCTTGGTTGCTAGAGGGCAGAGAAACATAGGTTTGAAAAAAGGAAAAAAAAGAGAGAGAGAGAGAAATGCCGTTAATCCCCAGCAGGCTCCTGGGTAGTAGAGCAGTTATGGATGACAAAAGTTAATTAGAAACATGAGCAGTTTAACTGAAAACATTTGTGACAATTGGGAGTGCAGCGTCTCCAAAAGGGTAAGTTCTCAAAGACAAACATTAATGGAGAAAGTGACTGCTGCTAGGTAAGTAATCTAATTTCAATCTTTTTTCCCCCTTAGGCTTTCTCTTTAGTTGCTGAACTGTCTATATAAAAGTAAAAAGATTAGACTTGGGGTACGGGATGTGAATATCTATGTTAGAGAAGGGAAAGCAGAGAATTGGGGTTGAGTTGGGATGCCGGCAATAACTGCCACCAACCTTTCTTCCAGCTGGATTCACTTAGGAGATAGAGATGTATCATTTAAGTTTGCCGCATAAAGACACTGTAATTTTATTTAAAAAAAAACAAAACAAAACTGGTTAGCCTCAGTCTGTAATGGAAATCCACATTTGAAAACATACTAATACAAGTAAACTCCAGTTCTTATTTGAAAGCATTTTGTGGCTTTAATGATGAAAAAAAAAAAACCTTTTGGGAGAGCAACGCTTGCTGAGAACCAAAGGGAAGTCTTTGCTTTGGGATATAGCAGTATTCCTCATGTTTCCCTGCCTGTGACAGAGTCCTGTGGACTTGTCCAGCTCTCGCCTAGCTTGTTGTTATCCAGTTGGATCCCAGTGTCTAACAGTGTCAGTGGAATCAAATGTGTGGATTTTGGGGTCCTAGCAAACTTCTCATTGGGGATTTTCTTCTCTACTAAAAATTAAACTAGGAATACTTTCTCATCTCACTTTTTTAACTGACGAAGATAAAGAGATTTTTTTTTCTTTTTACTAAAACTGGGATTTCATTGCTATAGTGAAGACTGTGAGGAATCCCTCTTTACCAATGCAGGTCAGCCCTATTCTCAGACAGTTGTTATCTTTAAAAGGGAAGAAAAAATTGGAAAGCTTCAAACTTATTTGTATGGCTTGATATTCAAAAATATTTTATAATGTGATTTCTTTAAATGCAGATTTACCTACTTGATTATTCTTTTTTGGGGGAGTAGGGTGGGTCCAGACCCATGATTTCAGCAGTATAAAGAAAGTCTAGTGTGGATATTCCAAAAATGTCACAGAACAACTTTTAGAGTTGTTTAGAGCTTTAGAAAGACACCAAGAACCTTAGAGCTCTTAATTTAGAGCCTTGAAAAGTTATCTGAGGCACTAAAAGGTTAAATGACATGTCTTTGGACATCCAGGTACAAATGAGCAAAAAGACATTGTCCAGAAATGTGTCTGAGGCATTCTTGAACCTGATGTCAAGTTCAATTCCCTACCCATTATACTACATGACCTCTCAATTGTGCTTTATGGAACTTGATATCAAAAACAGTGTACATTCTTTAAATATGAATCAAAAAGTAGTTCAGAATGTGATCTGGAATAAATTAGATGTAGAGGGGAAAGCAGTCTAGGATTTAAAATATAACTATAGATAATTCTTAAGATAGGTGATTTAGATGACATTTTATTTAGATCTTGAACATTTGTAGTCTAATACTTCAATTTCAAAAGATCTGTAGTTGTACCTAATATGTGCCAAACATCATCCTAGATACCAGGCATACAAATATAAAGAATCAAGCCATCATTACTGGTAATGAGCCTGGGGAAATAGTAAACATATTCATAAGCATATACAGAATAATTAGTTTAAAAGGGGGGGAGTGAATACAGATAAATATAAAGTAGTTAAATCAAAGGCAGTTAGGAAGCGAAAGTATTACAAATTGGGAAATCAAAAAAGGCTTTATATAGAAGAAAGTGTTGGAGCTCAGTCTTTAAGGAACAGAGGGATTACAATAGTTGATGGCATAGGAAACAGAGAATTGTGGGTACTGTCTTCATCAAGGCCAGTTTCAACCTCTCTATACTTAAATTAGGTAGTTTTATGATTATATAGATTTCTTACCTGATGATTGGCCCTCACTGAACTTGAACTGGTTTTCAGATTATGGGCATGCTGTACCCATTATTGAAGCCACCTGAGTGTGTTCAGATTAGACAAAGCACAACTTTTAAAGCCCCAGGGCCATTTTCAGGCTATAAAGAGGAATAGGAGACGGAATATTTTGGGGATTATTTAATATTGTGTAGAAATAACCTCTCTGTAACTTTTCTTAGTGCAATGAAAGTTTTATAATTGCGTGTATGTTTTTCTCCTCTGTTTCTCCAGAGCCATCAGAAAGCCCCACCTCCTCACACCCAGGGATGAATGAAAATGCACCTGCCTCATTTCAGAGTAGCAGCAGTCCCACTTCCGTTCATTGCAACAACTCTTCAGCCATCCCCCAGCCAGGCTCAGCTGCAAAACCCTGGCGAAGCAAATCCCTCAGTGCTAAGCACACCGCCACGTCTTCCATGCTCTCTGTAAAGCAGCCAGTGCCAGAGACACCCAGACCCCCTTCTGAAAATATCAAGCCAGCTCCTAACAACCAGAAATCGATGCTTGAAAAATTGAAGCTCTTCAATAGCAAAGGAGGATCCAAGACAGGGGAGGGTCCGGGCTCCCGAGACACCAGCTGCGAGAGGTTGGAGATGCTGCCCACCTTTGAGGAGAGTGAGGAGATAGAGGCCGCCAGTCGAAATGTCCCCACCACCAGCCCAGCTTCCAATAGCCCCAAAATCGCACTTAAGGGAATTGCACAGAGGACATTCAGCCGGGCTCTGACCAATAAGAAGAGTTCCCCCAAGAGCAATGAGAAAGAAAAGGAGAAGAGCAAGGATACTATCAAGAGAACATCTGTCACAGAGAAGCCAGAAATAAAAGAGGAGCCAAAAGAAGAACCAACGGGAACCACTACCACAGAGATGCCCAAAAAGTCGTCGAAGATCGCCAGCTTTATACCCAAAGGAGGGAAGCTCAACAGTGCGAAGAAGGAGGTGCCGACCTCCTCCTCACACAGCGGAATACCAAAACCAGGGATGAAAACCACACCTGGGAAATCCCCAAGTGCCCCACCACCTTCGAAGGAAGGGGAGAGAAGCCGAAGCGGGAAACCTAGCTCAGGGCTGTCTCATCAGAAGACCCCAATGGACAGCAGGCGCTCAAGTTCTTCCTCCAGCTTAGCCTCCTCAGAAGGAAAGGGGCTTGGAGGAATGGTGACCTTGAATAGCAGCAGCAGCTGCAGCCAGACTGTCAATGGACCAACCGGTACCACCCAGACAACAGGAAGTAATACTGTCAGTGTTCAGCTACCTCAGCCCCAACAGCAATACAACCATCCCAACACTGCAACAGTAGCTCCTTTCATGTACAGGTAGGAGTCTTTCCTTTGGGACTGCTTCATTGTTGAGCTATGGTCATTGGATGGTTCCTTAGGGAGCTTTTTCTGTGTGAATCCACAGCACCTAGTACAGGGTGACAATCAGAACAATCACTCTGTAAATATTGGTTGGGATAAAAGATACTTTTTTGGACATATAAGTCTTTTCTTTCCTACTCCATTTAATCTTCTTAGTCAATTGCTACAGCCAATCCGCAAGTACTTCATGAGTGCCTAGAACTGTTTAGGAAACTATGAAGGATACCAGTAAAGGCAAAACAGTTTTTTATGCTTACATTTTAAGGATGCCTCAAAGCACTAAGCTGTATCAATTGAAAAAATATATATGTGTATGTATACATATGTAAGGTTTGTATATATTGGTACATATAGTATTTATGTATATATACACATATGTATGTGTATATATGTATATAGTTATATGTGTATGTATAGATAGATATATATATACAAATATATAGACATATTATATATTATATAATCTGTATTGCAAAAAAAATTGCTGGAATTAAAACCACTGTTTCCAATTATTTGCCCTTAAAGTTCATTGGTACAGATAGGAGAAGGAAAACAATTATTTCCTTGTAAATTGATGCACCTGGTCTTCGTATGATTGGGAGTTAACAATTTTTGTGGCAATAGTATTAAGACCAAAGAGAGAACAATGCAAATAGTCCAGTACAAGATTGTGTTGCAAAGGGCCTCAAGATTTCTTCCTCGATTGCAGACTCTTCAAAGATAAGGGGTGTGTCTATTGCATTTCTGAACGAACAGTTGGGTTCAAGGTAGTTGTAGGATACATTCTGAAGTGCTGGCTGGACAAAAGCATGATTTGCTGGCTGGACAAAGGAATGAAGTGTTATGGAAGTTCCAAGAGAGCTCAATATACACTGAAGACATTGAGGGAGAATATGAATCAGGCAAAGGTTGATTTATTTCAGATCTAGAGATATATCGGAGAAAACATTGGGTTTAATGTGAAAAAATATATAGTGATCAACTAAATTAGAGACAGGCATATAGAATTTAATTCTACATTAATAGAAGAGCAGGAATGAGTAACTCTAGGAGCCTCAGAGGATAGAATACCTGGCCTGGAGTCAGAAGGATTCATCTTATTGAGTTCAAATCTAGCATCACTAGCTGTGTGATCATCACTGACACCTGTTTACCTCAGTTTCTTCATCTATACGATGAGTTGATAAGGAAATAGCAAACCACTGTAGTATCTTTGCCAAGATGGGGTCAACAAAAGTCAGCGTGAACGAAAAATGACTCAACAATAACAAGTGTCCCTGAAACTGGTACTTAACATTTCCTTTATAAAATCCAATCTAAGAAGCATTCGTTAAGTATCTACTATGTTCAAGATGCAGTCAGTCAATAAACATCTGTTAAGTACTTACTACATGTCAGACACTGCTAAGCTTCAAGAAATGCAAAAGCAAAAAATTAAATAACTTTTTAAAAATTTCTGACATCAAAGAGCTGGAATTCTCCTCCGAGCATACAACATATAAAAACACACACGTCTGTATTTAAACACTGGTCTTCATGTTGCTATGTTACTGAACAAAGAATTCTAATTTTCTCCTCCCACTTTCTTCTTTTGTAATCATGTAAGTTTGTAGAAGTTTCACCTGTCTGGCCCTTGGAAAGAGTGGCTATGGTTTGGGACCCTCATAATGAAAAAAACAGACAAGAAACCTTTGTCAGTTGGCTAAATGACAGAAGTGGCTAGACCTTTTGTCATTGTTTTTTTTCTTCCTCTTTTGCTGTCCCTCTTGTCCTTCCGTGAATGACAAGACTAAACTTATTAGACATGAGATTGTCATCTCTTTATTAATTCAAGTAATATGTTCAGCAAGGCAGACAGAAAAGAATACAAATGCTTAGATAATGACTCACTGCTGATCTACAGACAGTGTTTGAATACCAATATTCTGTGAAGCATGAAGGCAGCTGCATTGCCACTCATAAAAATATTATAACTAATAACATATTGACAGTGTTGAAGTAATGCATATATACCTAAGTATTTGATCTACAGAGTAAAAATTTCTATTTTTTTCAGAGGTAGCATTTAAAAAGAAACCATTACAAATTATACAGAAACTCCTGTTTATTTTTCTAAAATTGTTTTTGCCAGGATTATTTTAAAAGCTCTAAAACATATTCAAAGATATATGGTAATATTTTTACAAGTGCATATTTAATTTTAAACTCAAAAGAGAAGGAAACCATGTAATAGATAAAATCTAATGAATAATAATCAAGGAAAAGAAATGAACTTCCACTTCAATCAAGAGACATTTATTAAGTGCCTATTACATGCCAGGCACTATGCTAGGCATTGGGAATAGAGAGACAAAAGCAAAAGTCCTTGAAAGAGCATGCAATTTTATCTTCCAACTTATCTTTTCATTTCAGTGTGTCTCTTGGATTGCCATCTTTGTTTCTTTAATATATATTGGCCTTTGAAAGGTAGTCCCTCACTTGTCGGAGCCACTTATTTTGCTGTGACCTTTGAGTGTGCAATTACTGTCCATTGATGTTAAATCTGGAGAGAGCCAAAAGTACTTGAGAATTTATGTATAATGACATCCATCACTTTCAGACCAATTTTCTTTCCTTACTTCCATTCTTCCCCATCCTCTTTTCTTCCTTTCCCTCTTGCTCCCTCCTTCTTTCCTTTTTTTTCTTCCATTATCCTTCTCTTCCTTCTTGCTTTCTTTCTCCCCTCTCTTAATTGCCATAAATGCCATAGTGGGAAGTCAGCCAAAATTAGTCAAAAATTAGCATCATAGAATACTTTTAAAGATAAAGTTTTAGTATTCATCAATCCACACTCCAGCTGAACCTTTTCTTCATAAATAGTGTTATCAGACTGAAATAACACAAATTGTGATTAGTAAGATGCAAATTAATAAGTTTTTACTCATTATTTGTGCATATAAATTCAGTATATATATATATATATATGTATGTATTTATATATATTATTCCTAAATGAACAGAGGTGTGTATATATCATATAAAAAAGTATGTGTGTTTATATCATGAAAAATTATTTGATTTCTTGAAGGGCACAGTGCTTCCCCTTATGATTTAATGCAAAGATGAGAACATTTTGAAAGTAGTTATTTGGAAAGAATATTGATTTCAGTCAAGTGCTGAGATAATAATCAAAGACCCCTTTTATGTCAAAAAGTTGGAACCCTGATTCAGACCTGGCTAGCAAATACACCTGCACTGAAAGCATTCTTCATTGGTTTTCAAATAACCCTTTTAGCGAGATGTCACATCAGGTGACAAATTTAAGGTGTTCGTAAATGGAGTTGCCTTTTTTCCTGTCTATGATTGACTCCCTTGGCAAGGGTGATCACTTTTAAGTTGGTATTTGGTGCTGATGTTATCCCCACCAAGCATCTCCTGTCTGGCAGAGCTGATTACCTTGTTCAAAATTCAAAGAAGCATTTCAGTGCCTCATATGAGGGATTGCAGGCCTTCCATTTGGACTATGAATATTTAATCTTTTACAGTTCAGTGACTGTTTCCGTTTCTAGGACATTGCTCAACATGGGACTAATGAATTATGTAAAGTCAGTCTGCTGGTCTCTCGATTTGAATGTGTGTTGAAATGGTAACAGAGTCAGTTGTGCAGATGTTGTAGGTGATTCGACTACCTCTGTCTCTATTGATAAATGTTTCTGGCTTGATTTGTGTGTAAAGGTCACAGACAGACAATGAAGGGAATGTCACCACCGAGCCCAGCACAGCGGGAGTGAGCATGGAGCCAGTACTCTACACCAAGAGTGGACAATCTGGCCTAGAAGAGCTCGCTGGTAAGTCTTCGATGAGTTTGGGAAATTCTGAGTGTGGTGGTTATAAAATAAAGGTACCAAAAGTAAGGGAAAGGACAAAGAAAGTAAAGCTTGCTGAAATGTCACTAAGACATATCATGAGATGTAATATTTAGCTTTATTTTCCTTGCCTTGCCCATATTTCTCCTTTCCAACCTTTTTCCTTTTTTCCTTTTCATCTTCTTTTCCTTCATTGCTTCTTTTTCCTGCCCATATCCTGAATTTTCCTTCCCTTTCTATGCTTACTTTTTCTTCCTTCCTTTCTTCCTTTTCTTTTTCCCTATTTTTCTTGCTTCCCTTATTTTTCCTTCCTTCCTTTCCTCACTTCTTTTCCCTGCCTCACTTTTTCCCTCTTATTCTTCTTTCTTCCTCCTTTCCTTTTCCTTACTTCCTTCCCCTTCACTTTATTCATCTTCCTTTTCTCTTCTTCCCTCCTTTTTCTTCTTTCCTCATTTTTATAATTCCCTTTCTTATTTTTTACCTTTTTTCCTTCTCTTTATTCTTCCTTGCTTTTCCTTCTCTCTTTTTCTTAATTTCATTCCCCCTTTCTTTTATCTATTTTATTTCTCTTCCCTTTCCATCATTTCTCCATTAGTTTCTTCTTTGATTTCTTTCTTTCTTCCTTTTGACTCTCTCCCTCCATTTTCCTTTTACCTTCCTTTCCTTTTCTTTTTCTTTTCATCTGCCCCTTCTTTCTTCTTCCCTTTTTTCTTCCCTTCTATTCTTCCCCATCCTCTTTTTTCCTCTCCCTCTTGCTTCCTCTTTCTTTCCTTTCTTTTTTCTTCCATTATCTTTCTCTTCCTTCCTGCTTTCTTTCTCCCCTCTCTTAATTGCCATAAATGCCATAGTTGTTCATTATCCCCTACATTTTGTTGAAAGTTAATAAAAAAAATTGACTTTTTTAAAAAAAATGAAAGGGGGTAATGTATAATAAACCTAGAAGTGTAGGTTGAAGCCAATTTAGAAAGAGCTTAAATGTCAAATAAAGGAATTTGTATTTCTTCCTAGTGATAATAGGGAGCCACTAGCATTTATTGAGCTGGGATGTGACAGGATCACATTTATACTAACTGTTCAAACCATAACTCCTCCCCCCCAAAAAAATGAAATTTCAGAAAAATCTCAAGTTCCATTTGTTGGCCTTGGAAGGCCATAGAAACTAATTAATCTTTGTTAGTTGTCAAGAGATCATGAGAATAGAGACAGAGAAAAATCTGTCTTCTTATAAATGAAGATATAGACATAACAAAGATAAATTTACTGCAAGCTGCATTACCAAGATACTGAATGGTACTGTCAGATTGGATTAAATTGATAAATAGTATTCTTCTTGAGAGCAAAAATTAATACCATGTGTGTTTAGAAGCTGATAACTCAAAGTATTTGATCAATTGTAGTTTGCATGTCTTTAGTTATGTAAATGTGAGATTTCCTTTAGGTACTCATAGTTTATAGATCAATCTAATGAAAAACACATCTTAGAATTATACCACAATAGTAATAATAATTAAAATTATAATAATAAAAGATGGTATTTATATAGAAGTTTAAGGATTGCAAAGTACTTTATCTGCAACCTCTCATTTGAACTTCTCAGTAACACTACGGGGGTAACTTTAGATGTTATTATTGCCATTTTACAGACAATAATTGAGACTCAAAGAGGTAACTTTGCACAGTTATTCAGTATCAGAGTAAATTCTTATGGATCATATAATGTATAATATTTGGCTACTGAGTTCCGTTCACAAACCACTAGGCTAAGGGGGAATCTCGTGATTGAAACATTTCTTTATTAAGTATTTATTACATGAAAGTACAGTTATTCCTTCCACATTGTGACTTTTCCCATTGTGGTTTCAATAGAGCATGGGTCAGTTTAAAAAATTAAACAGGCATTTTTTGAGAGTTTTGTGGAAGCCACAGACAATATAGAAAAACCTACAGATGACAGAGAGCCTATGGCCAAATGATTAACTCATATTTTACATTAAGGTATTGGAAACACCCCATAAAATAAAAGGGTAAAATTCATACTTCTTCTTTGGTATCAAAAGAGGCCAAAAAACTTTTACATGGATTTTTCAAATGGAGGGGGTGCTACACTCCTAACCCCCATGATGTGAAAGGGATAACTCTAGTTGTAGTAAATGTTGGACATCCGAAAATTAATTAAGAGTTGATTGTTTACAATTTAATAAGGGACTAAGACATCAGGAAAAACATAACTGATTCTAAGTAAGTGGTTGTTCAGTGAATGAATGAATAATATGAAGTATCACATTGAAAGCTTTTGGTGAGTATAAAGGGACTTTAGAGGAGGGAGGGATCAATGAATTGGGGTCTTCATTGCTGCTCAAAGTGATTACCCAGGAGAGGCAGGTCACTGATGGCCCATAGCAGTGGCAACCACTAGACTTGGAAATCTCCCCATTAGAAAAATTAGAACAAGCACTAAAATGTAGGTCTTTAGCTAAGAAATTTTATATGAATACTATCATTATCAGACGAGTATAGTAGATAATTCTTGGAGTAATTTTTTTCTTACTCCTTTCATCAGTCAATCCTCAAGTATTCTTTGATGATGCATGGGGTCATATATGAGGTACAATATAAAAATTAGATGATTCCTTCTCTCAAAGAGCTTATAATCTAACAGGGACCAATATTAAATTAATTTATATATGTAAATATGTAAAATTATTATAAGTTAATGGTTACAAGGAAAAGCTAGATGGCACAGTGGATACATCAACCAGCCCTGGAGTCAAGAGGATTTAATTTCAAATCCAGCCCCAGACACTGGATGTGTGACCCTGACTACGTGACCCTGGGCAAGTCACTTAACCCCAATTTCTGCCAAAGAATAATAATAATAGATTAATGGTCACAAGTTCATTTTCTTCAACAGGAATATCCATCTATCTATCCATTCATTCAAAAAACATTTGTTAAATTTTTCCAATGTACCAGACACTGATCTAGGTATACAAAAACAGAAACCAAATAATCTCTGCCTCCCAAGAATTCAGTATGAATTTAATTAAGGGATTATAGTTTTTCCTACTGGCTTATCATCATAACAAATGTTCAGTTCATTTCTTGGAATTGCCTAAAATGGTCAGTAACACTTTGGCAATCCTGCAAAGATAAAATGTTGCTGAATTGACAATAAAATAAATGTAATTAGTTGTGTAAGTGGAGGACAAAAATTATATTATTTTGTGGTGATTTGATAGTTAAATTGGAACTCCATTTTTATTTTAACAGAATATATTTCTTTTAAAGAATATGTTGGAAAATGTAAGTTAGCTTATTTCTAATACTCAAGAAAAGTACCTTCCAAAATTCTTACTGTCATGAATAAGGGAAAAACTAATAAATATTTGAGTTGATTAGTCTTTGGAATGTAATATTTATTTCAAATATAAAAATAAAATGTTATCTGGTATTTCCAGAGAGGCAACTAGGGGGTAGTGGATAGAGAGCCAGTCTTGGAACCAAGAAGTTGTTATTCATTCATTTCAATCACGTCCAACTCTTTGCAGCCCCATTTAGAAGTTTCTTGGCAGAGATACTGGAGTGGCTTGCCATTTTCTTCTCCAGCTCATTATAGAGATGAGGAAACTGAGGTAAACAAGGTTAAGTGACTTGTCTATTGTGACATAACCAGTGAGTGTCTAAGGGCAGATGTAAACTCAGGAGGAGGAATTTTCCTGACTCCTGAATTCAAATCCCTCCTCTCAGACCTGTTGACTGGAGGAGTCACTTGACCTAAGACCAAGATCTCCCATTTCATGCAGGGACTTCTCTACTCATCTTGATATCTTGCCACTAGCCCCAGATAGCTCCACGGGGAAAGTGAGGCAAGTGACTTTGCACAGCCCGTCCCTCACTTAAATCCAATCCTCTTGCATGCCATGGTATCACCTCCTTGATGTCATGATCCTCTTTGAGACTGAAGAGCAACAACAATTGCTCTATACAACTACATGAGTTGCACCCCCTATAAGATTTCCTATCTTGCTTTGCCCTTAGTAAATTTTTATTTTTTAAAAGATTATTTAATTTAGCAGTCTTCAGACATGGCTACATCTGTAGCCAAAACAAATATTATCTTGTCCCGCCTGGGAACAAAAATTCCATAATCTTCCTAAAAATGTGTTCCAGGAGTTAACCATGTGGCCTGTGAGAAATAGGATAAATTTTTCTCATTTCTCCTAACTCTATTGTGTAGAAATAGAAAATATATTCATTTAGTGATTTCTCTGTCATTTTAGTGCCAGCCTAAACAACTCCCTGCTTCTCTTATCCTTCATTAATAGGTTACCTTTTCATTTTTTCAAAGTAGTTTTTATTATTTTCTTTCTAAAATAGAAAAAATTTTAAGTTCTTTTAATTCTTTTAATTTTTAAAAAAAATTCTTTAATTCTTTACACTGTGATGGCCCAGGACACAGAATGCCAAGTGCTAATGAGAGAGCAGGTGTCTTCTTTCCACTGCTAATAATATTTCTCACAAAGGAAGTGCTTTAAGATCTTGATAAACACTTTAGGAGCTTTATTATAGAGTACAACTATTGTTATCCTCATTTTTCAATTTAAGAAACTAAGGTAAAGTGACATAGCTATAAAACTAATGATAGGATTTGAACAAGGTGTTCTAACTTCAAATCCCTCCCTTCTTTTTTATATTGTACCACCCTCCGTGACTAATATATCTGATTTCATTATTAAACTTTCCATAAATGTGTTTCCTAGATTAAAAAAAAACTATGCAAATGAATGGAAAATCATCCTAAATTTAAGTGAGTCCATTTTAATTACCTGCTGGCTTCAGATGTTATTACTCACTCAGTACTAGAACCCACTAAAATTGGGAAACTTGAGATAATTACAAGCCTTTGCCTTAAAAATAATGAAACTGATCAGACTTAGGCAGTAAGAAGTTAGCTTCCATCAAAGCACATGTTTATTATTTATCCGAATGAATGGTTTGGATTAAATTAATTTGTAAGGCTTGGGGAAACAAAGCTAATGTCCAACTGGACATATGCTTACAGTTGATAAGATTCAATATTTTGCTCTATAACTTTCTCCTGGCACTGGTGAAAGGCAACGCCTGAGAAAAAAACAAGTTTTTAAAAGTAATAAATGGACTGCATGTAAAGAAAACCATATGCTACGTTTTAAGTTGACATCCAATTTCACCAAAAATCATTGCTGTGATCCATTACCATGAGTCAATTAAGTAGTATAGTCAATAGAGTAATGGATCATGGAAATCTGAATTCAAATCCCATCTCAGACTTGTGTCACTGTGAGCAAGTCACTTAATCCTGACTCAATTTCTTCTTCTATAAACTGAACTGGAAAAGGAAATAAACTTCTCCAGTATCTTTGCCAAGAAAACCCCAAATGAGTTCCTGAAGTTTGTGTACATTTGAAATGATTGAACAAAACAACAAATATCCCAGAATTGTGATGAGGAACAAATGCAAAAGTGTTTTGCAAGTCTAAAAGTGCTAGGTATATACTTGCTGCTATCATTATCATCACCATCACCATCATCATCACCACCCACTATTCCATAGAGACTTTACAGGTTAAGCAGCAGCGCTTAGTTGTGACTGCTCCTTCTAAAATCTTTTTCTAGGGGAAGATCCTGAGACTCGGCGACTTAGAACTGTGAAGAACATTGCTGACTTACGGCAAAACTTGGAGGAGACCATGTCCAGTTTACGAGGAACTCAGGTTACACACAGGTAAGCAACAGCATGAATAATGTCTGTCAAATCAGCACCTAATTCCATACCGTTAGCTCTGTGCTAGGATGTACCACCAGTCAAATGATTAGTGTTGTTAACTGGAGAAATGAAATTGATTTGAAAGCATACTGGAAGTCAGAAAGAATTACATAGAACACGAAAAGGAGAATTTTAGAAAATAGATTTCCGTGTAAAAAGGATTTCCAAAATAAGCTTTCTAAAAAGATTGTTAAATGCATCAGATGATATAAAAGCCAGATAATAAAATAGATCCAGTAGTTATTTAAATTTGATTTGATTTACATTTTAGACATCTCTACTACACTTGTATATATAGACAGGTGAACTATATTTAATTTTCTTGTTTATATACATATTTAAAATTCTTTCATAAATCCCTGGAATGGTGTTTATCATGCCAAGTTATACGTATATAAAAATGGATAGTCCTTTTAAAATCCAGATGATATTTGAAATATGTTTAAAATGTATATCTGGATTCTTTTTGAACACAAATCAGTTTGCTTTTAAGGAAACTTAATCAGGTTATTTTAAAAGTTGGGTAAGAGGTTTAAATGAACATCACTGTTAGCAATACTAAATCATTCTGGCAGATTGAGGTTGTGTAGTTTAGCATTGTTTACCAAAGCTAAGTTTGAACTTCCCTTGTAGAACTTCCAGTGAATCTATTTTGATTTTCAAGTTTCAATTAATATGACAGCTCATTATGACTAATGAATATAGCCATGAGGCCCCCAGACTTCCCCACTTTTTATAGTGCTAACTAAATCAGGGCAGACCTCATGTCTTGGCCATGCTTTGCAGAACACATGGGATCAAAATCTGCTAACGGAAAATTTTATTTAAGGTATTTCAGAAAATTCATTGTCCTACTCACATTAGTAGAGTCCCATGATATCACCATGAGGAAGTATGGATTACATCCTGTCAGGATATATACCTTAGTGGCCTTTGGGAACAAATACATGTTTTTTTTCTTATATCCCAGAATTCACTTGTTTTCTGAGTTCTTTTTGACCTATGTGAATTTTTTATTTTACTTGAACATATATGTTTTTCATATTTTGAGGCTTTTTGTCCCATTATTTCTCAAGAGAAGCCAATTATAGGTACAAAACAAGGTTATGAAAATGGGCTTGATTGATTGCATTATCTAAGAAATGTTCATCTATATGAGTTGTGGCTAGGAAGGATGGGTAGCAACACTGCTAACTTTACACTCATTTATTATTGATTTTTGTTGTCTAATCATTTCAGTCATGTATGACTTTTCATGATTCCATATGGAATTTTCTTGGCAGAGATACTGGAGGGTTTTGCCATTTTCTTCTGCAGCTCATTTTACAGATGAGGAAACTGAAGCAAACAGGATTAAGTGACTTGCACAGAGTCACACAGCTAGGAAGTGTCTGAAGTTGTATCTGAACTCAGAAAGATGAATCTTCCTGACTCCAGACCTGGCATTTTATCCGCTGCATCACTTGCTGCCCCCGTGCATTTATTAAATACTTATTATATTCTATCTACTGTACTAAATCCTGGGGATTCAAAGAAAAGCAAAAGACAATCTCTTCCCTAATTTTTTTTCCCACAGTCTAAGGGGAGAGACAACCAAAAAAAAAATATGTTTGGATGGGAAATGTTACCTTGAAAGAAGGAAAGTTGTGAAATAGAACCTAGAATGAAAAGATAAATTGGAATCCCTTAAGTCTTATTTTCATCAACCCTACTATTCTTAGTTATTTGCTTTTCTGAGTTAAAAGTAAACACTTAATAACCTACGTGCTCAAAGACAAAAACTTAGATAGGTCACTGTATATAACAGGGGAAGAATTATCTACTTTGATGAAGTTATTATTCCATCAAAATATGAAAATCAGAAAAAAAATTTTAAATAAAAATATGAAAATCAGCAAAACACTAGATGCTAGTTTAGGAGATGATTGTGGGGGGAAAAGTTACCAAAATGATTCCATTTGGACCCATTCATAAAAAAAAATTCATTCTGCATTTCTGATGTTCAAGTGCAAGATATGACATTTCTCTGACAGTTTTTGAATTGTCTAATTTGAATCATTTTAGGATAACGACTTGTTTTATGACAATAGTTTTATTGCCTTTTAACATGTTTGAAAAACCCATCTGCCTAAGTATAGGACTTTTATTAAGATATGCATGCTCTTTGCTATTTTTTTTTATTTTTAAGATCTTTTTAAAAAACTTTAATGTAAAGTCATCTTCCTTTAATTTAAAAAAAATTTAAAAGATAGGATAATCTTTCTTAAAGCTTTTTATTTTCAAAACATATGCACAGATAATTTTTCAACACTGACCCTTGAATAACCTTGTGTTTTAGATTTTCCCTTCCTTCCCCCCCTCCCCTAGATGGCAAATAATCCAATATATGTTATACATGTTAAAATATGTTAAATCCAATATGTGTAAACATATTTATACAATTCTCTTGCTGCACTAGAAAGATCAGATCAAAAAGGAAAATAAATGAGTAAGAAAACAAAATGCAAATGAACAACAACAAAAAGAGTGAGAATGTTATGTTGTGATCCACATTCAGTTCCCACGGTCCTCTCTCTGGGTGTAGATGGCTCTCTTCATCATAAGATCATTGGAAGTGGCATAGGATACTCTTTTTTAATGTTTTAAGATAGGATTATGAAGCAGGTATGAAGCAGTGAATGGAGTATCAGTACTTGGAGTCAGAAAGACTTAAATTCAAATCCAACTTCAGATTCGAGCCACATGACCCTGGACAAGTCATTTAATTCTGTTTGTTTTAGTTTCCTCATCTGTTAAAAAGAGCTGAAAAGGGAAATGGCAAACCACTTTAGTATCTTTGCCAAGAAAACCCCAAAAAGAGTCATGAAGAGTTAGATACAATTAAAAATGACTGAACAAAGCATAGGATTATAGACTAGACCTGTGATTTCAAGGGATAAGAACCATCCAAGTGGAGAAACTTTAATCCGCAAACTCCTTCTTCATAATTTTGAGTCTTTAAGCGTTTCCTAGAACATGACCAACAGGATGATTTCAGAAAGGCCTGGAGAGACTTACATGAACTGAAGCTAAATGAAATGAGCAGAACCAGGAGATCATTGTACATGGCAACAAGATTATATGATGATCAATTCTTATGGATGTGGTTCTTTCTGACAATGAGATGATTCAAACCAGTTCCACTTGTTCAATGATGAAGAGAGCCATCTACACCCAGAGAGAGGACTGTGGGAACTGACTGTGGTTCAGAACATAACATTTTTACTCTTTTTGTTGTTGTTTGCTTGCATTTTATTTTGCTTCACTTTTTCTCTTGTGCAGCACCATAATTGTATAAATACATATGCATATATTAGATTTAACATATATTTCTGCCATTTCTACTTGCCATCTAGGGGAGGGCATGGGGGAAGGGGAGGAAATTGGAACACAGGGTTTTGCAAGAGTTAATGTTGAAGAATTGTCCACACATGTTTTGAAAAATAAAAAGCTTTAATAAAAAAAAAAAGCAAAAACAAAAACAAAAAAAACAAAAAGAGTTTCCTAAAACACTGAGAGAGGACTTGTCCAGCCAAGATATGTTACATGTGAGCCTTGAACCCATATCTTGGTGGTTTCAAAGCCATTTCTCAATCCACTTAACCCATTTTTGAAAGATACTTAATTTAATACAAGTGTTCCTTAATCTCCCACCATGTACAAGGCACCAGACTAGGTAGAAACACACAGACAAAATGAAACAACCACTCCCCTCAGAGATTTTAATAACCCTTAGGCCACTACAGTCATGACACAGAATTTTTTTTTTCCTAGCACATTGGAAACAACCTTTGACGCCAATGTCACCACTGAAATAAGTGGGCGCAGCATCCTCAGCTTGACGGGAAGACCTACTCCATTGTCATGGAGAATTGGACAATCTAGCCCTCGACTTCAAGCAGGTGATGCTCCTTCAATGGGCAACGGGTACCCACCAAGAGCCAATGCAAGCCGCTTTATCAACACCGAGTCGGGTCGCTACATGTACTCCGCCCCCCTGAGAAGGCAGCTAGCATCCAGGGGCAGCAATGTTTGCCACGTGGACATCTCAGACAAGGGGGGAGATGAAATGGACCTAGAAAGCATCAGCATGGATGCCACCGGCTATATGAGTGACGGTGATGTTCTGGGCAAGAACATCAGGACCGATGACATTACCAGTGGGTGAGTACCTTCCATCCCTCAGTTGTGACATACAATGGTGTGAGCAGAATTATTGGCATTTTGTTGTTCCTTTTTGCAGATCAGGCCATCTCATTTTAGTGAGTAACTATTAGAATGACAACAAAGAAAATTTCACATCTTCCTCCCTTCTAGCATCATAGTTATAAGTCTAGCTTTATAGTTAGTGTGTCTGTCAGCATAAAAGACAAATTAAGGAAATAATTAAAATATAAGTACAACCATAAAAATACTTTAATGCAGTACGGTAAAGTGGGAAGACCAATCATTTGAGAGTAAGAAGCCCTTGGTTCCCGACTTAATTTTTTTGGTCACAATTATATAGTTCTTTTAGGTTTGCAGGGCACTTTACAAATCTTAACTCATTTAATCCTTACAACCCTGTGAGGCAGCTGCTATTATTTTCCCTATTTTACAGATCACAAAATTGAAATAGCCCAATTTTGTGATTTGCCCAGAGTCACTTAGCTGGTAAATGTCTGAGAAAGAATTTGAAATCAAGTCTTCCTAAGTCAGATCCTGCTATCTGTTCACTGTAGCACTCAATTGCCTCATTTGAAGAGTTCTCAATAATTTGGACAATTCAAAAAAATTAGTGTTTCAGGATTGCATATATTTTATTATGATAAAATGATCAAATTTTGATCAAAAAGATCTATTTCTATTTATTTTTGTTTAGTTTGTGTGTTTCTTGGATAAATTAAAGTCTACTGCATTTCTGTTGAGAATTCTCAAGGTAGAGGACTTGACTTTGCTTTGATGTAATGTTAGCTATTTCCACAAGGTGGGGATATCAGAATATTTTATGCTGAATCTTGATTGACATCCTAGGAAAAGTGTGGATTTCTTTAAACCATCAAATAAAATCCAAAAGCTTATGTGTTTATTTTTCAGACATGGTTTGGGAAGCTTATATTTTAGCAATTAACCCTTTAGTATTGAGGCAGGTAGCATAAAAATAGAAATATAAGTAACCAAGCTCAACTATTGACAATAAAGACCAGAATCTTAGTTGTTCATTCTCACATCAGTGGAGAATGTATTTACCTACATCCCATGAAAAAGTTGTGAATATCTCTTATAATTAAATTTTTTTCTTTTCTTTTGAGTTGATATTCCTTTACCAAGATAGATCACAGACATTTCATGATGTTATCCTATTCAATTCTTATTCTCATCTTTCTATAAATATTCCTGATTCTTTTAATGTTTAAAATTACTGATGTTTGACTGGCTTTTATTCTTTGTCTCACTACAAGACTGTTCTGCCTCCTTTTCCCGCTATGGATACCCTTAATAATATCTTCTCTTTCATTCCTTACCTACAAGTAACTGTTGTTATCAGAGGATAGTCCATTTACATCAAGCATCTTTTCTATTGCTATTGAGATTTTTAAAATTTTGATTCTTCCATTATCATGGAATACAATGTTTCACAATTATGTAGAATCACTGGGAGAATGTTAACATTAAATGAATGGCCCTTTTTATGGCAATGAGCAACTTGGAAAATATTGAGAGTATTGAACATTTTCTCAAATACATCCCACTTTTTTCCTTCTACTCAATTCTGCAAGTCTTCTTAATATGTGCATCTATTCTTCAAGTTACATGTGTCTATGTGTGACAGAAACAAAAATAAGTGAAACATATTCATGTATGTACAGACTTGTACACATTGAATAGATATGCAGAATTTCATAGAATATATATATATCTATATATCTATATACACATATCTATATAGAGAAAGACAGATGGATAGAATGGTGATGGACTGTCTCACCATTTACATATTATATTCTACATATTATATCTTGGATGTATCTATTTTTATCTGCTTTATTTGCTTGCTTGTTTTTCCATTGTAAATAAGTTAGATCAATGTCTTTTGTGTTGCTCTGGATTTCAATGAGGAAGCTTTATGTGTTCTGGGCCATGGTTCAATTAGGGTAATGTCATCTCCTAATAGGAGTTTTTGAAGAACTAATTATCAATAGCAATCTTTCTTTAATTGTTTGGATTGCACAATATACCTAATTACGGGCAAACTAGTCAGGTGAACATATGTCTAACTGTTTTACACCTTGCCTTATGTCAGTAATCAACAGCCCACTGAACTAAATCAACACTGCCATTCCATCTGTCAATGAGTCTTGTACAATTTTAAAATATGCATGGGAGATATTGTTTTAGGAGAACCTTCAATCAACAAGGATATATTAAGCATTTACTATGTATATAAGATGCATACGGAACATATAGAGAGTTATTTAGAAGGTAAGAGCTTGAATAAGGTTTCACTTAGAACATAGATTTTTAGGGAAGTCATGAAGGAAGACAAGTATTAGAGAAGGTAGAAGTATTCTGAGCATGGGGGACAGCTGACAACCTGTATAAAGGAATCAAGATGGAATATGAACTATCATATGCAGAGAACAACCATTAAGGCAATATAATTAGACTAGATCATGCAGGGAGGAAGATGTGTCAGACTGGAAAGATAATAAGGGACCATGTTGTCAAGAGCTTTATACTGTATTCTACATAAAACAAACATCATAGAAGTTTCAGGAGACAAAAGAACTGAAAAAACTGGCGTGGTCACACTTACTTATATTTTAGGAAAACCAATTTGGTGACCACACAGAGGCTCATTTGGAGTGCAGATCTGAAGCAGTGAAAGCAAAAACGTAGGGTATTTTGGGGTATTCAATTCCATTCACCAAGTGCAATCCATAGAAATGGTGCTGAGTTAACAAGATCTCATTCAAAGTCCTCTGCCTATTTTCAACTCAACTGATTTCTGCTGTTTTTTGAGGCAATACTGCTCATAGCCTTGTGACCTCTTTGTCTATAATATCTGTAATATTTCAGAGGCAACGCCTTTTCTATACCACTTAATTCTAGTTCAGCACCTCACCAACCCCAGAGTGATAAGTTCTTCTGCCTCTGCAGCCAATTAAAAGGATTTTCATCATTTCACACTCTAAGCCCTCAGTCATGCAGGGCCAGAAACTGGCTTGCCCGAAGTTCCACGTGGAAATGAAAACAAGTGAGAAATAGCAACACATGCTCTATATTACCCACTGAAAAAACCTAAGCATTTTTCCTGTTACAAAGCCAAGTATAAACTTTATAATTATTCCTATGAAATTTCATCGTATTAGATTTTCTTAGATTTTTGTCAAAGGTAGCATATTAAGAATAGGTAATTTAATGCTTGTAAATCATATAAAAGACATGTGATTTTTAACACCATCTGACCCTTGTCCACAGCTCTGAAACTGTCACTATATAAGCAATAAGAAACCACAGAGTTCCATTAAAATTTTTGAGCTCTAAGCAAGTTATTTCCCTCTCTATTACCCCCCTTTCTTTTATCTTGATCATTTATAAAACCTAACTTGCACTAAATCATCTCTTAAGTCCTTTCCAGCCCAATATAATCGGTCAAGTGATTATTACTACATGCCAGGCAGTAGAGGTACAAGTATAAAAAATGAAACAATTCCTATTCCTGATGGATTTTCATGGATAACACATGAATTTATGGATCAAAAATTCCCATCCATAGGCTATTTGCAAAGGGATGAAAAATTCAATCACAGTTGCTTTAGAATATAGTCTGCTAAGTAATAGTTTGTAGCATTTGTCATCCACACTAATAACATAAATTATTAAAAATATCAAAGAATGTTCTACTATCTCATTAATTATTTAAAAGATTGGCATCTAAAACTATTCAGGCATTTCATTCTAAAATTTAGTTCAGTGCAAAAGACCAAAGTATTTGTTAAAGTCCAATACATTAATGATAAAATAAAATTCATTCATCTAACCTAGAAATACTGCAATTAATGTCACCTGTTTTTTTTTTCTTTGAAAATCTTACTCATGTTTTCCCTCTTTCTCCCCCAATCATGTTTACACAATTCTCAGCATCTGCATTAAAAACTGAAAAAGATCAGACAATCCTCCAGATGTTTTCAGTTTATAACAATAAACTTCCAGATTTTTAAGAAATAATCACATTAAAAGTTTTTCATTTTTATCTGCATGTTTGGCTTCATGCAAAAACACCCAATATTTATGGATAACATATAGATCAATACAGAGTACTGTGAGGTTAGTTTAAAAATCCCTCTTTATAATAACTTTACTGCAAATAAGGAAGACTTTTGAGTTTATAGACCAATTTTAAGGCCCCAAATTTTCCTCAATTATATATGCGTTCATTCATTCATTTGACAAGCCTTTCTTATTATTGTTATTATTATTATTCTAGAAACAGGGGAAAAGAAGGGCCAACAAAATTCCTAAACAAATCCCATGGCGGTCTCTGCCCTCATTAGGTTGGGATGGAGTGGAGAACATGCATCCATAAAATTAAGACACAAAATAATTTCCAAGAGAGAGAACAGTAATAACTGGGGAAATAATTATAAGCTTCCTGTAGATGGCACCTATCTTAAGATTTGAAAGTGTAGTTGATGAGGACTGAATTCTTGGTGTGAATGAAAGCCTATGCGAAAAACACAGAGCTAGGAAATGGAATATAATGTATGAGAAATCACAAATAGTCTTATTGATGCAGAGTGTGAAAGTAATCTGTTATTAACGTGTATATATTCATACATACAAACATATTTATATCTGTGTGTGAATATATGTATGTAAATCCTTTTAATTCTGTTTACATTGTATTTGAAATTAGAACAGGGAAGAAAATCCAGTTTATTATCATGAAGTCCAACAGACCTATTATCAACAAGCACCTTTTGTCTAAATTATGGAGAGGTTGATTACCCTGCTTCCTTTTCTGGATTGGAAAGATAGACGTTTGCTGTAGCAGCAAAGATATGAAAATAGCAGATGACTTAGAAGCATTGATCTGGGAAAGCTACCTATTCATGGTCTAAAAATGGAGAATGCCATATGGCTCTGAAATGAAATTAAGGGCAGACATAGGGTCCATATGTTAAAAGATTTTTTTTATCTATTTAAATGAGTGGTTGCTTTGTTCAGTTACCTTCTGTAATATATTACTAAGAATATGAAATATAATTTAGAATCTTAAAAGTCATGGAAGGTGAAAATTGCAAAGGATTCTGGGAGGTCCTACAATCATAGGATAAAAGATACAAAGCTGGAAGAGGAGTCAGAGATCATAGCCCTTTCATTGTACAAAGAAGAAAACTGAGGTCCAGGGAGATTTTGTCTTACCCAAAGTTGCCTAAGGGTTAAAGTGTCATAAAGTATCAAAAGTGGGATTAGGACCAGGTCTTCTCACTTGAAAGCCAAAGCTCTTTCTACTGTCCCACACCAAATGTCTTCATTTTATGAAGCTTATTGGAAAGTATCTAATTCTTCAGATTCCTGATCCCCTGATATGTGAACATTGAGACAAGGAATGCTTCCTACTTGAAGAAGACCGGGGAAACCCAGACTAATAATAATAATTTATGATATACTGCTTATCTTTTGTGGTAGCATTGCCTAGCTCCATCAAATGGCCTAACCAAAAATAGGTCTGGCAATTTGTGTATTTTATACATAAATTTTGCAGAAAATTTCATTCACTTAGGGCAGTGGTGTAAAATTCAAAACAAATGGAGACTACTAAATGTACATAAGGAGCCCTGCCAATACCATATTGTTTTGGTTTTAAAATGCAATGTCATCTATGCTTTATTGCATTTTTATTTTATTAAATATTTTCCAATTATATTTTAATCTGGTTCTAGTCACACTGGGGAGTGTTGTGGGTCTGGTATTTGATAACTGACTTAGAGACCACAATGCTGGTTTGAGGAAAACATTTTTGGAATTTTAACGTTACTAAAAATTATCAAGGGGAACAGGAATCCAAAAAGCTGTCAGGATTCCCAAAATGAAAATGGTTATTCTTTCTTTGTCTAATTTTTTAGTCATTGTCAGCAAATAAAATATAAAAATATAGATAAAAAGAAGATGGCGTAGCTATAATCCATTAAAAAGTTTCAACTGACCCTGCATCACGTTGAACAACACTGGCTTAGGTGTTTCAACCTACACTATTCTGCTGCCAAATTTTTCTGATTCTTCCTCGCTGCACTTATTGTGCCCATATTTCATGTATCATATCCATAAGCCTCTCTCCATTCCCACCACTACTTTTATTTAGTCCCCCATCATCTCTTGCCTGAACTCTTATTACAGCCTCTTAACTGATCCCTCTGCTTCCAGCCTGTCTTTTCTCCTGTCCAATCTTGATTCAGCTGGCCCCAGCAACCACATTGTTGCCCTGATTAAAAAAAAACAAAATATTTAGTGGATCCCTGTTCCCATTAGGATATCAGGCAGACTCCTGAGCTTGGCATTTAAGACTTTCCATAAAATGACTCCAGCATCATGTTAAATTCACTATCACATGCAATCTTCTCCATCTAAATTGGACAATTAGCTTTTTTTCTAGATCTTACCCTTACAAAGTACTTTCTCTTCTTTTACCCTTTATATACACTTACTCGATTCTCCCAACAACAACAACAATAGTAGCATTTGTATAGCATTTTAAAGTTGGCAAAGCATTTCATTGTTGTTCAATCCAACTCTTAATGATCTGATTTGGAGTTTTCTAGGCAAAGATACTGGACTAGTTTGCCATTTTCTTCTCCAGTTCATTTTACAGATGAGGAAACTGAGGCAAATAGAGTTAAGTGACGCCCATATTTTTTTTGTTTTATAAATTTATCTGTCTCATATTCCTTCAGTTGATGTAACCTCTTTGAGACCAGGAATTCATTTTGTTCCCCTCCTTTTTCTTCTATCCTTTCCTCTTGATTGACTGAGAGTCCAATAATGAAATCCATATCTATGTAGCACTGTAAGGTTTATCAAGCACTTGCCTAAAAATAATATTGTCAGGGAGTGCAATTATTTCCATTTTACAGATGGATTGAAGGCTCAGAAAAGTGGAAGGAATTGCCCAGAATGGCCCAATTACCTTATTCAAACCCCTTCTCTCTCCTAAGTTTAAATGCATGCTCTAATAGACTAACTCTTTCTGACTTCCTTAGATTTTCAAAATTTCTTAAGAGCAGAATTCTCTTTCTGAGTAAATGATCTAGTCAGACATCTAGAATTATTAGTGAATCACTGAACACTAGAGCTGGGAGGGACATTATAGATTTTTAATGTATCCTCCTCCTTCTATGCATCCAGAAGGAGGGTATGAGTGTCTTAATGACAGAGGAAGGAGGTGGCAGGTACAAGTCCAATCCATCTCTTCCAACAGTTGCCTAATGTTGTAGTCATCGCACAGTGATGAAACCCAAGATGTTTGCGTGATTCATTCCCCCAATTCTAGCTTGATTCTGTTCTGTCTCTATCATTGGGGATTCATTCTGGGAGATTTAAGAACCAGAAATGTCTTCCAAAGGAAAAAGACTTTGCCTCCCTTTTGGGTACACTTTTTCCCACTCCTGACATGCATTCCATCCCCCTAGAACTCCAATTTTTCTCTCTGAAGTTCCATACTTGGCCTTACCCTCCTTAAGAAATCATTTTTCTATCCCTCCCTCCTTCAGCCTATAAAATCGGATTTTCTGTTTGCTAAGGTATGGGCCAATTAACGTTAAATGGTAGTGAGAATTTAAGTGATCAATAATGGTTCAATGTACTGAGGCCTCCCCAAAGTATTTCTGCTAAAAAGAAATAGTGGACATTGCCAGCTAGTGGCACAGTTTGGTTTTGGAGAGGTAGAATAATAATAATAATAATAATAATTCTAAACATGTCTCTTTGTAAGGCTACTTTTGATTTTGCAAAGCATTTTATTGTTGTTCAGTCATGTCCAACCCTTCATGTTCCCCTCCCCTTCCTTCTTAGCATTTGTATATGGAAGCGGTATATAAAACAGTGAGCTGCAATGAAGGAAACTTGGATTGAAATTCTAGCTCTTTGGTTAATAGAATTGTATGATCTTAGATAAGTAATTCTCCCTTGGTCTGAATTTCTCTCCCTGTAAAATGAAGGTGTTAAATGAGATGGTTCCTCACAACTCTAATATTCTGTGAGTATCTCAGACAGACCTTCAAGACAAGCACTTTTGGGGGGAAGGCCATTAGGATTAAGTGATTGTCCCCACTAAGTGTCTGTAGCCGAATTTGAATTTGGGTCCTTCTAACTCCAGGGCTGGTAATCTATCTATCTAGCTACCCATGAACAAGCACTTTTTGAATTTGAGTAACATATATGTCAAAGTTTAAAAAAAAGAAGCTGAGAAAGTAAATGCTGGAGCTAAAACTGGCTTAAAATAAGTGAGAATCTTTGTGTACATTTTGTGGTGTGTATTCTACTTTGGGCCAACAGAGGCCGTGCTCCAGGACTGACCTCGTTAAATATGCCCTGCTAAATGTGTGAGACGCTTCGCTTAATTTCAGAATGCAAGAGACAGTATTAAATCAAGGAGAAAAAAGGCATTGAGGGTATAAACAGCCCCCTTTTCCTCAGCCATGTCCTTTGCTAGGGCTTTTTTGTATCGGTCTCAGTGCTTGGAAGGACCTTGATTTTTTTGTTGTTATTATTTCTGGCAACCTAGTAGGAGAGAAAGCCAAAAGAATCGCTACAGCCAAAATAGATCCCGTTGCCAAGATAAATGATTTTAGGCCTCAAATTCTGATGGCACTGGGTCATGGGAAGTTCCATTTTACTCTTTCTTCTTTCCTTAAACCAACAGGGGCTGGCAGGCCTCGGCAATGATTTGAAAAGGTTAAAATATCATTTCTTATGGGTCAATCAAACAGAAATTGATCCCTGGCCTTCAGAGGTCTTTAAGTCAGGCAGCAAACCACCCTCATCCCAAGGGAGTTTGATTTGCCATGGAGGCAGAGAAGGGGATGGAATGAGGCAAATAGGGAGCCAAGCTTCCTATAATGTGCCCAGTTGGTGCTCAGTATATTCATGAAGTATTCAGGAACCATGAACCACCATATTAAGGTTCCCTAGCCTCCTGGTTCTTCTCTAATCATTTATTGTTATAAATGGTATAATTATAAAGTATTATAACCTTTCTTGAAATAAGGATGAGATAGAGTATCATGGCTTCCACATATGGAAAGGGAGATCATAATAATGAACGATTTTAAGATGTGGTACATCCTAGTAAAATTAGGCATCCTGAGCTGGATGAGAGAGAGTACAGCACAAGTGAGATCCAACACAGAATCGGCCAAGATGTTTGATTTCTGAACCAGTGAGGTTCCAAATCTTCTCGAGAGACATGTGGCTTCTGACTTTGGGGTAGAGGCAAGCCATGAGAATAGCACATGCCTGAAGTGATGCTGAACAACTGCTATTCCTCTTCCTCCATCCGAATAAGGGACTGTGATAAAGGATTCATGAGTCTGGGAGGAAAGCAAAGATTCATGGACTCACCAGGTTGTAATGGATAAAGTATTCAATACAGGTTTGAATTCTGCTTCTGATGCTTATTAGCTGTGTGACCAGGGGGGAAATCACTTACCATCTCTCAGGTTCGGGTTCTACATCAATAAATGGAGATAACCTTCCGTTGATAAAAATGCAACTAAATGGTACAATGGATGAATAGAGCACAGGTCCTGGAGTCAGAAGGACCAGAGTTCAATGCCAGCCTCAGACCCTTAACATTTCCTAGCTGTGTGACTCTGGAAAAGTCACATAATCCTAATTGCTTTACAAAAAGAAAATTTAAAAAGGTATTTTTTTAAAAAGACTCTGGAAAGCTATAAAACATTATGTAAATATCAGCTGTAATTATTCCAACAAGATTAAAAGGAAGGTCAGATCCTTATATGTGGAAAGGAATCTTGTTTCCCTTATAATACTCTCTCTGAAAGGCAGCTAGATAGCATGGTTACACTTACAAGATAGATTATTGAACTCTCCGTGCCTCAGTTTCTTCATCTATAAAATAAGCTGGAGAAGAAAATGGAAAATCATTTTCAAATCTTTGCCCAGTTAATCCCAAATGGGATCATGAAGAGTTGGACACGACTAAACTACTTAACAGCTTTGTCTGAAACAATTAATACTGTTCAGAAAATTTTTGACAGTGTAACCCACTACTTTCAGTTATTTGAGTGGAATAAATCTTCAGTGTAATGTTTTCTATGATTCACAGAGCAGCTCTAGTGTTATGGGGGCAGAATAGGGAATTGGGAGACAAGAGATTTGTCTCCAAATTCAAGGTCCACTGACTAAATGACATTGAGCAAATCATTTATTCTCTCTGAGTTCCAGGTTTTTCATTTGTAAATTGGGGCAATACTACAAATACTGCACACACACACACACACACACACACACACACACACCTTATTGGTTCTGAGGAAGATCAAAAGGATGTCTATAAAATATATATTGCAGGATATTTTTTTAAACCACATAAATGTCAGCTATCAAATATCTTTCTACCACCCAGCATTCTCCTGGCTGCTTTTCTCCACCGCCCAGCTGGTGTGTTTTCAATGCCAACTAATTGCTTATGCCCAAGCTAGTACAAAGTATTAGGAGCATGAATCTATTGCTGCAAGGAGGCATGGGGGTGGGAAATCATTTACAGCACTGCAAAGCCAAATAGATAGGGCTTTTGAATTATGCAGTAAGTGTTTTTCCCATTACATATTATAGAACACTAGAACTTAAAAACTGATCATTGAATCTAACCCCCTCATTTTGCAGGGAAGAAAATTAAGGTACACAGAGGTTTAAACAATTTGTGACAAGGTATCTGAGACCAAGGCTAGAATCCCATCATTTGGCTCCTAGACTCTTCCTGTCAGGACCGCTGCTCTTAGGTTCCCCAGTAGTGAAGTCACAGCACACATAAATACTTTCCCAATCTTGACATTTTCCTTGACACTGCCATGCAATGAGTGATGGCACATACAGTGAATACAATGACCTCTGTTCTCATAAGCATTTCTCAGCGTGGAGTAGTAGGAACAAAGTAGTATGTGTTTGGGGTTTGGATTGGGGTGTTATGGGAGGTTTTAATTTGCCCAAGTGTTGCATAACCTGTGAGAGTTTTCCCAACCCGGGTGTGATTTTCACAGGTTTAGTTGAATTACGGTTTTGCCCACTGTAAGTCTTCTATGAACACTGGGAAGACAGGAACTCTCCACATTCCAGTCTGTCCAACAGAGGACCCAAGACTGATTTACTGAGTGCATGGGCTCTGTCAGCCTTGGTTGGAAGTAAGGTAGACATTTTTCTGAAAAGGGAAAGAAAGATTGAGCTGAAAACCGTCTGAGAAAGGAGACACTGTTTTGTTTTCAAGGCTTTCTCAGACCTTAGTGGTGATGATGGGTATAGTGGTTGTGGGCTTGAATTGGGAGACTGAAAAAAATTCTGTTGAGAAGGCAGCATGGCACAATTTTGACATTTAGGGGCCTATCCTCTCCTATGATGAATGATTTATGTTGGTTTAGTCATCTGGAAGGGGAACAGGAGGGGAAAGAGATTTCCTCCTCTCATCAGAGAGCTATTCTTGGTGACCTGACATGATAGATCATTGATTTGGGGTTAGGTAGCATCTAATCCATCCCCCCGGAAAGCACTTCTAAATTGGTGGGAGAACAAACTTATTGCTTTTAGGAAATCCGATAGAACTAGAAATGATCTCAGAGGCCATGCAATCCATCTGACTTTTTTTTTTTAACACATGGAGAAACTTAAGTCCGACCCTAATGGGCTTAAGGGACTGACCCAAAGTCACACAGAAATGTTACATCTTCCGTCTCCAAACCAGCACCCTTGCCATTATATCATACTGCCTCCCTCAATAGAATTTCCCTTCTGACCTCAAGGAGACTTTTCCCATTCTGGGAAGGCAATCAATGGGAGAATAGATGCATGAAGTGGGGGAGTAGCGTGAACTAGTGAGCAACTGACAAACCCAGATCTGGGGACTGAACTCTCAAGAGGATACCTTATACCTTTCCCTTCTTCCCCAGTCCCTGCCCTTACAGTGATTTAGAGATTTGAGACTTCCCTGGCTGCTTGCTATTATAAAAAAATGAAAGCTTTTCCTTTCTGCCTTTCTCTTTAGGAATAAAGTTTTAGACTAAATTAATGAAGGAGCTGAAAGTAAGTGACAGTTGTCTCCGGCCTCCTCGAAACTCACTTATCCCCTTTAGCAGCACTCAGTAGTGTTTACTTATGCCTGTTTCACTTTTGGCTGGTAGTACTTGTCAGGAAGTAAAAACTTCCTAATGGGCTCTATTAAGCCACAAAATTTCAGATGATGGCTTAGTAAAAGCTTCCTAATAGAATTATTTAAAAGAGGAATCTGTGAGTTTGACATGACTTCAGTAATCCTAATTTTTATGACCACACACTTGGATATATCTATGTGGCCTAAATTATTTAAGATACTCTTTGGCCCTTAGCCTTCTCTTTATAAAAGGAGAGGATTGGGCTTCCAGAGCTAAATCTTTGACCCTGGGATCTGAGGAAGGAATAGGTTCCCCCTCACAATAAATATTGTAAAGAGAATTCTTGTTCAGGTACAGGTTGAACTGGCTCCCCTTCCAAATCTGAGAGTGTGTGATTCTATTAACATTCCCCAAATAGCATTTTTTTTCAAGGCCTGCCCTCCTCACGTGCTCTATGGCAAAGGTAGACTTTGAGGTCGGAGTGAAAATGTACATATCCCCAAAGGTTAATAAGAGCTGAGTCACCCCTTTTACCCACTAGCTGGAGACAGTTTTAAATTTTCAATGTAAATATTTATACCTTAGAAATCGACAAATGCTACAAATCATGGCATAATGTATTGTTTTGTTGATTGTCTAGACTTAAGAAAATGATGGAGAAAAATATTAATGATATAGATTAAACCCAGGAAAAACTGTTAAAAATTTTATCAGTACACCTCTAGTTAACACTTAAATTTCATGTCCATCATTTTTACCTAAGTGAGAAGCTTTTGAAAGTTTAGCTTAATAAAAGAATGGAGGGGAAAAAATCCTCCGTTTTCTTAAACAAAAAGAAGTGGATAGAATGCTGGGCCTGAATTCAGGACTCATTTTCCTTAGTTCAGACTTCACTTCAGACACTTATTAACTGACCCTGGGCAAGTCACTTGAGCCTGTTTGCCTCAGTTTCCCTATCTGTAAAATGAGCTGGAGAAGGAAATGGCAAACCACTCCAGTATCTTTGCCAAGAAAACCTTAAATGGGGTCATGAAGAGTTAGAATGACTAAACAGAAAAACATAAACAAACTACCTCATTTTTTTCCCTGGAATGGGTCCTGCTCCAAAACACAGTGCTAGATATGGAAGTCAGAAATCACAATTTAGCAAGACTGGTTTGGGACTCAGTTTCCTCTTCTTGAGAATGAGGAGTTTGGATTAGATGGTCCCCAATCTCCTTCTAGTTCTTCTGCTTCTTCTAGATCTTGTCCAGTGAAGCCTAAATTTTCTTCTAGCTCTAAATTTATGACCCTATAGTCTTGTCATCCATCTTTTTCCCTCAGAATTTACTGGTTCCTGTGTCCCTCTCTTTTAAGGCCATGTTTCATTTGAGGGTATTAAAATGATGGCTTACTATTATCTCTGCAAAATAATATTTACGTTTTATCAATTTATAACATAATGATGCAGAGAACTGACTAATGGAAAGCTTTAGACAGTCTTGGAGGAGAGAATTTGAGGGAAGAGGTTATCTTTCTTAGAATTTAAGTCAGACAGCTGCGTATATGTAGCATTTGATATAAAGCTAGTTATCAAACCCCCTCAATTTCATACCTCTTGATTATTTTTATGCTAGCATAACACTTAACATTGGAAGCCTATGAACAGTGGATAGAGAAAAGGCCACTGAGTCATAGTTCAAGTTCCTTCATGACTTTCTTAAGTCTAGACAACAAAACAAGTTCAGGTCACAACTCTAGCACATCTTAGCTCTGTGGCCCCGCCAAGTCATATAATTTCTCATTGTCTCAGATAACTAACTCTGTAGGATTGTAAATTGTAAATTTTGGATTAATTCTCCATCTGTCTTAGTAGAGGTATATTCCTTCTGGAGAATCCTTTCTTCCAAGAAAATCACAGATCCTGGCAGGAGAGGAACACTGAAAATTATTTGGAGAAAGGAATTAGAAAGAAAATTTAATAAAAACAATTGTTCTGGGTAAAAAATTTTCCACAAAAATTTTCCACAAAAAAAAAGCTCTGTTTGGAGAAAGAGATTAGAGAAATTTTAATTTTAAAGATTGCTCTGCAGGCTGGTTTTAGAAAAGGCTGAAAAAAACTTAGGTGAACAGATATTGACTGAAGTAAGCAGAACCAAGGGAACATTGTAATATAAAGTGATGATCAACTGTGATGGACTTGGCTCTTTTCAACAGTGAGATGATTCAAGGGAATTTCAATAGACTTCTGACAGAAAATGCCATCCATATCCAGAGACAGAACTATGGAGACTGAATGTGGAGAGAAGCATTATATTTGCTTCTGCTTGCATGGTTTTTTTCTTTCTTATGACTTTTTTCCCTTTTGATCTGATTTTTCTTGTACAACATGATGAATAGGGAAATATGTTTAGAAAAATTGCACATGTTTAACATATATCAGATTGTTGTCTTGGGAAGGAAGTGAGAAAAATTTGAAACACAAAATTTTGCAGAAGTGAATGTCGAAAACTATCTTTGCATGTATTTGGAAAAAATACTATTAAAAAGATTGCTCTGAATAGAACATTTTTTTCTAACTCAAAATGGAAATAACAATTAAACTTTCCCCAAATTCCAGAATTATATAAGAAAAGAAGATTCCATTTGGGATGAAGAATTCCCTCCATTAATCCCAATCTGCTTCTCATCTATAATTTCCAAGATCTAGAGGTAGAAAAACATTGATTAAACCTTCTTGTTTTCCAGATGAGGAACTGGGTCCAGGGAGGTTTTCAGTTGTCCCTGGTCACAGGTACTAAGGGGTAAATCTAGGATTTGAACTAAGGTCCTGTGACTCTTAGATCTTCTCTTCCAGTTCAATATTCTTTCATCTGTACCACATTACTCCCTAATTTTGTGCCAACGGCGCTACAAAATTAAATGATTTTGTCTAGGATCACACAGCTAGTTTCTCTTAGAGGTAAGATTTGAACCCAGGTCTTCATCCTCTGATAGCTATGCCCCAACTTCTTAAACTATAATTCAAATATAATTCATAAAATGCTGCATGGTGTCTTATAACTGAATGTGGGGGTAGTGAAATTATAATTTTTTATCAGTAAAAGTTTGATTTGTATATCTATTTTATGTACCTATATACTTGGGATCATTACAGAATTTCTTGGGCTAAAAGAGGTCATGAGTGGAAAAAGTTTAAGAAGCCCTGAGCTAAGCCATCCTGCTTTTCTGTTTACTATATCCACTATGGCAATTATACTAATAAACTACAGGAGGCATGGAGTATAGACTGCTGAGATCATAATCAGGAAGATCTGAATCCAAATAAAACCTCAGATACATAGTGTGTGAACCCGGGCAAGTCACTTAACAACTGTTTGCCTCAGTTTCCTCATCTGTAAAATGAAGAAAATAATAGTACTTTACTCACAGGTTGTTGTGAAGATCCAAAGAAATATTTGTAAAAGCACTTAGAACAGTGCCTGGAACACAGTAGGTGCTATATAAATGCTTATTCCCTCTCTATAAATTGAATTTATGGCTTTTTATTAAAACATCTCAGCAAAGTACAGAATAAGGTCCCCTAATATAACTGAATACTTTAAATTATAAGACAACTAGATTGTAACCCCTTAAGTCCAAACAGATAAAAGAATGGGTCTAAGTGTTTACTACTTTCTCATTCTGCTTCTTCTTTTGGTTTTCTGTAATTCATATCCTCTGTAGCTCACCCTCTTGATATTTAAGTTATTTTTTTCCTATAGTCTGGACCGTTCTCATTACTAGCTACATAGTACTATTTCTATAGCATTCTGATTTCTTGAGACCTAAGGAATTAGAACAGAAAAAGATCAGAGAACAGAGAAAAACAGAAAAAGAGATCATTTAGATATATGTCAAAGGCTCATTGACTTAGAGTTAAAATATACTTAAAGGTCACATAATCCAATCCATTCATTCTATAGATACAAGAACTTCAGTCCAGAGAGGTTAAACCATTTGCCCAGTCATACAAATAACAAGCTGCAGAGCCCTGAGCCAAATCCAGCATAACTACCTCTAAATCCTGTTATTTCTAAACTAAAAAAAAAAAAAGGAAGGGTCTCAAATTTTCTTCACATTTTCCTACTTCTATTCCTAGCCTCCCAAGTCTCTCTCATCTTTGACAGCCAATGAATATTTATTTTCATCCATGGAATAATTTGTGTATTTTTTCAGGTTGAAAATACACTTTTAAATTAGTCTTTATTCTTCAAAGTTCAGCTGCTTTGTTCTACATGATTAAAGTTATGATGATAGGTTTGGAGAATAGCAAGTTCGAATTGAGGTGAATGTTTAAAAAAACAAAACCAAAAAAAGTTTGAATGACATTCAGAATACTTTGACCATATGACATGCAGTCTTGTGTTGGAAGACTCAGCAGAAAAGTCACACGTTCTTCTGTAAATATCAAGAAAGGGCATTCCAAAAAACCCCCTTAAGTTAGCTGGAACAAGATTGTGAAATGCATGCATGAGCTCCTAGCTATATAATTAAGTAAAGTGAAATTTGTTGGAAGGAGGTCAGTTCAGAAAGCCAGGCAATTATCAGAGCTTTGCAATGACCTCCAAACTCCATTAATGAGAATCCCTGGGTCTGTTATTCTTATAGTTATGCAAGGATGATTTTTGCATCATTCACACTGAAGATGGCAATATGATAAGAGTGCAAAGGTTTCAAATATATGGCCATTGGGCCACACGCAGCCCAAATATGCCCAGCAGAGGTTGAATCAGATTAAAATGCACTTAGGAAATATCTAATGGAATAAATTTAAGAAACAATTAAACGTATATGTATATGTGTATTGTATATATGCATATGTTACATATATATGTATAGATATGTTTGATTACTTTATATACATGTTTGGTGTAAATATATAAGACGTATACATACATATGTATATATGTAATGATATGTGCGTATAATATGTATGTAATGTATCTTTACATATGTGTAGGTTATGTGTATATGAGGTTTTGTAAATCAATATACACCCATAGGGATCCTTATGTAGCATTTAGTGGCCCCCATTTCCATTTGAATTTGATACCATTGGTATTAGAGAAGACCTGAGTTTGAATCCTTCTCAGACCACTTACATCTGAATAAATCTTTTGTTTAACTTCTCAGGCTTCTCCTATGTAAAATGGAGCAGTTAGTTGGTGACCTTATGGTGTTCTATCCTATGCCGTCCTATGTTATCCTATGGCATCCTATGCCATCCTATACTATCCTGTGGTATCCTATGCCATCCTATACTATCCTGTGGTATCCTATGACATCCTATACTATCCTGTGGTATCCCATTCTACCCTATGCTATGTCATCCTATAGTATCCTATGTCACTCAATGGTATCCTATGCCATCCTGTGCCATCCAATGGTATCCTATGCCATCCTAAGGTATCCCATGGCATCCTATGCTATCCTATGGTGTTTTATCCTTTGGCATCCTATGATGTCCCATCCTAGACTATCCTATGCTATGCTATCCTGTCCTATCTTATTATCCTATAGAAAGTATATATTTATCCTTCCTATTTTGAGATAGCCAACAAGTCCAAAATCACAAGCTTACCCAGACACTCTTGGGGGGCTATTTCTCCAGTGACCCAGGAATGAAATAAGTGGGCTTCCATCTAGGAGGAGGCCCAGTGTGGGAGCCCTTCCTACATGTCCCAGCTGTAAATCAGACCTCAGCTTTTCCACCTTGAGACAGTGGGGGAGGGTCTGCGCGTATCTCCATCCCATTCCCATGGCTTGGCGAATCTAATCTCCCGTTCATCTGTTTGGAAGCTGGAAGACTTACATACTTGAGCAGGGAAGTTTAAAGGGTGAAACCAACTGGAGTTGTCAGAAGCGTGTAACAGAATAAATGTGGTGTTGTCTCCATGTGGCCGTCGCTGTGTGAGGAGAAAGGGCATGCAGGAGTCAGGGGGCCGGGCCTGCTCGCAAGGAGCGTTTTGCTGACCTTCAGCATAACTTGATACGGCAGCATTCTGGGCTTGGGAGAGGTGGGGGCAGGGAGAGAAAGGGGAAAGGACCTTCCAGGAACAGGGGGCTGTGGGGGGGTCAGAGGCCCTGTGTGCCATTTCAGAGGGCACCAGAAGGGACCACTGGGAAGGGAAAAGGGCAAAAAGTGTCTAAGTTGCCAAGAGAGCTAAAAGGCACTAGAGTCTGCCAGGGAGACAATTTGTGGAAAGGAGGGAGTAAACATACTTTTCTTTGCCTAGAAAGTATTATGAAGTGTTGAATTTCAATTCAATGTCATGAGCCTTTACCATAGTATTAGAAACACTTGTGTCAACAAAGTCTCCATCCGAGAGGCTCTCATTCATCTCCAGGCAGGATCCCTCGCTGCCCATGTCAACTTTCAGAGCTCTGTCTTCAGGATGGTCCTGGGGTGTGAAACCCCTGGGGGATCAAGGGAAAGGGCTTTCCTCTCTTTGGGAACTGGTCAGCAAAAGATGTCTCTAATTTTGAAGTTTCCCATAATACCCAGAGTAAGTGATGCCCTGGGAAAAAGTTCACTGAATCTGGAATTAGGGCCATATCTCAGCTCTGCATCTACCTATTTCAGTGACTTTGGGCCCCGGGCAAGACCCTGGAGGGCAAGTCTCCATGGGCCTCTGTTTTCCCATCTGTAAAATGAAAGTATTGGGCAGGATGGCTTCTAAGATGCCTTCTAAGTCTAGCTCTGTAATATTATCACCTCAAGAACATCAGGATAGGACCTGAGCTACATAATGAGTAAGAAAATGGAACACAAAGAGCAGACTGGTCAAAGCCAATGGAATCATCAAAAAAAAAGGGAGAACCAGCCACCTTTACTTTTCTTCTATTTTGTCCTTTATGAAAATCATCTTCAGTCTGCAAAATGTAGCTCAAATATCATGTTGGAGAATGAGGATCAAAATAAATTGATGATGGCAAAAAATTAAATTTAAAAATGGATGGCATATAGTGTAGAGAGCATGCATTTCTGTCAGGAAGGTTAAGGTTCAAGTGCAACCTCAAATTCTTAGCTGTGTGACCATGGGCAAGCCACTTAAACTCAAGATGTCTCCATGATCAATGTTCAACAAGTTCCCATTAACTCTGAAATTTTGGTCCTTTTTGATCCTATAAGTCACTGAATTTGTTAAGAAAGTTCTTTGAGAAACTGAGGAGCCAGAGACTAGAGACAGATAGCATCATTCTAGTTCTAAATTATATGTGGTTGTTAGTCCTTTAAATGGTATAGTAGACAGAGAATCAAGAAGCTCTGAATTCAAATCTGGCCTCAGACACTTACTAGCTGTGTGACCCTGGGCAAATCACTTAAACCTGTTTGCCTCAGTTTCCTCATTTATAAAATAAGCTGAAGAAGGACATTCCTGTATCTTTGTGAAAAAACTGCAAAACAAGTTACAAAGAATCAGATTGCAATGAATGAATACCACCAAACTCCAAGGAGCTAACCAGCAGAGTAAAGCTGACTAACAAGTCAGAATTACCCAGAGCCAGTTGTCAGAATAATTCTCACCAGTGACTCTTGCAGTACTACTGCCCCAGCCTTTTACTCTGTGGATTTCTCCTGAATTGCTTTCTGAGATACTTGGTTGTTAGCTCATACTCCAAATTATGTCCCATTAAAAGAAAAGGAGGATCGGAGTCTCTCAGAACTTCTCTTTGACAAGATACAATTTAATTTGATTAACAATTAATAAGTTCCTACTATGTCAGGCACTATGCTAAGTAATGGGAATATAATTAAGGAAAAGAAAGCCAATCCCTAGCCCCAAGGAGCTTATAATTTAATGGGGGGAAACAACGCAGCAAAGAAGGCAGATAAGGGGAAGAAGACATCAAGGGGTTTCCACTGAGAGACCTCTTGTTCCAAGCGGTTGAAACCCAGCAGGGCAGCAGATGCAAAGCAGAGTGAGCTGTAAGTTCACTTTCTATTGCTTATAAAGGAAAGCTTTGAGAAGACCTTGGTCCTTTACTTTCCAGCTCTCCAATAGCACCGCATGTCATCAATATCTTTCCCTCATCATTAGTCCCACTTGGTCAATTCTCTGCATCCTTCCTGTTGCCCACCTAAAGCCAAATAATTCTACCCTATACACGCAGGACAAGATCTGGTTCTCCAGACTCAGGTCCATAATGGATAGTTTCTAAGGGAAATAACACCAAATCATGAAAAGGAACAACGGGGTTCCTGAGCCTTAATGCTATGACTGAAAGCTCCTCAGATCATGTAAATCTGTAAACCTTCCAACTAATGGGATGATGAAGCATAAGGCCTCAAGCATACAAGACCAACACCATCAGGATAAATAACTATTGCTGATTAAATATGCTACTGTCTTTACAAAAACGGGAGGTACCAACTGATGAAACTGTCTTGGATAATGATAATTGAAACATTTCTTGGCTTGCCCCAGCACATTTATGTACTCATTTGATATTTGTAACTCTATGAGACGGATGGGATTATTATCCCCATTTTATAGATAAGAAAACTGAGGCACAGAGATCTTAAGTGACTCAATCAGGATCATAGAGTTAATAAGTTTCTGAGGCAAGAATTGATCTTCGGTGAACCTGATTCCAAGTTGTGTGCTCTGTTCACAGCACCGTATAGCTGCTCACCTCATTTGGAGCTACTTTTTCATGTAGATAAATCTCATTTTTTAATAACATAGTCAATTTTCATGTTTATCTTGTGACCAAGTGGGGGAAAAAACCTATGCTGGGTAATGCTCAGGTGATAATTGGAAAATCATATTCAAATCATGTTGTTTGATTCCTGACTATCACCATGGTATATGAACCACCAACCAGCTTTCTTAGAATATGTTGGTCATTGGCAAAGATATTGCATGCTATTAATGCTCAGACTGCAGATAGATTGAATGATTTGTTGGGAAAAACCACCATAACCTGAATTTTGGGGTACCATGCTTGGGATCCTCAGCTTTAATTTGTAAGCATTCACCTTCTCTCGCCAGAACGCAAGCCCACTCATGCTACTTCCCAATCATTTCTACATATGTATACACTTCTATACCTTATTTTCCATCTCTAACTCTAAATACAGTGATTCCATCAGCACTCTCATTCTCAGAAAGGACATGTCGGTCTATTGTTCTTTCATTCTCTGCTACCTCCTAAAATGTCTCTTTCCATGTCTGAAATACTCCTCCCATGTCACCACTTTCCTATTCTTTCCTATTACAAGAGGTCTTGAGTCTATAAACTTTTTTAAAGAAAATCTTTGGTTATTGTATTTCAGTTGAATTAGTTTCCTCCATATCTCTGTGTATTTTATCTTATGTATTTAAAAACATAATTCCTTAAACTCCATGGGTTTCACCAGACTCCAATGCATTAGGAGCATATAACAGAATAAATGTAGTATTGTGTTCATATAACTGTAGTTGTATAAGGAGGAAAAAGCCTGGGAAAATCAGTGGACTGGGTTGACTCACAAGAAACTTAAAATTAATGAATTTGGGGGCTTGAATATATGAAGTCTTAAGGGTTACTAAGTGGAAGAATGCAATGCTAGGTCTGGAGTTAGGAAGATTCATCCTGAATTCAAATCCCATCTCAAACACTTACTAGTCAAATAACTGAGCCACTTAATCTCTCTGTATCTGAATTTTTTAATCTGTACAATGTGAATCATAATAGCACCTGCCCCATAGGACGGTTATGTATGACTTAATATAAAGCACTATGTAAACATAAATACATTATATGGATGTCAGCCTTTATTATTAGAGATGGGTTAAAATACCATATGATGAAATTTCATGGGAACAATTGTTCAAAATGGGTGGAGAATATCCTGATGTTCTCTGTCCTAGTCAGAACATATCTCGTAGTATTCATTTCTGAGCATGACATTTAAGGAGAAAGTTAATAATAATCCGGGATTTTCTAAGTCCATTCATGGGCTTTCAGAAGCATGTCACATGAGCGTCAGTAGAAATATCTTAAGTGAAACATGATAAGTATCTTCGAGCATTCGAAGGACGGTCATTTGGAAAGTAGGTTAGACCTGTTCTGCCTAGTCCCAAAGGACAGAATTAGGAGCAAGAAGTGTCAATTCCAGAGAACGTGATTTTGTGTAAGGAAAATTTTTCAAATGACTCAAGCTGTCTCCAAAAAAAGGGGTGATTGCTTTGGTAAATAGTGAGTTGTTTATTACTTCACATTACATTATGTACAACCATTTTGTTGGGGACACTATGGGGGGGGTTTCTATTTAGTCATGGGTTGGACTAAATGATTTCCGAAACCTTTCCCATCTCTGAGATTTTTTTGATTCTTTCTTGGGTATTTCTGAATAAATGACTATGACAAAAAGAATTGCTCAGTAGACTCTGGCTTGTCTCATTTGGGGTGAAGGATATAAGCAGGAAAAGAAATGATGAGCACAAATGGAGTCCAGAAGTTAAACATTAACATAATAATGAGGCATCATAAAGAAAGAGAGAAGCAACTCATTTTAGAGATGATAGTTCTGTCTCAGCATTAACATGAGCATTTCGGTCATTAAAGAGCAGAGTATCTGCTCCCTAGACTTTTCTACAATATCCAATTAAACCTAGGCAGGTTTAGTTTTACACATTTAGCATCATTAGGAGAAATAATAGGGGGAAAACTCTTTTCCTCGGTTGAATTAGAAAAACTCTCTGTGCCTCAGTTGAAAATAAAAAAGAACCTAGGTTTTTTTTTTTAATTTCCACCAGCTTTGAACCTAAATGGATAGGTTTTTTAAATTACACTTTTGTGTGGGTGTGTTTTTAACATTAGGAAGACTTGATGATTATTAATTTGGTGATTATTCTGGTAGAGAATTTCCTGTAAGAGACTAGGTAACTCTAGATTTCTCTAAGAATCGGTGAGATAACACAGTCAGTCAGATTTACTTAATCAAATAAGAACCACAAATGCATTCAATGTTCAAATAGAAGCAAAGAGACCACTTATGTTAGTTTAGATATAGATATTATTTTCTCACTTTTTAAACTTCAAATTCTTTAATCTTTTATTAAGTTTTCACAAATGTGGTTTTTCTTCAACTTTCTACATTTATTCCTGATGTTATTACAAGATTTCAAGTATCATCTTATCTGTTTCAGGGCTTACTGGTATAGATCATAATCTATCTATGACTTCTCTGTCTCTCTATCTGTGTCTCTGTCCCTCTCTGTCTTTCTCTCTCTCTCCTTCATAAAGGATCTACCCAAATATATAACCTGTCATGGCTTCCTTCTCTCCTTCTCTCCCTGTCCCTGCTCCCCCTCTCTCTTTCTCTCTCCATCCCTCCCCCTCCTTCTTCCCTTCCTCCCTTCTCCTATTTCTTCCCTTCCTCCTCCTCCCCTCTTCCTTTCTCCTTTCCTCCCTCCCTCCCCCCTTACTCTTTTCTCTCTCTCTTTCTCTCTCTCTCATTCCTATCCTTCATAAAGGACCCACACAAATATATAATAGAAACTTCTTCTACATCTTTAAACAACTTTATGATACCACTATGGTCTAATCATCTTTTGTTGTTCCCTCTTGCTAAATGACCCTTTCATCTTTCTTTCTGATCTGCTTCCTAGATGAAATCCCTAATGCCACTAAATACACAAGTCTTTTTTTATGATATAAAACAACTTATTTACACCTATTCGTGTGAATCACTTGCCATTTTGAACATTTTAGAAATCGTGAGGTTCTTTTATTCTCAATTGTGAGAAAAATGATATTAAAAAGATTTAAGGGGGTCGAGGAGTATCTTGGAAATTAGTGATACATAACCTTGAGCTTAGATCCACAGAGTACCTTGAACCTGTGATAGTTGTGCTGTGGAGGAGTCGATTTGATAGTGTGAATAAGAAAAGGAATAACTGTCAAAGGAGGAACTTTATTGATTCAATCTTATCAGACTTCTGACTAGTTAATGGTTTCAGAATCAAATATCTATTGTAGTCAGTTCTGGCTAAGAATATGGGTCAAAAGATAGCACAAAAGTAAAAGAAATAATTAATATGAGATAACACTATATGTAACTACAATGATTCTAATTCAATATTTTAAAATAAACTGGTGACTGCAAAACAATAGAGAATCCATCAAGGGAAAGACATTCACTCTGATTATCAATATTTCCTAGTGAAGTGTAATCAAAGATCCTTAGCCTCAAAAGTCCTGCACTCCTTCCTAAGTATAGCAAGATGTTAGCCAAGACCACTAACAGTTTCCAGAAGACATGCAAAATATCATATAAGAGGAAGATAGAAGAGTATAAATACTATCACTTTATAAACAATCAAAAGCCATAAAGAGAGCAATAGAACTGCAGAAAATTTGACAGGATATCCAGCTAAGCCATACAATCCTCAAAACATTTAAAGATGAAATAGAAAGAAGATGACAAATAGACATGAAATTAAACAGATTTGCCAACATTTATATAGCAATTAATTCACAGAGATTACAGTGAAATCAGTACATTTGGATTATAACACTCAGTACCTGATTTCTGTTATTAAAATGATCAATGAGCCAAAGGGACTTTATGTATTTTCATTTATTATCTTTTTTTTTCTTTCTTAATGTTTAACAGCCTCCCTTCCTCAACTTTTTGTAAAGATGGATGTTTTGTCCCCAAGAGTTTCAGCTCCTTTCTTTTTTTACTGAATTTTATTTTTTGTTTTTGTCTTTAATTGCCATTTAAAAATAAATATTTATTTTAACACTTTTTCTATTTTTAATTATCACAATGCATAATATAAATTTTTAACTGAAGCTATCATTTTTATTTTGTAATGTATATAAGAGTTTTCAAATCTTGTTTTGAGACCTTCATATGGAGCAATAAGCTCCATATGAATTATAATTCATTATAATGTTTCAGTTTAAGAATTGATCTTTCAGTCAGTCTATTCAGCCAGCAGAGATAATTAATAGTTTAATAGTTCATTTTTACTGGGAAATTTTTAAATCTCTTATTTTTAAAATGGTCTTTTGTCTTCAAGTGACATATGTAAGCTAACAGTATACTAATTTTTCAACACTATGAGCCTTATGTATATTTATATACATATATGTATATATATATATGTGTATATATGTATATATATATATTCTGTATGTTTGTGTATGTATTCTAAAATTATTCAACTTTCCTATGTATTTGTTGAGGCCAAGGTTATACTAATTGGTAGGATTTTTTAAAATCAACACTCAGAGACCTCTTTTTGTGCTTCTATAATTGAAATTTATCAACTATACTCTTGGATAGTTTGTATTTAGGATTACTCCATGCTAGTTACCTATAAATTTGTTTCAGTTTATGGGGTAACATGACTATCCACTGTGGGAAGGTTTTCTAACTATTTTTCCTAAGAGAAGCTTTTCAAGCTTATTACTTTTTACTCTTTTTCGTTTTTTTAATAAATTTTTTTCTCATTTTTTAATTTCTTGGGATTAATGTCAAGTGTGACTATGCTTGTATGGTAACATCTCTCTAGATTTCTGCAGCAATGAAGATAATTTGCAGGCCTTAGTGCTACATAAATGCTTTGCTACCATTATTATTATTTTCATTTTCTTTACTTTTTCCTTTATAGAACAATTATGATATTGGGCTACTGACGTAGATTTAGAACCTCATGTTTCTATTTTTAGTTCACTACCCCATTTGATTTTTCTTCTTTAGGGCTGGTGTTTGTAGTGGCAACATATGTCCTAGGGTCTCCTAGGTAGACAGTAGAAGTAGGAATTGTCAAGGTCATTGCTGATTCATCTTACCAGAATAGAGACCAGACCTGGTAGAGGTAGGTTGGTAATTGCCCTTGTTTCCAGGATGGAGAATAGAGTTGTTCACAAAATGTAAAAATCACTAGGTTTGGAATTAGATGGTCTGGATTTGAGTCCTGATTCTGATGATTAAATCCTCTCTGAAAATCAACATCATCTCATTTTTTAGGCTTCAGTCTATAAGCTGAACACTGTCTATGTCACAAGGGCTATCGTGAGGAAAGATCTTATTAAACCTAAGAGGGAATATGAAAACCTAAGAGTAGAGTTATTATTATTATTATTATTATTACCATTATTACTTTCAGTAAATAGCTTTATAATGATGTTAAATTTTAATTGTCTCATGAAAAAATAAAGTTGGTTAGAAATTCCAGAAAAGGATATATTTTACTTTATTGAGAATAGAGAGTTCAAAGTTTTATTTTAAAAAACATCTCAAATTAAAGGAGAAAGATTTAAATGGGTTATCTTTTATCTTTTCTTTCACTCCTTTTTTGTTTGTTTATTTTAATAGTATTTTATATTTTTCTGATTACATGCAAAGAAAACTTTTCAACTTTTATTTTTGAAAGATTTTGAGTTCCATATTTTTCTTCTTCCCTCCCTCTGCCTTCTTCCTTCCCCAAGATGGAAAGCACTCTGATGTAAGTTAAACACATATAATATCTATTCTGGGCAGTAGATTAGGTTCTTCTTTCTGAATTTTTAGAAATAACTATATAGAATTTCTCCAAATAGTACACTGACATAATCCAGATTTTTTATTACAATGGTGACTGCTACCTGAGAGATCAAACAGCTCAAAGAAAAGGGTGCAGAAGAATCATCAATGATTTCTATCACTTTCGTTGGATCACCCTGAACCTCTAGTAACCCTAAAGTCCCAGCTAAAATCCCACCTTCTGCAGAAAGGCCTTTTACAATCCTTCTTAATTCCAGTGCCTTCCCACTATTGATGGTTTTCCTGTTTATCCTGTATCTGGCTTCTTTGTATATAGTTGTTTGTAACTCAGATTGTGAGTCTTCAGAACAGACTGGATTTGCTTTTCTTTGTATTCCCAGTACTTAGTACAGTATCTGGTACATACTAGCTTATTTTTAAAAGTTAGTGAGCAGTAAGTTTAATAAATGATTATTGATTATGTAACTGATAATTCATTGTACCACATGACTGTCTAGGTGGAAGAGTTCCCATTTATTGTTAGTATATCTTAGCCCAATAGTTGAACCTTGGAAATCATCACATTATCTGTAGATCTCTGTGGTCTACCTACCATCAAGTATTGAATTTATCAAACACCAGATTACTTTTATCATTTACCTCTATATGTTATGTACCTATTTTATTCCACTGAACAAACATTCTATTTCTTGCTCAGTACCAGACCATTTTAATGATTATCACTTTGTAATGTAGTTTGAAATCAGCTATTGCTAGATCTCCTTCCCTCACTTTTCTCCCCACCGATGATTTTGTTATTCTTTACATTTTTGTTATTCCAGATGAATTTTGTCATTATTTTTCTAGCTCTGGAGTATAATTCTTTCACAGCTTTTATTGACATGGTACTGAATAACTAAATAAATTTAGGCAAAATTTTCATTTTTATTATATTAGCTCAATCTACTAATGAGCAACTAATATTTCTTCAGCTATTTTATCTCTGTCTTTGTGAAAAGCATTTTGTAATTGTATTCATATATTTCCTATATGTGTCTGGGAAGGGAGATTCCTAAGTATGTTATACTGTCTGCAGTTATTTTAAGTGGAATTTCTCTTTCTGTCTTTTTTGATTGTTTTTATTAGTAATATAAAGAAATTCTGATAACTTGTATTTATTTTACATACTAACCCTCAAACTTGAAATGCTGCTATCCTCACATTTGTTAAAAAAGAAAAATTGTCAAGTCACTACCATGTTGGAATCCATGGAAAAAGCCATAACATAATTGGTATTTGAAAGCACTAAAATTGATTCCCCAAAACTCTGTTATCATCTGTGAAATATAAATCCTTATTCTGCCATGCATTCAGTAACAATCATTTGTTCACAACCAAAATGGAGGGTGGATTTCGCTTTGAAAGAATTAATTAATGGATTCCAATGAAAAGTAATCTTAGCAAAACATCTATGCCATGATCATTTTGGGTTTTTGGAGGAAACTAAAAAGTTTCCATCAACTATAAAGTGATGTGCCAAAACCAAACCATTTTTGGTGGCAAAATTGAGCAACAGACTTCAGTTTCTGCTTTATGTTCTTGGAGTCAATCTCTTTATTCTCTTTCATTTCACCAGATCACGTAAGTTTCTTGAGAGTAGAGATTGTTTCATACTTTGTATTTGCATCTCCCATGCTTGGCACATAGTAGGTCTTTAATAAATGCTTGTTAATTCATTAATTTATGAGAAGGATCTTAATGAATTTTAATGAAAAGAAATTCTTGCAAATCATCTGTGTCAAGATCATATTATTCTTTTGGGAAATCATAAATTTTGCTTTGAAAAATTGGTATTGTGATCATTTTGCTCTTTTGAGAGTTGAGGGGAAAGAAAATTAATTAAAGACTTGCTAGCTGCCAGGTACTAAGGCAAAAAAAAATGGCTTCTACCTTTAATAAGTGTACATTTTAATGGGGGGGGGGGAATAGATGTAAATATCTAGTAACATAAAAATTTATAGAGAAACGGTAAAGGTAATCTAAACAGGGAAGGTATGTGGCTGGGAAGACCAGGAAAAACCTTCTGCAGAAATTTCCTATGGATTATAGAAGAAGAAGAAAGAAGGAAGTAGAAGAGGAGGAGGAGGAGGAAGAGTGGGAAGAGGATTCTTTAGCTTCTTACACATCTCAGAAATGGACTCTTGAACCATAATAAGGAACCAAATTGCAGATATGTAGATGTTCAGCTTTCTCAAACAATATTTTTCAAAACAGTATAGTACTTGATACCTGGTGCTCCATCTCTTCCTTTTCCTCCTCCCCTTTGCCTTCCTCCTTTTCTTCCTCTTCTTCTTCTCCTTTCTCCTTTCTTTTTCTTCTTCTATAAGCAGATGGCACCAGAGAAAATGTAAAATAAAAATATTACAAAAATAACATGAAAATTCCTTTTTTCATTTACATTATAAGAAGTCCCATAAAAGATTTAAGCACTTTGTACTATATTTTAATACCGTCAAGCCAAAAAGCAAACACTCTTCCCAACTGACCAGAGAAACTTACAAATCTAAGCGGATTTACATTGTCAAAAGCTGTCACATGGATAGCCTCTCTGTATTAAAATTCATGATGACATTTCAGTTCAAATAATGACATATGTCAGGACTGAGTCACTTCTTTAAAAAAAAGTCATATTAAAAGTATTTGTAAAAATTCCCATATGAGAATAACATTCTTGATCAGGCATTACCTTCATGGAATTTTGGGGTGATATTGGCAAAAAGGAAACCTTCAGGGTTTCTCTGCTAACTCTTTACAAGTGCTCAACATTAAACGCTGGAAAATAGCCACTGTATTACGCTCATACCCAATCCCCTAAATTTCTCAGTGAGGCTCTGTGAGAGGTGAGGGCAGCTACCTTAGCCAGGGTGATGTCTAAAGCCCCTTCAGCCATGCCTTTTGATTGCCCCCTTGCCCCCACCATTCTTTTTCGCTCAATTGCATCTTGTCCCCATAGACAAAACTGGGAATAGTCTGGTCCCTCATTTTCCTAGCTTAGCAACGTCTTTGTAATAACACCCCAGAGGGAATCTTACTGTTGTTCTTGAGCAAGCCAGGCGGGGCACAGACTCGGAGAGCTAATTTACTTCTGTTGCAGCCTTTTCTTCCTGCCTCTTGTGAACCAAATAATTGAGTCTGGCTTCCCAGGTCAGCTGAATTCTTTACTAGCAAGGACACTGTGATAGAAGGAAAGCAGAAATGCTGAGGGAAGGCTATCTGGGCCATGAATATTTCTAATCATTGACTCCTTACTGGCTTAAAAGTAATTACACAGCAGCTAGGGCCAGCTGATTGCTTGGCTGGTTTTTGGTCTTTCTTGCCTGGAGCAGAGCTGTGTTTTAGCCAGAGAGGGAGAAGGAGAGATACAGGGAGAGGAAGAAAGAGAGAGGAAGAGGAAGAGGAAAAAGGAGAAAAACATAGACACACAGAGAGAGACAGGAAGGGACTGCTTTGGGTCTAATTTAGAAGAGAGAAAAACTTCCATATATATATATATATATATATATATATATATATATATATATATATCAATTCTAGCTCTTGAAAGGACTTTTTTCAAAAAGAAAAAATAAAGCAATAAATCTGGATAGAATTTCTGAAGAGCACACCATCCTAGCAAACAGTGGGATGAAAAGCAGGATGGTGCACCCTAAAAAGGTATGTGACTTATTGGCTACTCTATGGAAGTCCATGTCTTCACTAGAGCTCGGTAGGTTTTCATTTTGGCTGCCAATGTTTCCATTCAGTTTTTGCCACCTGAGCAAAAAACAAACAAAATTATAACTGCTTGGATGGAATAAAGCTGAATAGGAATTAAAGGTGACAGGGAAATACATGAAAAAATTTTTGACTGACAAAAACTATTGTTAAGTTGGATTTGACTGTGGTTAAAATCTGATTACCAGATAATGGAACTGGGAAACCTATTCTAACTTTGGACTTTCTCTCAAAAGGCAGTTGGTTTCTCAATAGTACAGCATCCTCTTGTATGTGGAATACTAGTAAGGTTTTTATTTTTAATAACTGCAAGTGGTTAGGGTTTTTAAATATATATATATATATTTCTATTTCGAGTTGGAGGGGGATTAGACTAGAAAATACAAAGATTCCTTGTTTGCCAAATTTTAGAATTAACCTGAGATTCTATTTTTCCAGGCTTGTCATTTTTTAAAAAAGTGTTTGGGAAATGAAACATTCTTGAATCATTAACCTCACTTCTAAGTAGAGAAACATTCAGAAAAAAAAAAGCTGTTTCAAAATGTTTTCTATAGTAAAATACTGAGGGGGTTCTCCTAAATGAGCTGCAAAAATGTCAGCTCATTCTTGGCTCACCCTAACTTTTTGTTGTTGTTCATTTGGTTTTTTTTGGCATTTCAAATACTCTCCTTTCCTCCCTGGAATAAAAAAACAAGGAGCAGCTACTTGTCTTTCATAAAAGCCCAGCTTCCTTTCTAAGGAGTTTAGCAGTTTTGTTAGAATACTTTGTCTTTTTGTCCTTCTCTCACCCCGGTGTACCATCCCAACCATCTAGCTTCCAAAAAGTACAAACTTAACAGAGAGATACTTTCAGCTTTGTTCAGAAACTAATTTGACTTGGCAATAAACCTGGATAATGAATGGAATCTCATGCTATATAATAAGGATGTAAAGAATTACCTTACATCACTGTGAAAGTTTAATTGTTGAGAAATGGGGGCATTATGGAAAACTGCATGAAGTTTCCAGATTTTTCCTCATTGAATGCCACTTTTATTGGTCTCTCTTTTTTATACTATGTGTATTCACATGTGTGTTTATATTTATATAAACATGGGGTGTTATGTGAACAGAACTCATCGATCTTTAGATCTATGATCATGCTATAGGGTTCCATTACAAATTAGGTATATAACTAGACGGCAACAAGTTAATTCTTCCTTCTCTCTTCTTCATGTTATTGACAAAGGGATATTATATTAATGATTGTTTAAAATCATGGAAGTACATGCAATTTGTATTACTTTTTAAGAATATATTGAACTCTTTCAAAACATGGTGTGCAATGAATGTTCTTGTTCATCCAGTTTCACTGGGATTTCCAAAGCTGTGTCATCTTACTTGGACAAGCAAGAACATTTTTATTATTAGGCCTGAAAGTCAAAAAAGTTGTGATGAATGTCTTTTTCTGTCAGTTCCGTTTGCATTAGATTTCAAAGCTCTTTCATGGATAGTTTCTATTGCGTGGATACCGGATGTAGTTTTTTTGTAGCTAAAGTTCTTTTGTTGTAGGTAGAGTGACCTCAGGTTTCTGGCTTGAATGACTATTAGAACTTGTTTGACAGGTAACTGCCAATCTGGGATGACTTAGTTATAAAAAGAATAATGTTCTGATATGACACACTGAAAAAAAAATTTCTTTTTAAATATTACCTTGCCTTCAGATGGTACTAAAATACAAGAAGGAGGAGAGAAAGAAAGCATATTAGAAAAAGAGGCAGAATGGGGTGATAACTAGAACTCTGAACGTGTAGTCAGAAAACATCAGTTCAACTCCTCATAAATACATAAATATACATATGTGTGTTTACACACTTGTGGGTATGTGTGCAGCACACATATGGGTATCTTTGCAAGCTTTAAAGCATTATATGAATATCAAATATTGTGGTTGTTTTTAATTATTTGGTTTGATTAGATTATGATTAGAACAAGATCTATGAAATGCTGGCGCTTAAGATACCCAAACTATCTCTGCCAAAAACAAATAGAGGAGAAAATTAATTGAATTTTAGAGTCAGAAGCCCTGGATTTTAGCCCTAGCTCTGACACTTTGTTAATATTGTGACTTTGGGCAAGCTAGTTAGCCTCTCAGTGCCTTAGTTTCTCCATCTGTAAGTGGGCAATGATATTATTTGGACTCAATCTCAAGATTGTTTGTAAGGATGGCACTTTGGAAAACATAAGCTATAGGTATGCACATGTATACATATGTATATTTGCATCTGCATGTATATATAGCTATAGGGGTAAGCATGTATATATGTGTATATAGTGGATGTAGATGGGCATCTATCTATCTATCTATCTATATATATATATATATATATATATATGTAATTATGGGTATGTATGTATATGTGTGCACATATGCACATACACATGTAGCTATAGGTGTGTATATAAGCATTACTGTGTATTATGTGCATATGTGTATGTGCATGTAAATGCATAATTATATGTGTCCATATAAGCATGTACATGTATAAATGTGTGTAGGTATGTGCATGTGTATTGTGCATCTGCATGTATATATACAACTATAGGGATAAGCATATACATGTATGTATATATATCGTGGGTATAGATTGCATCTGCATGTATATATGTAGTTATGGGTATGTATACAAGCATGCACATGTGTGTATGTGTGTATATAGGTGGCTATATGTAGATATATACAAGCATATGTGTTGTATTCATGTATTTATGTGGCTATAGGTGTGTATATGTAAGCATATGTTTATGTTCATGTATATATGTAGCTATAGGGGTGTGTGTAATTATGCACATGTGTAGCTATATGTATATGTAACCATACATTTATGTTCATGTATGCATGTGGCTATAGGTATGCATATAAGCATGCACATGCATATATGTAGCTATATGTAAGCATATATGTTCATATCCATGTGTGTAGCTATAGGTATGTATATAAGCATTATGTGTATATTTACATGCATATGCAGCATGCATGTAGCTATAAGTGTGTATATAAGCATGTCCACACATATATGTGTGTTATGTATGTGTTGTACATGTATGTGTGTAGCTGTATGTGAGCATTCCTGTGTGTGCGCGCATATTTACATATAAAGTTATACGTGTCTATTTGTGTGGATGCATGTAAATATGTAGTTATAGGTGTGTGTATAAGCGTGTATATGAGTGTGCATAAAACATGTATGTGTGTGTGCATGAGGTAGAGAGAAGGGAGAATTCTCTTGCCTGCTAGTGTTTGCAAGTTTATAATAGAATCCAACAGTATAATCATAGGATCTTTAAACTAGAAATTGAAGAAACATTACAGAGCATATAAAATCTGATGGCACAGATGGAAACATGCACACACGTGATACACAGAACAGACTATGAGGTGTGGATGCCCATGTAGGAGAGCTCCCGGCCCTCTGCTCTGCCCATCCCCTGCTCCTGCCCGTGCTGAGAGCCTCTCCCTCCCTCAGGGAGCCTGTTGTCTCTGGGTTAGCCCAGCGGCCTTGTGCCAGTTCTCCTGTGCCGAGGCTCCAGCGCCAGTTAAAGAACTGGGGGAAAGGATAATGAGTAAATCATTCAGTAGCTTGGCAGCGCAACAAAGAGCTAACAAAGCAAACATTATGGGGCTCCCAACTCCTCATTAAACTCTGGCACTAATTATTTATTTCCTAGAGGAGAAGGAAACTACACCTTAAAGGCTCTAATACTCCTCTGCATCAGCTGCGAACTTCACGTGTCAACGCCTTGCACGGTCCCCCAGGGCCTCCCACAGGGTTTCCAGTAGGTGCTTAATAAATGCTTGTTTGCCAAGTTTGATCCGGAGCAAGACCTCTGAGGCTCCCCCTAGGAAATGCAGGGGCTGCTGTCACTTGCCTCGCTAGCCCTGATCATCCCCAAAGAGGGGATATTTGGCACCTCTGGAATCACACCGGAATAGTGTTCCTCACCACACGGAGGCTTTCTGAGGTTTCTTTCTTATCACACCTGCACTATTTGAGGAATTAGCTCGCTCTCGGTTGCTTGTGAGGAATTTTCAAATGAATGTTTTTTAATTGAAATATGAAGTTTTCATTGAAATTTAGGTATTTTTTGAAAAAGAGAACTTTGGGGCAACTAGATGGCACAGTGGCTAGAGCACTGGTTTTAGGAGAATCTGAGTTCAAATCTAGTCTCAGATACTTAATACTTAACTAGCTGTGTTGTCCCTTAAGTCACTTAACCCCAATAATGCTGCAAAAATGGAAGGAAGGAAGGAAGGAAAGAAAGTGGGAAAGAAGGAAAGAAGGAAGGAAGGAGGGAAGAAGAGAGGGAAAGAATGAAGGAGGGAGGGAAGAAGAGAGGGAGGGAAGGAGAAAGGAAAGGAGGGAGGAAAGGAAGGAAGGAAGGAAGAAAAGAAGGAAGGAAGAAAGAATTTTGCACAAACTCAATTACTATAGAAAGTAGTTGATATTATGTGGCATCCTAAAATCTCAGAGGTCATACAGTCCACACAAAGGCCACATTGTTTACTGTACAAATCTCTTCTATGACTTTGCTAATAATTTATTGTCCTTTTTGTTTGCTTCCAGTGGCCTCAAAGGAATGAACATATTTCAAGTGCCATAACATATGCATGTCCAGTGGAAAGCAGCATTTTACAGTAGAAAAGTGTTATTAAAATTGGGTTCAAATCTTAATTCTGCCATGACCTAAGTGACTTTGGGTATAGGGGAGTCTATAGTACTCCTCATAATTTCCCAAAATATGTATCATTTTAAAAATGTTAATTTTCTCTTTATCATACTTTATTATACTTCCTTCTACTAGGCCCTAAATTCAAACACAGACTTTTAAGTAGAAATAAGAAAGGGAAATCAGACTTGTTATATTTGACCATGTCCTTTGGGAAGCTGTGAGGCACAACGGGAACAGTATTTGCCTTGGTGACGTAAGAGCTGAAGTTAAATCCCAGCTATCACTCACTCACTACCTGGATAACCATAGGCAAGTCACTTAACTAACAAACTAACATGGGCTTCAGCTCTTTCATTTGTCAAATGAAAAATAAACTGGACTAGCCTGTCTCTAATGTTCTTTGTAGCTCTGAGTCTACACTCATATCCTCAGTCCTTTGTTCTGGTAAAAAGGCAAAGGAGTCCGATTTATCATGGCTTTTCTCCTTCCCTACCCCCATCTCCCCAAATAAAGGCAGGTCAGAATTCCCATCAGCAATTGACAAGCCAAGTCAGCACATTCGCCTGCATCTGCCCTGAGCCCTTCCAGTTTTGTCAGTGATCATTTTGGGATAAAATCACATTTCACATGGTTGTTATCATGGCTGGGTTGCTGAAGCGTGTCTCGGCATTCCATTTCTGGAATGCTCACTGGCTCTGGGCTTGGCCCTTAATATGAAGCAAGAGTTCTGTGCCTCATCTGTATGCCTGAGTCTTTGTAACTGCAAATCTGGGAATGTTTTTTCCTGATATTCTCCATAATGAGAAATATAACTTAGGGAAATGAAAACCGAATTTGGTTTGTTGTTTGACAAAACCTCTTACTTTGAAAATTCTTTATTGGGGGGAGGGGTGGCTGCTATTCAGGGTTATAAAACTCTAAGTCAACTTCCTCTTAGGATGGGACAAAGCTGTGTGTGGGGTTCAGAGCTTCCTCCTAATTCTCCTTAAAAGACATTCCTGTTCTAAGAGTCAGTCCCCCTCACCCATAGACTGCACTTTGCAATTGTCACCAGATTTCTTTTCCTCATCCTCTCATATCACGGGGGCATCTCAGGTCTGTATTTCTCCCGGACTTAGGTAGCACATTTGTCTACATTACAGGAAAGAATAGACTGAAGTGAAGAAAAAGTGACCCTATTTAATGCCATCCTTCCAAAAGAAGATTATGCTGAATCGTATTTATGACAAAATCCACATATCATTGGAACCCCCAAGAAAAATAAGTCCATCACCAAGTTGTTTTGTCTGTGTGACCACAAACAATTGGTTTGGGACGGGTTTGGACAAAGTAACTGGTTGTTTTGGTATGGCACAGATGCAGCCTACATCTGTCTATGGTTAACGATGATAATTAATGTCCCCAAAGAGGGACAAACATCAGGCTTCTGAGGTCTTCAGGCATGCTGCTAGGGAGGCGACCCAAAATAAGGACTCATGGGGCTGCAGGATTATTATTCTGCTGCAGGATTTTCAAACTGAAAAGGACCTTAGAAATCATCTTGTCTGACATTAGAATTTTATAGATAAAGAAACAGATGGACAAAGAAATAATGTTTTTCCCCCATGTCACACAGGCAGCAAGTGCCATAGCAGCATTTGAATTCGGGCTTTCTAAGTTCAAATCCAGTACACCTTGTCCCTTCCATGAAAACCTCAATATACCACCTCCCTACCAGCCCTTCCCAAACGGAGTAGGTCTCATTATTTGTGATTGCTTTAGTAGAATCCTTCTTTGGGGATAGTTAGAGAGTGTCTCCAAAGTCTCATAATTCTCATCAGAAGCTTCGTGAATATGTGCACACACACACACACACACACACACACACATACACACAGAGGGTTAATAATAGAATTGAGATAAAAGAAGTCCAAATATTTGAGAGATTAATGATGCTAAAAGTAAATGGGGCAGTAGATAGTGTGCCAGTCTCATCTTCCTGAATTCAAATTTGGCCTCAGATACTAATTAGCTGTGTGACTCTAGGCAAGTCACTTAGCCCTATTTGCCCAATTTCCTCATCTGTAAAATAAACTGAAGAAATAGCAACCTACTCCAACACCCTTGCCAAGAAAACCCCAAATGAGCCAAATGGCTCAAAGAGTTAGACACAATAGACATATATAACTTGGGAAGAGTACAAGGAAGCAGTCATTCCTCTTACTGTAGGCTGTTTGGTCAGAAACTCTTGAAACTGCATAGTTTGTAAACCATGCAAACTCCAAATTACCTTTTGCAAAATGGCCTGGTAAATCTCCTGGTAGTTTAGGTTTCTAACTGTTGCTGAAATGTTTTTGAGAGATTGTAAAGGAAGCCATTTCCTCTTTACAAGCTTTGGTGGCTCTCTCTGTTATCAGTACAAAAATCATGCATTTCCTTCTTCTAGCTTACAGAGTTTTTCATCAGAACAATTCTGAGATATACATATGTTCATTTTGTAGATGAATAAATTGAGGCTTGGAGTGACTAAACAACTAACCTAAGGTTACACAGCAAGTGTCAGAACTAGGATTCACACCCAGATTTCTTCCAATTTTGAGCCAGCTGTTCTTTATGTTGTATTCCTTTTCCACTCTTAGAATAAATGAATGAGGTCCTCATGATTTATTGTTACAAAATGAGATACATTTATTTGTAAAGCACGTAGCACACTACCTGGAGCATAGTAGGTGTTTAATAAATGCTTGGATACCTTTCTTCTTGAGAGTATCATAAAACGTTAATATTATGTGTAAAGGTGGAAAGATTTATTTCTATAAGATTTTTTAAAAATTCTTAATTAAAAATTCCCTGGTTTGTTTGTTTGTTTGTTTGTTTGTTTTATCAGGTCCTTAGAGATCAATTAGTGCAAAACTTTCTTTAAATATTTTAATTCCCCCCCACTTTTTTTTTTTTTTTACAAACCCACTCTTACAATAAAAACCCTAAAGCAAAACTAACTAACAAAGCAACTATTTCTAGCAGCAAATGAGGCATTCATGAGATTACAGATTTATAGGAGAAGGAACATATAGGCTATCACATCCAACCCTTCACCGTCATTTTATAGTTACAATTTACTGAGGTTTAAAGCAGAAAAATGACTTGTCCAGGGTCACACAGCTAATGTCTGAAGTTAGATTTCAATTCAGGTCTCCCATTCTCCAAGCACAGTGCACTACATCTATCCACAGCACTACATATACGATAGTATACAACCATAGACCCTCATTTCTCTATAGAGAAGAAACGCTATATGTTTCCTTCTCTCTTCTCTTTAACCAAAATTTTTAAAATTCAATTTACTTGCCTTTTAGTATGGTTTTCAATTATGTTAATAGGATCATTGTGCAGGTAGTTCTCTTGGTACTTTCTTCCTTCTGCATTACTTTTTCCTGTTCTCCGAATTCCTCATGTTCTTGTGATACCACACTGTTCCATTGCATTCATATTACCACATTTTATTATATTCACATATACCACATATTCTCCGGTTAGTGGGTACTTACTTCCCTATTTTTGTAGGCCAGAAAAAGGGCTACTATGAATATCTTGTTATAAGCAGATCCTTTTTTCCCTTTAATTGACTTTGCTGGTGCTATAACATATTTGCTAGGAATAAATGCTCCGAGTCAAAAGATACAGGGATTTTTATTCCCCTAACACCTCTAAATCGTTTTCAGGATTGGTTGTAACAATTCATATCTCCACCAAAATTATATTTGTGTATCTGTCTTTCCACACTTCTTCAAAAACTGATTGTTTCAACTTTTAGCATCTTGTCCATGAAGTTGTTTTAACTTAGATTTTCTTATTGGTAATGAGGCCTTTTTTCTTAAACCCTAATTTTACTTTAAATGGAATTTCTCTTTGTAACTCTGACTGTTGGATTTTGTTAGTGATATATAAGAATGCTGATGACTTATGTGGGTTTATTTTATAACCAGCAACTTTGCTAAAGTTGTGGATTAAAAACCCTAATTTTACAAGGAAAAATAAAGTTATAAAGAGGTTAAGTAATTTACCCAAAATTGCACATGTAATAGAACCATGATTGAAAGCCAGATTTTCTAATTTTCTTTATAATGACACTTGACACTGGTTATAATATTCCTTCAAACTGTTGATATATGTAATAGGCTACAGTTTCTCAGATACTATGTTAGTCATAGAAAATATTCCATTTGGTCTAGAATACCTGAAATGAACTGAATTGAATTTGCTTAAATCACCCAAATCCTTACAGTTATATTATCCTTAGTGACTCCAACAAATACCTTTGGGACATTGTTTCACATCACTTTCCTCTCCTTAAAAGTACTTTATGACAAATGTTTCTCTTTTTTGGGGTCTTGGAACATCTGCTTTTCTGTTTAGAGTTTCATGCTTCTGGATAAAATGAGTTTCAGAATTATTGCTGTAGAAACTTCTATGTATCTTTGTATAGTCTGATTTTCCGATAGGCTAATTACCTGGCAATTTCATGCTTATTACCAGTAAAGTAACTGCTTATTTTATTCTCTCGATTAAAAAAAAAAAGGGGTTCTATATTAACTGGAAAGTCGGGTTTTATTTATTATTCATCTTATGCTCCACTATTACTATGAATGTTGACCAAATAAACACTTTGGAATGGCTTAAAATCCATGCCCAGTATTGGACTTTATTATGTCTGTTGTTAAAGAACCAGCTTGACCAAGTTCAGGTAGTTTCACTACCATGTTGACTGAAAAGTTGATCCAGAGAAACTCTCACAGAATCACGTCCCAAATTACATCTGTTTGCTTGTTTGTGTTGTTGGAGACTATATTCACACCAGCCAAACTGTGGATTAAAGGGCTAACGACTTCAATTCTATTTTCCTACTCAAGTCGGTGATCCTTTGAGTCACTAGAGTATTCTTAGGTTGTAATCTGAGTCCAGACATCAGGGAGCCCTTTGGCAGTGTAGCCTTTTCCCCCAGCGGAGCATGAGAGAGATACTTGGTGGCCCCAGTAGTCCCCGTGGGCATAAGCAACAAGACCATGCACGTCTGGCTTCTGAGTACAGAGTTTGCATCATCTCTCTTTCCTTTTGAAGGTACATGACTGATGGTGGACTGGGCCTCTATACTCGGCGACTGAATCGGCTGCCTGATGGAATGGCCGTAGTGCGGGAGACGTTACAACGGAACACTTCCCTGGGCCTCGTAGATGCTGACAGGTAAGCAACCTCCTAAATTATACACTCTCGGTTGGTCTGTGTGGTTCTGATGTATGAAGATGCTTGAAGATATTTTCTTTTGTTTTCAAGAAACTCTAAGTACAATGAGAGAGATAAGGCAGAAACAAGAGCAAAAAGACATAAGAAAGAGAAAGAAGATTATAAATTGATTCAAATTCTGGTCATGGTTTAAAAAATGGAGGAATGGGAACCACTGAGAGGATCAGTTACCCGGCTGAGGATGAGACTATGTCTCCCAATGTAGGAATAAAGGGAAATAGTAAAGTTGGAGCAAAAATCAATAACAGAGAAAAGAAATCTACTTTGTGGAAGGCCTTAACTGTCAAAGAAGCAGTAAGGAAATGCTTTCATACACTGAAAAATGTTTCTGTTTTTATTTGTTTTGGGTAAATAAAACTTCAGATTATGATCCTAGAGCCACTATTTGAATAGTTCCAATCTTGGAAGGTTGTTGTTGCTATTTTAATTGTTGGCCGTGCTTGTGGCCTTGTTACTTGAATCCAGCACATGGAATATGTTTCACTTCCTCTCTTGTTAACTAGCTTTCTAGGTATCATACTTTGAAAAGAAACCTTAGGGATTACTCTTTGGTGTATTGCTGAGATCTGTGGGGAAAAAAACAAGTCTCAAGGTGTTTGGTAGGATGGTGTTAGCAACCTTTGCTTGCTCTAAGCCCAAATCCCACACCTGTGAACTCTGCTCTTTGTAACCAATTCTAGGGCTTCTGATTTGAATGAGGTATTTAATTCTAGTAGATTCATGTATTTTTTGGATAAGATGCTTACAACCTTTGCTATAAAAGTAATCCCTTCTTTCATTGCTACTTTCTTTTTGGTTGGATCTTCTGAAATACTTTCTCCACTTGATGTGAAACAACAAATTCTAGGTGGTAGCTCTGCAACCACCTGTAAATATACTCCAGATTCAATGTTCTAACGTGTCAAGATAATGGTGCATGTAGCAAATACCACAATTCTGTTGGGTAAAACTATAGACCAAGGTGCAACTTCTAATGTCTTACAACAACCAGATACTTTGGTATTTGGTATTTGGTATCACAGTAACCAGTGAATAAATCCTGAAGTCATCCTCAGAAGGGATAACTAGGCAAGGCAAAGAAACTCTTTTTTTGGGGGGCGGGGGGATGTGTGGGAGGGAGTCAGCATGAAAAGGGGGAAAGAGTATACCTAAAGTTGATAGAATTTTTAAGTCTAGTAAAAAAAAAAAAAGAACTAAGAGATAAAACTTGAGATTAGATCCTAGAGCCATGAAAGATGGATTAATGTATTATCTTGATATTAGCAGAGGAAAGATGGTATTTGAACAATCCCTAGAAATATCCTTCCTTGGGTGATTTCCTGTCCAAAAAACTCACTGAGAATGAAGTACTAACAGTAAGGATTAAACCAGGACAGATCAAAACAGAACTTGGCTTAATTGTTAAAATACACTCAATGGAGCTTTCTCCATGTGCTAATTTATTTTGTTTACTTATGTTTTCCTATAAATGTGTGATTGGATAGAAAACCTTATTAGCTAGAACATAGGTCTTACAATGTACATTTCCCCCTGCAGCTGTCAAGGAAATCTGAAGTAGACAGTTTAATTTAATGCTTGATTGCTGAGCTAATAGAATTATTACAGATCACAGCTGGGCTTATTTATGTATTCTGGGATGGAAGATTTTGTCAGAATGGAGATTGTGTTTGCAATTTCATTTCATCTCTGAGTCACTTTAAAGTATACAAACGGACCGTTTTAGATTCCGTTATTATTTTTTGTTTTTTTGTTTGTTTTGTTCCGGTCCAGAATATGATTTATTGCTATAAAGAACTCTTATTAAGGAAATTTTCTTTATTCATAAGGGCCAACAAGTCTATAGTTTTACGGCTAGGGTGCTTAACTGTTTTTAGGTCTTGGATTCCTGGCAATCTGCTGAAATTCATCCCTTCTCAAAATAAATTTTTTATAGTTCTTAATTAAAGGAAATGCTAATTTTCAATTAGTAGTTAGTGAAAATAAAGGTTTATTTGTTCTCCATCCAATTTCACAGATCCCTTAAAATCAATCCACAGACTTGAGAAGAAGAACCTCTGTTTTAGGATATTGCCCAATGCACTGAGAGATTAAGTAGGATTCCCAGAATCCTAAAGCCAGTTTGTAGCAAAAGGACTTAAACCCAGGTTTCTTTACTTTGAGGCAGATACTCTATCTATTATAGCTCTGTTATATCTCCCATTGCTTTATAAAATTGAATATATGAATGCAAAAACTGCTTTCATGCTCCTAAAGCTGGCTAGTGAATAGGGCCAGCTTTAAACTAGACATTTTGTGATTATTTGACATTTCTGACACTTAATTAGTACAGAGTTTTTTTTTTTTTTTTTTGTTTTTTTGGTCTGTTATGAATTGTGATTTAAGGCAGGAGTTGACATAATTATACTTGAACATGTTGATAAGCTTTATTTTTTGTAATCTCTGAAATTATTTTTAACATAGCATAATTTGTATAATAATGTATAGCTCTGAATGATGGGGGAATGTGTTCATAGGAATCATTCATATAAATATTAAAATAATGTATTAATATTAATAATCAATGATATATTTAATATACATACATATGTTTAATGGAAAAGACATAACAAACCAATACATTCTTAGAATTTTTCTTTTTGTTTATTTTAGAGGCAATCAGGATTACAGTAACTAGCTCAGGTTCACATAGCTAATTAGTGTCTAAGGCTAGATTTGAACTCGGGTCTATCTGACTCCTGGCTAAGTGCTCTATCCCCTCTGCCTCTAGAATTCTTTTTTTAAAAAAGGATAAATACTAAAATTTTCATTACAGAATTTAGAGATGGATTAGTTATACTATCTAGGACACTGTGGACAAGTCCCCTTCCCAACCTGGACTTCAATATCATCATCTATAAAATCAGGTAGTTGGACTAGATGTTTTAGTAGATCCCTTAGGCTCTAAATCTGTGACCCTATGACTTGAGCAATGAGTATCTTGGATTAGACAGAGATTTCTAAGGTTCCTTCCAGCTCCTAATCCTGTGAATCATTTAGGGGTCTAAAAGATGCTCATAAAACTAAATTTTTTCATTTTATGAAGGAGGAAGATGAAGCTCAGAGAGATTCCATAGATCAAATCTCAGTCCCTCACCTTAAATTCAGTGATCTCTTAGTCAATTTTCATATTTAAAAAAAAAAAAAAACAAAAAACTAAAACATCAACTCATTAAAGTGTCACAAGAAATAGTTTATAGTTTCTGGAAATAAAATGAACGAAGGAAATTTTTTTGGGGGGGGCAGAAATTAGAGAGTAATTGATATGAAGTCTAGAGAAATATAGATAAAGGACTAGGAATATCATTAAGGATGCTAACTTTGCTTCAGAGAGGTCTCTATTCATGAATAGAAGGAAGATGAATGAAAGCTCTTAATGGATGAATGCTGGAATGAAGACCTCTTAGTGGTTGTGACCAGTGAGTCATTGGGGTAATTAGGCAAAAATGACAGGAATATCTAACTTAGATAAATTTAAGGCAGGAACCATGGCTTTGAATGGTTCTTCCATCACAACCAACTTTCAGTTAACATTTGAAAGATAATAAGTAAAGATAATGGCTGCCAAACCTTCCTCCCCTTTTATCTCCTTAACATACTTTTCCAAACTCAGATGATGAAATTGGTTACATAAGACTAGAGATCCCAACCACCTAGGATGGGTTGAGGCAAAATATGAAAAGAAACAAATGAATTCATTATCCTTCTGATGAACTTATCTGAAACAAACAGAATTCTATCAAGTGGAAGACACCAGATAAGAGATCCAGTGGGGAATTTTGGCAGGAATTCTCTGAACTGGCACCATGAAAGACTGAAATATTGCAATCAGGCAATGAGCCCTGGAACAGGTGATGAATGGCCTACCTACCCAACCTTGACCCAAGTTTATCCTCTTAAATTCCAAGAACTTCCTGTTACTGAAAACTATGATTTGAGGAAATTTCTTCCCTTACTTCCTTTTTGCATCATAGTTGTTATCATTGATTCTTTTTCATCTTGGTGACTGGCACTCCATAATAATAAGTTGAGAACTTAGGAATGATCCTATTATTCTGGGACAGACTGTTTGTCCATCAGTAAGTATTTATTAGTAAACAAGCACTGTGCTAAGAGGTAGGAATACAAGGAAAGATGAAATAGCCTTCCAGGCATAACATAAAAATAAATATGTGCAAATAAATTAGTTAGAGGATAAATAGGAAATAATTGATAGAAGAAAGAAACGAGGATTAAGAGGGACTGAGAAAGGCTTCCTGTAGAAGATGAGATTTTATCTGGGACTTGAAGAAAGCCAGGAAACCAGGAGGCAAGAAAGAAGATAATTCTAAGCACAGAAACAGCCAGAGAAAATTCTCAGAGCCAAGACATGGAGTGCCTTGTTCAAGACCAGTGAGCAGGCTTGTTTTAGTGGATCAAAGATTTTGGTAGGGAGTGTAAGGTGTAAAAAAGACTGGAAAGGTAGCATGGGGAACAGGTTAAGAAGGACTTGAATGTCAAAGGTTTGGGTATTTGGTCCTACAAGTAATAGGGGGCTGGTGTTATTATTGAAGGTGTAACATGGTCAAATCTATGATTTAGGGAAATCACCTTGGGATCTTAATGAAAGGTCAATTCAAGAGGGGAGAGACTTGTGACACAAAGACCAAGTCTAGACATAAGATGATAAGCATCTGCATCAGAGGGGAAAAGAAAGCATATTTAAGAGATCCCACAAAAGTAAAATCAAGTGGCAACCACTTGAATGTGGAAGGTGAGAGATGCTGAGGAATCAAAACATGATGTCTGGATTGTGACTGGGAAGATGGTGATACCCTTGATAGTGACAGCAAAGGTTGGAAGGAAAATGGTTTAGGAGAAAAGAAGATGAGTTCAGTTTTGACTGTGTTGAACTTAAGATGTTCCACTAGGCATTAGATTATTTCCAGATATCTAAAAGGTGGTGGGAGCTGCAAATATGAAGATCAGCAGAGAGCTTGGAGAGCGGATAAGTAGATATGAGAATCACCACCATAGAGATGATAATTAAAGAAGAGAAGAGGGCCCAAGAGAGGGTCCTGTGGGACACCCATGGATAATGAGCATGAACTGGATGAAGATACAATAAAGAAAACTGAGTAGTCAGCTAGGAAGACAGCCAGGTGAGAGTGGCGTCCCAAAAACTTGGGAGAACTGAGTGAACAGAAGTGTCAAAGTTTGCAGATAGATCAAGAAGGAGGAGAATTGAGGATAGGCCTTTGGATTTGGCATTTAAGAAATCATTGGTAACTTTGGAGAGAGATCAATAGAGAATGACTTACATATGGCAGAGAAAGAATATCATTAATACTATACTAGTATTATGAGTTGACATACTAACTCTTCACCAGACAATTTAAAATATTTATTTAACGTTTGAAAACCATTTTTGGTTTGGCTACTAAAAACATGTAATCCAACAAAGCTTTCCCAAAAAACTGTTGAATGGGTTGCGGGCGGGGAGAAAAGCAGGGGAGAGCAAGTCATTGTGAACTGTGATATCAATATTTTCCCAAGAAGGGCAACTAGAAGGCACAGTGGATAGGCCCAGCCTAAAGTTGAGAAGACTCATCTTTGTAAATTTAAATCTCATCTCAGAAATTTATTAGCTCTGTGTCCCCGAGCAAGTAACTTAACCCTATTTGCTTCCATTTCTCATCTATAAAATGAATTAAAGAAAGAAATGGCAACTGCAGTATCTTAGCCAACAAAAAACCAAAAGGAATCATAGAGAGGCAGACACGACTGAAAGAATTGAATGAAAAATAGTATTTTCCCGAGAAGACTTGCCAGAAGGAGATTTATTTCTGCCACTCATCCCTACTTTCTTTCCATTTGAATTTTTGACATTTTGTGTTTTGAACTATCCACTCTGATGATTCTAAATTAGAGCTGCAAACTGCATTGCAGTTTCTTTAAATTTTTCAAAATTCTTTAGAGCTTGAGCTGGGAGTGACTTTAGGAGATTCAAGTTCAGCCCTCTCGTTTTATAGGTAAAGAAACAGATTCACAGAGAAGGAAAGTGATGTATTCAATATTATACAGACATTAGCTGAAACTCTTATTGTTCTCAAATCTTTGCTCTTTCCTTTTGTCATGCTGCCTCCTGTGGCTCATCATTGCCACAACCCTTTGTGATAGGCAACTGCCACAGGTAACATTATCCACAGCTTATGAACCTGAAAAACAGACAGATTAAGTGACTCACAAGTGACTACACAACTTGTCAATGTCCCAAGTGGCATGTGAAAAGCAGTCTCCTCCCTCCAGGCCCACCAGACTAGCCATTGATTATACTGACTATAAATGTCATTTAGGGAAGCTTGGTGAATGTAAGAAAAGTAGCTCCTCTCAAAAAGTTCAGGGGGTTTCTCTTCTAAGCCGAGAAGCATTTCGGAGGAGCATTCTTGAGGGCCTCTGCCTTTCAGCCCTTCCCCTGCTCCAAGCTTCCTTAGTTTGAACATCATGGGATCACCATTATATGGCCCCAGCCTTCTGGTTGAAGACTGAAATGAGGTCACATCATCTGGAGCTGACGCCCACAGCGTGGGAATGTCACTGCACAAAACAGAGAGAAATTCTAAGAGTCTGCCTTAGTTTGGTGATATGTTACCCAGATAATGGACATTAGCATGATATGAGTCCTAAGGCACCGTAGTGAAGCATGGATTGCCCTCCATCCAATCTAGGTAAAAGGGTTAAAATGAGACAGAAGTCTCCAATTAATAGATCAGGCTCTCTTGGGAGATTTTTGAGACCAATAGATCACCACCTTCCTTCCCATTGCCATTTCCCACCCTCCTAGGTCACTCCTTTCTAGCAGCGCCAAGGATTCTCAGCAAGAAAGGAAAGTGGGGATTCATAGCTGATTAGCTCTTTGCCACACATTTTCCCTCCTCACTTTTTTCTCCAAGGCTTGGAGCCTTGGAGGGAGGAATAAAAGTAGCTCTTCTCAAAAAGCTTGAGGGTTTCTCTTTTAAGCTGAGAAGTATTTCAGGGGAGCATTCTTGAGGCCTCTCCCTTTCAGACCCTCATCTGCTCCAAGCTTCCTTAGTTTGGACATCCGGGATCACTGCTACATGGCTTCAGCCCTCACTGAGTTCAGTTCAATCAAGACAACAGTTTTTAGTTTCTCTTACATGCAGAAGAGCTGAAAGATTGTGCTGAGAGTGGATACTACATATACTGACAGTATAAATGACATGAGAGACAAAAATTATACATTTAAAGCTGTACAGGACCAAGTCTAATTATTTTATAGAAAGCACTGCCTCTAAATTCACAAGATCCAAGTTCATTATTGGTTTTTATTTCACTACTTAAATGATCTTGTTCAAGTTAGCTCTCTAGGGCTCAGTTTCTTCATCTGTTACATAAGGGGATTAGATTGAGTTCTAGATTCATGATCCTAGGTTCCTATGAAACTGGAGTCCCAAGAGGTTCAGGCACTTAGCCATGGTAGCATTAAGTTAGTATTCAGAACTTCCCACTTCCTATTAGGACAAGAATAGCCATCCTCAGACACTGATAATGAATAGCCTGAATCAATCATTGGTGGAACTCAAACCAGAGCTATTCATGAGAGGGGACAAATAGCTCCTCTCTATCCCCCACCTATGGTTTGGGAAGCTCCATTCCATTGGCAAAAGGGAAGTGACTCAAAAAGCAACCTATTATAGAAGAAGTGACCCTACCAGCTCTTTTGGTTTAGTCAATGGGCCTATGATCCATTAGAATCATAGATCATAAGGTGGAAGGGACAGCAAGCCATCATGTCTCATTCTCTCCTCTTTAAGTTGAGGAAACTAAGATCTAGGGAGGTTAAAATCTGTCCCATGCAACACAAAGTAGTAAACTTCAGAAAAAGAATTTGAGTCTAGGTCCTTTGACTCCAGAACCATTGTCCTATCCACACTACCAGTATAGATTGAGGCCCATGTACAACTTGCTTTTCACTATTATCTGTGCCCCCACAAATCCATTGGGATCTATCCCAATGGGACCAGCATTTTAGAATAACATGACAGACCAAGCTGTAGCTATTGATGCAGTGGGTTTTTTTAATCCACAAGGCAAAAAAAATAGAAATAGAAGGATGATTTTTTTTTTAATCTCAAAGTAAAATATTACATCTTCTTGTAATTATTTCTATTTAAAATTTATTTGCATAGATAGAAATTATAGTAAAATTATTTTTAAAATTCATGTCAGTTGACATGCCTGGTCCTTCAAATGTTTTTTTTTTAAAGCCTTGAGATTTTTTACATATAATCAACCCATAAGTCTTCCCACTTAACCTCTGCTTGCCTTAATTTCCTAAACTGTAAAATGGTGATAATGATGGCATCTGCCTCACAGGGAAATGAGATATTTGCAAAGCACTAATCTAGTGCCTTGTGTATATGAGAGGCAATTAAATGCTTATTTCTTTTCTTCCTTCCATCCCCTCATTCCCTCCCTTCCATCTTTGTTTTTCCTCCCTCCCTCCCTCCTTCCTTTCCTCCGTCCTTCTTTCCTTCCTTCCTTCCCTCCCTTTGTCCCTCCTTCCTTCTCTTCCTTCCTTCCTTCCCTTCTTTCTCTTCCTTTTCTTCCTTCCTTCCTTCCTTTCTTTCTTCCTTCATTTCTCCCTCCATCTGTTTCTTCCTTCTCTCATTTTTTCCATCACCAAGGCAAAGCAAATGGACTCTCTCCTGATTAAGCACCCTACACTGTCTTATGCTGCTGTTTTGCAGCTGTCCAGAGATCATTTCATATTTGCTTCATTTAACCTAGTTACAGATATTAGAAGCAGACTTTTGCTATAACACTTTTTTTATACCACTACCACTCTTCTCACCTAAGAATGATCTCACTTCTGTCACTCATCACTGAATGCAACTTCACTTGATCTCCTGGATCTTCCTAGGAGTCTCTTTACTTTTCTCCCTCCCCCAGCCTCTTCCTCTCTTTCATTTTCCCTCAGCCTATGCCTTAAATCTTCCAGTAGTCCCCATGCCCATCTCTGGGCATTGCTTCTCCCTGAGAATGTCGTTTGGCTGTGAAGATGGATTACCAAGTCTTATTTTAAAACAAAAAAATAGTCACTACAATAGTGGCCACTTTGGTGGGAGGTAATGAGATTTTCTTGTGTGTGTGTGTGTGTGTGTGTGTGTGTGTGTGTGTGTATTTGTGTGTGTGTGTCTTCCTGTTGCTGCCTTTCTCTTTCTTTGTCTCTCTGTGTCTTTCTTTTTCTTTCTCTTTCTCTCCAACTCAGTCTCTGCCTCTTCCTCTACAATCTCTCTCTCTCTCTCTGTCTTTCCTCCTTCCCCCCTTCTCTCCCTTCTCTTTCCCACCTCTCTCTGGCTCTGTCTGTCTGTCTCTCTCTCCCTCTCCCCCTCTCCTCACCTCCTTTGTTTTTTTTTTTTCTCTGCTGTCTTCTCTCTACACATTCAGATGAAAGGGAAAGCCTCTCTCCCTTTAAAGCTCCTACAACAGCCCTGTGTATCTAGAAGACAAGATGCGATTGCGCTCTTAGCCAAGTCATAATTGTCAGGTTAGTCTGTCCCTGGGGCCTCCTTCAGAGCAGAGCAGCAAGCTTCAGTTACAGCTGAGATTGCCCGGCCAGGTTGGGGAGCAGGCCGAGAGTCCTGGGGAGGGCCACACCTGGGTGGGCAGGAAGAATACGGACTGGATGCCCAGCTTGGGCCAAAGAGGAATCTACTAATTCATGAGCAGAGATTTTCTTGCTCTGGGTTTTCTGTGGGGGTGGGGGACGATTCCCTCTGGCCTTCATCTCTGTTCTGTGGATCAGTCACTTTCTAATATTAACAGGCGGTTCTGTCAAGGGCACAGTAAGTCTGGGAGGCCTCTGGGGTGCCCGGCAGTGAGTGTGGAGCCACCGTTTTAGAAATTGTAATATTTATGAACTGCAATTTCCAGTAGTTATTACCAGAGTTTAATAACATGGGATTTTTATACATTTGGCAGAAAAGATCCTAATAGTTTAACCGCAGAGTAAATGGGAAAGAGCTGAGCGTTGATTTGAATCACCTGCATGGGTCTTTCTGCCACTTCGATGCTGTGTGACTTTGGAGAGGTCATTTAGACTTACTGGGACTTAATTTCCTCTTCTGTAAAAGCCCTTCAGTGCTAAGCCCGTTATTATATGGCTCCTATGCGAGACAGGCAGGATTGAGGATGTAAAACAGTTCTCCCTTTTATTAAGGGATAAGTGCCCTGGATCAGCTGACTCCGCACCAAGCATTTGTGAGCACAACCTTATTGGGCTTATTTGGGGAAATTATTCTTAATCTGTAGCTTCAGAGGGAAAATATGATGCTGATCTGACCTGAAAACTTCGGTATTGTGTCTGTCTGTGCAATATGGGTCATTTCTTTTCCTGTTAATTGTAACCTAATCGGTTTGAAACATTATCGGCCAAAACAGTTCTGTGTATCTCATCATGAAGGGAAAATAGCTGATGGTTTAAAAAAAATTAATAGCTCTTGTTCCCTTGACAATGATACTTTAAATAACCACATAACAGCGCTATCTGTTACTGAAATGGAAAACAATATTGGAAATCCTCCTGAGCCCGCCATTCCCCTCCAATGCTGAAGTATCACTGGTTACAATTTAACCTTTAGATTAGGTATGCTTTGATGGCTCACGTTGCTAGTGACTAAGCAGAGTCATGGTTACAGTGTAAATACAATTTAGTCCTGCTGTCTCTTCATCTATGCACAAAGATTTCAATCTGCTTTGGGGGATAGGACAGAAGGTGATTTCATTGCATCTGGACGAATATAAAATTGCAGGCAACTCGGGCTCCATTTCATTTTATTGAGCTCCGACGCATCTTATTGCTGGCTCACTGGTTTGACATTTAAAATATTCTTTGTGACTGTTACTAGATGTTTTGTCTGTGGATATATACAGGTACAAACTTCCTAGCTAGACTGTGAACTTGTGGAGGCTCTTAAGATTTTATCTCCCCCAGAGTGTCTTCCATGCATCCGTAAAAAATGTGTATAATGCCAAGAACTCTGGGTTGAGTGTTATAGAGACCTAGTTTCTGGGTCCAGCTCTGTCACTGATTAGTTTAGTTGTTCTTTGCTCATTTCACACTATTCATTGATCCCATCTGAGGTTGTCTTAGCAGATATTGTAGTGGTTTGCCAATTCCTTCTCCAGCTTATTTTTACAGATGAGGAAACTGAGGCAAATAGAATTAGGGGACATGTTCACATAGCAAGTAAATATCTGAGGGCAAATTTGAACTCAGAAACTTCAGGTCTGAAAGTCTATCCACTGTACCATCAGCTGCCTCACTAACTAGTTTAAGCAAGTCAATTAGCCTCAGTTTCCTTATCAGTAAAAGGAGATTTTGGCCATTTCTAAAAACTCCTCCCAGCTCTAAGGTTCATGAGTTCTGTGAGTCAGATTTTCTTATTCTTATCACTGGAGGGCAGATAGAAGGCATGACTCATGGTCTAGCTGTTAATCAGATGAGCTAATGTATATAAAGATCAAATGAGATAATGTACATAAGGTGACTTACAAACTTTGCTGTATTAGTGCAAGCATATTCCTTCTGGCCGAAGATTGCACCAACCTTTGCTTCCCCCCACCCTCTCTCACCACTAGGTAATGACAATCCTGCTCTGATCCTATATTTGCTTTGTCTTCTTAAAGGCAAGTTTCTGGACAGCTTGTTCAGGACCAAAGTCTTGTATCCATAGACTGATAGGCAGCTTGCAACTAAGTTTTCTCCCTTCAGTTTTTCTTTGAATGTACCCCTCTTTCCTAAGGGCAAGAAAATAACTTGGTTTCTCGGCTCTTGATGTTTTTCTCAGCACACTTGCCAGAATTCTAATTCCATGAGGAATTTGAGAAGGGCTTAAAAACATTATTCTTTCTTCCAGCTTAAGAACTGATTTTAATAGGTGACTTACTGATACATTGCTCTGAGCTAAGGATAGTGGGCAGCAAGGTGGTGTAATAAATAGGGTACCAGGTCTGGAGTCAGGGAGACTCATCTCCCTGAGTTCAAATCTGCCTTCAGACAGTTACTAGCTGTGTGACCTTGGACAAACCTGTTTGACTCAGTATCCTCTTCTGTAAAATAAGCTGGAAAAGGAAATGGCAAACCTCCTTAATATCCTTGCTAAGAAACCCCCAACTAGGGCAAAATGGCTTACTAACAACAATAGCAAAAAAAAGTAGGTAGATTCTTTTAACTCTTTTAATAATCAGTAGATAGAGCCCTGGGCATAGAATTTAGAACACCTGAGGTCAGATCTGATCATAGATACTTAACTGACTGTGTGATCTTGATCAAGTCACATAACTTCTTCTTAACTTCAATAAAATAGAGATAATAATAGTACCTACCTCAGAGGGTTGTTGTGAGGATCAAATGACATAATATTTGAGGGGAAAATGCCTAGTATGGTACCTGGCTTATAGTAGGCACTATATAAATGCTTACTTCCTTCCCTATCTTTTTGATTTTCCTATTCCTTAAGATCTTCTACTTTGTGAACCAGTGATTGCTGCCATGTTACATCAACATTTTGTAGATTTTCTCTAGCTGCTCTTCTCACCCCCATGCCTGTAGTTCTCTAACTCCTTGTCTCTGCATCCTAACTTACTCAGCTTCCTTCAGTCCTCAGCTCAGATCTCACCTTCTTCCACTGGAGAAGAAAATGGCAAACTACTCCAATATTTTGCCAAGAAAACCCCATGGACAATATTGGCATTCTAGGGGATATGGTAGGGGTGGGGAATCTTTATTCTGCCAAGGGTATTTAGATATTTGTAATATCATTTGTGAGTCCTACAAAATTATCAGCTTCAAAACTCAAGCAGTGGGAGGTTGAAGTACCCAGCTTTTAGCTCATCATTAGCTTTTATCTCATCATCGCCTTCGGTTGCCTTGGCAGGGCCAGACCAAATGATTTCATGAGCCTTATATGGCCCACGGGCCAGACATTCCCCCTTCCTGGTCTATGGGATCACAAAGAGTTGGACACAACTCAATGACTGAGCAACGCGAGGTGAAACAATGAATAGAACACAGCATCAGAACTGAAGTCAGAAAGACCTTAATTCAAATTCAGCCTCAGACAGTTGCTAGCTATTCATTTACTTCTGTTTGCCTCAGTTTCCTCATCTGTAAAGTAGAAATAATAAGACCACTTACCTCCCTAGGTTGTTGTGAGGAGCAAATGAGATTATAAATATAAAGCACTTACCACAGTACCTGGCACATAGTAAGCATTGTATAAAGATTAAGTTATAATTATTATTATTGGATAGAATGTGAAGCTTGAAATTAGGAAAACCTGGCTATGAAATTAGACACTAGCTACACCATCCCTGGGCAAGATACATAGCTTTCAATGAGCTTCGATCTCTTCATCTATAAAATGGGAATATTAAGAGCATCTACCTCATAGACTATCATTTCTGATAACAGAAACTTTTGTTTCTGACTTTTTACATTCGACACCTGTTACGATGCCTGACATAGAGTAGACATTTAATAAATGTATGTTGGAAGAATTATTTTAAGATTCAGACTGAATAATTTCATTTGAACATGTAAGACATTTTTAATACACAGAAGTGCTTCATAAATGTTAGCTCGGGATGTTTTTGCTCCGTTGAATCAGCACCATAAGTTTGTCTTAGCTCTCTCAGTGGGAACAACAACCTCCAGAGGGAGGAATCCCTCTAATATTTTTTTATGGAGTCACAGGTGTTTGGATCCAGTAGCAAAACACTTGGTAGCAAATATAGGGCACTTTTCCCCATTGGTGGGACTGTGTTGAGTAGTTTTTGTTGAGACAGGGGAGCCAGAAGCAGCTGGTGTGATTCAAGCCCAAGGTGGCAGACTTGGGAGGAAGAAGGCAGTCTGAAAAGCTATTTCTTAATACCAGTTTCTGAGTCTGTTTTTTTAACCAGGTCATAACTGTTTGGTAGATTAGTATTTAGTATTTCAGTCTCCCTAGGAAGTGGATTTAGGCACTCAGTGATTACTTACTCAAGCTGACCCTGCTATGGACCTAGCCAATGCTGAGCATGGTACTTTCCAAGAAGGACGTCTGGCTTAGTGACTTTGGGGGACCTTCTTAATTCAAAAGGCTGAGAGAAAATCAGGGAGGAAAGATCAGGCCATTGCCCAAATAATCACAGTAGGCTGTTGAATTCTCTATCCCTTGAAGAGGTAAGAACAAAGCCTGGACTTGTGGGCATCATGTTTCCCTCTGCTCTACTTTTTTAACCACTTCATCACCAGTAGTACAACCTCCTATGACTCATGGGGCCTTTGGAGTATAATGGGTTTCTCGTAACATCTTTTTACTTGTTTTCAGTCTAGCTTTTTCTCCCTGCAGTGACCACATTTGTATTTTTTCCTAAACTCTCATTAGCCCCCCTGTACTTAATAGCTTTGGGGTAATAAACGGAAATAGACATCCGCTTTGTATCCTCGAGATGAATGACTCTTTAGGCCCACTAGCTTTTCCTATGCCACTGTGAGTTTTGATTTATTTTCCTCATTAAGCCATAGTGCACAGTCCTGTAAAATTGCCTGAAACAAGATCTAAAGAGGAACGCTGACATTTTGAATGATGTCATGAGTCTGACTGAGGAAAGGATTAGAAGTGGGCGGTAGGAAATGAGGTGGTAACACGGCTCAGTGGGCTAAGCCCCCTGGCTCCAGGGTGTGATGGCTAACTCTGCCTCTTGACATTAGGTCTGGAACTTAGAGTGAGGTCGTGCTTCTTTGGTATCGAAGGGAAGACTTGAAAAGCTCTTAGTTCTTTCTTCTCAGTCTAGTCTATTCTATAAAGGAATTTCTGGTGAACTCCCATCTGCAAAGAACAAAGAGTTCTGGGAAGAGAGATGCAAAAATACTGGGAGACATGTGACCAAGCAGGAAAAGCAAGCTCTGGATGGGAAGCTAAGGATACATGGGTTTGATCCTCAGCTCTTGTACCTTTGCTCTCTGAGACCTCTGGCAACCTCACTGAACCTCATTTTCCTTGTCTGAAAATGGGAATAATAATAATAATAGTTGAGCAACTATTGGGCAGAGTAGGAAACCTTATTAATTATTAAATATTAAATATTTATTATTATTATTAATATTAAAGTGGCTCACAAAAGCAAATTCTTATTATCAATAATAGTAACCATATTTTTGTTTTTTGTTTGAGCTCCCTAGGGCCTTTAGAAAAGCCAGTGTTCAACATAGGGACCACTTTATGTATTTAAAAATAAAATCGATACCATATCTGCCTGCAGATTGGTGTGGGTAAAGTGTCAGCTTGCCTAGCACTGACCAGCATCAGTCACAAGCTTCCTTTTGGAGCAAAAGGAGCATTCTAAAAAGTTTTGTTTTTTCTTCTTCTAATAACAATCAGAGTGTTAGACTTAAGAGGGCAAAGGCACCACAATGACTCCATGTTGAGTTTATGTTCAGTGTTGAACTGATTCCCTAAATAATTTGGTTAAGTAAGGGATGGGAGAGAAGGGGGCAGGAAGCCAGGAAGGGAGCACTAGTTGACAGTTCTTTCTTGGCCATTCATTTGTGGTCACGTTTTACCATTATTGTCAAGTGTCCAGATGGACACAATTTCACCCATGCAGGCACTTTGGCTATTAGGGGGAAAAAACAGATTGTTTGCTTAGCTGTCCGCACTAACAAATTTTCTTTTCAGTCTGTGAAAGGAAAGCACCTGTCTTGTGGTCATACAATGCACCCTAGCTCCAGCCATCTGGAAAATGAACAAGAGGGTCATTGTGGGGAGGGTGTGAGTGATTTAGCACATCCTACCCCCTTTACTAGAAAAAGAACCCAAAGTATATCACGGGGCCAAGAGCAGGGTCTTCCTATGGGAAAAAGGAGCATGATCAAGGAGAAACACTGAGAAGTGAAGTGTCTGAACTTCTTGATTATTTATTGCTGGTATTTTGGGGGTGGGGTTGAGGAATAGTTATTTGGTAGTAGAGATACTGACCCTTGTTTGCTTCTAATTTTCCAAATATTCCCTCCTGAATTGAATCTTCTTCCATAAGATAGCTTTTTTCTAAGAGCAGCTAGAGTTGTGGTGTAGACTTTTCCTAAGATCATTCAATAGTTTTCTGTACTGATTATTCCACGTCACCATTTAATAACTAGCTTATTATTTTCTCATTTTAATTTTTATTACATATAAGGAGGCTTACCATCTCCAGATTTTGAATACCAGAGAATGAGATTTAGAGTATGATGGACCCAGCAGGTCAAGAAACTATCAACTCTGGCAGAGAAGTAGTTTCAGTAGAGGCTATTTCCACAATGATGAAATCACAGATCTGAAGTTTGAAATGGATTCTAAGCCACCACTAGTATATATACTTTTATTTTGTGAATTCTAATACCACCATATAGAACCAGCTTTGGTAGTCCTATGGGCTTTCTATGTGCCAGGCTCTCTACTCAGTGATGTATACAGATACTAATGAAGGCAAAAGCACAGCCTGTCCTCAAGGATCTCACATTCTAATGGAGGAATATACCAGATATATATATATATATATATATATATATATATATATATAGATATAGATATAGATATAGATATAGATATAGATATATATACACACACACACGCAATATAAATCCCAGAGGAAAGACATGGAGAACAAGGAAAACATATATCGTGATATGTAAGTCAACTTCCTAATAGTCAGAGCCATTCAGAAATGGAATAAGATAGTAATTCTCCAGCATCATAGGTATTCATATATGGAGTTTTAATGGCCACATACTGGGATGTTATAGACAAGATTGGTCATTCAGTGGTGCAGCGGTGAATGCTACAGTGGTAAATTGGGTTTGTAACAAAGTAGGTTTAGCTATAGAGGTACTTAACTTATGTGTAGACTATGATTTGAATAAACTTTACTAGAGATTTAATTAATTAATTAATTTAATTAATTAATTAAATTTAATAATTCAATTGCTGAGTTGAGATAATTGATCTTAAAAAGGCAATTTTATATGCCATGATACATAATAATTCAGTAACCTTGATTGTCTTGTTTCTTCTTAGGCTGTTCTATTTCTTAGCTCTTCTTATTTCTAATGCTGGAAAATTGGATTTAAGAAAAGGCAAAACATGTTTAACATATATTGGATTACTTGCTATCTAGGAGACAGGGGAGAGAAGGACAAAAATTTTGGAGCACAAGGCTTTACAAGGGTGAATGTTGAAAACTATTAATAGCTATTATTTAAAAAAAAAAAAGAAAGAAAAAGGCAAAACTTTGATAATAAAGTTGGAGACATCACATTTATCCAGAAAGTGATATAAATAAGCCTGATATGCTTTCAACAAGACACTACATCTTTTATGTTGTCTACTCCATTCGATTAGGAAAGAACTAGGATGACCTTAATTTTTCTTTTTATCCCAGTGCTTAGAAAGAACAGTGCCTGGCACTTTATTGATTGACTGATAGAGTGGGAAGAATTCTGATTTTGCAACCAAGGCACTAAAGCTTTGCTGTGCACTATTTGTGACCTCTAAAAAACTACTTAGCATACCTGACATTTGACTTCTTCATCCATAAAATGCTAAAAGTTTAGTTTGCCTCATCTGGACCAGTCCTGCTCCACCATGCTACTCAGTAGCCATCTTGATGTGATAGTTCTGCTTACATAATCCTTTTGCCTTCTCTTCTCTTTCTATCTCTAATTCTGAGAACAATAATTACTGGCTTTTCAGTCAATTGCTCGATGACTTCACTGACTGAACATTTCCCTGATTTCCTATCAGATACACTGTCCCTGGCCACTAATTCATGTATATGTGTTGTCTTCCTAATTAGTATGTTCCTTTCTACCAGAGACAACTTTTTTTTTTTTTTTGTATTTATGGTCTTTGTAAATGCTTTTTGATTCAATCATTCCTTTCCAGTTCTCAAGTTTATGATCTTAGGAGAAACAAAAATACTTTAACAAAAATCAATGTGCATATTATCATCTAATTATTTGGAAGAAGCTGGATGGTTAAAAAGCTTTAACTAAACACAACCCAGGATTCACAAAGGGAATAGCCGGAAAGGCCACGAGCTTACCCAAGATCCTAACCAAGATTTATGATCTGAGGATTTAAGTAGGGCTATTATTCTACATTTATTTTGAAGGTAAAGAGAAGACAGTACTGGGCCAGAGAACTGAGGGATAGAAGGAGGGGGATAGGTCACCAAGATATGACATGATGCATGTGGGGAGCTATGTAGTATTTCAATAAGCCTGAGGGATTATATATCATGTAATGATATATTATATAGCATTTAATGGGAACAAGTTATGATCACAAAAAGTGACCTGGAACCGAGACCTAAGCTGGTGAACCATGAAAAGCCCATCATGGAAGAAGTTGAGATATACTGAAATCCAGCCTCCAAAGAAATCACAACTAGTAGGCAAGGAGTCAAGAAATAAATGATAACAAAAATTGGGGAGGCAGGTAGAGACTGAAAGTATCAAAGATTTCCGGAAGAAAAAAACTCAAAGATCTTGAACATAAAACAGATAAATCAATAGGAAAAACAGTAACAACAGAAGGAAATATGATCTTAATTCAACATGCAATATATTATGATATGATGCATTATATAATATGTTATAATATAACATTAATAACATATTAGATTTTGAATTTTTTTGGTATCACTGTTATATTTCCTTTTCTGAACTTAGTAGTTGTCTTTGGCTCAAATAAAATTAGAATTGTTGCTAGAAAACAAATAAACCATACATTGGGAATATAAATAAATAGAACTGAAGGATAACTAAAATGGGAAAAGTAAAAAAAAATTATTAAAAGAAAATATGCTCATTATGCAAGCAAATATATACTAAATTTGAAGATAGGATATGGAGAGATAACTTAAGGTCTTTAGGTCTTTAAAAACATGATGGGACAAACATTTAACTGTTAGCATACACAATGAAATTCCAATTGAAAGAATTCACAGATTACCTCAAAAAAATGCAAGGCTGCAAACTACAGGACACATAGTGGTTAAATTTAACAGTTCAATTTAAAAACAAGTTTTTCAGGTTATCAGGTGAATAATCTTCAAATACCAAGGAAAGGACATTCAAATAGCACAAGACTATTCTGCACTCCCTAGAAAAAAGAAGAAAAAAATGGAATAATGTGTTCCAAAGAACACTGGAGCTCATAGCTCACAGTACAGCCCAAAATGATTTGCATACAAGACAAAAGATGAATATTCAGTAATAAAGAAGAGTATGGAACATTTTTAGAAAGAAAGCCATAACTAAAGAGATTCTTTGCTTTTCATATACCTCCAAACAACAGAAATACAGGAAAAGTGAATACATGTCACAGTCACAAACAGAAATGACAATAAAGTGAAAACATAGAGATCGAAAAGAGATTTCTTTCTTAAGTTTTATATATGATACATGGTTTTGGACTTTTTCAATGTATCAATCAGTTGTGCTGACATTTTTTTTTTACCCTTTCTCCCCCTCTCTTAAAAATACTACAGGCCTGGGGCAGCTAGATGGCACAGTGAATAGAGCACCAGCACTGAAATCAGGAGAACCTGAGTTCAAATCCAGCCTCAGACACTTAATACTTACTAGTTGTATGACCCTGGGCAAGTCACTTAACCCCAATAGCCTCAGCAAAACTAATAATAATAATAATACTATAGGCCTTATGGTTCTCTAGAAGAGGCAGACAGAAGGATGCATGGTTTTCTATGGTGATATAAGAAATAGAAAATATCAGTAAAAACTGACTTTTAAAAAAGAATATAAAGAGAAAAAACATCATTTTAGTGGAAGAAGTTGAAATACGTGTGTGTGTGTGTGTGTGTGTGTGTGTATTTTAAAGATCTCAGCAGCATCAGGATGGCATGGGGTCAGTGGGAGTGGCAATGATTTGGGATTTCTGCATGGGGACCCTGAAAGGCACTTGCTTCTTACTTTCTTCTAAAGGACTGAAGGAGACTTCCCTAGGTCTGAGCTGGTAATGAAGAGGAAAAAAAGGGAAGTGGGTTACTTGGAAACAAAAAAAATCTGTTGTGTCCTAAAGGGAAGGACTAGCCCTATCAAAAGCTCACTGCAGGAAGTCTCCTGGAGTGGTTTTTCTCAGTTAATAAAAAGCACTTGTTATGCTAATGAACATGACAATTAGAGTAAGGTGAAATGGTTTAAGGGACTCTTTGTGTATGTATCCCAGCATATATAAATATGTACATATATGTAGAATATATGTATGTACTTCTCTTCAGGTCTTAGCCTGGGGATATTAACAGCCATTCTGGGTCTTGGGAAAACACACTAGGAGAGGAGAAAGCCACAAATATTGATTAATTAATATACCAACTATTTACTCAGCAAAAATCATTGTACTAGCAGGGAGAGTTAAATTTTAAAATGCATATCTCTTTGAAGAAATTTCTAGGGTTATTATTATTTTTTTTTTTTTTTGGAGAGGTGATTTCTGCTCTATAGTTCTTGGCATTGGGAATAGGAGAGATGACAATGTAAAGAATATCACCAAAAAGCAACAAGAAAACATGATGTGTTGATCAGGTTTACTGATATTTTTGCCTTCTTTTTCTTTTCTTAAATTTTTTTTTTTGTTCTAGAAGATAGAGGGTGTCTGGAAGGTGAGGAAGGATAACAGAAGAAACATAGATGACATAAAAACAAATTAATGAAAATCCTCTAAAAATAATTATTGGCATTGGTATAGCAAGTTTAAGTTTGAAAATTACTTTATTAAGCTTTATCTTGTTTTACCTTCTTCACAGCCCTGGAAGGTAGGTATTACAGATATTATTGTCCTTATTTTAGAGATGGAACAACTAGGGGTAGATTGTATTAGAAGAATGAAACGTCAATTAACTAAAAAAAAAAAAAAAAAAAAAAAAAGTCTTTTGAACTAGAGGAACTACTCCTCTAGTTTTAAAAGATAAAAAAAAAATCTCATACTTCAGTGAATTCTACATGAATTTACATGACCCATCCTACCTCTTAATCTCTTAGAATTCTCAGTGAACAAATCAACTAGCTTCTTAGTCTATCCCCCAACTTCTTTGCTGCAGCTTTCAGCTTATGGCTAAAGGGTTTTATTTTTAAGACACTCTTTTTGGGTCAGATGGCGACTGTTTGGTGTGTGCAGAAAGACTTATAGCTAAGTTACCAGATTGTTTATGTATTTGTCTAGTGTTTAATCATTAGGGGTTTAGCTCTTCTAGTGCCGGTCTGCAGTGATATCCCTGGGAACAAGACACATATTTGGTTTAGTTTATCCAGTTTTGTTTAGAGGAAGATAGCCTTCATGTATATGTGTACCTATACCTTTGTCCAGGCAATATTGGAAAACAGGAATTTGTCAACTTGGAGAAACCAGGAATTTATTTTCTTTATGGTCATGTATTGAAGTTTTTGAGCTATGGTTCTTCCTTTCCCCTCCAAAAAACCTTTTTCAAGAAATTAATCTCTACTAATAGCAACAAATGATCATTCAGCTTATTGAATGCAATCAAAAAGGGGAAATCTCTACTAATAACATACCCAACAAATGATCATTCAGGTTATTAAATGTAACCAAAAAAGAGGAAATCCACTATTTCTAAGAGCTTGCCACTTTACTTGGAGACACTTGTAATTGATAAAAAGTTGTGTTTTTTCTTAACATCAACCCCAAGTATAACATCCACTCACTACTCCAAATTCTATCCTTAGGGACTAAAAAGAATAATTCTAGTCCCTTTTCCACATGATAGTTCTTTAAATATTTGAAGACCTGAATTTTGTGTCCTTCCCCAAGTCTTCTTTTCTCTATACTATCCCCAGTTCTATATATCCCCTGTTCCTTTAAATTATACATTTCCAGTTCCTTTCAACAGGGTGAGGAATGAAGGCCCTTGAAATCATTTGCTAATGAGTTGAAAGCTAGCTACAACAACCTCCCACTGCTTGAGTTCTATAAGTTGATAATTTCATATGGCCTATGAATGAGGTTATAAATATCCAAATATGCCCCAAAATGCCAAATACCTTGGCAGAAAAAAAGTTCCCCATCTTTATTAGAAGATTCTCTTATGACATAGACCAGTCAACTCCTTTGACTATCCTCATTATTCTTATCTCCAGTGCTCTCTAGTTTATCATCTTTCTTAAACCATCATGTCCACATTTAGCACAGTATTATTCTATATGAAATCTGACAAGGTAAAATTAAAGTGAGATTATCACATCCCAGTACCTGGAATCTCTACTTCCTTTTAATATAGCCCAAGACTACATCAATTTTGGGAGCTACCTCACACTGCAAATCATTTTGAGTTTGTAGTCCACAAAAAATCCCCAGGTCATTTTCAAAACAATTGCCAACTAACCATACCTTCCTCATTGTAAAAGTATACAATGATATCTAGGCCACTTACCCTATACACCCTATATATCATCCCTTTCCCTCCCCCCAAAAATCACCCAGTACATTAAATGTCATTCAGATGGCATTAAGATAAAGGACCCTGAAATTAAGCCTCCCAAAGTTAGTTATCTCCTTGCTTCTAAGAAGCATCCTGCCATAAAATTGCCACAAAGTGGAAAGGAGGAATGTTTATTTTTCCAGTACTTCAGCCAACCTGAGAGACTTTTCAAGCTTGGGTCTGTTGTCGGGTCCTCTGGGAAAAGTTTCACAAATGCCAGGGTACTTTTGTGTTACATGCAAGGAAACTCCCCAAATATTCAGCCAACAAGAGTCTCCCATTCCAAGAAATGACAGCAGGTCAGGGCTTTCCAATAGTAGTTATTTCTATGCACATTAAGTCTTCCAGATGTCCCAAATCTTATAGGAAGTAAAATGCTTCATAAAATGTATATATTTTCATGACTTCTGTACTTTCTTCCTTGTGTTCACTGGGGCAAACTACAATAAAACGGTGATACTGTGGATGAATCCATTAGGCTGAAATGTCATTGGTCCTGCTTTCTCTTTTGGAAGGTAATGAAGGAGGCTATTTGCTTTCCAGTACTATGATTTTCTTCATACATCCACATGCACACAATGAAGAGCATTCAGCCAAAATGCAAAAATGGACTACTCAGTTTAGCTTCAATTCCTGGGGAATTACCTGACAATGTAATTTTGCTTGCAGATGATGGCAAAAACTGAGATAATACCTGTGGGAAGAGGGAATGTGACCCACCTTTTTACTCATTAAATCATTTTCACTACCTCCGTGATGAAATGTTTACATTTTTATAGCATCAGTTTACTTTAGGGACATTTGAAAGAAAGCATAATTCATCGGCCATTACTTCTGATTTTTTTCTGCAGACTTAAAGAATAGCAAATTTCATTTGAAGGAGCTATTAGAAAGCACTTATTTGCACTGTAGCAGGACTGCCCATTTCTGTGTTTATAAAGCTTAAAATGCTTCATAAACATGAGTTGTTGCTGTTGATAATACTATTGTATAGTTTCTAAAACTTAGGATGTTGTTGTTCAGCTATTTCGGGTGTGTTCAACTCTTTATGACCTCATTTGGACTTTTCTTGGTTAAAAAATACTAGATTTGCCATTTATTTCTTTAGTTCATTTTACAGATGAGGAAACTGAGGATTAAGTGACTTGCTCAGGATCACACAACCAGTGGAATATCTAAGACTATATTTGAAGTCAGAACTTCTTGATTCCAGAGCCAGTGAGATATCTACTTTGCCACCTAGATGCCCCTAAAACTTAGAATATAGTTGTAAAGTGAGACTATATTATATAAGTCTGGATGATTGGGAACCTTGGGTCAGTATGTTCATTCTTATGTCCATTCACCATTATGACATCTTTATTTTTATTAAGTTGATTATAGGATCCAGCAATGGAAGGAACTTTATAGACCATCTAGATTAACCCTTTCAATTTACAGATGATGGATCAAAAAATTAAGCAGTCTGCCCCAAGGTCATGCTAGTAGTGAAGCAACAACAAAAACAATAACAGCGACTTTTATCTAATTCTTTAAGTTTTAAAAGCAGATACACACACATAAACATGTGTATATATACACATATATATGTATATATAATTTCATCTGAGCCTCACAAAAATCTTGTGAAGTAGGTGCTGTCACTATCTTTGTTTTTACAGATGAGGAAATTGAGACTGGGAGAGATTAAGAATTGCAATCTAATCAATGACTAAGGCAGATTTTAAATTCAGATCTTTTTGACTTTAAGTCTGTCTACTATACCACTTAGCTACCTCAAGCATCCAAGGTAACATTTGAATCTAGATATTCTTACTAGAAAGCCAGTGTTCTTTTCATTACAAAATAGTGCCTCTTAATTTTTGAAGTGTGAACACAATATATTTTTTTAAACCCGAAGAAAGTGAGAAAGAACAGATATCATTATCTCTATTTCATAAATGAAAGAAACTCAGGCACTGAAAAGTTAGGGAGCTCATCCAAAATTGACATATTTGGGGTTAGAATTTGAGTCTTCCTTAATCTAGGACCAGGCTTTTTTCACTAACCTCTCTCGTGAAAAAGGAATCTTAGAATAAAGAACCGTATGTTAGGTATCTGGAGACTGGGTCCTAGATAAAGCTCTGCTGCTAATTAATAGTGAATCAGACAAACCTTTTAACTTCCCTGGGAGCAAGTTCCTCTTCTCTCAGGGATTAACAAAAAGCAGACCAGAAGACTAATCATATTTCTTACAAGAAGATAGTATTGCAATAATGACATTGTAACAATTAAGATTCGGCATTTACTGCTGATGGGGGTGGGAAATACAGTCACGTTATAAAGTCTGGAAAATAATGGATGTCAGTATCTTGTAGCTCAAAGGTTTTTAGTGGTTTTGATAAAATTATACTCGTCTCTCAGATATACCTCCATAAGCTAAGGATCATTAATCTAAATGCCCATCTTGAAGCTGAAACATTAGTGTAACTTAAGGTGGTCATGAAAGGAGATAGTATCTAAGATCACTAATCCTTTCAAATTATAAGAATTATTGCCTCCACTAAAGACAGCATCAACCATGACTTTTGTTCCTGCTTTGAAGCCAGATGTGTTTGAAGTAATATAAGATTTTTCATCAGGTAACATTTCTTTTAGATCCCATTTTGATGCAAGATTTTTTTTCCTACCTAAGATGAAAGGAAAATGACAATAGAAGAGGCTTATGTCTCATCAGTAGGACAGTAGAAATTTCATTTGCTTCAAACCCAAAATATTTCCTTTGTTTTATTCACTTATTAAAATAAAAGAAAGAGAAGGATCCCAAGAAAAGATTTAACAGAAGGAAGATATTTTCCCCCTTCCCACCTCCTTCTCATCCCTCTGATGGAAGGAAAGGAAGGAAGGAAGGAAAGGTAGGAAGGAAGGAAGAAAGGAAGGAAGGAAGGAAGGAAGGAGGAGAAAGGAAGGGAGGAAGGAGAGAGGGAGGAAGAGAGGGAGGAGGGAGGAAGGGAGGAAGGGAGAGAGATGGGAGGAAGGGAGGGAGGGAGGAAAGAGAAAGAAGGACAAATCCTACATAACAAATATGCTTAATTAGGCAAAACAAAGTTCTGTAATGGGCCCAAAAATGTGTCTTATTTATTTTATTTTTAGACCATTATCCTCTTTGTCAGGAAAGAAGGTTAAAATTAAAGAGGCTCTGACCATATGGTTTCTTAAAAAGGGGAATAAGTTATTCAGCAAAGTTGCAGCATTTCTTTTCCTCAAAATTTTAAAATCATAGATTGCCATATATCTAAAGTGGTTCAGAAATAGTCCTTCCTGGCTACAGAGATAGAGTCCGTGACCTTTGGGGGCCTTTAGATTCACTGTTGGCATTGATCACATTTAGAAAACTTATCAGGATGTAAAGTATTATGTTCAGGGGAGGAAAATGATCTCTCCTTGTCTGACAACACACTACATGAAAGGGAATGATACAGTCTAAATTTAGCCAACTTGATTCCTAAGTGTCTCACATACATCTCACTTTAGGGCCAGAGAAGTTTGACAGGCAGGTTAGAGATCCACACTCAGTTGCTAAAGAAGTTGTTTCTTCTTTGCGTGGTAAGTCAGATTTACCATTATTATGCTTCTTGGATAGTATGATATCTATAAATATGCTTTTAGGCTCCCGGGTAAATTAGAGTTGGTCATTAGTTGGTTGGTTCATTAGCATCTGGGCAAAGAAGAGTCTTAGGTGACTGATTTGCCTGAGAAAGTCAATATTCAAAGGAACATCCCAGGAGCCCCAATCGCACACTTGGACTACGTTGGTTGACAGTTATCCGAGAACCAACAACAGTGCTTTGTTTGTAAAAATGCATGGAAGGCATTTATATTAATTGCTTCTCACTCAGACCCTATGAAGCATGTATTCTTATTTTATATAAGGAAGGCAGCTCCCAGCCTCCAATCCTAAATTGAGCTTTAGATTTCTCAGTTAAGGGGCCCCACTCTTCTCTAGAAAGAGTTTTGAGAGCTGCTTCTCCAAGTTGTCAATGAGAAGAGATTTGATATTTGATGAAAGAAGCAGTTTCATTTAGTACTCTTGGAGCTTTACTTACCAGAAAGATATATGGCACATCTTGGACAAATGATTTTACTTCCTTAGGTTTAGTTTCCTTATGTTTAAATGAAGAGTTAGACTAAATGACCTCAGAGTTCCCTTCCAATTTTATATCTATGCCGCTGGGCTTAGATAAAACTCACACTTAGGCTGTGTCTGTGCCACAGCCATTTAGAGGAGGAAATATCCAGAGTACAAATTTTCTATAATTCATGGGATCTTAGATAGAGGACTAGTAGAGGGAGAGCTCAGAAGCCATCTCACCCAATTTCCTCCTTTTAAAATGGAGCTAACACACTTGTGTATTTCTTTTTCCAATTTCTGTTACTTCGATTCTGGTAGCTGAAAATTCAATCTTGAATTTTACCAGAGAGTCTACCCAACTTTTAATGCCCAAAAGTACTTATAAAGTGAGATTAGGAAGATTCATATATGACTTTTTTCTCATGAATGTTTTGTTTTCTTTCTATTACGTGGCTACAAGATTGAGTGGGAACACTTTTCCCATGTCCCAAGAAAAGCCTTAGACAAAGTATGACCAGTCTCCAGGAACACTGAGATTGCTGTATGCATAGTAACTCTGTAGTCCAAAGTTCTCAGTTCAAATTCTACCTCTGATATGTACTAGATGTGGAGGTATAGGCAAGTATTTCATTCCCCTTAGCCTCAGTTTTCTCATTTGTATAATGAGTTAGACTAAGTCCCTTCCAGCTGAAGCTCTATGGACCAGTGACTCAATGAACTAGGAATCCCAGAAGATTAGGTTCTGATTCTGGCTTAGCTACTTGCTAGTTGTATGACTTTCAGCAAGTCACCTTGCTCCCCAAATCTGTTTCCTTAAGTGAACATAGCAAATAATAACATCTTCCTTGTCTGTATCATAGTTATGAGGAACAAACGAGATAAATCTTATGAAAATATTTTGTTTGTTACCTTGTCGAGTTTCATTTGAGTGAATGTCATTATGATTATTTTTAAGTAAATGGAATTAAAATTTCTTTATCAAAAGCATCATAAAATAGAGCTAAAGTATTTTGGTACAGTCTTAAATCTCATATATATAGAGCTATGAAGAACTCAGAAACAATTTAATCTCTCTTCTATTTTATAGTAAAGAAAACTGAGTAGAGTGAGGGGGGTCTCTGTTGGAAGCATTGAGGCATTAATCGAGCATCTGAAATAAGTGTGGACAAGGGAATGTCAGATATTTTGTGAGTTTAAAGAAGAAATTTTTTTGTTGGTTTTTCATAGAATAATTGAACCTCAGAGATAAAATAGACTTCAGAAGCCATCAAATTCAATTCCTTACCTTAAAAGAAATTCCCTATAATATCCTTAGATCATTCTATCTCTGTAATTCTTTAATGCCTGTCTGAAGTTTGTAATGCAAATCTGAAATGCAGTTTCATATCCCTATTGGACCAATTACATGTATTTGCATCTCTTTAAGGATCCCCAAAGTTATAAATACAGAACATATTTGTCAGTCTAGAATCTGCTGAAAATGACCTCTTAGGAAAAGAGTTCCTCATATAATACCCCACATAATTTTTAATTGCTATTTTTGCTTTTATGATACAACTAGGTAACAGTGGATAGAGTGCTAGATTTGGAATCAGGAAAACTAACTGAGTTCATATCAGGCCTCTGATACAATTGTGTACAAAATATTTAATCTCTTCCTCAATGTTCTCAATTCATAGTTGGAGATTATCTTGCAGGATTGTTTTGGGAACTAAATGAAATAAAATATATAAAATATTTAGCATGGTGCCTAGCATAGAGTGGCACTTAATATGTCCTTCCTTCCTTCCCGCCTTCCTTTCTTCCTTTTATCCTTCCTGCCTTTCTTCTTTCCCATCATCTTCATATCCAAGTATATCTCCTCTCCTCTTCTATCTACTGAGCCATCCCTTGTGACAAAGAATAAAAAAGGAGTTTCAGTAAAACTGACCAATATATTAGCAATATCTGACAGCATGTGCTATGGTTTTACCCACAATCATGACCTCCCTCCCTCCCTCCCACCTCTATAAAGAAGGGAAAGAGATGAGATATTTTCTAATTTCTTTTCTGGGACCAATTTTGATCATTAAAATAACAAAATATTTTTACTTTTTTTGGTTCTTGTTCTTTTGATTTACATTGCTGTAGTCATTGTTCACATTCTTAGTTCTACTCATTTCATCAGTTCTGATGCCTTTTCATACTTCTCTGAATTCTTTTTATTCATCATTCTTATGGTTCAATAATGCTGTATGACATTAATAGCTGCTGGGTATCTCCTTTATTTCCAGTTTTTTACTTCCACCACCATCGCCACACACACACACACACACAAATGGTACTAAGCAGTATTTGCTTTCTATCTTGGACATCCTTTGGATATAATCCTAGATGTCTACTTTTTTTTAATTGAAATTCCCCCACTTGTACCCCTAGCTCTTGGAAATTTAGTAAAAGATAATTCATTGATAGGTTATTTTGAACTGATTGACTATTGTATTAAGAGCTTTTTTTAAGTGAATGAGACACACATTATCCATTGTGTAGCCCAAAAGCCACACCTTTGGTTATTCCTGGATATCTCAATGCACAGCTCTGAAGGTGTTTCCTGTCACTTAGGGACTGATTGCAGGTTATACATTAAAAATATATATAATAGACTCACTCTAGTTTTTAGCTGATTGATAAGCTTCTGTTGTCTTAGGGGTGGTATCTCATAGTTTCAAGCCTCTATGTCATCACAGTCTGTTTTATTTAATTACCTTGCAGTTGAAAGGCTTATTCCTCCCTGTCAGAAACAGGCTATTATTTTCCAGTGAAAATGGAGTATACTTATAGCCTTTGACCTGATATCCCCAGATAGTGTGCTCTTAATTCCTTAACAGAAGGAATATGTGAAGGCTGAAGCAACAAACCTTATCCCCCTTCAGGTATGACTGAAAGTCCAACTGTAGGATAATGAAATAATTCCATTTTTTGTTTTGTTTTCCTACTGTATCAGGAACTGGGGTCCATTATAAAACTAGGTCTGTATTATAAGACTTAGTCCTACAGTCTGAGCAGAAAACAGCAGACCTTCACTTATCTATAAATATAAAAACTCAGTATAGTCCAGTGGTCTCCTTTATAAGCTGTAGAGTTATTAAAATGGGTCTCCAAACCTATATCCACACAGTTTCTGAAGAATGGTTAATATCTCCCCCATTACTATTTTTCTTTTTTTGTAATAGTTTTCTATTTTTCAAAATACTTGCAAAGATAGTTTTCAACATTCACCCTTGTAAAACTTTGTGTTCCATATTTTTCTCCTTCTCTCCTTACCTCCCCTCTTCCTTAGACAGCAAGTAATCTGGTATAGATTACACATTACTATTTTTCAAAAGTATGTAATACTATTGAAATCATGACACTATGTATAAAGAGTTGACTTCAGAGCTAGAAAGAATTAGATTCTAGTCCAATCTCTATGCAACTCTGGACAACTTACCTCCACATGCTGTAGGTCAGCACTCCTGAGGCAACACTCCTGAGTTCTGCTCCAACCCAGTTTAAAATATAATTGAAAAGTATTTAACAAAGTAAATTTAAAAATACATTAGAACAAAGATAATATTAATATGTGGTTTTCTATGTTATGGAATATTATTGTTCTATAATAAACAACCAGCAGGATGATTTTAGAGAGGCCTGGAGCGACTAACGTGAATTGATGCTAAGTGAAATGGGCAGAATTAGGCAACAGCAAGATTATATGATGATCAATTCTGATGGATATGGCTCTTCTCAACAATGAGAGATGATTGAGGCTAGTTCCAATGATCTTGTGATGAAGCGAGCCATCTACACCCAGAGAGAGGACTGTGGGAACTAAGTGTGGATCTCAACATAGCATTTTCATTTCTTTTGTTATTGTTTGCTTGAATTTTATTTTCTTTCTCATTTTTCTTCCTTCTTGATCAGATTTTTCTTATACAACAAGATAACTGTATAAATATGGACACCTATATTCAATTTACATATATTTTTACCATGTTTAACACATATTGGATTATTTGCTATCGAGGGGTGGGGGTGAGGGGAAAGGACGGGGGAATTGGAATACAAGGTTTTGCAAGGGTCAGTGCTGAAAAATTATCCTTGCAAATGTTTTGAAAATAAAAACCTTCAATAAAAAATGTGGTTTTCTAAGCTTCATGTACTCAGCAAGGATCCTTAGGGATGGTTTAGTGATCGCTTTCTTTTTTCTTTCTTTTGTTTTTAAGTGATCTATTTCTATTTGGGTTGATGCCACCGATCTTGGCAACTGGCAAAGACTGTCAGTTGTATATAAGATGCCAGTGGGTATTGGCAGAAAGAGTTTTCTTTCCCATCCAGTAGTTCTGTCAGGGAAATCACAGGTTCAGTCTATTCCTTTGTTGATGCTACTATAATTAAATACAGAATCATTGTAAAGCTCTTTGTAATTGCATGTTTTATTAACCAGTAGATACTATCTGCTAGAAGAATGTGGATTTGGTTTTTTTTTTTTTTAATGTTAGAAAAATGGGGCCTCCTCAAACAGTTTGGGAAGCCTTGATAGAGATCATATAATGCTAACTACATAGAGACTGATTCTCTGCACTACTTTTCCATCTTGCCTCCGTTTGTGTACCCTTCCCCCTTTCTGTATTCTTTCTCCATTAGAATTTAAGCTCCATAAAGGTAGGAAATACCTGTCTTTATTTTTATCTGCATTTCCAGAGCTTAGCCCAGTCACCTGCTTTTAGCAGGCACTGAATAAATGCTTAATCAAATCTAATACATATCCTAAACCCCATTCACAATTATTCTTATCCCCATTCACAATTATTCTTATCCCCACTATCAATAAATAACTTTTCCTTGTATAAAATTTTGTACCAAATAATACTGACCAACTAAGATAGCAACTAAGATGGTGCAGTGGATAGAGTGCTGGACCGGAATCAGAAAGACTTCATTAATTTCAAATCTTCCTTCAGATACTTATACAAGTCACTTAACTCTGTTTCTCCAGTTTCCTCATCTATAAAATAGTCTGGAGAAAGGAATGGCAAACCCCAGTATCTCTACCAAGAAAACCCAAATTGTGTCACTAAAAGTCTGACACAACTGAAAAAGCACTGAACAGCAATAATGGCCCACTATTTTTGTTCATTATCAGTGCTAAAAAGACCTTTGATCCTTACAACAACCCTATGATGTAAATAACTCAAGTATTATCATCATCCAGTTTTCCAGCTGAAGAAATAGTTTTAGGGAGTCTAAGTGAGTGCTCAGGATCCCACAATTAGTGAGAGGCAGGATTGGAAGCTAGATCTCTTCCAATTCATCCCAATCTACCACACTGTTTCTCCATCAGTACCCGGAGAGGCCAGACAGAGAGAATGCTCTTGTGCAAATTCAGTGCCATCACCTGGAAAGCACTAAGAGAAAGTAGCCTTGTATTCATGTAGAAAGATCAGTATTTTTTCCCTGGGTTTGTCTCTTGAGGTAGAGTCCTGAACTTCATCAAAAATCCAGTTTGACCACTTGGAAAGAAGTCTGTAAAATATTTAATAAATAAATGCTCAATTCTTTAAAAAGACTGAGTTTGAGAAGCCTATTTTCCATTACTTTACCTTTTTAGACTCCCCAGGCAAAGGAAAGGTTTTACACTTAACACCTTGATATTGAAGATCCAATGGCATTAGATACATAAAGAGAGGAAGGAGCAAGAGGAGGATTTAAAGCTCTATTCCATTCTTAGGAATAAATATAGTTTAAAATATCAGGAAGTTGAGAAGATTAAGGGTATTATGGCTGCCATTCATGAAGGTGTTTTGTTCATACTTTCAAATAGCAATCTGGTGAGATAAATTGTAGGTAGCTTTAAATATAGGGCTGTTAGAGTATACTTTAGTCCCTGAGAGAAGTACAAAGACCTCCAGGTATTAATTTACCTGCCTAGAAGACATCGTAATATATCATATTTACCCAAGATATAACAAAGAAAATCAGTCTTTGGTCAAAAAGCTATGAGATTTGAGCACTTAGTTCTCTCAGTAAGAGAACTGTCATCATCAGTAATGAGAACTGTATCTAAAGATTGAGTGAGACTATGTTTACAAAGTGGTTTTGTGAAACTTAAAGCTATTGAAATGAATTATTAAGTAGCACATGGGTCAGATATTTTGCCAGGAGCTGGGGATATACAGACAAAATGAAACAACCCTTGCACTCAAAGAGTTTACTTTCTACATTATAAATGCTTTTATAGCTTTTATGTCTTCCTATGAAAAGGTTGACCAATAAAATGAGGTCCTTCTCCCTTCAGTTCAGCTAACATGATCAGTACTAGGATAAGCTTGTATCTTTGGCATCAGTTTGTACCATGCTCTAGGCAATTAAATCAATTTTAAAATTTTGTTATTTTTTCCAGTTAATTTAAAAATGAATTAACATAGTTTTTGCACTGAGCAGATTCATACAGTCAGAAGGATAGCTGAGGGTATGTGGTAGGAGAAATCTCAGGAACATATTCCTGGCATCATAATATATCATATTTACTCATTATTTAACAAAGAAAAAAAGCTATGAGATTTGAGCACTTAGTTCTCTCAGTAAAAGAATTGTCATCATCAGTAATGAGAGCCATATCCAAAGATTGAGTGAGATGATGTATATATGTTTTTGATTGACTGATGTGAGAACTTAGTGTGAGAGAATGGGGCTCCACATGCCTTAATCTGGTAAGAATAAAAAATAAAATAAAAAGTTCCTTTTCTTAAAAAAAAAAAAGCTTCAATAGTATTTTATTTTTGTAGAAATATATTTAAAAGAATTGCACATATTTAACCTATATTGGATTATTTGCTGTCTAGGGGAGAGGGGGAGAGTGGAGGGAAGGAGAGAAAATTTGGAACTCAAGATTTTGCAAAGGTGAATGCTGAAAACAATCTTTACATGGATTTGGGAAAATAAAATATTATTTTTATAATAATAGCTTTTTATTTTCCAAAATTCACACAAAGATCATTTTCAACATTCATTTTTGTAAGACTTTGTATTCCAAAATTTTTCCTTCCTTCCCCACTTCCTTCTTCCTCCTTCCCCCTCCCCAAGACAGCAAGTAATCTGTTATAGGTTAAATATGTGCAATTCAAAAAAGTTCCATTTCCTTTCCTGGAATAGAGTAGACAGCAAATGCTCATTGAATTGAATTCCCATAACTTGAAAGTTCATATGTATGATCAATTCATTCAAGTTGAATCAATGTAATTCAATAGAATTTCAGTCTCATAGGAAATTAAATATTTGTTGGTGTAAATTTTCAGACTATAAAATTTTAATTCTTGCCTCACGTGTAATTTTTCAAGAGGGTAGCATATTTTTTTTCCTTTAACACTATATATTTCATTTATTTTAGTTTGAAATAGTCAAAAATGTGATTTCTATTTTTTATTTGAATTTTCCTTTTTAATAATTTAATAATTAATAGGACCCAAAATTTAAGTGAAGAAAGATCAACTTAAGACAAAGTGATAGGATTGTACTAATACAGCCTTATGTTAGTTTCTTAATTTCCTCATAGATATTTCAAAAAACATTTACACAGTCCTACTTAGATGTATTTGGGTGCACTTCTGAAAGGATTATACATTCAGAATTGTAAGAGCCCTTAGTTAAGAGGTTGTCTAGTGCAAATCTTTTACAGATCAGAGGTTTTAAAGACTTGCTCACCGTCACAAAGGACCAATCACTGGATTAAGCCAAGGTCCTCCAAATCCAAACTTGTTACTCTTTCCCACTGGCTTCTAACTGTCTTGAGAATATTTCCTCTCAGTTTACCTAGTAAAAATCATTACTTGAATATATTTTAAATGGTTTAAGATAGTTTTGTCTCAGATTTGGCAACATATATTCAAGTATTAGCTAATTAGCAGTTGGTTGATTCCCATAAGACTCAGCAGTCCTTGACCCTGAGGAGTAGCATTCTAATTGGTTTCAGAGAAACTAGGAAAGACTTGTATGAACTGATACAGAATCAAATGAGCAGAACACAGGGGATCAATTTATGAAATAACAATATTGTAAAGGCAATTAACTTTGAAAGACTTAAGAACTCTGATCAACCTAGTGCTCAACCCTATTGCCAGAAGATGCATCATGAAACAGGCTACCCATTTCCTGATGGTGGAGTGGTAGACTCTGTATACAAATTAAGATTTTTTTTGGATATGGTCAATGCAGATATTTGTTGCATTGACAATATATTTTTGTAATGGATTTTTTTCTTGATTTTTTTTTCTGAGGAAGGCGTGAGATGGGAGGTAGAAAAGCCAGATCTTCTTGTGAAAAAAACAAAAAACAAACAAAAAACAAAACATTTTCCCTCTCCCCAAAAAGGCAGTATCTTTAGTGTTCTAGAAAGAACAATGAGTTAGGAGTAAAAAATCTGGATTCCACTCCCTGGTCTATGCCCAGCTCTTCACATGCCCCTGAGCAAATTCAGCATGCAACAAACATATTAAGCCATCAGTCAGCCATTGACTAGTAGTTATTTTTATTTATTTATTTATTTTAATAGCCTTTTATTTACAGGATATATGCATGGGTAACTTTACAGCATTAACAATTGCCAAACCTCTTGTTCCAATTTTTCACCTCTTACCCCCCCACCCCCTCCCCTAGATGGCAGGATGACCAGTAGATGTTAAATACATTAAAATATGAATTAGATACACAATAAGTATGCATGACCAAAACGTTATTTTGCTGTACAAAAAGAATCAGACTCTGAAATATTGTACAATTAGCTTGTGAAGGAAATCAAAAATGCAGGTGTGCATAAATATAGGGATTGGGAATTCAATGTAATGGTTTTTAGCATTGACTAGTAGTTATGAAGCACTTACTATGTGCCAAGGACTGAACTAAGTACTGGGGCTTCAAAGAACAACAAACAAAACAGACAAATGACAACAATGATGAAATAGTTTCATATCTCAGGGACTTCACAGTCTCAAGAGATGGACAAAATTCTAACAAATGCGCCCAAAAAAGACAGGATAAATTGGGAATAAACTCAGAGGGAAGGCATTATGATTAAGTAGGAATGGGAAAGGTCTCTTTCAAAAAGTAGAACTTGAGTTAAAACTTGAAATGTAATCAGGGAAGCCAGAAAGTAGATATGAAGAGGGAGAGCATTCCGGGGGCGTTGGAACATTGGGAGTTTGGGCAAGGAAGCTCCCATCACTGGTTCAGATTCTGACCCAGAAAGGGGTAAAGTCTAAGACTGAAAAGGAAGGAGAAGGACTCAGGTTGTTAAAGGATTTAAAATCTAAATAGTGGATTTCATAGTTGATCCTGGATGTGATAAGAGTGCCTTTAGAACTAGTTTATTGATTTGGTCAGACCTGCATTTCAGAAAGTTTGTTTTCATAATTGAATGTGGTTTGAGTTAAATCCAATTCACTTGCAAGTCATGGCATCAACTCCCTGATATCATAATCCTCTTTGAGAACTAAGGCCAAACAACAACAGCAATGATTTGAGTTAAAATGGGGAAAGACTTGAGGCAGGGAAAGCAGATCTGGAATATTATTGGAAATCACAAAAAAGGCAATTTTGAAGGAAGAATGGTGTTTCCAGACACCAAACTACATACACACACATTTTCTCTCTGTCTCCGTTTCTCTCTCACACACATATGTATATATGTACATGTATAAACATATATAGGGTTTTATATGCATGTACATACACACACATATATAGTTAGATAGTTATAATTATAGATATAAAATGATACTCATCAAATCTTCTTGGTATTGGTTAAAAAAAGAAATAGACCAATGAACCAGACTAGAGAACAAAGAATCTTAAATAGAAACCCAGTATTTAATAAACTAGAAAACACAAATTACCTAGGGAAAAACTCCCTACCTGATAAGAACTGCTGAGAAAACTAGAAAATAGTCTAACAGAAATTAGCTTTAGAACAATATTTTATACCATCTTCCATAATAAATCCAAAATAGAAAGGTGAACTGCATATTATTACATCTAAAAATTTTAGAAGAGAAGCAGATCATACACGCTTTCCATAGAGAAGAATGTAGAGTGAATTCTTAACTAAATAAGAGAGAGAAGCAATTTTGGGGAAAAAATGGATAGTTTTGATTACATGAAACTGAAAAGTTTTTGACAAGTAAAATGAACACATCTAGGATAAAAGAGGCCTTTAGTATATATGAGATTTATCTACACACTTGTATAGATAGTGCCGTACTCAGTCAAGACATCATGGGTCAGAGAGAGCCCTGACTCTGATATGTACTAGCTATCTTTCTGTGCCCCAGTCATCTCTTTAAAACTATAAACTATGGGACGATTGCTAATGTGCATTGAGAGAGGGCCTTTTCCTGATCAGGAAAATTCTGCACCCACAAAATCACAAATCCTCATCTAAATAAAATGCTTCACACAGGAAGGTAGTTCACCTGTACATATCAGTGTCCTAATATATAAAATGAAGTCGATGAGCTGGGTAAGATCTAAGGTATAAGATTCTTATCATTCTGTGAAAATTTTTCATTAGAAAGGGATTTGGCAATAGGAGAGGGGAGGGAAGGGAAATTCAAAGCCAGAAATCTAAGTGAGATCTTGAAGTTCAGCAGTCTGCCTGAGTCAATACACGAAGTATAGATATTGGTATAAATAGTAGGTAAAGTAGGGGGGACAAGAAAAAAGTGGATGGGAAGACAAAGACAAAAAACATTTGAATTAGCCTGATCAGGTCTTAATACTTTTTCCATGTAAACTGTTCCCTGCATTCTTCTTCTATTCATCACGAGGTTTCTCTTAGTTTTTCTAATAATTTCACAGGTAGAACGTGAATGATTAATGTAGCTGGAGATTTACAGAGGAAAAAATGAAAAATGGTCTCCCTTTTATTCATCATTAATTCAACTTCATAGAAAAACAATTCTAACTTTAGAAATTAATTTTTAATTGTCTGTTAAGCTCCTCCCATATAAAGTACAAACTCTTTTGTTCCAAAATATGCTTTCAGATTTCCTTGAATTATTTCTTTCTTTAAATAGTAAATTACCACACCTACTTCTGTTTCAATATTCCAGACTTTTATGTAGTTATTGGGATCCAAGCACTGGGATTTTGGAATTGGGAGGGATTGCAGCACTTTCTGTCAAATCCCTACCCGAAGAATGAATTCCCTATAATCTAGCCTTTTCAGTCTTTTTTTATGGAGAAACCCAGCTTTATATGGGATGTGGAGACAATCCAACCTAAAGGAAATAGCAAAGAATCTTGGGAAACAAAGACAAGGGATCTGGCCTGTGTGAGAGAGCCATATTTCCAACACTGTCTCCAACTGCTCTCACTGATACTGTTGTTCAGTATTATCTGACTCTTCATGGCTTCATTTGGAGTTTTCTTAGCAAAATACTATAATAGTTTGGCATTTCTTCTTCATTTCTTTCTCCAGCTCATTTTATAGGTGAGCAACTGAGGTAAAAAGAGTCACGCTGCTAGTTAAGTACCTGAGGCCAGATTTGAATTAGGAAGATGAGTCTTTCTGACTCCAAGTATAGTAGCACTTTATCCACTGTCTAGCTCCCCATGTATGCTAAGAGCAAGAAAGCTTCTTTGTCTGGCATATAGTTGATATATGTATTGTCCCCCACTTTAGAATAGAAAGTTTCTTGAAGACAGGGATTATCTCCGATTTTCTATTTGTACCTTTGGAGCTTAGCATAGTACCTTTTTCATTTATTTATTAGAACACTTACCACTTTATGAACTAAGCCATTCCATTTTAGAACAATTAATTTTAGTTTAATTAATTTTAAAGAACTTATCCTTATAAAAAACTGGAATTTTCTTCCTTAAAATTTCTATCTGGGACATTATCCCAGTTTTAGAGAGGAGGAAACTAGAGGGAGATAATTTGTGATGTACTTGTCTGCTTTTAAGCTACTAATAAGGCCCAGAGATTGTATCTGAACCCAGGTTTTCCTGACTTCAAGCTCTGAAGTCTATCCTACCAAATACTATACCTATCCAACCCACAAAAAGTCCTGGAGACACTGATGAGTCTGGGAACAATGAAAGAAGACTATAAATGAATAGAATTAGATTGTCCATAGGTTTATAGGATCAAACAAGTAAAGGGACCTCCAAAATTCAACCTCTTCACTCAGGCCTGAGAAACTAACCAGAGACAATTAGTAATAGTTTTAAATGTCAAACTGAGAAATTAGCATTTTATCCTAAAGCAATGAGGAGCCACAATCAAGTTCTTAACTTGGGCAAATAAGTGAACATCCCTTTAATGAAGTTTTTTCACAAAATAAAATAATCCAGTGGAATTACTCTAAAGCCATTGAAGCCATAATATGACCTATATTTGTATGGAATTTGGTATAAAGTAGGTCTCGGTCCAAAGAGGTTTATTTTTAGAAGTACTAAGACTTTGTTACAGCAGTGATCTGACTCAGAGCCCTATGTCTTAGACTTCAACCCCAAGATTTGCATTTAATGGTGACTTCCCTGCCAATGACATTGAGGACACATGGGAATAATATTTTCACAATAACAACAACAACAAAATATTTCAGCCCAAGGTTTCAAAGCTGATTAACTTTCCTTTTTATTTTCATATGTCTTAGCATACAGTGATCATCCCATTCGATATTGCTATCAGCAACATTGTTTAATAATCTGGAGGAAAGAAATGTGTTAGAATCCAGGATTTGAAGTAAAAATATTCTCTATCACTATGTTCCAAAATGCCCTTCCTGAGGGTTAACATGTCACATGGGATTGAGGTAAAGGTTTGGAGGCAGGAAAGTATAGAAGTACAAATCTCATCTCTGACATGTAGTACCTGTCTCTCTGGTCATAGGTTTGACATTTAAATCCTCTGAGCTTCATTTGTAAAATGGGAATAATAATATCTGAACTGTTTACCTTACAGAATTAATCCAGTCACTGGAGCTATAATATGGCCTATCTTTGTGTGGAATTCAGTATTGAATTAATACCCAGGTCTTCATGAATCCAAGCCCAGCAGTCCATCTACTACCAGATGCTACACCTGCCCAATCTACATAAAGTCCTGGAAACATTGATGTGTCTTGGGGCAGTATTGTGAAATAATTGTGTAAATATAGAGAATTAGATTATCCATTGATTATCCTCTGAAATTAGAACATATGAGTTCTCAATTGTTACATAAAGAGTTATTATGACAGTTATTATGACAGTTTGACCAAAATTAACAGAACCAAAAAAATCATCTGGGTGAGAATAATTGATCAAATTTTCTATTTGAGGTTGAGATAAATGATTTAGAGTTAGAGAATGTTGAAAGGAATTTCAGATCTCATCCTCCTGACTTAAGTGCTAGTATTTTTATATCCAAACTAATATATCTTTCTATTTTTATTTTCTACCTAGATGAGTGAAATCACAGTCTTTTAACATATTGCACCAGTATTGTTTTGTATTCATTTTTGTTACAGATGTAGAGTATTTAAATTACATCATGAATCGAGCAAACTTCTTTAGTCTAGCCTATTAACCTAGCATTATATTTTGAGAAAAAAGTGTTCAAGATTTCAGATGACTTTTGGAACACAATCAGTTTAAAAGTGGGACTAAGTGTACCAATAATGTTGATTTAAAACTTACTCTTTTGGAGAGGGCCCACCATATCTCTAGTATTCATGATGTTTGTAGGTCAAAGGGTTGAAGCTTTTTCTCTAGTTTTCTGTATTTGCCCATCTCTCAGCACAATTTTCTAATGCCTTCCAAATTATGAAAAGATTCATCTGGATTTAAAGCCATAGTTCAAAATAGACTGGAGCTTTTCATATTAGACGTATGAGCCCTTTACTTTTAGACAAAATGAAAGAAAAAGGAAACCTAGGAAATAGTTGAATGAGGATATGCTCCCACAAAAAAGAAATGGTAACATCCTGCTCCTCCTCCTCATTACATTTTACAGTGTTCTAAAGGAGGTTGCTAATTAACATAATTTTATTTTAATTTTTTAAAATCATCTTTTGTGAATCCAATTTTATTTTTAAGAAGGAATGACTATTTTCTATATTTTTTATAAATAGGGATTTTCATATATTTTTAAAATTTTTTTAGATTTTTAAAACTTTTTTAAGATTCTAGATTCTTAGGCACACTCGGACCTTTGTAGACTAAAATAGAGCCCAGTAAGATAGCTGAATAAATCAGATTTCTATTGTTATTATTTTGTTCAAGATCCATTTGTTTCTAGGGAGGTAGGAAAATGAAAAAAAAAACTTTGATTTAAGAAATTTTTAAAGGCATTCTCATTGTTAACAAAGCTCTGGCTTGGAGTAGGTCTCTGTTTAGTGAACCTAGGCTTTGTGACCCCAATGATTCCCACACCCATTTCTCTATCCTCTTCCTCCCTCCCATCACAGATGCTTCCAGCAGTTTTAAAAGTGGGAAAACATGGGGGGGATGAGCTGTAAATGATTAACTTCTGCTGAGAATGATTTTTTAAAACCCTGATTAAGATCTGTATTCCAAAGCTTCTTTTGCTTGTTCCTTCACTGAGACTAGAGTAGCCTACCCTGACCTTTTATCCCCTCCCATTTTGTGAGGGGGAGGAAAGGTACTTCATTCCTTTTTTGAAAGATTTCTATTTGCTGAACAAATTCAGACCACACAGAACCCCTGCCTGAAACATCGATTGCTTCCTTTCCAAAGAAGCTAAACCACACCCTTGGGTCAGCCCCACTGGAGAAACTCAACCCTAAAGTTGGAGAGAATTTTTCAGAAAAAAAAAAAAAAATTGAAAGCTGCCAAAGGTCACCCTGGGTAGGACTTTTGGAGGGTGAGCACGGAGGTAAAAGCATGTGGCTAGAACATTATTTTGCTTAGGGGCCTCTTAGTGCTTAAAAAACAACCACACACACAACAGTTAGTCATTGTGCAGTGTATTTATTTGCACTGTCCCATCTGATTTTTTTTAGTTACAGGTGTGACCCCCTTCTCCTAACAGAATTATGACCCTTTCCTCCTATCCCCATAGAACACAATTTCCATATAGCCGGCATGGTTTTTTTTTTCCTTGAGGGGTGTAAACTGAGAAATCCAAAACCCTACTTGCTATCCTATCAACAAGCACATCACTCCACACAGTTCATAAAGCTGCTAACTGTACAGATACCTACCTCTCCCTACTGCTTTCTCAGACTAAATTCCCCATTGTTCTAGCTTCCACTACCTGAGCTAGGAATTTTAACAGCTGACTCAGTGTGTGCCTGTGACACTTACCGAAACCGTGAAAAGGACGGTTTTTCTTCCATTTCTTTTGTGTGATCTACACCCACGTATTCCTTTTTGACAACTGGGGATTTGAAGCTAATGAATGTGGATGCTCCATCCATTTCGGTTCTATTCCTCGGGCACTTTTATTGTGGAATTTACGGTAATCACCGTTTCAGAGTTTTGGAGCAACTTCTCGGGCTCCCGGGCAACTTTTCACAGCTGACTTGATAGGAGCCCCTCGCCTTGACCTCCCTCTCTCTCTCCTTCAGCACTTCAGAGGTTAATTTGGAAAGGGATCAGGTTTCCGCTCCGGGAAGTCGGGGGATGATCACCTTCTGGCCGGCCCTTTCATTCCTGTGTCTCTCAGGTTTGCTGAGGGCTCGTTTGAAAGCTAACCTTGCTCATCTTGAAAAGCATATTATTCAAATGACAAATTGGATTCCCTGGCAAAGCGTGAGGATGGCCCGGCCAGCTGATGAAGCTGTTACCATCCTGTGAAGCGCGTTCACAGGCTCTCTCCGGAGCTCTCCATGGACCGCAGACAAGGGACATGCTTTGGGCTGGGGGTGCTGCAAGGTAGGAGATTTTTCGGGATGTTCTCGCTTAAAAGGGCGATGTTTCAAAGGAAATGGACTCGGGACGTGATGAAATTGGCAAGCTCATAGGGGATTTAGGTCTGGAAAGCATACCGGGACGCAAACCTACCTTCCTTTCCCTCTGTACTATAACCTTGACTGTGTTCCCACAGTGAGCAGAACCCCAATGTCCTCGATGCATTTGATGACTGTAAATATTTTCAGAATCATCTTATCAAAAGGAACCACTGCGCCTGGGGAGCAGAAATGTGTGTTTGGGGAGCTTGGTTTCAACCCCCTTTTGAAGTTGTGTTTAGTAAGTGTGTGTGTGTGTGTGTGTGTGTGTGTGTTGATGTGAACCTTGGATTGTGATTTTAAATGCTTGGCAAATATGGAGGGGGGCCGTTGGAATTAAGGGAATTAACTATTACTGGTGAATGTTGCTGGCTGCATTTGCTAAGCCTTCAAATTTCCGAGTCTCTTCTTCCTGTATCTAAGCCTCCAAAATGAGAGAAAACTGGTGTTCCAGGAAGGAGGCTTTTCATACCTGGTTAGCGGCAGAAGAGAAAAGTCAGGTTAAATCTGATTTTAGAACAGATCTTCCCTGGGTACCTTGGACTCTTTGGACTCAGCCCAGACGAGCCTTGGTGCTTCAGGGTTTAAGTGTGCTTTCAAAAGTGGAGGGCTGTCTTTGTTCCCAGCGTAAGGGACTTACCCAAGTGTACCTATAGCATTATTTAAGGATTCACCCTGTTATTATCAGGTGTACTTTCTTTCAGTTTCGTGTTAGCAAACTGTCATGCTTTTGCAGAGAGATAAATCTACTTGTACTCTGTTCCTTCCGGTGATTCTGTGATGGTGAACTGAGTGACTTCTACCTGTTTATCTGTACTGTCCGAAACTTAAAGGAAATGTGGAACATGCATAATGATAGTAGGGATATAATAATATTTCTACTGCTTCTTCCATAGGTTTGATGTTTATTTTTTTATTTTATTTTGTTTTTTCTTGTTTGGTTAGTTTTTCTTTCAGTGTCCAGATAGATTTGAGTAGTCTGGAGGGGGAAGGTTACTAGATGACCACATACTGAGGGAAAAGGACAGTGACCCTGAAGTTGGCCTTGTGCCACTTAGTTCTTATTCTTTGGAACACCCACGGATGGTGAAGCAATTAGTCTCTGAGAAGGTTTAATTTATGACATGTTCCTCTCTTCATTGGAGATTGGTAAGGAGAAGTCTAAATGAAGGTGTTGGACTTTTTTTACACCCTGATGTGTTAATTTTGCTTTGAGCTGTTGGCACTTGCTGCCCCCATATGCCCTCCATAAGTTGTTCTAGGGACTCTGGAGACTTGCCTTAGGGTTGAGCCTTTCCCTTACGGTTAAAGATTTTTTTTTAATAGTTGTTTCCTTAGTTGGGCTCCTTGCTTTCCCTACTCTCCACCCCCCATCCCCAGCCTTAACCAGCCTGAAGAACAAAGGTAGAGGAGGCAGGGGAAGGGGGTGCTTCACACCAAAAGTGCAAGATAAATGGGCTGGATGCTTTCAAGTGTGAGGCAATTTTTTTTCCTAAACTTTCTAAGCCACCCCTGCTCTGGGCATATGTGGAAGTTCCCCTGACGTCATTGTCATTGGCAGTTTTGCGTGAGAAGTGGCTTGGAGAGCTGAATGATGACCATTTTGGACCACTGTTCTCTTCCCAACCTGAACTCTAGGCCTAAGGCCAGGGCATTTAGCTTGCCTGGGGCTCAGTTCCTTGTACTTGCTGGGGATGTTTTGAAGGATAAACTGTGTTGATAAAATGCATTGGGATTTTTGGAAAAGAGAAGGAAAAGCCCATAATGATGTATTTAAAAACAATCTAAGTTATTAGGATTGACTGTATATTTTTCTTAGTATGAATCTTCTTCAAAGAGGAGGACAAGCAAGATGGTGCAGTAGACAGGGAACAAGATGAGAGTTCAAATCCCGTCTCAGACATTTAATATCTCCTAGCTGCGTGACCCTGACAAGTCATTTAACCCCTATTATCTCAACCCCCCCAAAAGAGTAAAGCAGATCATAAGACATTTAAAAGTCAATTGAAAATCATTCAATTCCATAACAAAAAACTGTAGAATCTAAAATTGGGAAGCCAGGTGTAATGGATAGAACATTGAACTTGGAACTAGGAAACTTTGGGTTCAAATCAAAACTTTAATACCTATGATAAGTATGATCCTAGACAAGTCACATAATCTTTGAGGGCTCGGATCTGAATCTATGATTTCACTGGTGTCTGGAACTTCCAGATGAACAGTCTCTCTCTCCCCACCCCACCCCCAATACAATTTTCAAAAAAACCAATTTTCCAGAATTGCCTAGATCAGGGGTCCTCAAACTTTTTAAATAAGGGGCCAGTTCACTGTCCCTCAGACTGTTGGAGGGCCGGACTATAGTAAAAACAAAAACTTTGTTTTGTGGGCCTTAAAATAAAGAAACTTCATAGCCCTGGGGTGGGGGTGGGGGATAATCGACTTCAGTTGCTGCATCTGGCCCCAGGCCGTAGTTTGAGGACCCCTGGATCATTGAGAAGTTGTGTCATTCCCAGGGTCCTCAAGCCATTTTTTTGGTCAGAGATAGGACCTGAAGAACCCAGGTGTTCCTGGCTCCGAGGCTGACTTTATCCAGCACTATACCATGCCACTTTGTATAAAACTAATGTGAGGTAATTTAAGGGAACTACTGAGTAGTGCAGTATATAGAGTGCTGGAACTGGAATCAAGAAGAATCAGGAGTTCAACGAGTTCAAATCTGGCCTCTGACTTTTGCTTAACTGTGTGATGCTGAACAAGTCACTTAACCTTGTCTGCCTCAGTTTCCTCATCTATAAAATGAGCTGGAGAAGGAAATATCAAACCACTTCAGTATCTTTGCCAAGAAAACCCCAAAAGAGGTCAAAAAGAATAAAACATGACCAAAAGCGACTAGAAAAAGTTTGAGGGGAAAAAGGGAAAGACTTTGAGACAAGGGGGGTATAGGAGTTATGAGACTACGCTCTCCTTAACCTTCCTTTCTGCTTTGTGACTTCCCTATTTAGAGCATCTCCAGAAATGGACTTCCCTACCTCAAAAACTGGCCTGTGCTCATGATTTCTTACTGCCTTTCTTTACCTCAAGTATCACAGGAAATGATGCAAATTAGCTCTTTGCAAGCTTTGAAGTCCTTTATCAACATTAGACATTATTATTGGTAAACATCCTCTAAGGCCTGCCTCACCTAATGCACATATCTCCCTGAAGCACACTATTCCACCAATTTGTGTCCCAGAACTTTGGAGGAGAGGAAATTCTTTTGGCTCTAGCTTAACAGGCAAGTTGATGTCTCCTGAAACAATGAAAAGCTAAGTTGTCTTGGCCAGGAGTTATGGGGTTTCAAGCAAAGGGGTCTCCCTTCCTCCACCCACATCAGAGTGGAGGAATTTCATGCTTAACATGGACCACCTACTTAAGCTGGGAATGAGTTACCCAATTGGGGCAAAGGTACTATGGGCTGAAACCTAACCCAAGGAGTTTTCAGCTCTGTAAAATTTCCTGAGTACCCATTATCAAGTTTCTCTGGCTACTCCTTCCAAATGCTGAATGTATTGTCCTTGCACCTGGCACAGTCAATATGGAGAAGCTCTTCCACGCTTAGGGTGCCACCTAACCTCTGCAGAAATGGAGAGAGAGGGAGAGGGAGAGGGAGAGGGAGAAGGGGAAAAATAGACAAGAAAGAAACAGAAAAAATAAAACAAAGACACAGGAGAGGAAAAAAAAACAAAGGGAAAAACAGACAAAGATGGGATAATCAGAGACAGAACATTTTTTCATTTTTAAACTGTTTGCACTTAAAAACCCTACTTCCCTTTTGTAATATTTGTAAGCCATATTTAGCCCCCATTTCCCCTTAGAGCTTCCCAGGACACACTGACATGTTTGCAAACTGGTAGATGAGAAGAATTTGATCTATTTGCTTGTTTACTTATTAGCAAAACTCTATTCTGACACTTTTTTTTTTGGACCCTAAGTTCAGACTCATTTCTATAACTATGCTTGTGGCAGGCTCAGAAACTTTTCTCTAGTCTACACAGCAGCAGGTGATTTTAAGATGGGGGGGGGGGGCTACATTTGAATTTTAAAATGAAACTTTTCTTCCTTGCTGTCAGGAATGCTGCAGGCTTTGTTCTGCTCTCAGACATGTAAGAAGAAAACTATTCCCAGAACACTATTCAGTGGGTTCCTTATGGCTTCTCCCTGGTCTTAGGGAATGATTACATATTAGTATATTAATGTGCTTTAGCATAAACAATTTTTTTTTTTTTTAAGTTGAATATTTTCTTTTTTTTTTTTTTTTTTTTTTTTAATTTTTTTTTTTTAATAGCCTTTAATTTACAGGATATATACATGGGTAACTTTACAGCATTAACAATTGCCAAACCTCTTGTTCCAATTTTTCACCTCTTACCCCCCCACCCCCTCCCCTAGATGGCAGGATAACCAGTAGATGAGCATAAACAATTTTTAAGGAGAGTTCTTGCCATTTCTGAGGTCTTTTGAAAGGGCTTATAGAAGCAGGGACTGGGGTCCCTTGTCCCTCTAGTTTTAGAACTGTATAGAAAAAGCAAACTTGTATTGAGGAAAAAAGGTTAAACTTCCTGACCTGTGGGAAATATCTGTAGATGCCTCCTTCCCTTCTTCTAGAATCTCTGCCTTTGGGGAGCCTCCCTCTTCCACTCTGCTGTCTCTTGTGGCCCTGGAGGCACTACAGTTTCCCCTGAAACAATAGCCCAGGACAATAGCCAGAAAATGGTTCCACCAGTTCCACGAGTCAGGAGTTTTGCAACTTAATACAGTTGTCTAGCTGGGGCACTCTGAGGATATAAATAGGGCTGCTGCTGCCGCTTTGGGAGCTGGAAATGGGAGCAGGTAAGGCCTGTATTCTTACATTGCCCTCTTTTGCTCAGCAGTGTGAGATTAGTCACCTGGATGGAATAAGCCTGAAGTGGAGCTTATGAACACTGTTCAAGTTGGCAGATGAGAACAAAAAGATCATTCGAATCCTTGTGGTCTAGAGAGACAAATCTACAAGCATCTGACCTAGGGGACTTGGGAAAATTATTTGGTACAAGCCATCGTCGACCTCACCTGATCCCTGCCAAGAAACATTATAATTCTTTGTTTCTGCTAATGTTAGTGATTTATTAGGGAATGAGTGAAGGTCAGGCAGGAGAGATCAATGATAAGTGCACTTTGCTGCTTTTGCCTATAATTTAAAATGTCTTTCCTTGAGTAAATAATATTATCTTAAGTGTGGTCTAGCAAGCCTTCTTCTGGAGAAAGCAGAGAAGATCCAGATTCATCCATAATGCTTTCCTGAGTAACTAACTCCTTGAAAATTGGGTCCCTTTGTTCCTATATATGGCCATCCTAATGGGAAATCTCCCGTTTTTTTTCCTTCTCAGCTTGAGGGTTATCTTCTTTTCCCCCATGTTTGTTTTGTGGATGGCCATAAATATCGCGCCTCTTGAATTTTCATGGCTGCTTGGTAGTTGGCTCCATAACAGTAACTAACCACAGAGTAGTTTGATATCAAAATGTGGTCCACAATTCCCAAGATCCTTTCTCAGGGGTCTTGATCGAAGGGAACAGTGGGCTGATTCTTTGACAAACTTGTTCCTCGGAGACATTTGGTGGAGGGGAAAGTGCTGGGAACTGAAAAAAAAATGAGCGATGATCTCACCTTCATATTTTATAGGCAAACATATCTTAACATTTTTGGTTTAAGCCATTTGAGAAGGGATCTGTGGCATTTGGATTCCTGACACAATGATGTCAGTATCTCTTAGAAGACAATGAAATCTGATCTTTTTTGGCTCCTCCTTTTGAAAAGTACCATTTAATTTAATTTCTTTCTCAATTCTTGATTCATTTTCCTAGCAGTCTTTGGCCTCTTATTGGAACTTCACTAAAAATTATGTTAACAGAGTTAAGTATCGCAAATAATGCTACTGGGCTGCAAAGTCCAACCTCTGCTACTAACTTGCCCTATAATCTTGGACAAATCTTTGGACATCAAATTCTTCACTTGCAAAATGAAATAGAAATGGTTAAGCTCAATGCTCCCTACATAATATGGGCTAGTATACAAATGTTTCCATGGGTAATCATATTTCTTAAGTCCATGATTCTCCTTATTTATGTCTTTCAACCTCTTTTGAAGTATCTTTTCCCTTTACAATATTGATTTGAATTTTAATTCTTTTAAGGAACAAAATGATTTTTTTCTGTCCCTTATTCTCTAAAAGTTTATGCTTTTAAGACTTTTTTTAACCAGTGATTTCCCAGATGCTCTCTGTCTCCTTAGATATATTTGATTTTTTTATCTGCATGTAGACAGTCCTTTTTGGAGTAGGTATAATTAGCGTGTGAGGATTTTAAAGTAGTTCAATTTCTGTGTGTTTCAGGTGTGGTTGGGAAAGCATATTAGCTAAGGTTTAATCACAGTTCTTTGAGACAAGATGGCATCATCTATGAGTGTCATGGCCACTCATCACAGCTTACCTAAGTGTTGGCTAACTTAGTATGAGGCACATTCTGTTCCATGATGTGAACTTAGTGTTTTCTGAGATCTTTGGTATTGGTCCCAATTTCAAAAATGTTTCCTTTTGTTTCCATAAATTGTCAGTGCATCCCAAAGACTCCAATATTTTAGCAAATAGTAAATGCAATAGAATGTCATTGAGAACTGCCACTTACTGCCTATATGACTTTGGTCAATTTATTAAACCTGTATTGGGCCTATTTCCTCATCTGTAAAAGTGTTTTGGATTCTATCCCTCCCAGCCCTAAATCTAAAATTCCATGTTTTGTTATTTTTAAGTACTCTTCTAGATCTAAATCTTTAATATAGTAGAATATAAGGTACTTGAATACACTAGGTCAGTCTCTCTCTGCCTTTCTCTTTCTGTCTCCATCTCTTTCTCTTGTTCTCTGTTTCTTTATTTTTTTTTTATCTTGAGTAACTAGTTCAGTGCCTGACACACATTAAGTGTTGTCTGAATGATTTAAAGACCAAATTAATATTACAATAAGACATGTCACAAGAGCTTGGGAGCAATGGCAAACATCATAGATTGACAATATATGATTATGCATGGAAAAATTTGTGTAATAGTCCATATTATGTAGGTCTACTGTTCTATATGTATCATAGGTGTTTCTGTGATGTTTACAGTACAAAATACAAATGGTAGTGTTAATGATTGGCCGCAGGATTTCTGGTCCCAAGTCCTACAAACAACACTCAGCATTAAGTAATTTTAAGTAGCCTACAGAATTCTGGGGACCTAGAAAAGAAAAGAAGTGACCCCCATACTTTTTTCAAACCAAATCTCTTCTTATTTGGATTGAAAAATAACAGTTGCCATAAGCATAAAGCAAATTCAGTCCTGTGATTTTTTTTGAGTTTTTTATTCCCATAAAAATTGGGGAATGCTGGCAGTGAGGAGCATTAACATTTATTACACTGAATGAAGAAGGATGTCTAGAGACCCCATTGCAAATTTCAGAGTAGATATTCATCTCTGTCCCAGTTCTTCTCTGAAGGGTTTTGCATTTCCATGGACTCTGCAGGAGATTTCAGCCCAGGAAAGAACTTTGGAGCCCTGAAGGTTTTCACAGCTTTATAGGCTGTATTGGGCTCTCATGTGATTCTTCCCACCTCCTCCTTCCATCCAATTACCTGACTTCAACATGCTTTCCTGTACATGAGATGAAATAACTACTTTGAGAGAGGGGTGTAACTTGGCTTGTGGGAAGAAAGTATTCTAGGCTGAACTGTTGTAAATGCTACAAGCATCAATCTACTCAATAGTTGGCAAGGGGCAGTGGTCATATTCTCTAATGACTCTGCCAGCTCGATGAGAGATTATTATGATTCTTTTCAGAGCATAACTTTTGTCATAGAGGTAAAGGATGGATGTCCTTTTAGTCATTTAGTGGCACTCTACCATAAATGTGCCTTTTATAGCACCCACTTTTCTCTTCTGGGCCCCCCACCCAATTGCTTTCTCCTTTTTTCTGCTATTCTCCCATTTCATTTTCTCATTCTCCTTTTCTTTCCTTTTCCTGTGCCTTAGACCTGCCAATGGTACCCGAGGGAATTTCAGTGGCCTGGAGCTGAGCATATTCAGCAAACTGCTGAGCGCTGCTGGAACACATTGAAACCAGCCATTTGCCCTATTTTCAGAGTCAAATACAGTAAGACCTCATTAATTCAGTCCCTAATAATAATTGGGATGAAAGCCAGATTGAAATTTACCAAAAGAAATAGGGTAAACAAGATACTAAGAGGGAATATTTAAGATAGTTTTTTTAATGAAGAAATTTTTCCAATATCCTCCAAAGGACTCATGACTATTCAGTCAACCAATATGTTAAGGATTAATTATATTTATCTAATCTGACTAATAGTGAGCTTTGCATTGAAGATAAAATGATCACTTCTATATGTTACAGGGTAGAGGTGGGGTTTGTTGAAATGAGATAATATTTGTAAACTGCTTAGCATGGTCCTGAGCACATAGTAAATACATATTAGATAACCTCTGAGATTTCTTCCCAGCATGAGATTCAGGGTCACTGCCTGCCTAATTATGAGGACTGTATTCTATTAGGGACATTGACAAATTGGAACACATTCAAAGAAAGGTAACCAGCAGGGTGAGGTAACTTGCAACCAAGCCATATTAAGGACTGGTTAAAGAAACTGGGGTTGTTTAACTAGGAAATGAGAAATTATAATAGGATAATATTGATGCATTCAAGTAATTGAAGGGTTTACATGTGAAAGGAGATTGCTGCTTTCCCTTCCCCCAGATAAAATTGAGCTGAAAGAAAGAAGTTATAGAACAACCGATTTTGGTTCAATTTCAGTGCAGCAGGCAGGGGACAGGGTCAACTTTGTAGAGTCAAAAGTACTGTTTGCTAACTTTTTAGGGTGTAATTTTTTAAATTGTTAATAATAACTTTTTATTTTCAAAATACATGCAAAAATAGTTTACAGCATCCACCCTTGCAAAATCCTGTATTCCAAATTTTTCTCCTTTCCTTCTTTGGGGTAAAATTTAAAATTGCTTTCCAGTATGACTGTACCCATTCACAGATCTATCAGTAGTATAGCCATGTCTCTGATTTCCCATAGTCCCTTCAAGACTTGTCTTTTACATGTAATATTTGCCAGTCTTATGGCTGGGGTGGAACCTCAGAATGGCTTCAGTTTGCATCTATCTAATTATTAGTATTTTTATATGATTATAACTATTCTAGGTTTCTTTTCTGGAAATTATCATTAGATCATTTTTCGCTTGTGGATTAGATTTTCTTATAAAGTTGAACCAGTTCTTTATCAGAAAAGCTAGTTACAGGAATAACCTACATGATGGAGGTATTGTAAGGAAGATTCCTATTCAGATATTGATTGAATGAAAACCTTTTGTTTCCCTTTGATGTTTGCCTTTCTATAATTAATGAAAATCCCCCACAATATCTTTATGATAAGATTTAATAAATGTCTTCTCGCTACCATGAGTAGTTAAAAGTTATGGGACCGTATTTCTTTAAACATTATCAAACAGTTTTGCTAAGGTTTACATTTTGACTAATTACTCCAAATTAGGGTACTTCTAATAACAGATATTTTTCTAATATTGTAGTTCTTGTAAGAAACTTTACTACAAGAGATATAACAGATACACCACCTAGTATTTATATAGTGCTTTAAGGTTTACAGAACACTTTACAAATATTATTTCATTTATCCTCCACAACCCTGAGAGATAGGTGCTGCTATTATTCCCATTTCACAGATGAGGAAACTAAATTAAATAGAGATTAAGCAGTTTGTCCAGGGCTGCACAGAGAGAAAATATCTGAGGCTATATTTGAACTTTGGTCTTCATAATTCCAGATCCAGCATTCTATTTTTGATTGCTAGAATAGTGTTCCACAACATTATTTCTCTAATTGAATCATTGGGGAACTTCCTTCTCATCATCCCCTCTAAGCAAAGTGGGTTGTGACTGTCTTTTTGGTCTCTATGTAACCCAGAAGCCATGGCTATTCTTCACTTCTATGTCATCCAGCCATCTAAGAAATCTTAAAGTGTGGTCTTCTGCTAGGCTGGAGCCTGGCCCATCCACAAGAAGCCCATATCTGAGGCTGTGCTTGCCCCCTCTTTCACTGCTGTTATTGCCAACCCTACCTGGCTAAGAAGCCTACAAACTCCCCAGCATCACCACTACCGCCCACCCCTCCACAATCATCTTGTTTAAAAAAAAAGGTTTTGTTTTCACAGCATTAATTGAAATGTTAAAATAATTAAAATTATTTTAGTGGTGGGTGGGTGTTTTTCTCTTATTTACTTAGAAGTAGAAGGCTAAGAATGATGGCTCAAGAATCTATATGCTGTAATCTCTTTCCTGTGGAAGATCTGTTGAATGATTAATTAAAGGATGAACTTCCCTGAGGTACTAAATGAGGCTTGTATCAGCCTTGAGAAATTATCACTGGGCCTCAACCCAATTTCAGAGATCTTATCATGAGCATAGGATCCAGAAATGCTAACATTTAGGAGGAGTAAACCCAATGTCCTTCCTTTTTCCTCTGACTAGGTGGTTACCCAACATACTCATACTTAGTAAAACGCACAAAATGTCTTAACATTGGGATTGTCCTTATAAACCATCTAGCCCAGCTGCCCTCCAGTCCAGTTAGGTACTTTTATATATGATGATAAAAATCCTGACATCCAAAAGATGCTCTTTTACCTCCTTCAAGAACACATCAATGTCTTCCTCCACCTTTTGCATCCCAAGTACTATTTCATTTCAGTCCAATACAACACCATCAGTCTTCCCAGTGATAATATCTTTTGGCACCTTCCAGAGATGTCAGAGATGTTGCTGTTCATTTAGGCGTGAGTTTTCAATGTCATACTTTGGTATTGAAATGAAGTAGTACTTCTGGGAAAGAAAGGGAAGGTTAGTCAGCCCAGAAGGAGCTAACGACATTAAGATCCAAGGGGGTCCCCTACAAGCTGATAGGTGATTAGTTAGTCACTGAATAAACATTTATTAAGTATTTACTGTGTGCCTCTAGGCTTTGGACCCAGGTACTGAGGATATTAAGTCCCTATTCTCAAGGAGCTAGAAAACATACAATTCTGTACAAGCAAACTGTCTGTAGCATAACTTTGAAATAATCAACAGAGGGAAGTCACTAGAATTAAGGGAGATTGGTAAAGGGTTCCTGTAGAAGATGAGATTTTAGTTGGGACTTAAAAGATGCCAGGGAAGTTAGAGGATAGAGATGAGGAAACACAGCATTTCAGCCATGGGAGGCAGAGAAAATGACCAGATCTGAGAAATGGAGTGCCTTGTTTGAGGAACCACCAGGAGGCCATTGTCATTGGAATATAGAGTATGTGGTAAAAAGATAACGTTTAAAAGGACTCAAAAGGTGGAAGGGGTGGGGAAACAGGTTATAAAGATCTTTGACCACTAAATGGAATCTTATAGTCAATCCAGAAGGTAATAAATAGTTCATTGAGTATGGTCAAGAAGTGTCTATGTTCAGGGCTCTGTGGATGATACAGAACTGAATATAACAGAGACTCTGTCGTGAAAGCTAATAGTCAGGTGGGATATGTTGATGTATAAATCATTTGCCTTGATCTTCTAAGAAATTAATGTGCCTCCCTTCTATGATATGCCTAATTTATAAGCATCGTGATGTTATAAATTGTCATGTCTATTACTCCCCACTTCTCCTCTCTTCTTGTTTGTATCTTAAATATTTTCAAAATGTTTTTATACCTTCCAATGGCCAGTTAGAAACATCCCCCTTAAATTATTTCCAATTTTTCCCTATCTAGTTCTTCAATTTTGTTAACTGTGGATTACAATGTACCTATTTATGACTCTAAAATACTAGGTACAATCAATTCCTCAAGTTCAATCTCAATTCAACAAATAATTATTAAATACTTGCTATGTGTAATGTACTATGCCAGGTCCTAGAAAAATAACGTCTGAAAGACACTACTTTTAGGGAGCTTTCAGTCCATATTGATTATGTTTTCTTTGTTTATTCCTTACTTATATGTTTTAGAGTATTTTACTGTGAGAATCACATAAATGAACAGACTAATTTCCTGAACTCAGGGAGCTTTCAGTCTTATAGATAATACATGCAGTGGAAGGCAGAATGTTATGACTGTCATCAGAAAAACAGAAAGTGCTAGATGAGTCCCCCCCTAAAAGAGAGTGTTTTTAGGTGGAGGACTTTAGGAAAGACTTCTTGGAGATTATGTCATTTAGCTTAAATCACGGATAGATAGAATTTTAAAGATGGAGGGAGAAGAAAGAGCACCATTAATGATTTATCTCATTTTATTATCCTCTTGAAATCTCTTGATGTTTGCACACTTTATTGTTGTCCATGTTAACACTTACTGCTAATTCTGTCTTTATCATGCATTTCTTGACCAAGAGGCCAATTCTTACTTTCGATATTCTCACTTTAGATAAGAAGTTCTTAAGCAGAGGTTCATCTCCCCTTTTAAAAATGCTCATAACTATATTTCACTATTATTGGTCTCCTTTGTAACTCCATGTATTTTATGTGTTTAAAAACATTATCAGGAGAAAGTCCATAGGCTTTCCCAGACTGCCTAAGGAATAATATGACATGCAGAAATGTTAAGATTCTCTCCATAAGATCATTGATAAGGATAGGATATAAAGCCAAAGAAACATATTATCTTTTCTTATCAGATAATTATAACATATGACTTCTAGGCCGAGTCATTTCATGATTTTATATGGAAATATTAAGTATTTGTCTTTCTTAATTCCCTTATATTTTCACTATTTGTTCTCCTCCCCTCAATGAAATATTGTCTTAAAAAACATGATACTTAACCAGAAGTTGCCAGACTTAGTTGGCCACAATTTGGCAATAAGTCACTAGACTGCATACACCCTTTGCCTTAGTTTCCTCATCTGTGTAAAATTAAGAGTGTTTTCTTCTTACAAAACTTGTCTTGGAGTCGAAAGAAAGAATTTATATGAAAATGCTTAAAGATGTTTGTTTTTTCACAGATATGTTTCTGACTAGACATCTTTCTGTTTATGATTTGAATCAGGGATGAGTTGTGATTCCTGTAGTATTAAGGAAACACTCCATATCTCAGCAAATTTTTATTCATTTGTTATGTTTTTCTACAGAACCTAGCATAGGACTTTGCACAGAACAGACATTCGGGAACTACGTGTTGAATGAATGAATGAACCATGTCTGAATCAACAAGAATTTCAAAATTAACATGCCTAAAACTGGATTCACCTTTTCATCAAAACCTGTCTCTCCTTCAGTATTCTGATTGATGGCAACACCTTCTTCCAGTAACCCAGACTAGAAATCTGAGTCATCTCTGATTCTTCCCTTTACTGGACATTTTCAGTTGAAACATCTCATCAATTCTAACATCTTTCAGATTTTCCATATGCTTCCATTTCCCATTTCAGACCCCCATTACCTCTCACCTCAACTACTGTAACATCTCCCCCAGCTCTCTCTGCTTCATCTGCAATCCATTTTACAAAGTTTCTGGTTTGAGTTCACAAGGACTACATGTGATCACTAACATAGGAGGGCATGACATACTCAGCACCAACTTGGGAAGAATATCATGTGCTTGTCAGTCTTGAGTGCACAGAAAATTCGCTATTAAAGTAGGATGATCAATAGAAAGATTTATGGAATTTAAAGCGGAAGACCTTGAGGGTCATCCAGTCCAACCTATCATTTTCCAAATTAAGAAACTGAGGTTTGAAAAAGGGGAAGTAACTTGATCAAAATCACCTAGATAGTAAGAGAGTAGGCAAACCTGGGCAGATCATGAGTCCAAAACAAACTGAATTTTTGTGCCTAGAACACTAACGGTGTCAACAAAAAAAAAGCATAACAGAGTGCTTTTTCTTCAATGAAACCTTAAATTATTAACTTCTATAGAAATTGTAATCATGAATCTCCCTATTAATCAAATAATATTGGATTTGAAGTCAAGATAGTCGAGTTCTAGTGTGATCACTGGAACTTCCAGCCTTGTGAATTTGAGCAATTGATTTCACTGTGTGAGCCTCAGTTTCTTGATCTGGCAAATTGAAATAATAATATACTATCTGCCTCACAGAGGTATTGCTACATAGAAGTGTGACAGCATTTTCCCCCAGATCTCTTGACTCTCCAGTGATACAATGATGGGAAGATAGTCATTTCAGGAGTCTAGGCTATTAAGTTTAAGGATCCAATGCATCTTGTTGAATCACCTTGCTGGTAGGTACATATTAAATAAGGCAGCTCCTAAGCCCATGTGATCTTAAGTTTTAAGGACCTCCTTTTTCTTCTGCTTATCAAGACTCTAATCATAATTCACTTTTATTTAATGAGCTTAAAGTTTGCAAAGCACTGTCTCTATAGCCATCTTATGAGGTGATTGCAAATCTTATTTATCCCTATTTTCCAACTAATGAAACAGAGACTCCAAGAAATAAAAAAGACCAAAACAAGAAAGCCAAAAAACTCTTGTCCACAGCACCAAGTAAAGACATGTCAAAGATCACATTCAAACTTAGAACCTAAGACTAGATGTCTTTCTACAACACCATGTTGTCTCACAGACTTTACCTGAATTCAACATTCAACTTTGATTAAATGGATTTGGGAAGAAAAAGGGATGAATGTCAAAGGAGATTGTGATGGAAAGAAACTTAAATGAGCAATTGTCTCTTTACCTGATTGGCATGGAAGTCAGGAAGCATACTGGCTAGTTGAACAATACCAGTATTTTCAGTTACTTTAGGAACTATGACTGCCCTGCTATTCTTAGATGCCAAATGACCCGATTTCCAACCTGTTGTAAAAGCTGTGCAAAATAGCATCGTGGATAGGAGTTGGAGTTACTAAGGAAGCCGATAAGTTGTTACCTAGCTGTAGCTTTCTGACAAGCTGGCTTTGTTTTCATTTTGCTTTGGCATTCAAGTCTGAGATTTCATCTAATTCCTGTTCTTTCCTTACCAGCATCCTCCTTATTCTTTTCTTTCTTTCTCTCTCATTCACTTTCCAGGAGTAATCTTTGCCTGCTGAATTTATTAGGTCCTCTGGTCTAGAATTGGTGATGGGGATTATTTATGGTCCATATTTATAAAATGCTTTCAAGTTTGGAAAATGTTTTCATCATCTTATTTGATCTTCACAACAATTAGGCAAGAAAGGTATTGGCAAATGACTAGCCAGGATCATACAACTGATAAAAATCAGAGGCAGAATTTTTATTTTTAGTCCAACATTCTAACCTAGAAAAAAGTGTCTATAAACTAAGCAATCTCATTTTGCTGTGAAAAGCACAAAGACTTATGGGGAAAATTGGGCACCTAATTTTATATCCTATAATTAATACTAAAAGAAAAAATATTAGCTATGGTAAAATAATAGATATGGTACATTTAGTATGATATTGGGGAGCAGCTAACTAAATGACAATTTCAATAAATCAATGCAGTAGAATACTACAATGCATTCAAGATTGCTAAGTATGAGGAAGTATGAGGAATAAGGAATAATAATAATAATAAATAGACAATATTTATATAGCACTTTGAGCTTTGCAAAAGAGCTTTATAAATATCAGCCCATTTGATCATCACAACAACCCTGTGAGGTAGGTATTATCATTCCCATTTTGCAGATGGGAAAACTAAAGCTGAAAAAGGTTGGGCAATTAAATCAGTGACCTAGAATCACATAGCTAATAAAATATCCAAGATCAAATTTTGAACTCAGGTTTCCTGAGTTCAGGTGTGCTGCCACCATGTAAAAATTCTGGAATAACCTGTATGAGGAAAAGATAAAGTAAAGCACAAAACAAGGAGCATAGTTTCTACTTTGATTGTATGAGATAAAAATATATATGCAAATACAATAGTGAAAGGAAATTAGGGAGATACAGTGAGTAACTCAGCTGTTATGGACATTTTACATTTATTCAAATATATAATTATATGATATGTTTAATTTTTTGACCATAATCAAATAGTTACATATAACAATTATATTGCTTAACAGAAACATGGAAAAAGGAATTGAAGAGACATTTATATAGTAGCTATTATGTGCCAGGCATTGCACCAAGCCTTTTTTGTTTTAAGCAAAGATCTAATCTCAACAATCCTGCAAGATAGGTGATATTATATCTGTAATATTAGAAAGCTATAATATTGAGGAAATTGAGGCAAACAGTAGTTAATTGACTTGCCTAGAATTAGGAATTGCCACAATGAATTCAAATACTACACATTGCCAAGAGATGGGGATCTGAATTGATAAAGGTATTTCCTCCTCAGGAAGTTCCCTATACCTGTCTCTAATCATAAGAGTAGAGTTTATTATATATTCATTATTCTGAACATTAAAATGTTCATGATAAGTCATCAAATGTTAGCTCTCCTGCCAGTAGACAGAGAGTTGTTTCTCTGCAGATGAGTCACAACAAATGAAAACTAGCTTTATTTCTGTGGTTTTATTATACTGGGAGGATTCAGGGGTGGTGCTTTTGGTCTGTGTTTGCTCCTCCATAGCTAGAGTGGTAGAAGGCTCAAATTTTCTGGATTTGTTGGTTTCTGCAGCTGGGATGACAGCAGCTCTGTCAGCAGTGGGATCAGTGACACCATAGACAATCTCAGCACTGATGATATCAACACCAGTTCCTCCATCAGCTCCTATGCCAATACTCCAGCTTCCTCAAGAAAAAACTTAGATGTGCAGGTAAGTTACCCCTGTGGGGAATGTGGAACCAGTCCCGAGCTGCCCTCTGGGAAAGAGCAGCAAACCTGAAAGAAGGGAACAGAATGGGAAGGGGGTGGGGATGTTACTGGACCAACTCTGAAGGGCTAAGAGGGGCTTCTGGTCTCTTGGAAACTCTTGCTAACTTAACTAGGGCTCAAGGCAAGGAAGTCAAGTTCCATGTAGAAAGACTATTGCAATAGGAGTTTATTTAGGGTTACCTTTTCTGGGTTAGATAACCTTAAATTCTGCTCTGAGCTGTTTTGCTTAAGGCATGTGATTTTCCCTGCCTCTTTTCTGAAGCAAGGGGTTTGAGTCAGATATTCTCTCTTTTACCTTTAATATTTTGCAATTCTGACAGGATATTACCTCATTTTTTTTGAAGGGAATATTTTTTACATCACTTTATCCTTAAATATTTTTTTGTTATAGTATATTATGGAAATCCTTGTTTGTATTCCATGAACTAAAAATAAAAAAAAAAAAACTAAATATTCACAAAATCATAGAATTTGAACTAGAAAGGACCAGGGGGGCTCTTTCTACTCCTTAATTTTACAGATAAGAAAATTGAGGTCTATAGAATTTTAAAGTGGTTTGCCCAAGGTCACATAATTAATGAGTGTCAGAACTGGGAGCTGAAACTTATTCTCTTCCTCTAAGGAGCAGTTAGGTGGCACAGTGGATAAAGCACTGGACCTGGATCATCTTCCTTAGTTCAAGGAATTGAGATGCTAACTATGTGACTCTGGACAAATCTTAGGCTTATTTGCCTCAGTTTCCTTATCTGAAAAAGAAGCTGGAGAAAGAAATGGCAAACCATTCAAATTTCTCTGCCAAGAAAACCCCAAAAGGAGTCATGAAAAGTCAGACACAAATGAGCAACAATTGTGCCTCTAAATCTGATGATCTTTTCATGATACTATATATAGCTCTTCACCAAAGGAAACTGAGGCATATGCCATATAGTCATTGATTGGGTTAGGATTAAAATTTTTCTTGACTTATATAGTTTCCTAGCTTTAGTCATGTTATTGTGCCATCACTGATGTCTTCGTTCTATGATTCTTTTTCCTTCTCTCCTTTTCTCTCCCTCTTTCCTCCTGCTCTTTGACGTGATTTTTTTCATCCTTTTCTTTTCTCTTTTTCTTTTTTCTTCTTCTTTTCTCTTTCTCCCTTCATTTCTTCATTTTCTCCTCTCCCTCTTTATCCATCATTCTTTTTCCTCTTCTCTTTTTCTCTCCCCTTTTTCTCTCTTCTCTTCTTCATTTTCCTCTCCCTCTTTGTCCTATCATTTTTCATCCTCTCTTTCTCTCCTCCTTTATTCTCTCTCTTCTCTTCTTCATTCTCTTCTCCTTCTTTGTCTTTTATTCCTTTTCTTTTCTGTCCTATTTTCCTCTCTCCCTTCTCCTCTTCATTCTCTTCTCCCAACATTTTTTGAGATTGTGTCTTTCTGTCTCTCCCAATATGGAAGTGCCCAATCCCACCACTGTTTGACATGGAAGCGTGTATGTTTTTGATCTGGCCCAATTCTCCCTTTTGCAGGCAACCTGGGGGCAACACAAACAGACATGTGTTTCCACCAACATCTTGTCCTGTGGTTTCAAAGTCCCTCTTTCTCATAATCAATTCTTATTTACTGAACACATGACAATCCCCAGTGGTGGAGGCTGTTATGTGGCTAATACTAAGCTAGGTAAAGTTTTCCAGAGGGGGCTTGTGGTAGGGCTGAGTTTTCCACCATCTTCTTACTTTTTCTATTTCTTTCTCACCAAATTCCACCAACTATGCCCTCATTTTCTATAGGTAAACCCCCTCATAGAAAATCTCCTTCTTCTGAATGCCCATTTTCTTTGAGAATAGTGCTGAATAAAGGACGTCTGAAAGTTTACGTATGATTAAGTCTCTCAAAAATGTAAACAGTGACTGCCTAATGAGAGGTATTGGGTATAGCCTCCAGGGCTGCCTGTCACTGCATGCATTTTCATTTTCAGCAGTATTTGTGTGTATGTGCTGTGGCTGTGTGTATTTTTCTTTCGATCTTTACTGTACATTATATATTCTGGGATATTATCCCAGGATAGTTACCTCCCAATCAGGGAAATTAGAGAATTTAAATATTCCCACCAAGATGACGTTCTTAACACAAACCATCCATTAAATGTTGCAGATTTCCTTTCATTTTTCTTTCTTTCTTAGACACTTTACTTCCCTGAGACACATGCCAGTCCCAAGGGGGAAAAATGCCTCAAGATAGTCCTTAGACAGCTGGTTTCAGAGCCAAAGGAATTTGGAATTATCTGGTAATAAGCAGTAACTCAGCAGAGAAAGATTTCAGTGTGGGGTTTCTCTTTTGTTTACTTGTTACAAGATTAGAGCAAGACCTGCTCTTAAATTGTGTATTGTATGACTCCCTCAGTCTTTGTTCCTGGACCCAGATGGCCAATGCTGGATTCTCTGTTCAAGATTTATGGAGTTAACATCTGGAGGGTGTGGAAATGATTTTTTTCCTGTGACATATTCAAATCTAGTTATTGCTCAGAGACCCTTCTCCTATGTTTGAAGAATGGCCTGTTCCTCCTTTGCTAATGTTTAATTTCTTCTTGTTCATCTTGAAAGTATCTCATCAGAAAGCTTTTAGAATTAAAGCATAGCAAATGAAATAAATGCAAACCTAAACAAATGTGAACCAAAACAAAGTAAAGATTTTTAAAAGAATGATTTCCCTCAGGACTTCCCATTGTTCCATAACCAGGGTATCTCTTGAAATATCTGATTTCAGAAGAATTACCCAGAATCCAGGAAAAATGTTAGTTGACTGGTAATGTAGTCACTTTTTTCTGAAATTACTCATCCTGAAATTTGGCATCGTCGGATTCTCAGTGAATTTTTAAAACACAGGATATCAAATAGGAATACAAATCTTTTATGTCAAAGGATGGAAAGGTATAAACACAGAGGAGTGAAAATTGGTGAAGAACAGGATATGGATTTGGAAATTTTCCTTTTTACAAAGGGAAATATAAAAGGAAGAGGACAACATAGGGGGAAAATATAGGAAGGAAGAAGAAAACATAGAAAGACACTTTCCCCAAAATATGGGGTGTATATTTCTTGCAGCACATGAAGCACAGTACAGCTTCTTTAATCATTCTGGGGGAGAGGAGAATGGTAATAATTGTGACATGGTAGCTTGAAGATAATTATTGATGAGGGGATTAACTGCTTTCTAGATTATCTGTAACACTGACCTAGCTTCACCCTAATATTAAATGATCAGTATTAACATGGGGTAGATTAGGGCTGGATACAGAGCAGATGACTGGAGGTATGAGTTTGTGTGTGTGTGTGTGTGTGTGTGTGTGTGTGTGTGTGTGTGTGTGAATGTGTGTATGTGGATCATACCTAGAAAGAACCTTTAGAACCACCTAGTGAGGAAGACCTGATTTGAAAAGTGACTTTAAACACTTACTAACAGTGTGATCCTGAGCAAATCACTTAAATGGGTTTGCCCCAGTTTTCTCATCTCTAAAATGAGTTGGAGGAAAAAAATGGCCAACCATACCAATAGATGTGCCAAGAAAACCCCAAATGTTGTCACAGAGTAAAGAACACAATTGAAACAACTGAATAACATTTTCTAGAGGCAACGTGACCTATAGATAGATCAGTGTCCTTGGAATTAGATTTAAATCCATGGATTTAAATTCTTCATCAAATCAGCTGAACAAGTCACTTAAACTCTCTGGGCTTGAATTCCTCATCTGTCACATGAGGGTATTAGACTAGGTAAACTCTGAGGTCCCTCACCTCCAAATCTGGGATTCTAGAATTTAGCAAATGAGGGAAACTGAGGTATAGGATTGTTACATGATCTCTCCAAGATCATACTAATAGCAAGTGCCAGGATATGATTTCAGTTAAGGTCCCTTGATTCCAAATTCAAGATCCTTTCCATTCTTCACACTGCTCCAAAGGCTGCCATAGTAATATCTTTGTAATGACACAAATATTAACTATCTCTTTTTCTGGGTGGATCATTATGGTGGTTATTTTCCTTCCTTTGTTTGTTAGAGACAGCATGACATAGTGGATAGAGACTTGGCAGTGGACCTAGGAAGACAATAAGTTTGTTTCTATCTCTAACTACATCACCTGTGTGGCTCTGGGGAAAAAGTCCCAACATCTGAGCCTCAGGCAACTCTATAATACTACAGCATGTTAACAAGTCCCAGCATGCATTGGTAGAGGGAGTTTCCTATATTTGTGACATCAGAGGTCCAGGCCCAACCTCTGTCTCTTTTATTTTTGTATGTCCTGTAATATCTAATACATAGCAGGCATCTATCCTGTAAATATTGCTAAATGAATGAGTTATGGTTTTGTTTGTATTCAGAATCCTAAGGGTTGGGATGTTGGAAAAACGAAGGAGCTCCCCAGCTGCTGACCACATCGCTCAGAATGCCTTCTTCCCCCATTTAGATGATTAACAGAGAGCTGATTAAAACCTTATTTCGACAGTTTGTCCCTACATATGTTACAAGGGTTTTTGTCAAAGGGGGTTGGTGGCAGAAGTTCAGGGTTTATAAAAAGTAGATAAATAATCCTAACTCCCCCACCATAATTACATAAAGATTGTCAGTTTCCTCATGCTCTGTAAGCAAGCCAATGCATCTCTTTTGCATAATATTTTTTCTAATTGTATGTAAAAAATTTTTTTAACATTTGGTTTTTAAATTTTGATTTGAAATTTTCTTCATCTCCCCTTCCTGAGATGGTAAAACAATTTGATAAAAGACATACTCATATGTATGGAGAGAAAGAAGGGGGGAAGGAGGAGAGAAAGAGATAGGGACAGATACAGAGACAGAGACAGAGACAGAGACAGAGAGAGAGACAGAGAGAAAGAGAGAATACATTCTTAAGTTTTATTTTTCTGTGCAATTGATTGCAGAAATTTGCTTGTATTAACAGGAACTTAAGATCCAGATCACTAACTCAAAAACTTAGAGCTATAAGGGACCTCAGAATCATCTTCTTCAATTCCATCATTTTACGAATGTGAAACCAAAGAGACAAAATACTTTGTCTAAGAAAGGGTTTTTTTTTTTTAACTTTTTCCATGTGTGACTCCTTTTCTCCCAAGAAATTTTCTCATGACTCCAGGACTATAGGCATATAAAATTAATATAAAATCAAACCTTTACAAATAATAAATCATTATTTTGCCACCCCCACTTTCAGTTACATGATCCTTCATGGCGTCACAACCCATGGTTTAAAGAAGCTTTGATCTAGGGTCACAACTGAGCTAGGAGGTAGAAACAGGATTTGAACCCAGATTCTATGTCTCCAAATGCAACCCCTCCCCCTCCCTTTTCATTGCTGTCCCATGTTTCTTCAGATTTATTCCCATAATAAAGACCAAATTCACTGGAATGACTTGTGGTATCTCACTGGTGTGGCTTGTGTGGGAAATAGTACTCAGCACATTCTTCATAGCTGTGCATGCTGGGAGAGTTTATCTTCAGATGGCTGGCTATGGGAACAAGTGATATGGAGAAGGTACCTCACAAGGGCTTCAGCCCAGCGACTCCATCAGTATAAAGGGAAAATTGGATTACTGTAAAATTAAGCTCAAATCATTTAGTAGGAAAAATTAAAGGATGACCTGTGAACTAGAGTAATATTTCTGAGTCGTGAAAATGACCCATCTGCATTCATTGAGTTCCATATATTTCAGAATACTGGTCTGATTTAAATATCAGAAGAGTGATGGAAGGCATCCCCATTTTACAAATGAGAAAACTGAGCAGTGAAAAATGAAAGCCCTTGCCAAAAGACCCTCAATAAAGGAGTCGGGTCTAGAATCTGGGGTTTTTCCAGGATTCCTGAAAGCAGTTTGGGGTGAATGCAACACTATGACCTGCTGTCAAGGAGATCTGAGTTTGAATCCAACTTCAGGTACTTACTAACTGTACGACTTTAGGCAAGTCCCCGTAATCTTACTTTCCTCATCTATAAAATGGATATTATAATAATAGCACACAGGTTTGTCATGAAGATGAAATAATACTTATAAAGCCCTTATAATATTTATAAAGCATTATAAAGTAATGCTTAGCGTTATAAATAGCACTATATAAATGTGAGCTATTATTTTGTGAAAAAGGAAATAGACTTGTGGTCAGTGGGGCCCCTAAAGGCAAAACTCTAAGGCCTTCAGGTAGGAGTTTTAGAGGTAGTATAGTCTAATGAAAAGAACATCAGGTTTATCATTGGGAAATTGGATTTTAAATTCCAGTGCAATACCTAGGAGACATTGGGTGAGTAATTTCTCCTTTTGGGATGTCATTTTCTCAGATGTAAAGGAAGGGGTCAGAAAGGATGATTTATAGGAAACAACTCATCGCCAGAGAAAGTGTCCTAACAATTAAATCTATGGGCACAAAAGTGGAATGAACTCCACCTGAGATGAATTCTGTAACATTAAAGATCTTCAGTGGTGTAGTGGGAAAAGTACTATATGTGAAGACCTGGATTCAAATCCTCCCTCTGACACTATATGATTATGGGCATGTCTCTCAAACTCTCTAAGTTTTAGTTTCTTCATCTGTTAAAAATGGAAAGAATTATGTTTGGACTACAGCTCTATTGTAAGGAATGAATGATATAATGTATGTACAGAGCATTATAGAAATTTAATATCAATATATGTAAGATAGTTATATTATGTAACAGGTATTTTATATACATGATTATTGTTGTCAGAGATGTGACAAAAGAAAATGGAGTGGAACTGAAGTTCATTCACTTTCAAAATTATTTGCAAAAAAAAAAAAAAAAAAAAACACAACCAGGGACAGATATGTGGTCCAGTTGATCCAGTGCTAGAACTGGATTCAGACTCGTTTTCGTGAGTTCAAATCTGGCCTCAAACACTGTTAGCTATTTGAGTGTGGACAAGTCACTTTCCCCTTATTGCCTTAGTTTTCTCATCCCTAAAATGAGTTGGAGGAGGAAATGGTGAACTCTCCAGTGTCATTGCCAAGAAAACCTCAATTGGAGCCAGGAAGATTAGGACATGACTGAAACAACTGAACAACCAATTAACACAATTAACAAATTAATACAATTAGACTAATATGCAAGGATGTCAAATTCATCCTGATGAAGACTTCAGAAGTCAGTCATCCAGAAGTGAAAACTTGAAAATATCCCTCTTTCTATGGCTGTTTCCATTAGACCAAATGAGAACTGGGTTAGTGGGCTCACCTTGCATCATCCTTGAAATGGGGAAATCCTGTGACTCTGGTTTCTTCGCTGTTCTTCTTTCCTTGCTTTTGCTCTAAGTAAGGGGGATCAGATTTCCTATTTTCTCCCTACCAGACTAGCCTCCAGTGCATTCTAAGTGTCTTCTTCAGGGCATGTTAGGAGAATAAAATTAATCAGTAAACATTAATTGAGCTACATTACTATATTCAAGACCCTATGATACTGTAGAGGATCCCCCAATCCCAAAATAAGGTTCAGTCCCTGGTGAAATAGATGGAGCAGCAGGACATAGATACAGTGACAAATAATTAATAGAACAAGGTAATTTCTCCAAAGTGCCAAATGAGCCATGCAGATGTGAATGGACAGAGATTTAGGAGAGGGAGAATAGCCATGGCCACAGCTGAGCCTCAATTGACTCACAGGAAGTGAATGCTTTTTAGCAGGGCTAGCATATTACCCAGGAGACAAATGCATCCTGAAGCATTCTCAAGGTCATATAGGCACAATAATCTTAGGTTGTCAATTTTTAAGGTAAAAATTTCTTTTTGAAGAAATCTTCCCCCAAACTCCATGGTCCTTTTGGAAGTATTATAAAGCCTTGAGTTGGGGGCATAGTGTAGCCATCCCAGAAATGATCCAATGTGATAGAGGGGAAATACCAGAGTCCTCAGCCCTTACCCCTGTTGCTGAAAGCTGAGATTTATGTAGTCCCTGTAAGTGTTTGGGGATATCGTGGTGAAATATAAGAGCACTGTACTTTGAGACCTGAGTTGGAATCCTCAGTTTGAACATTGACTTCCCTAAGTCTCAGTTCATTCATCTGTGAAATGGATTTAATAATACTTGTATGTGTGTGTGTGATTGGTTGCTAAAGGAAAGCACTTTGTAGAATTTAAAGAATCCTATACATATACTATTTTCACTCAGGAAATCAATCTGGAATCTGGAATCAGAGAATCTGGATTCAGATCCTGGCCCTGCAGCTTACTATCTCATGACCCCGGGCAAATCACTTAAACTAACTAGGTCTTCACTTAACCAAGGAACTTGGGTTAGATCACCTCAAAGACCCCTTCTATTTTTTACTCTAAGATCTTATGGTCTCTTCATTGCAGAAGTGGGGAACTACACAGGGGGAATATTGCATATTCTGCTGGAAGAGATCAATATGTTATTTGGTTCGGCTGATTTTTTTTTCTATCTTTAATTTTTGTTCTAAGGGGATGGCTCATTGAGGAGAAAAAAGAATCTATTCAATTATGGATGACATAAAAAATTCAGTGAAAAATAATAAGTTAACAGCATATAAATGAAGCTTCAGTTTGAACTCTCCACCCATCTGCTTTGATCATTCCCCTCTGCCTTTTAACATTTGGAGGAAGTATTATTTTAGGATTCATTCCTTTCAGCTCCTGTCTCTCTGGCATGTTCGGGGAAACTAGCAGCCCCTCAGCATGTCTCACTCCACGAGGAAGGCTGCAGCACTGTGCTGTATCTAGAAATGTAGCTGCCAATCAAGTGATAGAGAATCCAGAGAACAAAAGGAAGCTGGCTGAGTATGTTTGAATACACAGAGATACTGGGGGCATATGGAGTTGGAGCATGGCAGCACGGAGAGGCAAATGGTTTGATTACTGAATGCGTTGCACATCTTTGGTGAATTGCTTGGGCTCTTTTATCTTTTTTTTTTTTTTTTAATTTCTGGATCTTTTTGGCCACCTTCCCTTTCTCTTTTTCTTTATACCTTCCCCTTATTTTCTTCCTCTCTTAATCTCTTTAGGTATCATCATTCATCTTTCTTGAATCCAAAGAAGGCAGGGAATTTTGAGTAAGGAATTCAAAATACAAAATCAAAACTTTCTTTTTATCATGTCCAAGAAACAGTTATCTATCTCTTTTTTTCCTTCCTTTTGCTGCTTCAAAACAGTAATATTTTCATGAATTGCACTTCCAAGCTGGGGTCTGGGAAGGAACTAACCTGGCTACTTTTTTTTCTTCAGACTGATACTGAGAAGCATTCGCAAGTGGAACGGAATTCTCTTTGGTCTGGTGATGATATCAAGAAATCGGACGGGGGTTCTGACAGCGGTATAAAGATGGAGCCAGGGTCCAAGTGGCGGCGGAATCCCTCCGATGTGTCCGATGAATCCGACAAGAGCACCTCAGGGCGAAAAAACACGGTTATTTCCCAGACAGGATCATGGCGGCGGGGCATGTCAGCCCAGGTCGGCATCACCATGCCAAGGACCAAGACTTCTGCCCCGACAGGCACACTGAAGACCCCAGGGACAGGTGAGGAAAAGGAGGAAACTGTCCTAAACAGAGGACTGGGAACTCTTGTAACAACTTCTTTCTAGGTCCTCATGGATTTGCATTTCTTTGTTTGGAGAGTTTTTTGCAGTATATCATCCAATAGTCTTTTTTATTTGTTTTTTGTGAGGCAATTTGGGTTAAGTGACTTACCCAGGGTCACACAGCTGGGAAGCATTAAGTGTCTGAGGCCAGATTTGAACTCAAGTCCTCCTGATTGCAAGACCAGTGATCTATCCACTGCATTATCTAGCTGCCTCCTGTTCTGTAATCTTTCAAAAATATATCTATGAAGGAATGAGTATGTGTGTGTACATGTGCATATATATCTACATGTACATACACATTCTTCACCTCAATCTAAATGGAATAACCTATTTGTTTTAGCCTATTAAATGGTTAATATATTTAATTGTTAAATTAGTTAAACTGTATACCCAGAAAAGTCTATTCCAATGTCTCAAATTCATTATGGCTGTGAGATTTTTATTGTGAATGCTTTGGAAAATGGTCAATAAAACAAGGCCAGTTTGTTGAAAGAGGTACGCCCTGTAGAAATGTCTGAGCAACATTTTAACTGGCCATGACCTGGATTCAAATCCAGACTCTGCCACTAAATTACTGCATGATTTTGGGCAAATTATTTAACTTTTCTGGGTTACAGTATCCTCATCTGTAAAATGGAAAGGGTGATGAAATGACTTCAAAGATTCTTTCCAGCTCTAGGATCCTAATGAGGAGAAAGATTTGGTTTCCAGATTTCAAATTAAATGCTTGGGTGACTTTTCTTTACCAGAGGTGTTTTAAATGTTTATGAAAAACAGATATTGCTAATAGATATAACACAACAGCAACAGAAAAGATTATTTCCTTTGAAAGCTGTTTCTTTTGAATTGCACGTGTTTAACCTATGTTGGATTTCTTGCTGCCTTGGGGAAGCGGGGCAGGGAGGAAGAGATGGAGAAAAAATTTGGAATACAAGGCTCTGCAAAGCTGAATGTTCAAAATAATCTTTGCATGTGTTTGGAGAAATAAAATACTATTAGGTATGCTGTTTCTTTTGCCTCACAAAGGGAATTATCTTCCCATGGAAATACCTCTTCACAAGAAATTGTTTTGTATATTGATTGTATTTCTCTGTCTTGACTTTGGATTCTTACCTATTGATTTCTCTCTTAGGAAAAACAGATGATGCAAAGGTATCAGAGAAAGGAAGGCTTTCCCCTAAAACTACACAGGTGAAACGCTCTCCATCAGATGCAGGTCGCAGCAGTGGCGATGAATCCAAAAAGCCTCTTGCTAATAGCGCCAGGACAGCTACCGCCAACACCAACGCCTTTGGGTTTAAGAAACAGAGTGGTTCCACCATTGGGTTGACCATGATTACAGCTAGTGGAGCCACCATCACAAGTAGATCAGCCACCCTGGGCAAGATTCCAAAGTCCTCTGGGCTGGTGGGGAGGTCCACCAGTCGAAAGACAAGCATGGATGGGGCCCAGAACCAGGATGATGGCTACCTAGCTCTAAGCACAAGGACAAATCTGCAGTATAGGAGTCTGCCTCGTCCCAGTAAGTCCAGTAGCCGGAATGGGGCTGGTAATAGGTCCAGCACCAGTAGCATAGATTCCAATGTGAGCAGCAAATCAGCAGGTCTCCCTGTGCCCAAACTGAGGGAGCCTTCCAAGACAGCTTTGGGGAGCTCTCTGCCAGGACTCATCAATCAGACAGATAAAGAAAAGGGAATCTCCTCTGACAATGAGAGTGTAGCTTCCTGTAACTCGGTTAAAGTGAACCCAGCATCCCAGCCAGCATCCAGTGTGGCTCCAGCCACCCATCCGCAAGGAGCCAAGTACCCAGATGTAGCATCTCCCACGCTACGAAGGTAGGTTGTATATTGACTCTCAGTTTAAATAATGCTAACTGGGAATGGAAATGATTGTCTTGGGCAGAATGCATTGCATCTTGTTAGTAAAAGGACAGCTGTTTTCATCTACCTCTATTTCTCATTTTTAAACAGGATAAACCCTTGGGACATTTTTATTGTAAACAAAGAAAACAGTTATCCTTAGACTATTTTAGTGCCTGGACTACTGATTTTAAAAAACAGGTATTTTCAAATAGGCAGAAGAGGAGACTTTCCATTCCTAAATACCTCCTTGTGAATACTTAAAGATTGGTTATTAGGTTAAGAAAAATCTTCCTTCCTTTGAGGATTCATAGCAGAGTTTTCTTGGGCCCCATAAAATGGTCACATTAAAAAATGCTATTGTACGTAATAGAAGTTGTGGCTCATTCAAAATTCTAATTGAAATATCAATCCAATTGAGTCGATCCCTCTCTACTTTCTCTGCCTTGTACTGTGTTGTTTTTTAAAAAGATGAGGAGAAAAGGCAAATGTATTGTTTGATTATAAGGGATTCTGGGAAAGGAAAATTATTTCCTTTATGTCTTCCAAAGCCAATTTGCATCCCCATTTGCCAACTTGAGCAAAATTTCTCTAGGGAGAGAGATGGCATGATTCCTTTATTTCTGTCTGGTCTTTGTAAGATGTTTGTTTCCCTTCTAGCACTGGCTTGTCTTCGTATTCCTTCATGCCATCCATCATCATGTGACTATAGTAAAGGGAGATAGGCAAAAGGGTGTCCTGGGAAGGTGAGACCCCACCATGGCAAATAGGGATTAAAATTTAGTTTTGATGAATAGGAACATTTGAAAGGGCTTCCTAAATACCAATTTCCATGAAAGGTATAATGAAGCAATTCAACACTTACTCTTACTTGCCTAGACTTGACTATTAAAACTTCAAGAACTATTTTTTGAGCAGGGAGTTAAAGTTTGTACCCTTTGTTTTTCCAACATACTGCCTGGTAAATGAAACATTTTATTGCTTCACACTTAAAATATTATATGTAATATTCACTTTGTGTTGAAATTTCTTTTAGTAACTACAAAGGCATTTTCCTAGACCCATAGGCTCCTATAATCACAGACTTAAAAAATGCATGTGCCTTCTTAGATACTACACTGAGCACCTTGCAACTAACTCTTGGCAAATTTAATATTTCATATTGTTATTTTCCTTTCTCATAATTAATCAGGCCCTTCATTCTCTGGGTGTCAAAAGATCCTGTGTACTGAAAGCATTTCTCATCAGATACCAGTTATCTCATAGCTAAGAAGATAATAAAGTACAATTTTATTATAAATGGAATTAGTGGGATTGCATTGGCTATAGAGATCAAACTCACTTTAAAATCCTGTAGCTGATTTCAGGGGGAAACAATGATCTGGCATTCTTAGAGCTTAATCATTGCTTTCCTTGGAAGATTTTTAAATGCTTAGCTCCTACAAGTTTAGGTTTGATTCCTCCCCCCAACACACACACACACACACATACACACACACACACACTTTTCTATAGGTGAAATGTATTTCTTGCATTTGTATGTATGTTTTCCTTTCTGGCCAAAGGCAATGAATGCTGTTGACCTGTTATAAAGGGACCATGTTGTTTTGTTTTTTTTCTCATTCCATCCACCATCCTCCAAGCCTAACAGTACATGATGTGATCATTGGATAAGGTTGGGCAAGTGATCCGTAGGAGAATGAAGCAAAATGGTACCTTTGTGACTTAGTAAGGGCTTTTGTCTACTTAATGCTCCCACAGTTGTTGTTTTGAGGCTCAGACTATCCAGTATTAATTAATGTCAGATGAGCATTCTGGAGAAGCATCAGATATCATAAATGAAAATATTTCCATTATCCATTTGTCCCTGAAAAAGGCTTTCAGGTACAAGTGCCTGCAGTTCCGGGTACTGTGCGTGAAAACTGAGAAAAACAAACTTCATCCAACAACCTAGAAAAATAAAATGAGCATGATGAATTTTTTTCAGTTCATCTAATTAATTTGTGTTGGTTTTATTCCTCTGACTAAATCATAAACTCCCATGAGGGCAACAGTAGAATCTTCTGGATCTTTATCTCCCCAACATCTACAAAATGCTCTACTGCATTTTCATTGAATTATTGAAAAAGAAATAGAATGGGGGCCCAATAATGAAGAATATTGAATCAGGCACTATCTTTCTCACACCCCTATTCTCCACCTCCTTTAGCTTAGAGCTAGAGTTAAGTGATTTTCATAGGACTTGGACGATAAATCTGGGAAATAGCCCCAAATGCAAAGTTATCCTTTTTGGTAAACTAGGAGGCATCGCCCATTTTGCAGATTCTTGCTCTCTCCTTTTCCCCACCACTCTCTTAGAAAGCTGGGCACTGAGCACTCAACCCCCACAATGCTTTATCTCTTCACAGACTCTTTGGTGGAAAGCCTGCTAAACAAGTGTCCATCACCACAGCTGAAAGTATGAAAAATTCAGTGGTCATCTCTAATCCTCATGCTACTATGACCCAGCAAGGCAACTTAGAGTCCCCCTCTGGCAGTGGCATTCTGAGCAGCGGGGGCAGCAGCCCACTGTACAGTAAGAATGCCGACATGAACCAGTCTCCGTTAGCCTCTAGCCCCAGCTCAGCCCACTCTGCTCCTTCTAATAGTCTCACCTGGGGCACCAATGCTAGCAGCTCTTCGGCAGTGAGCAAGGACGGCCTTGGATACCAGTCCATTAGCAGCCTTCACACCAGCTGTGAATCCATTGACATCTCCCTCAGCAGCGGAGGGGGACTGAGTCACAATTCTTCCACTGGCTTGATCTCTTCCAAGGATGACTCCCTCACTCCCTTTATAAGAACCAACAGTGTTAAGACCACACTGTCAGAAAGGTTAGTGTTTCCATTCTGTTCCATTTATCATCATAAGTTAGAGTAACAGCACCCTAAAAAAAGTAGGAAGGTTATAGCAAGAGTCCCCAGAAGTGAGTTAACCTTTAAAAGACAAATTTGGATCTCTTTTCTTTTCTGATCTAGTGATACCTTTATGGATTATGAATAATGTTAGAACTCAAACTGATTTCATACCAGTTTGATATGACGCTAAATAGAAACTATGCTTTCTGCTGCCTATTCGACTTTGGCCATCCTCAGTGCTCACAGCTGCTAGAAGATTTTGGTTTAATTCCTTCCCTTTGAAATGGTATTCACCCTTTGAAATTCTTCTAAGTCATTTTGTTCTTCCCCCCACCCCCCCTCCTTGGATCAACGTTTTTTTTCCCCTTCCCTCCCTCTCGTAATTCTGCCTCAAAGTAGTTTATGTATTAAAGAGAACAGTTGTTCTCCTTAATAGGCTTCTGGGAAACTTTAGGTAGTTCCCCAGGGTAGCTGGGTTGTTACAGTAGCAAGCAGATGGCAGAGGCCCTACCAGAAGCAGAAGGGCTGTCAACACTAAGAATCTGAAACTTAGAAATCCAGAGCTTCAGTCGGACATTGTATTTCATTTTGTTGTCGAGTCATGTTGCATTTCTCGAAGTGGGAGGAAAAAACTAACAGTAGCTTTTGGAAAACTAAAATGTTCTGATTACTGTGTTTAACAACTTCCCTTTCTTCAGCATTCTTGACGCTAATATACCTTCTCTTGTTTTCTGTCTGATTGGACTTATTCTTCTAGCCCTCTCTCTTCCCCTGCTGCTAGCCCTAAGTTCTGCAGAAATACTTTACCCAGGAAACAGGACAGGTAAATGATGTTCCTTTCAGGCAGGTGACTACCAGGGACTCCAGGTTTTTCCATTCATGTATCTGAAGTCAGATGTTTGTTGAGGAGAGGCTTCTGGGTGGAGGCCCCCTCACTCGTGTTTGTGAACTTGGTATAGTTTGTGCTATTCAGACATGCCAGTGAGGGTCTCTGCCCCTTTGCTTTTTGGGAACCGCAGGGAATGTCGCAGGCTTCGAGTTCAAGAACCCTGCTCTTCTTGAACAGCCCAGGAGAAACTCTCACTTGCATTTCAGCCTTCCTGTGGCATGCTGTCTCTCCCTATTCCCAAACCCAGGCCACTCCACCTACATCACCTGGCAGACCTCTCCCCCTCCAAATGCAGTCCAACAATTTCTCCTGATGCGAGGAAATGGGTCATTCTCATTTGGCTTGTCCTGTCTTGGAGATGGCTTTGTTCCATGTGTCCATTTAATTTTTTTTTTAATGAATCTAAGAGTAGGAAAAATGAAAATGGATAATCAGCTGAGTTTTGCATGTAGCTTCTTCTGGTCCAGTTTCAGTGGTAGACTATACTTGATGTGGGTAGCGGTGGATTTTAATAGAAAAAGTAGAAATGTTTTTTTTTTAAATCAACACTTCCATTACCTTCACCCCAATTTGCTACATTTATAAACCAGTGCTTTAAGTGCTTACCTTTTGAAAATAGCAATAATACCTTGGCTTTATCAGCTAGCAAGTTCCAGCATGCCCCACAGAGGCCTGGCTCTCAGTTCCTAGATACTGCAACAAGGGCTACCCAGATCGAGACGGATGGAATTCACTTAACTGCGACTGAATTCCAAATATGCAGACTCACTCCTACGAGCGTTTGACCTCTCAAGACTCTATAGCGTAGCTCCTTTCCCCATTTCATCTCACACACCTCCAGCCTCTCCCCATCTTCACCATCCCCCAAAACATTTAGGGATCAGGCCAAAGCTTGGGTGGGCTGGCTAGAAGGGAGAATCTGGCATCCCTACTCTCCAGTTAACTTTGGTCATGGTGGCTCAGACTAAATACATTGGTTTGCAGATCTCCCAAGGACATCCTTGGTTTTATGTGGAGTGGAGTGCTGGCTTTGGGCCCTGGGTGATGGCATGGTGTCTAATGCATGGATAACTAAACGGGCAGGGAGCAGGTCATCTCCTGTATGTATATATGTATGTATTTTTGTACGTACATATTAGTTGCATGCTTGCTTAGATAAAAGACGGTTACTTTTTCCTCTAAAATATGTGATGTGGGTGTGGATACCATTCTCTTCCTCCTGCTCTTTTAATACTCCCCTCCTTGTGTTTCTCTGAAGTTTTTTTTTTTTTTTTCTTTTAACTCTCCTACAGTGACCCGCACCTTGATAGGAACACTTTGCCTAAAAAAGGACTCAGGTATTGGTGTTTCCTCCTAGCGTACTTGGCTTTTGTGGTGGCTTGGGCACTTGGCTGTGTGTGTCTTATTTGTGGCTGGCAGCAGGGTGGGGCAGGAGAGGGTCATTTGCTTCAACAGCTGGACTGTTTGGGCCAGGTTCCCCTGATCCTCCCGTCTTCACCTCCCTATCCAGTGGCTTGTTTGCTTGAGCAGGGGCCATGGCTTTTGCAGACCAAATACTGAACAACCGGCACTGGGCAAGAGTGGGGAGCTGTGGCCTGCTGCTTTCGTGGCCAGGTTAATCAGCTCAGACAAATTTGCCATCAAAGCACTGCTCACGGAAACCATTTTCCAAGAATAAAGGGACGATTTATAGCATTTTCATTTATTTGCTAGGACAAGGTAAGACAGGGCAAAAAACAAAAACAAAGCAAAGCAAAACAAACAAACAAAACTGGATGGGGTTGATCCCTGGATTTAGATTTAGAGAATGTCTGTCTAATCCCATTGGGGTACTTTCATGGGCAAATCACTCAACCTCTAAATGCTGATTTTCTCCTTTGTGAAAAGAGGAAATTGGACCATATGATGCCAAGGACATTTCTCACTCTTAATTTATGATCCTATCTGTGGTTTCTTGTTTTCTTTCTTTTCTTTCTTTCTTTTTTCTTCCTTCCTTCCTTCCCTCTCTTTCTTCCTTTCTTTCTTCTTTCCTTTCTTCCTTCCTTCCCTCCTTCTTTCCCTCTCTTCCTTCCTCCTTCTTTCTTCCTTCTTCATTCCTTCCTTCCTTCTTTCTTTCTTTTATTCTCTTTCTCTTTTTCTTTCTTCCTCTCTTCCTTCCTTCCTTCTTTCCTTTCTTCCTTCTTTCCCTTCTTTCTCCCCTCCCTTCTTCCCCTCTCTTCCTTCCTCCTTCTTTCTTCCTTCTTCCTTCTCTCTTTTTTCTTCCTTTCTCTTTCTCTCTCTCTCTCTTCCTTCCTTCTTTCCTTCCTTCCTTTTCTTTTTTGGCCAAATAAAAATGTCGCCAATAAGGAATAGTTTTCTGAATCTAAGATATGCTGATTGAAAATTGAGATCAGCTTTTAACATGCCAAAAGCATGTGTATCTGTGTCCTGGGGGAAAACTGGGAAAACACTCACCAGAAAGGATTTTCCTTTCTGTTCAAACCAAGTGGGTGGTTTTGGCTCATTAGCAAAGCAAGCCCTGGCTAAATGAAATGCTATAAGTCAATCCTGCTTACGCTATGGGGGTCACTTCACCCACTTGAGAGGTTTTGACTTGCCCTCCTTCCAGGATCCCCATCTCACGGCGGCTGCTACCATTTTTCCTGCTTTCTAAATGCCTTGTTCTTTGTAGCAGGTGGTTCACCCACCACTGGGTATGAACTGCTTGGTCATATATGGGCCTTGGAATGGAATGTTTCATTGCTGTCATGTGTATTTATATTTAATAACCTATAATTTTTAAGTCTGAAACATATTGACCTGTAAAGTAAGGTAGGTAGCAATACTTGTTCCAACAGGGGCTTAAAATAGAGCAGATTCCGGGCAATTAGAATGTGCTGGGGGGAGGGGAAATCCAACAATCTCACAAAGCCCATCTTTCCATAATGCTTTAAAGGTTTGCAAAGTGTTTTATGTCCATTGCTTCATCTGATCCTCAATGAGACTCTGTGTGGGGTAAATTTTATTATTATCCTTTGTTCAGTTCTGAGGAATTTGTGACTCAGAGACCTTACATGATTTCCCCAGGGTCCCACAGCTAAGAAATATCTGGAGTCTGGATGTCAAACCCAAGTCTTTCTAATTCTCAGTCTAGCCTTCTCTCCAATAATCCTCAATGATCATTCTAGACATCTGAGAGACCTCAACCTACAGTACTTTTCATGTGAGCCCTTAAAACCTTTCTTCCAATCTGAGCATTTATTATACCTTACTCTGTTCAGAGTAGTTGTCAGCCACAGTTTGGATATTTAAACAGCAACCAAAGTTAATTTGAGTTTGACTTTGATATGTTGTTTGCAGCCCTGGAGGGAGTTAGCCTCTCTAAACAGTAGTAGCATATTGCAATATTCTATCTGTAAATTTTTTGGGGGAAAATTTCTCTGTAACAAATTTGCACCCCTGCTTCTAATTGGTTTTAAGCTAAAGCACTCTCTGTGCTAAAATTAAACAAATGTTGTCATCGCTTTGGGTACTTTTATATGCAGGTGTGACCCTGCAAAGATATGAGTAAATCAAATCTTATAAAAAATTCATACCAAGAACCCTGGCTACATGAAGGAAAATGAGGGCAAAGCCTTTTCTGATGTAAATGAGTATGCTTCCCCCCGTATGTATTTTATAGATTCCTATTTAGATGTAGTAAAATTCATATAGTGGAACATACCTGAACTCCTGAAGTACTGGAGCTATGTAAGCATTAAAAATTGCTGAAATAAACTACAAAGTAAATGGAGGGCTGTAAGTTCTAGAAAACCTTCTAAGATTTCGTCTCCCACTAAGGTTCTCTGCTGTAATTGCCACTAGACTGCATTGAATCCCCAAAATCTGTACCTTTGGATCTTCCCGAGTTCCCCATCCTGCTTTACAACTCATGTTTTATATATAAACTAATATGTTGCTAATCAGGTGTTATTGTCCAAATTGTATAAGTGATCTGATTTTACCTTTCAAGATTACATCTTTGTTTCCCAGACTCAATCCCAATGGTACGTTTGTATTTGGGTCAGGTCAAAATTACCTAAGACTATTTTGTTAAAGAGAACCAATGTGGTATAGTGGATAAAGTGCCAGCTTCCAAGTCCTTAAGATCAGGATTCAGGACCTACCTCTGACATATACTGGCTGTGTGATGCTTGGGAAGTCATTTATTCTTTTGGTGCTCTAGGAAATTCTCTAAGATTATAGACTGTCGAAAAGGTACCAGTGATCACTGATAAGAGGGAGTTCTGTCACCAGAAGGTTTCTAATACCAGTAAAATAATGGGTCCAATCCCTATCCTTGTTTTGTTCACAAATAAATAACCAAAATTTCCCAATAGCCTATTAATGGATCTTCCCATGAATTAATCTGTAGCAATTCATCTCAATTCAGACATAATTTATAATCAGAAGGGAAATTCATCAAGGTGACTGAGTAACAAAAGCTAGAATATTGAGAATTTTCCTTCCATTAACTTTGTGTGATTATCTTTGGATATTTTGTTTTCTTTTTTAAAATTGTCCATCTACTCAGTTCCAGTTCCACGGAGTTAATTTCCTCTGAGATTTTAATGACTGACCCTAGGATCTTTTTTGCCTTTTCAGGTACACCCCCACTTCCCAACTTCGCACTCAAGAAGATGCAAAAGAGTGGTTGCGGTCCCACTCAGCAGGTGGCCTGCAGGACACAGCGACCAATTCCCCCTTTTCCTCAGGCTCCAGTGTGACCTCCCCCTCTGGGACCAGGTTTAATTTCTCCCAGCTTGGTGAGTTTTCATGTGATGCTTAGCCATGACAATGAGTGTTAGTGAACAAAGAGACTGTCTTATAATTGGAAAGGGCCGTATCGTCACTCACTTAACATGGTTATTCTTCAATCATTTGGCTAGCTCCTGATAGGGTGAGTTTTGTTTCTGGAGTTTGTTAGTTGCTGAAGTGAATACTTTCCATCACTGAGCAAGCAGCAGTTCTGCTATTCCAAATTTAAATTTTCTTGAACTGAAAAATATTTGTAGAATCATCAAGATGGACAGAAGCACAGTGTCCCCAACAAATACTTCTGAGTACCTTGGACATTTATTAAATGCCATCTGTGTGGCAGGCACTACTTTTCTATCAATAATGTAGAACCATGGAGGGTCTTTGAGCAGTGTAATGGCATTTGAAGGTTCTCAACTGCTTTCAATTGCTTATTAGAATGGGCACCCATCCTAATATTTGGTGAATCTGCCTTCTCATATGAAATTGAAAATTGAGAATTCATTTCAGTAAGTGTGGACAGATCACCCATTCAAAGTCTGCCATTGGCTAAATGCAGGGAAGGACTCAGAAAGTGTTGGGACAGTCTCTACAGAAGGTCAGACCTCTTAGAAAACACATGCAACAAGTAGGAAATCCTGCCAGGTTACATTCAGTCAAGTGCTGCACGGAATGTGATAAATGTTAAAATACATAGAAGAGATTGTAAGCCTTAATAGTGGTTACAAGAGATAGAGAGTACAATTGAGGAAAGTTTTATGGAGGAAGTACTATTGTTATGGGACCCAGAGTGATAAAATTTGGTTAGATAATAGAAGGACTATACCTTTTCAGAAATTCATTTTACAGTGTTTAAAAAGTAATGCAAAGGATGTATTTTTAAATGGTTAAATATGGCATGGATTAGAATTAAATAGAACTCAGCACTTTTTAATTAGAGTACACCTTCTGAAAAATGAATTTCCTGGAATATGGGACTATTTTGCGTTTCTCCATAAAGGTGGGTGAAAGCTAATAGAATTGGGCCAAGTCCAGTTCTTCAAAACCATTCTGAATACTTTCCCCATGTAAGACAGTGGGATCTGTGATTATTGTTGCCTTTGTAAGCTCTTTTCTCTTGAGTGAAGGGGTTTCATTGACACAATAGCTCCTGGCCAATCTAAATCTGGATTTAATTATTTTAGGCTTTAGGCTTTAAAGAGAACTGACTGAAATGGTAATTCATTAGCACATACCTGGATGGAGACCCTGGCTTGTCCAAACTTGTTAATTAGAAAGCAGAGGCCCAGAACCTTGCTCTGAGACTGACCTTCCTTCCTTTCTTTTCTTTTTTTTTCCTCATCTAAGTTACCTTTTAGGAAGCAAAGGAGAATTGTAGGGTGAAAAAACTGGCTAGAAATAAATAGGTAGTTACTGATTAGCAAACAGTCTACCTCTTGTCGACAAATAAGTAGTGACTGGAGATGTGGATTTTCTATTTGGCATTTATGCTTCTTTTACTTTAGCGAGTCCCACCACAGCCACCCAGATGAGCTTGTCCAACCCAACCATGTTGAGGACCCATAGCCTCTCCAATGCAGATGGACCTTATGATCCATATACTGACACCCGCTTCCGGAATAGCTCCATGTCCTTGGATGAGAAGAGTAGGACCATGAGCCGCTCAGGCTCCTTCCGAGACGGCTTTGAAGAAGGTAGGCAATGAATGCTTTGTTTCTTGAGTACATGTAATAATAACAATCAATCTGTGAGTGCAGTTATTAGTACTATTTGTCACTGAAGACAGTGCTTTGTTGGGCATTGAGTCTAATCTAATCTGAATTTTGTTTTGTGTTGTTTTTCATTTGTGAACTTCCTAGACACTATCCATCTCTTTTCCTTAACTGGTGATCAATTTTGGCAACACTAGTCTTAAGAGTCTCAGAGTCTGTGGGCCATATATGTGGGCCAAATTTCAAACTCTAAAATTGAATAGACTGCCCTTCTGGAAGAGATGAGTTGGGAAGGGCTCGGGAAATATTTAGGCTGTTAGGAAAATAGGGCATCAATTAATCAGTCAATCCCTAAGCAGTGATCAAGCACTACCATATGCCAGGGAGGCTCTGATAGATGGGCAGAGAGAGTCACAGTTACAATAGCGTCCAGTAAGCCAGTGGTGCTCACCTGGTGACTAATTGTTCAAGTGGTCAGTGTCAGAAAGATTTGGCAACAAGAAGTAGGGACGCAGGTCAGGGCTCCAGTCTTTTTAGAGAGCTGCTGAGAACAAAGCAGAGCCTTTGTGACAGGGAAGCTGGGGTATGAGCCAGAGAGGAAGAGATGGCTTTAGACATATGGCCCAAGGCCTGAGGCTACCGGAACATAAGGTGAAAGTGTGGACGAGGCAAGAGCCCAGAATCTAGAACTAGGAATCTTGTCAGAGGAATCAGCAACAGAAGTAACTTAAAACCGAGCTCCCTGAGACATAGATTTGGAGATCACCTCACTAGTCCAGTGGCCTTATTCTTCCCAGTGCCGAGTCATTCTAAAGTTAGTGTTTATTTCCCCAGATTAAAAGGTGGGAATGTACAAAGGAAGGACGATTACTGCAGAACTGGGAGAAACCTTGGAAGATTAGGATAAGGTTTGGACTTAAAGAACCCCTTATGGAGGTCTTATAAGAGATTCCACAATGCTGACTCCAAGACTCCTAGGCCTTCTTGGAGTACAGTGTTCAGCACTGGACCCTGCCTTCCTAACTCTTGTCTGAAACAACACTACATTCTGATCCATGTTGAACCTTAGCCCCTAATTTACCATCAAACAAAGGAAAATTAGATGAAGAATCTCCTTTTTCCCATCTCCTTTATCCCATAGTTGACACAATTGTCTTGCATACTATAGATCAAAGGTTCTTACCTTCTTTTGTATTATGTACCCTCCTGCACTACCTGGAGAAGCCTGTGGATCCCTTCTCAAAATAACCTTTTTTGAAATGAATTAAGGAAATATCAAACATTAGTTAGAGACTAGTGGAAATAAAAATACATTTTTCCTCTTATCCAAGTTCATAAAATCTTGGAAATATATCCACACTTCCACAAAGGAAAGGGTATGGACCCTAGGTTAAGGACCTCTGCTCTAGAGATTCTTCCATAATCTTACTAAAGATAAAGAAGATAGATGTTACAAATCTTAGATGCAGCTGCAGTCTTTTCACATTCTCCTGCTTGACAGATGTGACACATTCTAGGGAATAGGCCATAGGGTAGCCTATTTGGTTTGGTCATATAATGACCAGTAGCCCAGTAGTTCCACAAGCCTTTATTTAGTGCCCACTAAATTCTACTATTCAATTAGGAATCATTTCCCCAATTCTGCAGAAGAAACTGTGAGAGAGGTCTTCCTCTGTTGCTCCCAGCTTTGAAAAGTATAGCAAACATCCAATACCTCCTGGATATTTAAAAAAAGACCATTTCATGATATTCTCAGTTCACAGACAGAATGTTAGATATTTCCAGATGTTTTTCTTAATAGATGATTTAAAGAGTTCAATCACAAGGAACTGCTGCCCTTTATTTTTAATTTCCCTAACAACCAATGAATAGTTTGTAGATCATTTGCATATAGCAAGTAGGCAAGAGTCTGGAAATCCATATATGGGAGCCTCTGCGACAAAGAAGGCTATGGAAAGGTGGATGTGAAATTGCTGAGAGGGATTTGTTACTTTTAAGTGCAAGAAATTTGATTGTATATCTTTTTTTCCCCTTTTGCAAAGGATTGTATATCTTTTGAGAGTGGTAATTTTTCAAGTTTTGTATGCTGTAAGTTGAGGGACTAAGAAGTTGACATTTTGCTTGGATTTTTTAAATAAATGTTTCAGCAGTGTGCTTAATTTTCATACTTTATAAGTCATTGAAATGACTAGCTCGTAGATCTGGCCGTGGAGTTCATGCGCTATCCTTTTAATCCATTGTTGTCACGTATTGCTGAGTGAACCATATTCACGACTGAAACTTGTCTAAACAAGCAAGATCTGGCTCATAAAGACCCAACTTCATTACCTTATCATCAGATAATTTTTACTTATCCAATCTGGAATCAAGCTGCCTTAAGCAGGCACAACTGTGGAATATCTTAGATGTCAAAATGACATTGATTAAAAGCGCTTGCTAACTCTGCTACAAGCAACGTCTAGACTATTATAAACGTTAATCGTTCACACAGAGTCAAAACAGAAGTATGGACAGAAAGGTCTTGAGAGTTGGTGCTCTGTGGACATGTAACATTTAAATCTCTTGGGATCTGTGGGTACAGATGGATTTTATTTCATCCAGTGGGAGATATTAGTTCATTAAGACCAAGTGGGGCTTCCTCCTATTGAATGTGGTTTGATTCCAATATGGGAAGAATTAGTCTGTCTTTTCTTCTTTTCCTAGAAACTATAATCCATTTACCAACCTAACCTCTATCACTGTGGTAAACAGATAAATTTTAACAAATCATGTGTTGTACTTTGATAAAATACATAAACTATATTGACTCTGTTTGATATGTTATAGGTAGTAATTAGAAACAGAAACTTCAGGGAAATTAGAAACTCAAACTAAAAACTTAGTTATTGATATTGGCACACATCTGTAGGCTTTTATTGGATTTAATTAGCATTCTGATTTGACACACAGGCGTGGTCCAAAAATAGTATTTTAAAATTACCCAAGGTACATTAAATTTCTTTTGATATTTTATTCAGTATTTTAAAAAGGTCATTTGTGAAGTTATTTGCGGGATACCAAATGGATGTTTAAAGTAGATGTGGGTGCTTTTTCCTTAATTCAGACTTTCATTACTAATGATTAGGACTGGTATAGCTAAAAGCTAAAACCTTACATTTATATTGTATCTACTGTGTATTAAGTATACTAGCACTTTGTACTATGTGCAAAATACTTTACAAATATTATCTCAAAATAGCCTCAAAATAACCCTGGGAGATTGGGGCTATTATTATTATCCCCATTGAGAAACTGAGGCAAACAGAAGTGTTAAGTGATTTGCCCATGATAACATAGTTAGCAAATGTTTAAAGTTGGTTTTGAACCCATCTTCATGACTTCAGAGTCCAGCATCCAATTCACTAATCATACATAGAAACTCCAAACTCTATCAACATTTGCTATAAAAGGACCTTCCTCACTGTGCTGGACTTTCTTTCTCTATCAGAGGAATTTGGAATGGAATATACTGGTTATATTTTCAAGGCAGTTTTCTTATACTGGCAGGATAAAGGCTCAGAGAGGAAGACACAATCCTAGGTCTTGACCAAAAGGCCAAAGATGCAATAGTAATCTCCTAGGTATGTGGTGATGTTCTAGACCTGATGAAGGAGTTGGGAAGTTGAAGATTACAACTTACCATGTATCAAGCCAGAAACATTTTATTGCTTCATTGACTAGAATATACCCAATTATTTCATTCAGCTAATGATTCTAACCACACTGGAGTAAATGTTTCTTCTAGCTTGTGCTTGCATGCTAATTGCATTCAGGGGCTTGAATCTCCTCCCTACCCTGTCCTGTCAACATGAAACTTTGGAAGCCTGCTTAAAAAATGCCCTGAAGGTCATGAAAACTTATAAGTAGAAAATAAGACATATTGGTCAATCAATATGCATTTATTAGGTGTTTTTGTTGTATCTTGCACTGTCCTAGGTGCTGAGAATACAAAGATAAAATTGAGAACACAGTCCCTGCCCTCGAGGAGCTTACATTCTACATTACAGATTCTTAAGTTTTTTTGTTTGTTTTACAGATCCTTTTGCTAGTCTAGTGTAGCCTATGTATCTCTTCTGAGAGTAATGTTTCTAAATGATAAGATTTCAAAGGAACCCAATTATACTAATATACATTCATCAAAACATTATTAGCTAAGAACCCCTGTACTGACAATATGTTCCCAGTTAAGTGAGTAAAGGATACATCCAAACTTTCTACCTAGTGTTGGGAAGGTGGGGGCAGTCAAAGCCTCTTGAACAAGGTGTTGACTAAAATATAAATTTCAAGATGGTGAGGAAGGAAAAATGTTTGGCGAGGAGATGGAACATCCTATATATGGAATAGCAAGTGAGACAATGTGGTTGGAACCTGGATTGTTTGAGGTGCAATAATATGAAATCATCTTGGAAAGATAGGCTGGAGCCAGATTGAAAAAAAAACATAAAGGTCAAACATGGCTATGTATATTTTATCCTAAAGGCACAGGGGGAGTCACTGAACCTTTGAAGCAGAGCAGTGACCTGGTCAAACCTGCCCTTTAGAATTTAGCTGTATCATTAAGGTAGCCTGTGTTTGTTATGGATTGGAGAAGAAAAAGACTGGAGGCCAAAGGACCAATTAAGGAGTTATTGCTGTAGTTCAGAGGAGAGAAGAGAAGAATGGGACTGCTAGGGAGGAGATGAGGGATGGGAAAGAGACATAACAATAGAGAGAAAGGGACATGTGAAAAATGTTGAAGTATCAAAAACAGGACAGTTACTAGATTTCTTAATAGCTATCACCTGACATCAAGGGGAAGCCATATTGTCTTTTAAAAATCTGTGTGTGTGTGTGTGTGTGTGTGTGTGTGTGTGTGTGTGAGAGAGAGAGAGAGAGAGAGAGATTGAGATTAAAGGCATTTTTGTGATTCTGATGTAATTATATTATGTAATAGGTTAACTGACCCTCTGTCTGAAAAAGGGTAAATTCTAACACTTCTGCACAGACCTAAGTGACTTTTATTTTTCAGCTTTTGCAGTCAAGGGATCTGACTGTTTTGGCCTGAAGCCATATTGTTGCTGTTTACGAATCAAAAAGATTTAAATACAGAGAAATATTATAATGACATTGGTGAGAGCCCTGCTTGCCATATGGTCTGTTCTGGTGCCCAGTAGCATTAAGCATTCATAGAAAATGTCCCCAAGGCAGCAGCACCAGTAGCAAGTTAAACATTTAATGAGAAAATGTTAGCAATTTGGAAGAAGAAACTCAGTCCTTGAGTAATCCAAAAATCCCATGGCAGTTCTTTGCATATTTTGTTGTGGCGCTGTCAGAGATGGTATATTTGTTTTAAGGGCCCTCCTGCTCAGAAATATTTCTCGCACTGGGTTTGCCTTAGTACCTGAAAGACTGACTTTTTGTCCCTTCTTTGGCTTCCAGCAGTGAAGGTTCCTACTAAAGTGACTTTTCTGGGAAGATCAGGGTTGAATTAGGGATCCATGTTGGGAAAGAGGTCAGCCTATGTACAGTGTGAGGATTCTAGGTCGCAAAAAAAGTTTACTACAAGAGAAGAAGGTTGCCTAACAGTTGCCTAATAAATAACTTATTTATAATTTTACCTTGGGTTATTATACTTTGTCAATAATCCATAACATCTAGAGAAAAGGGCCTTTGTTTCATAGAACTTAGAACCTTTGAGCTGAAAGGGATCTCCAATTGATATGCAGACCCTCTCTACAATATCTCTGTTGAGTGGCCATCCTATATAGATATTATATTCAGTTTAATAAGTTGGACTAATATTTATTATGTATCTACTTTGTGCAAGGCCCAGAGTGATGCACTCAAGATAGAAAGGCAAAAACCAGGCAATGACTTCTCAAGGAAATACCATTTATACGAATTAGATTGATTAAGGAAAATTGAGGAGGGGAGGGAGCATTACCAACTATGATGAAAGAGGAATAAGAGAAGGCTTCCTGGAGGAAATGGGATTTAGAGTGATCCTTAAAGGAAGTCAAAAATTCTGAGACATGAAGCTGAGCAGGAAATATGTTTCAGACATGAATCAGGAGAGAGAATGATGGGTAAAAAAAAAAAAAAGCATTTAAGGTTTGGATAGAAGTATGGAACAGCCACTGAGAGGAGTAGATCAGTCAAAGATTTGCAAATCAAATTGCTGCAGAGGGGAGCCCAGTGATCACCATGCTCCCTTATATTAGAGAAACTGAATAAACCATAAATGAGTTCTCTAACAAAACAGGGTACCTCAACACAATTAGAATTAACAAGAAGTGGATAAAAGAACTTATATTGGGACAATGTGAACAGACATGACAAGGGTCCAAGGAAATCAAGAAGTGTGGGATAATATACAGTTGAACTGGTCAGGTAAGATCAAGACCAGGAAGAAGAAAGTAAGAGTGGGCAGGAAATATGGACAGGAAGAACAGAGGAGAATCTATATTCTGGAGGTCATAGTATGGATGAAGAACAAGCTTAGGAGTGAGAGAAGAAGAGGGGAGGAGATATTGAAGGACAGGAAATTGATTAAGGACCAATTTTTCTAAGTCAAATTATAGGTGACACCATTATATATGATATGATGCAAGATGTGACTGTTCCTCTGAATGCTGAACCATTGGGAAATTGTAGGGCATGGGGACCAAGGAAGTTGATGATCTGAAAATCTAACATTTAAGGAAATATCTGTTGTGTGTTTTCAAGTAAAAAGGTAAAGATTAGTTTGGAAAGACTGAGTCAGGTATTGAACTTTGAGAAAAGGGGGAGAACGATTTAGGGGATAGCACATGACAGCAACAAGGATCTAGAACAGATGACAAAAAGGGATATAATAAATCTCCAAGAGAAACAGTTGCTGAGTGATGGTGGCTGAGAGTCTGGAAGGAACAGCGAAAACCAAGGTGTAGACCAATTCTTCTTGCTTTCCTGTGTCAGGGAACATGAGAAAAAATAAGTGATGTTGAAGAAGGTGGCTACTGATGCAGTGTCTTCTGGGAAGGGTTAGGTTTCTACAAAAACAAGAAATTCATGAAATGTGAGAAAATAAGAGATGAAGGAGAGAGGGAGGTGAAAGGGAGTGGAGAATGATAGGAATGGCTTGGACAAGAGTAAGGGAAGAAGTACGAAGATCATAACTTTTGTCCCAGAACACACTAGAATAGCTGTCCTGATAAGCTTTGCTGTAGCCTATTAAGAGTTTTCCTGCTTAATGTCTATCTGAAGTGTTGTTCTGAATGTCCTAAGTGATATCTTAAAAATGACATGCAAGCAAATAAAAGATTTGCTTCTACGGAAAATTGTTAACTTAACCACTAGCTTATGGATGATTTCACTGCATTTAAGAAATCATCCAAGTTCTCTCAGGTGTTTTTGATAACAGTTGGTGATATGAGTAGGAAAATTTTATCTGCTAATGCCGAGCACCGTATTTTCCATGCCAGACTCAGAGGGCTGTGGCCAGACCACAGCAGTGGAGTATCTTCTCAAAGCTCTCTGGCCATTGTGTCAAATCAAAGATTCCTTAGTGTGCTAGAATGAGCTTTCTTTTTGAAAAGTAAACTTTAGAGATTTCATCAAAAAAAATGTAATTAGGGTTTCTTAAAATAAAGAGCAGTTAGAACACCTGAGCATGATGAATAGCACATTTTAAAATCACATTGAAATAACAAATGAATGTGTCTTGGATGGTGAGAAAATGCATTCCTAAAGCAGTACTCATCAGTAAGAGAATTATTTGTTTCCTTGGGTACTTGATAGAAATAGAATAAAGAACCAGTATTTTTAAAGGATGTATTTCTAGGTGGATTTTTATTTACTTGATTTTTCTTCAGAGAAGTCTTTATTGAATATGATCTTTCTAATTTTCACTATAATCTGTTCCCTTCCCCATGTCAAAATGGTATCTATTTCCAAACTAAGAAATAAATTGGCAGTAAACAGCAGGAAGCTACAAGCCTGAGTTTGAAAATACAAAACACCTTTATTTCACCACGATTCATTATCATATTCATATTAATTGGAGAGGGTGAGAAAACCAGAAATAATGAAGGGTATTATTTCTTGGAGTAATAAAGCCAATTGGACAATCACAGGGTATGTGACCAATTGGCTTTTTCTTTTTATTTTCAGTTCATGGATCTTCCCTCTCCTTGGTTTCCAGTACATCGTCCATTTATTCCACGGTAAGTATTGATAAAATTAAAATTACTCTGATAGCTTGGATTTATATATTCTAATCACTATAGCAGGTTTTTGCTTGCTTATTTTTTTGGTCTGGAGCTGGGATTTCATTGGTTTAAGTTCTAAGAAAAAGACTCCCTCTACTAATAGAGATCTATAACTAATAATGTCTGTAGCTCTTTTTTATAATAGGTTTTTTTCATTTTTCAAGATACATGCAAAGATAGTTTTCAACATCCACCCTCTCAAAACCTTGTGTTCCATTTTTCTCCATCCCTCCCTCCCTCCCCTTTCCCCTAGACAGCAAGTAATTCAATATAGGTTAAACATTTTCAATTCTTCTAAACATGTCTCCATATTTATCATGCTGTATAAGAAAAGTTATGTCAAAAGGGAAAATGAGAAAACAAAACAAGCAAACAACATCAATGAAGATGAAAATAGTATGTTGTGATCCACATTCAATCTCCATAGTTCTCTCTCTGGATACTGATGGCTCTTTCCCTCACCAGTCTACTGGAATTGCCTTGAATTATCTCAGTGTTGAAAAGAGCCAAGTCCTTCACAGTTAATCATCACATAATCTTCTTATGGCTGTATACAATGTATAACTGATAATTTTAGAAAGTTGTCTGGGACACAAAGATTTAAAAATGTGCCCATGTTTCTCTAACCCCAAAGCCGGTTCTCTGTCCACTATACTATATTGCATCTGTTTGTCATTTATGTCTAAAAAACAAAATCATGAATGACCCTTGTTAAAGAGTACCCTTCAAGGTCAACACAACAAACCTATATCCTGAATTTCTTATCAGGGCCAACATGTTCTTATATAAAAGATTATGAACTGACACCTTAGAGCTTTTAATGTAGCAGGACAATGAACCATAAGTTAGAATACAATTACATGCATAGGAAAATAGCAAGAGATTGCATGTCGATGGCAAGGAGTAGTGATTGGGAAATAGTTTTGTACAGTGTGGGTACTTGAACACCTTATCTAATTCCTTACTTTTCTGTCCTAATATGAAGTCAAGGTAGCCATCACTATTAATGAAAGCATGATGACCTGGTATGACCATTAGATCAGTATTATATTCCAAAAATGAGGAGACCCAAGTTCTAATTCTGGGTCTGCCATCAGCCAATGACCTAGGCAAGTAACAAAGGGTAATCTTATTTTTTTTTAAAAAAAAAAACCTCCTAAGAAAATGGTCTTGACAGCCAAAAATGATATTGACTTTCAGGTGGAAATATTTGAAATTTGAGTAGCCCTATGGGGATAATTATGACTCATTTCTATCCCTTATACATACACCTACTCTAACTAACTACTTTTATTTTCTTACAGCCAGAAGAAAAATGCCAGTCAGAGGTAAGCAGCAGTTCCTCAATTTGATATCCCTGTTTCAATTTTAATATTTTATATCCTTCTGGAGCTAAGAATCTGGACCCTAAATAATCCTCTCAAATGCAATGTTTAGATTCGAAAGCTACGCAGGGAGTTGGATGCATCCCAGGAGAAGGTTTCAGCCTTGACTACTCAACTGACTGCTAATGTAAGTACTAAATAGTGGATGCTAGCAAATGTTGCTCATTATACTGACTTGTAAAGATTGAAATTTTTATTTCAGCTCAGCAACCGAAAGTTAAAATTCAATTTACTTTACAAAGTTGTCCTTTATTGATAATAGATCTGATGAAAGAATCAGATGAATATTTATGTTTCTTCTAGGGTGCTGATTAATTCCTGTCTTGTATAATATTTACCCATGTCCTCCTATATATTTGAAATCATTTTTGCTTCCCTTTCCCTCAAAAATAGATATCCTTTCTCACTTTCTCTTGGGCTCAAGAAGATATTTGATTAGATAGAAAAAATAATTGACATTTATACCCTACTTTGTGTTTTGCAGTGTGGCTTTAAATAAATTAAAGCTCAGTCTTTAGCTCCATGAAAGTCCTTCTCTGATGCTTCATCATGGGACAAAGACAAATCTCAGTTTCTCAATAGCTAAGCAAATGCAAAAAGAAGGGCTTTTAGTTGTGGTCCTAGCAGCAAATTCTCTGTCTCTCAATAGCAGCACAGCCAGTTCAGAGAGGCCCATCTAAAGGAGACTAACCACCAAATGAGTTTTTTTGCCCATAGCCATCCATAGGAGTCTTGCTAAGAGAGGAAGAAAGCTTCCATTTACAGAAAAAGGGTCATCCACAGTGAAGAGGTCACAGTTCCTTCAAGGAGAGAAGTATTCAAGTGCACCATACATGAAAACATAGGAAGCAACATGGTACAGTCAGAGGACCTGTGTATAGCTCCCCCCTCTGTCCCTTCTCATCTTTGTGATCTTGGGCACATCTCTTAACTATGCTGGGACACAGTATTCTAATCTTTAGAATGAATGAATTGGACTAGAGGGCCTCTGAGGTCCCTTCTAGCTAAAGAGATCTATCATCCTCTAATTAAAATAAAAGTTTCTTAAATATGAGATACCAGTGTTTTTATTTTATTTTATTTTATTCTGTTTTTTCCTTCAAATGATCTTAAATGTTTCTTGTACCTCTAATTATGGATGATAACCTAGTTTTAATATCAACATTTCAGTTCAGACCCACTTTCTATTGATTAAAAATGCAAATTTATACTTTAATTTGTCCATTATCAGCCCTGGGATTAGTATGAAATAAGTTGCTCTCTTCTAACTAGAGTCTCACACTTGGAACTTAGAACTGAGGTGCAAAATCAATTAAATGTTTATTAGTACTAGAAAGTACTAAGCGCTTTACTAGATACTAGGAGGTAAGTATGTGTGCATAGGTATGCATGTATACATATCTAACAATATGTTAGATGGGGTCTTTTGGAGTTATTCTTGGTCATTTTATCAGAATTTCTATCTTTGAAAGTTGTTTGTCTTTACAATGTTATAATAATGTCTTCCAAATTATGTTTACTTCACTTTGTATCAGTTCATACAAGTCTTCCAAGGTCTCTGAAACTATCCCCTTAATTGTTTCTTACAACAAAATAATATTCCATCACATACATGCACTATAATTAGTTCAGCCATTCCCCATTTGTTGGATATCCCCTCACTTTCTTGCCAACATAAAAAGAGTTGTTATAAAGCATGTTTGTACATATGGTCCTTTTCCCCTTTGATCTCTTTGGGATTTAGACCTAATAGCAGTTTTGCTAGGTTAAGGGGTGTGCGTAGTTTATTACTTGTGGGGCATTGTTCCAAATTACTTTACAAAATGACTAGGCCATTCCATAGTTCTATCAATACATACTTCATTTAATAGTGACACTTTAAAGATCACCGAGCAAAATTTTGTTTTTGTTTTTTGATCTTTTATTTGAATAGAAATCTAATATGATCTTAAATATGAATGATAGATATTTTGTTAGGAGAGAGCCTTTAATGCAGATTTTGCTCTGTGGACTCAATTGTTTTATAATCAACAAACAGTAAACACAGTGTGATCTTATGGTTTATTTACAATTGCCTAACTACAAACTACAAACTTCTTTTTTATTATAGCTTTTTATTTACAAGATATATGCATGGGTGATTTTTCAGCATTGACAATTGCAAAACCTTTTGTTCTAATTTTTCCCCTTCTTCCCCCCACCCCCTCCCCCAGATGGCAAGTTGACCAATACGTGTTAAATATGTTAAAGTACAAGTTAAATACAATATATGTATACATGTCCATACAGTTATTTTGCTATACAAAAAGAATCGGACTTTGAAATAGTGTATAATTAACCTGAGAAGGAAATCAAAAATGCAGGTGGACAAAAATAGAGGGATTGGGAATTCTATGAAGTGGTTCATACTCATTTTTCAGCAAGCTATAAACTTCTGTAGAATATTGTTCACAGAAGATCTGGCTTTCTCTTTCCCATGTTTTCATCAAGCACATTAATGTAGAACACTCTCAGAAAGATGGTAGAATTGAGAAAGTGGATTTGTGAGTCAATAAAGGCTAGTGTCTTGATTGCCTGAAGGCAATAATTCATTAATTCATTCAAAAAGCATTTATTAAAAGCCAGCTATATGACAGATACTATGATAGGCCTAATGGATACAGAACCCCTATGCTTAAGATGCTTGGATTTTTACAGCAGATTGAAGGAGAGGGGTTAATTCAAACACAGAAAATTAAAGACAAAATATGTTGAAAGTAATTCCCAAATAGGACAGTATTCAAAACTGGGGATAATCAAGATAATGTATTCCTCTTTTTTGATATTTAAAATCTATTCCATAGTTCCTTTAATTTTAATTTATTTTTTAATGAACAAAAATCTATTTTCTCTCCCACATGGTTTATTCTTCACTTTTAAATACATGTTCTATCTCTCTTTTGGGATTTAGGAATTATACTGCATTGTCATTCTATGACTGGTTATTGCATTGAGTAAAGTTCTAACCCCTTTCAAAATTGTTTGTCTTTAAGATTGCTATTTTATAATTTTTTCCAGTTCTATTTATTTCATTTTGTATCTGTTTACCCAAGTTTTTTTGTATCTGTTTACACAATTTGTGTTTTATACAAGTTTTTTTGTGAAAAATCCCTTTTGTCATTTCTAATGGCACAGTTGTATTCCATTTCAGTCATATATATAATATGTTTAGTTATTCCCCAATTGACAAATGTATTCTTAATTTCCAGTTCTTTGTAATAAAAAGAATTTCTATAAATATTTTTATATATGGATACTTTTTACTTTAATCTCTCTGGGATACAATCTAGTAATAGTATTGATTGAAAAGCTATAAACAGCTTGGTAACTTTGGGACATAGTTACAAATTGCCCATAATAGTTGGACCAATTTATAAATCCAACAATACCTAAATTTTGTCATCTATGACATTTATTTCTTATTTATTCCTTCCGGAAGTATAACTCACCATCTAGTCTTCCTCTTCCATAACAATTTACAAATGATCTTTAATTAAATTAGTGTAGCCTTGGCTCCCATGTCTTCATTTGGCAAAGAGATTATGCATGTCCTAGTTAAGGTGATTTCTGACTCTCTTGGTCTCTTCATTTGGCAAGAGTTGTTCATTTAATTTTTCTCTAAGGAAAAATGATGATCAGAGTCAGTGTCCTTACTTTATCCATTTCCCATTCCTTAGAATCAACAGTTTTTTTTTTTTTTTTTTTAAAAAAAAAGACATGTTAGCTATTATAATTGAATGCAGTGTTTTTTCATCTTTCTTCTAATTTAGAATTGATTTTGATCTTTGCTCCAACTAGCTGATGGTCTGATTAAAGACAGCTATTTCTGAAACAGCTCCCACATCAGCTAATGGTTAATTCCTGTTTAACAAGTTATTTAGCTAATTTTATTTTTGTGATATAAGCTCCAAAACAGTGTTTGACCTTTCAGTTCTCTTCTTGGAAGAATATTCATGGTACATAAGCATAAAACTCTGAAGTACACTATAGCTCTTAGATCTCTTTAACTGTTTTTTATTATGTCTTGTTTCTGACTATTCAAAGATGAAACTTTTATTCATGTGCTTTAGAGCATATGGTTATAACTTATTTTGTCTTCATCTTTTTCTGTGGAATCCAAATAGAAAGGGCCCAGGGATAAGGTGCTATATCTATTCTTATTCTGAGAATATAATGCCAATGGATAGTGAGCTGGTCTGGGAGCCAGGAAAAACAGGGTCCACATCCCACATACTCACCCATGGTAATTATAAGAATCTAGAAAATCATTTAACGTCTCTAAGAAGCTTTTTTAAAAAAAATCTGCCATATTTGCTTTTAATGCTATTATTTAATATCTCATATACAATTTATCAAACTGTTAATTATACATATGTATGTCATATTAGGCTACAAAGCAGTCAATTTATTTTATAATAAGGTAATATTTAATGTGTCTCTCTTCAGGTCTGTCTTATATGTGGTGGTAAAGATTTTGGGTCATTCTATTACTTTACTCAGATGATTGCTTTCATAATGAATCAATTATTGTGCTTTCTGGAAATAATTTCCAATACATGTGTATATTAATGTATAGATATGTGTATATGTATGATACACTTTGGCCTAGTGGGTAAAAGGCTGGTCTCAGAAGCAGCAAACCCTGTATTGAGATCTTGCTTCTGACACATAAGGGGCATTTGAATATGCAAAATTTAATTTCTCAGAGCCCAGATTAACCTTTGAAAACTATAAGCCCTAAATAACTTGAAAACCCTTATTTGTGAAGGGAATTTCCACCTCAGGAATTCTCAGTGAAGATGAAATGACAGACCTGTCTCCAAATAAATCAATAAATATATATACACATATTACACCCACATGTTAACCTCTCTAGGTAAAGTTCATTATAGTGGGCATATATTGGAATACTATTATATAACATGACATCGCTTTGAGATACAGTGGGTCATTTCCCCAGTATGATATTTATATATGTCTATATTGGAATAATATTACCTGATAAAAAGTCATAGTGTTTTTTTAAAAATAATTTCTAATAAATTATAAGAAAAAGTGTTCATTATATTTATATAGAACATTTAAAAAGTTTTATAAGACTTAAATTTTCAAATCATTTATTTAAAAAATTCTGCCTTATTTCAGATTCATCTATTCTGTTTGTAATTTCTTCTTCTCTTTAATTAAAATTGAAATCTATAATCTTGCCTGAAAACATTAGGGAAATCATATTTGGTTACCTGTCTGGAAATGGTTTGAGTTTAGGCATCTTTTACAAAATAATAATAATAATCAATGACTAATATTATTGCTATTATAATACTAGCAGACATTTTCATATCTCTATAAGCTTTACATGTATCCTCACAAAATTTGGACAAATTTAAATTTGTCCTCATAACAAACCTATAACCCAGATATGATTATCCCATTGTAGAATAAAGAAAACTGCAACTGTGCAACATTATGACTGCCCATGGTAATGTCACTAGCGAGAATCTAAGGAAGGATTCCAACTTAGTTATTCCTGTCTTTTAGCCCACTACTCTATCCACTGTGCCATCTTGCTATCCATGGTAGTTGGTTGTTTCTGTTTTATATTTTTATTTAAAGTTTTGAATTCCAAATTCTAGCCTCCCTCTCTCTTTTCCCTCCTCGTTCCTGAGATAGTAAGCAATCAGAGATAGGTTATACATGTGGAATTATATAAAACATTTCTATATTAATCATTTTGTACAAGAAGATTCTTTAACTTCTTAATCATAAATTGATATTAAATTTCTAAAATAGTTTTCACTGTCCTCCCCTTTGGCCACTGTCACATTGAAATGAGGGCAGTTATGTGGTCTAATGGGTAGAATGCACAACATAAAATAAGGAAGGTCAAAGAATATATGAATTCAAATCCTGTCTCAGATAATATACTTGCTGAGTGATCACAAGAAAGCCATTTAACCTCCTTCTGCCTCAATTTTCTTATCTGGTAACTGGTAATAATAATATCACCTAACTTAATCCCATGACTATTTTAAGTATAAAATGAGAACAAGTAAAGCACTTTTGTTAAAATGCTTTTTAAATGATATTAATGATGATGATGATGATGATATTAACTACTATTAAGACATTTGTTGACTCAATTGGAAGAATCTCATTGAGTTCATCAGATTTTTCTACCTTCTAATCCTTTGTAACAAATTACATTTCATAAATTATACTTATCTTCATGGTGATCTTTTTTGCATCAACTCGCCATAAGACCAAGATGACTAAGTGTCCTGAGTTATGATGTGCCTTTAGGCACACAATAAAATCTCTTCTGCCATTACTTTTATTTTCCTCTCCAAGAACCAGTCAGTTGTCTTATGAGTTAGGTGACTAACTGTCTCATAGACATTCTCCTCTCTTTTCCTCCATCCCCACCCTGCCAATTCTATATCTCTTCTGAATCAGTATTAACTCATCCTCACAGGTGCCAGTTAGATTTGTTGAGCCTACTGGTTGACAGTAGACCATAAAGAACTAAATTCAATCAAGTAGTTGGCCACTTGACAGCTATCAAATGGTTAATAACCTTTGCTTGCCAGTTACCTTGGCTGAATACATTTATAGCTCATTTAACTCCATTTAACTAGCCTTTTTGAATCCCATTGTAATACTAAATCTTTCAGATTATTCTTCTACTTTCCACAGCAGTCAAAATGAGAACCTCCAAAAATTTTGTTTGTTCATCACATTTAATCTTGTATTATTTTATACTAAATATTTAATCATACCAAACACTAGGCAGTGTTAACATTTAATTTTCTGCTATTTTTCTCACAGACAGTTCTGTGTTTATTTTTATAGAACTCACTACTCAAAGATATGTTATCCCTATGTTTTTATACTATTCATGTTTGTTTTCATTTGGAATGTGAGAATATGGTACTTGGTTGAGGAGTCCATTGTATATTAAAGAACAAGACTGAAATGACTTCACCATCCCATATTTTCCTAATCATTCCTATGACACAAAAGAAAAATGGTCATATTATTTAGCAGCAAAATAAGACCTTCTGTTATGAACTAGTTTTCCATTGTTAATGTGGATTCTTTTTGAGCTTATAAAAACATCTCATTTCTCAATGGCATAGTCTTATTAATGACAGTTTTTTTCTTATAAAATTAAATATTTGGATCCAGAGATGAGGTCCAGGATGGGAAAGAGGTTATTATTTTTAAAAAGTAGCTCTGTACTTTAAGGATCCATTATTTCATCAGGAGTGGTTATTCTTTCTACCAATCTAGATTGTAACTCCTATGGTTGTTATAGCCTCCAGAATTCATGACCTGGTGAGCAAACTTTGGATGATAAGCCTCTTTATAATTAGCCAGGCTGATCTTTAGATGACAGATATATTACTGGTTCCATACTTGAAACATGTCCAACTTAGTAAATTCTGTTGAACTGTTCTATGTTGGTATAGCTTAGAGAACTCGGAATAACCTCCATGCTACAGTGAAGTATTAGATGGGGGACTCGGTGGAAAAGATGATTTTTTTTTAAGAAACAGCATTTGTCACTAAAAACCTTTCCTTTCTTTATTCTGAAACACGTGTGAAAATTATTTTAGAAGTGACATTGCCCTCATTTCTGTTTCTTCACAGAGTTGTATATTTCTTTTCTCACCATACTGAGGCTTCTAGTATAGCTAAATCCTCAAGAAAATGTAAATGCTTATTTTAATACATTTTATTTTAAGATACTCAGAGCATCTATTCATAAAGAAATGAACAAGTCTCCTTGCATCCCATTTATTGTAGCTAGTGGTTGTGTGAAATGGGATCTCTATATTTAAAATGCCAAACTACTATCCAAGAGGAAGTTTGTCCTCAAATATTTCTGCTCATCAAACCAAAATAACAAAATTTCCTACCTCCCCTTAAATCCTTTAAATGTACTTCCCATCCTTATCAGTTAACTAAAACCACTCTCCTCAAGTTAACCATCCATCTGCATGCAGCCCTATTCAGAGCTTTCTATTCTGTCTGACTTCTCTGCCTCTTTAAATCTCTCTTTGTCTAACATGATCAATTAAACTTTTTATTGATGTACATTTTTGAACATTATATTATGTCGGAATCTTACTTTTCAATTCATTCTATCGTGCTTCATTTATCTAATGTCAATTCTCTTTCAATATAGAAATCTAACAAGGCTTTTTCCTACTTCCTATCTTCTTTATCATCTATATTTGCCATTGGAATTATTCATCTTCTCAGAGATTTTCACTTTAATTTCTCTCTTTATACCTGTCCTATTCCTTACTTCCATATTGTGTATAATCTTTAAGTTAGTGAATTAATTGAATTTGTACCATCTCAGAATAACTAAGAAGTCACTTTGTACTGTTCTCCAGATCTTCCTCCACTACCCAATGATTATATCACAATAATTATAGGTGAATATAATCCCAGTGGGAAACTTTGATATGTTAGGACATACACTCCTTTGCACCTAAAAGTTAGTCCTTTGATCTTCAAGAAAAGATTACTGTAGCTTTCACCAACATTAACAAGTCCAACAATACTTCCTCTCCCCTTCATTTGACCACAACATGTGCTTTTTCTCAACCCCTCCAACGTTTTGTTTAGCTAGCTTTAGAATAAGCCACATACAATTCTGTATGTTTGTGTTTCTATGTATATGCACTCCACCTTGCAAATCTTTATTCCCTTTGAGAGAACTTAATTCCATTCTGTTTCCTTTTTAAATTTTTTTTTTATTATTTTAATGGTACATTATTTTTCCAAACACAAACCTCAAGAAAAGAAAACAGCAAACAAAAAACCCAATAAGAACAAAGATGAAAATAGTATACCTTGATCCACATTTAATCTCCATAGCTCTTTCTTTGTATGAGGATGATTTTTTTCTATCCAAAGTCTATTGGAATTGTCTTGAATCACTTGTATTGCTGAGAAGAGCTAAGACTGTCCTAGTTGATCAATGCACAGTCTTGCTGTTACTGTGTTCAATGTTCTCTTGGTTCTGCTCACTTCACTCAGTATCTGTTCATGTAAGTCTTTCCAGGCTTTTCTGCAATCAGCCTGTTCATCATTTCTTCTAGAACAATAATATTCCATTACATTCAAATACCATACTTTATTCAACTATTCCCCAAATGATGGGTATTCTTCAATTTTCAGTTCATTGCCACCACAAAAAAAAGAGCTGCCACAAACATTTTTGGTTTTGAATTTGGGTCCTTTTCCCCTCTTTTATGATCTCTTTGGGATACAAACCCAATGGTGGTATTGCTGGGTGGAAGGACATGCACAATTTCATAGCTCTTTGGGCATATTTCCAAATTGTTCTGCAGAATAGCCGGATTAGTTCATAATTCTACCAACAATGCATTAGTGTCCCTGTTTTCTACATCCCCTCCAACATTTATCATATTTTCCTTTCATCTTAGCCAACTTGATAGATGTAAGGTGATACCTCAGTGTGGTTTTAATTAGCATTTCTCTAATCAATAGTGATTTAGAGCATTTTTTCATATGACTATAGATGGCTTTAATTTCTTCATCTGAAAATTGCCTGTTCATATAATTTGACCATTTATTACATGGAGAATGACTTGCATTATTATAAATTTGACCGAGTTCTCTATATATTTCAGAAATGAGGGCTTTATCAGAGACAGTGGATATAAAAATTGTTTCCCAGCTTTCTGCTTTCCTTCTAATCTTGGTTGCATTGGTTTTGTTTGTGCAAAACCTTTTTAGTTTAATGTAATCAAAATTAGTCATTTTGAATTTTATAATATTCTCTAGTTCTTCTTTGGTCATAAATTCCCCCCTTCTCCAAAGATCTGACAGGTTAATTATCCCTTGCTCTCCTAATTTGTTTATAGTTTCACTCTCTATGTCTAAATTTCATTCTTATCTTGGTATAGAGTATAAGATGTTGATCTATGCTTAGTTTCTGCCATACTGTTTTCCAGGAGTCAATAGGTTACTGTAGTCATTGATTATTATGTCTTATTTCTTAACCAGTACCAAATGGTTTTGATAACTACTGCTTTATAATACAGTTTTAGGTCTAATGTGATGAAGCCACCATCCTTTACATTTTTTTTTCATCATTTCCCTTGATATTCTTGACTGTTTTTCTAAATGAATTTAATTATTTTTTAAATCTGTGAAATAATTTTTGGCAATTTGGTATGGCACTGAACAAGCAGATTGATTTAGGAATAATTATCATTTTTGTTATATTAGCTTGGCCTACCCATGTTATTTTTCCATTTGTCTAGATCTGACTTTGGATGATTTTAAAGTGTTTTGTAATTGTGTTCATCTATTTCATTTAGTGTTGTCTTGGCAGGTAGACTTCCAGATATTTTATACTGCCCACAATTATTTTAAACTGGGTTTTTCTTTCTATCTCTTGCTGCTGGGCTTTGTTGGTCATTTGTAGAAACACCAATAATTTATGTGGGTTTATTTTATATCTGGCAACTTTGCTAAAGTTGTTAATTGTTTCAAGTAGTTTTTGAGTTGATTCTCTAGGATTAAGTTGATTCTCTAAATCCATTCTGTGTCCTTGACCTTTCTTCCAGGCCCACCTTGTAGCAGCCTTTGAGCAAAGCCTTGGGAATATGACAATCAGACTTCAGAGTTTGACCATGACGGCTGAACAGAAGGCAAGTATGAGAAAGGATATTATTACTTGGTTGTCCTTGTAAGGTATTAAGAAGGAAAGCTCTCAGTTGGTTTCCTTTAGATCATTTCATCATGTTAATTTAATTTAATTTAACTCCCTGAAATGAGGGTCTACATGTCAATCTGGTGCTTACTTAGTAGAAAGGAAGTCTGATTTTATGGTAATATTCATTCTAGTCAAATGCTAATTACATATGGTTAAGAGACACCAGGTCCACATAACCCTGTGCTTTTTCTTTTGTCTGACTGTTTTGTAAGCCTTAAAAAACCTCCACTGATCCACTGGAATTGTCCCTCCTTTCCCCGCCCCCCCCCAAAAAAAAACAGTCTTCCACTAAGCTATTCTTCCTCTCGAGGCATTTTCTCTGAAGTTGAATAATTGCTCCCCCGTGGTGAATAAGAATTTAGATTTATAAATGTTTTCCTTTGTTCTTCAGGATTCTGAACTGAATGAATTAAGAAAAACAATTGAGCTTCTAAAGAAACAAAATGCTGCTGCCCAGGCTGCCATTAATGGAGTAATTAACACACCTGAGCTCAACTGCAAAGGTAAAGAAACAGAAACTATTTTTAGCAGAAGCATAATACCCAGGGGATAGCACCACTTGATAACATCTGATGCAACTTCCCTTCTGGAGATTACTGATATCTGCATGTGATCAAACTTTTGGTTGAATCCAAGGTTCATGAATGATAGCATCAGGTTGAAAATATCTAACAAAAAATCATTCATTTTTTTTCTTTCCACTGCTGTTTTGTGCATCAAAGATAGAAAAAGCCATTTCTTTTACTTTTTTAAACAGTATTTTATTTTTTCAAGTACATGTAAAGATAGTTTTCAATATTCACCTTTATGAAACCTTATATTCCACATTTTTCCCTCTCTTCCCCTTCCCCTTCCCCAAGGCAATAAGCAATCTAATACAGGTTAAACATGTGCAATTTTTCTAAATATTTCTATTCCTCGTGCTGCACAAGAAAAATCAGATCAAAAGAAAAAAATATGAGAAAAATTTTAAAAACAAGCAAGCAAACAATCACAATAAAAAAAGTGAAAAACTATGCTTTGATCCACATTTAGTCTTCATGGTTCTCTCTCTGGCTGGAGATGGCACTTTCCATCACAAAGGACATATGTTTATATTGGCAAAGCTTATTAAGTTTCTTCATGCTAATTTTCCAGTTTATAATTCTACTAGAATAGCAAAAATATTTATATTTTGATACTGACACAAAATAGAATAAGAGTTGTTTCTTCAGTTTATGCTGAAGAAATTATTTATATAAAAATGCTTTATATCCCATTGCATTTTTACATTGAAGTTTTGTTTGAGAGGCAGGGGACAATACCTTTTAGCAATGTTCAAAATTATCTCCTTTTAAAAGAAACCAAGAAAAAAATTTGAAAAAGATTTGTCTATATCCTCTTATCCCTTAGGTTCAGAGTCGCACTTTCTTTTTTTCCATAGGCAATACTATAAAAATCCTAATAAAATGTGTGATTGCTTCTAGGAAGTTTCTCCTTTTAAAAATGAAGCTGTTTTTAGCCTGACTGGACTTAGAAAGCCAACAGTTACATAGTGCAGTGAATAGAGCATGGGACTTAAAATCAGGAAAGACTCATCTTCTTGAGTTCAGATTTGTTCTCAGGCACTTATTAGCTATATAACCCTGGACAAGTCACTTAACCCTATTTGACTCAGTTTCCCCATAAAATGAGCTGGAGAAGGAGATGGCAAACCATTCTGGTGTCCTTACCAAGAAAACCCCAGATGGGGTCACAAATAGGTAGATGTGACGAAAAGAACTGAAAAACAAAAAAAATTCAGAAACCATTTTAGATAGTTTAAAATGCTTTGTTAGTTCATAGAATTGTGGATTAATCAATTTAGGGCTAAATGCGATCTTAGAGGTCATCTTGCTTGCCTCAGTTTATAAATGAGGAAGCTGGGTCCAGAGAAACTAACAGAATTTGGTTAAGATCACAGAGGGAATAAGTATTAGAACCAGATTCAAATTCAGGAATTCTTATGGACTTTAAATATAGACTTTTTCCCCCCACTTTAAAGTGGGGATCATTGAATCATTTGCTCAATTAGTTACCCTACTCCACTGTAAGTGATAAGATTACTATGACCTGATACATTAATCAAATTAGAGCATCTCAGACAAATCATTCAAGGGACAGAAAATCCTTGAAAACCAGTGGCTGAATTGGAATCACATGGTACATGAAATTTGTTTGGCTTGATGGGGAGACTTGATCTTTCTGGGTACAGAAAATTTGTTTGGATCAATGGAAAGATTTTATCCTTCTGGGTCATCTATAAGACAGTGGGAAGTTCAGAATCCAATGATTTGAGCAAATGGCAAGACTGGAGAACGAAGTGCTTCTCTCTCCCAAGCCTTCCCAAAGTGACTCTCAGGGGCTTGGTTAGAACTGCTCTCTTGTCACCAACTAGCTAAAATCTCTGAGTTCTTAATTGGTCTGCTAGTTTATAGAAGATCCACAGGACATGACCTAGTCTTTCACCCGATTCAAACTGACTTCCTGTGAATTATCATGCCAGTGCATCCAATGACTTATAAGAATTTTAACTACTTAGTCCATAGTTTTTGATTGAGATGTATTTTCCATCTGGGATATAGCATCTTATCATTTATAATAGGAATATTTGATATATGACTTGTTCTGTCCTACAGACATGGTTTAATTTCACATACAAGGTGGAGGGCATCCTGAATGAGACAAAGATTATGAAAAGAGATTGAGCCAAAGTATTAAAATGATTTATTCAGAGTATTTGACACCTTTTGGAAATGATTGATTTAACATGTTTTTGGCCATTTCCTCTCTAGTCACAAAGGTGAGTTCTGGATTTTGAATGAGGAAGTACAGCATCACATCTTATTTTACTGAGCAAAGAGCACTTTTTCTAAGGTTCTGTGACTAGTTACTAATAAGAGCTGATTAAGAAAGAATCAATTAATCATTCTAAATTAAGTATCAGCAATACAAGAATATGTAGATCTGACAACCAATTCCTGATGTCAAATTATTCATTAAGTCAGCCCTTTCTCCTTTTCCATACAGGCAATGGTACGTCACAGTCTACTGATCTTCGTATCCGAAGACAACACTCTTCAGATAGTGTCTCCAGCATCAATAGTGCTACCAGTCACTCTAGTGTGGGGAGCAACATAGAGAGTGATTCAAAGAAAAAGAAGAGGAAGAATTGGGTAAATACAATTTAGCAATATTGCTGAAAATGAGAAGACCTGGATTTGAACATTGGTTTTGCTGATTATTCTTGACAAGACCTTGAACAAGTCCTTTACTCTGTCTGTGCTTCAATTGTCTCACTTCCAGACTGAGGGTGTTGGACTTGATGATCTTTAAGGTCCTTTCTAGCTCTTAATTTATGATCCCATGAATAGATTCATAAGGGCAGAATAAGAGACACTTTTTAATCTTTTATTCAACTGGGATAAAACCTATACTGGTTCTTAACTAGACTTTTAGTTATATGATGCAGAAAAAATAAGTTGGTTTTTTTTTTACCTACCTAGTAGTTTCCTCAGGTCAGTGATGGGCTCAGTGTAATCATAGAGTTTCTTAAGTAACCATTACCTTATAATTTTTCTGTTCCATTATGTGAAATGCATACCTTCCATTTCACAAATGTCCTATGTTTCCTGTGTTGCATTGTGTGTAAGGTTCTGGATTCCAGAGCTAACATTTTCTTTGATTCAGATCCCTCATTCTTTGGATGGTGCTCACTCATATTAGTGGCCTATTTTTTTTCATATTTATACTTTATTGGAGTGAAATTAGAGGCAAATCAGCCTTCCTTTTGAATGCCCCTAATATCCCTGCTAACAAAAGAAATATTTATATTTCTCAATGTAAAATGTTGTTTTCAGTCGATGAGTGTTACCAAAAAGAATCTGAAAAGTCCTGTTATGAAATGACAAGTTTAATTAAATTGTCTCCCACTGTGGTATTAGTCAGGTTTTTATATCTTTAGAAGATGTACTTGAATTTTTTTTCCATTACAGCAGTGCAATCAGTGATGATGACCCCACAAAGGATAATGTGTAACACTCATTTCCCTCCTCTTTTCCTGGGGGAGACACCTCAATCTTTCTCCTGTTCTCTTGATTCCATTGTTAGCACATTCAATGAGATGCATAGTTATAACTGATAGAATTTTGAGTGATTTTGATCTTCTTTCTTTAAAAATAATGGGGGTCTTGTGTTCTTCTGAAATTGTCTCCATCTTCTAGATATAGGAGTAACATTGTCATGTTATCATCATGTCTGCTTAATGTTCTAGAAATTGTTGTTCATCCCATACACTTCTCACTCATTTTACATTGTCCTGGATGGGTGGCAAGGTCTAATTAAATGGGAAAGAGGGTTGACTTTCTAGACATAATATATCTTTGCTAGTTACAAGCACTAAAAAACCCAATTCACTTATCCTAATTGTTAAATAACTTTAAAATAACAAATGGCTTTTAGGCAACCACTTTGTGAGTTGAGCATAACATGATTAATCTGTCAACAAATATTTGTCTACTCTGCTAAGTGCTTTGATTATTTATAAAAATCAAAAGGGACTTGAATTTTCTAAGAACATTAATATATATATAAACATATATACACACATCCATATATATGCATATAGTTTTAAATAAATATGTTATATATTATTATGTATTATGGTTACATAATAATATGTAATTATATGTTAATATATATAATATTTCCCCCTCCTTTGGTAACTAAGGTCTAAGGTCTATTTAACTTAGAAGTTACTCTTACTTAAGCATCATATTGAGAGACTACAAGAGCATAGATATTATCAATTCATAGGCATCCAAAAACAATTTTGTCCCAAAATTTCAACATCCTTCTCCATGAATCTTTTATTTTAGAGAGAATTTCAGAGTCTCAGGTGAAAAGGTTTGAGTTTTGTTTCCTGTCAACTCTTCAGAGCTTCCAGAAAACCATAAAATGACCACAAAGTAGGGAGCAGAAAGAAAGAAAACTATTAGACCTGGGGAACCTTAATCTAATTCTGTAGCCTCTGGGTGATGGAGAATGAGGGATCAAAGTCTTTGTAGTCTGGGAGCCATTTTTCTGTCTTAGAATTTGGATTCAACCATACAAATATTTTGAACACCCACTGTGGCTATGTTAAATTCTTTTTAAAGGAAATGATTTTAGAAAAAGATAGTGACTCAAAAAAAAACATACACAACAGAATAATTTAAAGATGAGAACATTAATCACTCTAGAAAGGAAGTAATTTAGTGTTTTTGAGTAGACATAATAGTGATGAAGGGAAAAAAAATGAAGGATATAAAAGAGTAGCAAAATTCTGTTATTTGAATAATTGTGCAAAAGATGAGAAACTTTCCATCAGTCAGGGAGAATTTGAAAGAATTTGGACCATATGGAGGCCAAAAGTTCTATTCCTTCTCTTCTCTAATGGAGAGGGCCTCTGGTATTCTCAAATGCTTATATTTTGGCCATGTCAGTTAGATTTAGCTGCTCTTTGTGTGGTGTTTATTGGTCATGTTATTTCTGAAAAGTCCAAAGCTTTCCCCATTCACTGGCTTTATCTGTTAAAAATTGTCTTTTTTCCTTCCCCTTCCCAATTTTTGCTTGCGCTTCCTCTGGCAGGTCAATGAGGTAAGCAAGACAAACTTTAAAACATCAAATACCAAGCTAACCCATCCATCCATATGACTAACCTCATTGGCATCCGTCACCGTGTCTAAGCATATCGCTTTGTTGCTGTTGTAACCTCATCATCCAAACATCCATCTATCTGCTGAGCCACATCCCGTCTTGCTGTTTCTACCTGTAGATACCAACAAAAGAGTAGACTTGGAATGCTCTCCCCAGGTTGCGTCCTTTTAATAGTTTTTGATTCCTGCCTCTCCCCGAATGCCCTATTAAAAAGAAAAAGTCTTTGGTGACCTTTCTCCTTGGAAAGAGTGAGCCATTTGGTTGCCACTTGCCTTCAAAAGTCTGCATGTCTGTCTATCTGCCCTAGCAAATTATAGATGGACATTTCTTAGGATTCCTTCTATGCTTACCACTTTATCCTTTCAGTTACGCAGTTCCTTCAAGCAAGCTTTTGGGAAGAAGAAGTCTCCCAAGTCAGCTTCCTCCCATTCAGACATTGAGGAGATGACAGATTCTTCTTTGCCTTCCTCACCAAAGTTGCCACATAATGGTTCCACGGGCTCAACACCACTGCTGAGGAATTCTCATTCAAACTCTCTGTAAGTTCAGTCTATAATGTTTAAATCTTTTGGAAGAAAGGGCATGAAGTTATCCTTGTTTCCTTGGGACAATGGCAACTATGAATATTGTTATTATTATATGCTGTACTGTTTTTACCACTGAATCTTTAAAATCTTTCCAGGGAATACCAGTTCACTGGAAGGTGATGTTTGAAAGTTCTTTTTTGCCCTAATACATTGCGTTAGTGACAGTAGACTGAAAATCCAGACTTGAGTTCAAATCCCAGCTTCTTGCCCTGACAAATCATTGAGTTATATAAGGATCAAATATGATAATTCAGAAAAACACAAAGAACTCATTGTTCTGTTTGCTTAGCTAGGTTTTTTTTTTACAAGGGATAAACAAGGACAGAGAAGAAGCACAGAAATGACTGTTGTAAAAAAACAAAGGCATCTATAAAAGTTTTTAGTTAAGCCACAAAAACAAAAAGTACAAAGCATAAACTGAAAGTAAAGTAATATTAGGATTAGAACTCTGATTATTAAATATTGCTTACGCATATGGCCTGGAGGTCTTGTTCAGTGAGATTACTCATTTTTAAAGGGAACTTGAACTGCTTTTTAAATTTTTTCTTGACATCACTATTTAGAATAATAGTGACTTACCAAGGTATTAGAAAACGGGGTTTTAAAAAGCATTCAAATCAGGCTAATGAACTTTGAAACCCTCCCTTCCAAAATCCAGTTCTAATACAACAAACATTCATTAAGTACCTACTACATAAAAGGCACTGTTCCTAGCATTGGGGATAGAAACACAAGGAAGAAAAATAATCCCCATCTTACATTTTCCTGAATAATACCATGCAAAACCAAATAAATTAACAGAATAATATTTGAGGAAAGAGAGCGTGGAAGAAGAGGGGTATTCCAAAGGAGATGGCATCTAGACTAAGTCATAAGGAAGCTAAGGATTTCAAGAAAGTTAAGAAAGAAATCCATTGAAAAATCAAGGGGAACAACCCACATGAAGACAAAGAAAGCAAGAAAGAGAGTGACAAATTGGTAGAACAGCTGCTGGCTCCTTAGGTTAGAATGCAGACTACATGAAAGGATGATATAACATTTGCCTAGAAAGATAGTCTGGGGCCACATTTCAATGGGCTGTAAATAATAGAGGTTGTAGGAGCATTGTAATTGAATCTGAAGTCAGTAGGAAGCCAATAAAGATGTTTGAACAAGGGAATGACATCATAGGACATGTTTCATAGGGAGATTATTTTGGTAGCTACGTATATATTGGATCAAAGAAGAAAAAGACTGGGAAACAGAGATATGTAGGAAGCTACTCTAACAATTCAGGTGAAAGTTGATGAGGACTTGAAGCAAAGTGATGGTTGTGAGAATGAAAAAAAGTTGTAGACGTAAAGGTAGAATTGACAAGAATTCATAAGAAAGGGATAAAAAAACAACAACAAAAAAAGAAATTAAAGGGGTAAGGGGAAAGGAAGAGTAGGAAATGAATCTGGGTGACTGAAAAAATAAACACTGTTAAAGAAATAGGGAAGGGAGTTTGGAGGAAGAATGGGCTAAAGTGACATTTTATAATTCCTTTTTCCTTTTTTGTAGTTTTTAGTGGCAATTTTTATAGTAAGAAAATGTTTCAATGGCTTGTGCAAAGTGGAGGTTCAAGATAATGGACAATTTAGACTAAATAGAGAATTTTGTTTTGGAAGTATGACACACTGTTTATTCTCATAAAACGATCAGTAGAATGGGATAGTGGGAAGAAGGTTGGATTTGGATCTGACTTTACAGTTTTGTGCCTATGAGAATCAGAAAGTCACTTCCTTTTGGGGGAAACTCATTTTCATCTAAAAGAAGGGGATTAGAGTAAATAATCTCTGTTGTCTCCTACAATTCTAAATTTGCTGTCTTCTGACTTTAAAAAATTATTATTATCTTTTTGTTTTTAAACCATCTACATTTCCCAATGTATTCTCCTCTCCTCTACCACAGAGAAATTATCACAAAGAATTAAAATGAGGAAAAATTCAGGAAAACCAGTCAATATATCAAAAAAAAAATCACAATGTATAATTCTTACACACCATAAATCTTTCACCTTTGCAACAAAACAAAGAGAAGTGTCTTCTCATGTTACTTCTTTAGAGCCAAGTTTGTTCATTATAATTCACCATTGTGTTTTTTTTGGTTGTTGTTGTTTTTCCCCTTTTTATTTTTGAAGTCATTTGTAAATTGTTTTCCTGGTTATTTTTCCTTTATTTTGCATCTATTTATACAAACCTTTCCATGCTTCTCAGTATCCATCATTTTTGTCATTCTTAGATCCCAAAGATCCACTCAGTGTGGTACATTAGGTATCATAATATATTTAAGCATTCCCCAAACCATAGGCATCTACTTTTGATCTTATCACTATATAATGTCTCATGTTGTTTTCATTTTAGATACAGCTATTTTATTTCCCTACTTGAATTCTAGGTTCCTTAAAAGTAGAAATATATATATTTTTTACTTTCTTACTTGACATGACACCTGGTTAAAGCCCTGCACTTAGATTCTTAGCAAACATCTAAAGTCAAGTCACATCAACAAATATTTACTAAGTTTCTATTATGTACCAGGTATAGTGCTAAGCTCTGGAGGAAGAGAGGGAATGAATACTTGTTGATTAGTTGATCTGAGTGTCTAGAAAATGGGGAAATAATAACTTCGTTGATAGGATAATACACTGAAAGCATTCAGATGCTTCCAATTAACAGGCTGAAGTTTGTAAATCCGCCCCTAATATAAAGCTGACAAGTTGTCACTAGTCACACATTCATTTAGCAGAAATTTAGTTAATTGGTATTGTATTTAGGATTCTGTATTGAGAATCTTAGAGGGGGAAAAAATTAGATAACAGGACTCCACCCAGAGCAGCACACTGTCTAGCTGGGATCACGATACATACAGAGAGCAGCTAGAGACTATAAGAAAAAATTCTTTTTCAAAAACCACTTTCCCCATTGGGATTGGGCGAGGTTGGCAAAGCCCTTTTCTGACATTCCACAGTGTCCATAGAATCTGGAGATGTTTGTCTTTGGTCTAATTTTCCAAAGGCTGGGTGCGTAGCAAATGCTCATTTCTAACACTGAAAGGTTTGTAAGAATGTGAAAAATAAAGAAATTCAAGAGAGTTCAGGGATGAAACCAAAGAAAGGAAATCAAGGGCTGTGACAGGAAAACACCCACTTTCTTGGCAAGGAAGGAATGCCAACTGTGGGAAGGTAGAAGTGAATCCCCACCCTTGAGAGGCAGTCATCAGCCATAACTTCAAAACATAACATTAGAAAACGGGCTGGAATGAATAAAGTGACACTAGTTAGGGAAAGAAACTATGATTTAAGAAGCCTTAAAACTTGGCTAAAATTGATGGCAAACTTTTTTTCTTAAACCATACATTGGAAATCTTTCCTATAGTCCTTTGTGTTAGTGAATCAGCCTCTTCATGGGGTTGGTCAGGATAACTTGACTTCCCCCATTCTTCCTCTAGAACTTAGCACAGTGCCTGGCACTGTAGGAACTTCATAAGTGTTTGTTGATGTGATTTGATTTCAGATGTTTGCAGGTGAGGAGAGATATTTTGTCTCTCTCTTCCAGGTTTTTGTCCATCATTTATCCAAGCGCTGCCAGTATAGTGCTTTTATGTGTTAAACATTGAGTTGTACATATTCCCTGGTGATGTTGATTGGAATTTTGTATTGACTAAATGTAAAAAAAAATTGCACTGAATTAGAGAGCAATTAAATAAATGCCTTATTGGTTATGACTTTGATGGCAAAGCAAATCAATTAGAATAAGAACTAAAACAAGCTTATTCAACAATATACTGGAGCTTTGATGATCTAATTGTCACAGATAGAGTGAGGAGTCTAAAACTAGAGTTTGTGAATTTTTGTTTTTAATATTTAATAGCTATATTTCAATATTTTGTGGTTGTTTTCAGTCATGTCTGTCTCTTCGTGACCCCATTTGGGGTTTTCTTGGCAAAGCTACGGGATTGGTTTGCCATTTCTTTCTCCAGTTCATTTTACAATTGACTTGCCCAGAATCATCCATCTAGGAAATGTCTGAGAGTAGATTTGAACTCAGGAAGAGGAGTCTTCCTCGTTGCAGGTTAAGCACTCTATCCATTGCACATCTCAATATAATTAGCCTCTTTTCAATCATATGCATTTTGTTTCATAAATTTATTCTGAGAAGGGTTCCTTTGGCTTTATCAGACCACCAAAGGAATCCATGGCACAGAAAAGGTTAAAACCCTTGGCTAGAGTATCACAAGGGAGTGCTTATATATTGGATTCAGTCAGCCAGTCAGCCAGCATTTATTAAGTGCTCACTCTAGTCCAGGCATTATGCTGAGTCCTGAGGACCCAAAAACAGGAGTGGCAGAGGGGACGGGGTGGTTTCCTGCCTTCTGCATTCTAATGGGGGAATTCCATAACATGCAGATAATGAGATATATGCAAGGTATATAGAGAACAGACAAAAGTGACCTGAAAGGGGGAAGCATTAGCAGCTGTAGGCAACAGGCAAGACCTCCTGCAGAAGGTGGGATTGGAGCTGCATTTTGAAGGAAGCTGGAGAAGTCAGTACTCAGAGGTGAGGAGGGAGAGCATTCTAGGCTTAGAGGCCAGCCAGTGAGAAGATGGGGAGTTGGGAAAGCATTGACTTGTTTGAAGAACAGGGGGCTGATATCACTAGCATTTATAAATAGAATTGAGGTGTAAGAAAATGAGAAAAGTAGAAAGGGGCCATGATTGTGATGAGCTTTAAATGCTAAATAGTTCTAATTAAGTCAGGAAAGTGATTATCCCCCAAAAGGAAACCGTTTGTACAATATTTCCCTGCAAGCATCCCAAACTAAATAAGTTTGACTATAGTTGAACCTTGGTGTTCAAACCATAGTTTGAAAATCGTATGTGGCTTTGTGAGGGGGAAAAAGTTTACCTTAATTATAAATATCTAGCTTTGTCACCGTGGATTTTTTTGTTTTTATTCAATTCAATAAATATTAGATAAATACCTAGTATTCCATAGTTTTGACTTTGATATACTCTACCCCTTGGAAGAGCGATAACTCTTAAGTCAGGAAAATTTGTGTCAAAATTGTGCTTCTAATGCTCTCTACCTAGATGACCTCTAGCAATCCTCTTGAACCCCAGTTCCTTTATCCACAAAAATGAGGAGATTCAAATATATAAATGGTCTCTGAAGTCTCTTCCAACTTTTTTAGATCAAGACTCTTATGGATCATCATCTCACCATTATATTATGCCTTAAGTCTTACAAAGAAATTTCCTCAAAAGTTTAGATTGCATAAGTATTATTACGTTTAGATTCAGAGTTGAGAAAATAACAGAATGTGGCAGTTCTACAGTTAACTTTTTCTTCTCTTTCTGCCTTCCTCCCAAATATCATCATATCTCTTTTGACAATTTTATAAATGCTTTTCCTTTGGCAATTAAAAATTCCACCACCCTCCACTAGTTATGCAGGTCAGGTTTTTCTTGGCCACAAACCCAGTATACAGTACTTTGAAAGCCAACTTGCTGGATTATTTTTGTAGCAGCCACATGCTTAACGTCTCTCTCATAGATAATCAACTTCAGCTTTGTAACTTTGCTGAACTCAAGTTTCTTCTGTCTTCACTCCAAGAAACAGCAAAGCTTGCTGCTTCAGGTTCCCCTCCACTCCTGTGATCATTAAAACTCACAAAGCTAATTTTTTTTAGCAACTGAAATCTTCACCACTTTTTTATTTTCAAAATACATGCAAATATAGTTTTTAACACTCACCCTTACAAGATCTTGTGTTCCAAATTTCTTCCCCTCCTTCCCCCCGTCCCTCTCCAGCCAAGCAATCCAATATATGTCAAACACGTAAAATTCTTCCATATATATATTACCACATTTATCATGCTGCACATGAAAAAGCAGGCAAAAAAAGGAGGAAAAATGAGGAAAAAAGCAAGCAAACAACAACAAAAAAGTTCACCATTTTTTATGATCCTATATTCTGCTGCCATGTCAGGAGTCCGTCTGTAGGCATATCTATTGATGGGAGAACAGATAATCAGTCAAAAAACCTTTATTAAGCACTTGCTGTATTCTCTGATTTCGTGATACAAAGACAAACACGAAGTAATCCTTGACTTGGAGAAAATCAATATATGCTTCCATTGAGGAATCAATATATAGATAAATAAGCACATACAGAAAATATACAAAATGAATATGAAGTAATTTTGGGAAGCAGACTACTTGCCAGGGGCTAGAGGGATTAGAAAAGGGTTCATGTAGCAGGTAATATGTGGTACCCACTATCTCTTAAATGCCATAGGTTCCATTTGTACTAATAAACTACTTATCCCACAAATAAGACAGTTTTCTCTCCCTCTCCCTCTTCCTCTGTGAGTGGCCCATGTTCTAAATACCCAGTTTTGTCATAATGCTACTCTTTTTTTAAACTACTTAGTTATCTTTATTTTTTCATATTTAAATCATATTTCATTTATTCCCCAATTGCATGTAAAGACAATTTTAGCATTCATTTTTTTTTAAATTTTGACTTTCAAATTTCCTCTCTCCTCTCATCTCCCTCTACCCTAAGACAGGAAACAATTTGATATAGATTATACATGTATAATAATATAAAACATATTTCCATATCACACATGTTGTTAAAAGAAGATATAACCAAAAGAAAAAAATATTTAAAAAGTGAAAAATAATACACTTTGCTCTGCATTTCAGACTACCAAAAATTCTTTCTCTGGATGTAGACAGCATTTTTCATCAGAACTCCTTTGGAATTATCTTAATATCATTGTTATTCCCAGTTGAACATTGTATAATACTGCTTTTACTGTATACACTGTTCTGGCTCTGTTCACTTTGCATCGGTTTGTATAAATCTTTCCAGGTTTTTCAGAAATCATCCTGCTCATCATTTCTTATAACAGTAGTATTCTCTTGTAATCATAGACAACAGTTTTTTTAGCTATCCCTAGTTGATAGGTAAAAAATATCATGAAAATGATAATAGACTCTCATGATCATTGACAGGTCAGATTCACAGAAAATGGGTGACTACTGCTCCTCTCTGAGCTCTAAGGATCAAGGGTTCTAAGAAGTCATATGTTTTCAAATAATATGACTCATGAGCCCCCATCCAGTGTGTTCCCCATTGATAGACAATCAGATTAGTATCTTTTAGAAAGAGATATTTACTAATGGGGTATAGTGAGACCAACTGGTACAAAAACATTTCCCTGAAAGTCCGAGAACATTCTCGCCCCAGTATATACAGAGTCCAGGGGAAAGTGAGCTCCAGCTTAGAGGAGATAACCACCTCACAGCTCCTGGTTAGATGAAAATTCTTTTCCACCTTCATGAATCACTAGGCTCGAAATTTGGTACCATTGTAGAGTCCATAACGATACTTCTCTCTGCCCTGCAAATGTCACATTTCCTAAAATTTACTTTTCTTAATGTGTCATTTGGTGATTGGGCCACTGCTGCACCAACTCCCAGGGGAGGTTTAAATCCTCTGACCTTTTTCAAAATTTAAAAAGTTTTGGGGATGGGAATATGATCTTACACCTAGGATCACTTTCTTCCCCATATCCTTACTGCCTTCTAGAATAGGCATAAAGCATCTGCTTCTCAAGATATTCCTAAAACTTGACTATCTTTCTCTTCAGAACCTTTCTTTAAAATAGACTCAAAGGTGTGAATAAATCTTCCCACTGATCCCAAAACATTTTCTGCATATCATAAACTGATTATCCCCAAGTGGCTGAATATCCTCATTCTCCCCAAATTGATTAAAGTTTTGATCAATGATTCAATAACTCAGTCATTCTCAACTGAAAAAGGCAAAGCTCCCTAGTGGTTAGATCTATGTGCTTGAAATTAGGAAGATCTGAATTAAAATAGGATTTCAGATACTTACTAGACATGTGATCCAGGGAAAGTCACTAAAATTGATTCAATTTCCTTAACTGTAAAAAAATAATAATAGCACCTATCTTCCAGAGTTATTGTGAGGAACAAATGAAATATTTCTAAAAAAAAACTAAACAAAATACTTATCACTTGAATCTGGCACACAATAGGTTCTATATAAAAATTATCTTTTCCTTTCCCCTTCCTTTTCCCCTTAAAAAGCATTTCAGAGTAGAGTACCTTGTTCATCGCATTAGTTAGGGTTGAAGGAAAAGCTTTGGGGGGTGTGACTTACCCCTCTTATAAGAACCTAAGCTGAAGCTTAAAAAAAACGAGCAATTCTAAAAAGTAGAGGTGAGGCAGGAGACTATTCTTGAGATAAGAGGGACAATGATGGGTGAAGAGTCAAGGTAACCACTTTGATTTGACTATAGAGAACAGAAAAGGGAATGAAAACATAATTAAAGTTGGAAAGGTCAGGGACCAAATAGTGAAGAACTTTAAATGCCAAACAGAAGAGTTTATATTTTATTCTAGAGGCAAGCAGGCACCAAAAAGGGTCACACTACATTAAAAGAAGAATAGATGAGCAATTTCAATTTCCTTGTTTATCAAAGTTGTGACTAATGGAATTAATCCCCATTCACTTATAGAAGTTTTAAAGGGCAAACTTCCCCAGTTAAATGTCTCAAAGTTTATAGATTTTATTTCTACGTCTCACTTTACAGACCACAGTTAGAGTCACTGGGCTGCAACTCTCCTGAAAGGAAGTTTCTTCCATAAAATTGTTTCAGACTGGAGGGTGGGAATGAGATGAGACGGTACACCTTGGAAATTGTTTTTTTAACATCTCAGGAAATGAGAAACAAGGGGACTTGAACATAAATAGAATTGCACTTTGCTCTCTGCTTTTATTCAATTTTTCTTTTAATTTTGGAAAATAGAAACTGCCCTCATACTATTTATTCATAACTATATGCTCTTTAAAACAAATAGAAAACCTCTCTTTGATTGGAGTTCAGATTTCTGTGCCACATTGAGTCACTAGAGGGGCCCACTGTATACTGTACACTGAGATCATCAAATTCCAAGGAGACTGTTCCTTGGTGTTGCTGTTTCTCACTTTATATGGGCTGTTGGAGTGTTACTCAGGGGTGCTAAGCAGCACATTCCGTTTGTTGAAGTCCTCAAATATGGAAAATTTCAAGAATGTTTGCTCTCTGGGGTTTAAAAGTATTAACGGTTACCTATTACAAGTCCGAGCCAATCCCTTTGCAGCACATGGGGGGGAGATCATGTGGTAAAGTCAATCGTGTCCCAGGCTTGGAGCCAGGAAAACAGTCCAGGTTCACTTCCCATTCCAGACACTTAGTAGTTGCCTAATCTTGAACAATACACTTATTTTCTATGGCCTCGGGTTTCCCATCTGTAAATAGTGATGCTCGTTTCTATAGCACTTCCTTTATAGGGTTGTGAAGATAAATGAGATGATATGTGCAAAGTATTTTGCAAACCTTCAATGCTCCCTTAATTTGTTATTGGTTTATTATTAGTCCACTTTTCTTATCTCTCCCTTCAGAGAATAATTGAAAGATGGTCCAAATAGTTAAACTATAGCACATAGAGATGATTAAGATGGAGATGATAATTACTGACACTGACATAGTGTTTGAAGTTTTGTAAAGTACATTTCATGCATCATCCATTATTTTCCTCATTTACTGTTGGTTCCAGTTGCAAACCCATTGAGATAAATCGGCTAGCTCAAAGTTACCTTTGCAAGTGGTCCCATTAATCATTCTCGGTCTCTCCTAGCATTTCCGAATGTACAGATAGCGAGGCAGAGACAGTGATGCAGTTACGCAATGAGCTGAGAGACAAGGAGATGAAGCTCACTGATATCCGCCTAGAAGCTCTCAGCTCAGCCCACCAACTGGACCAGCTTCGAGAGGCCATGAACAGAATGCAGGTACGGAGAGGTAGAAGACAGTGTGTGCAATCGAATCTGCAATGGCTTTCAAGATTGATGGCCCAGGAGACTGGGCTGGGGGTATTACACAGAGTCCTTCCTTCCTTTGCCTATTTCTATCTACCTAACTGGACAACCATTAGTGGGTGTGCTTCTGAAAGACTATCTTACTTATCATATAATCAAGTAATTACTCCATGGGGATGGAAAAAGGAGAAGGCAAAGAGTCAGTAAAATTATTTTTTAATTTTATATTGTTTTCATTTTATTTTTTTCAATTACGTATAAATAAAACCTCTTAACATTTGTTTTTAATTTTTTTATTCCAAATTCTCTCCTTCCTTGAGAAGGAAAATGATCCTAAAATTAATGCTTCATGTATGGGAATGAGATGTTGTGTAGGACAAATTCAGAGAGGGTCATCAGATTGATGCTGGGGAATGAATTCTGGAGCCACTGGGACTACTCTCAAAGATCATTTACTAAATTATAAGGATGTTTCATGTTCCTGTTTCAATTATAAGGATCTTTCATGTTCCTGAAAGATTATCTTAGATATTATATAATTGAGTAATATTCCATGGAGTGGAAAAGGTAAAATTTAAATAATTAGTCAGCAAATTTTTTTATTTTTATTTTTTTCAATTACATGTAAACAAAAACTTCCATACCAAGATACTTCAGAACTTTGATCTATTGAAGCAAGCTGATGGAAAAGGCTCTCAAATCTCTAAAATGTGTAGAGAGCATTCCACGCGTCCCTCTTGGGCTTTTCCAAGAATTTCATGAAGGGGGGTGACCGCTCATGGTGCAGAGGCAGCTGGGACTGTTCCTGTTTGTAGAAGGAGGGGGAGCAGCCTGTGGTGGTTTTCTTAATCCTTGCCTGCAGATGCACAGGTGAGCCGTATCCAGTAGGAATCTCTCCCTCTGGTTCTTTGCAGAGTGAAATCGAGAAGCTAAAAGCAGAGAATGACAGGCTCAAGTCTGAGAATCACGGTGGCAGCTGCAGCCGGGCTCCATCCCAGGTGTCCATCTCCTCTTCCCCGAGGCAGTCTCTGGGCCTCTCTCAACACAGCCTTAACCTCACTGAGTCAACCAGTCTGGGTGAGTGTGCCATAGGGCCAGCTGGCAAGACGGGGCCTGCAGCCAGCCCCGTTGCCTCAGGGAGCCCTGAGCTAAAAAGATCAGAATGAAATAAAAGGCGAAAGGCGTGGGGTGTATGTGAGTGCGTGAACATCAGTGTGTGTTGGCTACCAACATGAGCCCGGCCTCCAGAATGTCATCATGCTTGCCTTTAATTTTTGCCCCAAACTCTCCTAGCTACGAGCTTAGCTTCTGCCCGGTGCTGAATTGTGTTCTGATCCATTTTAAAAGGCTGACCTGTGAGATGAATGCCGTGAATGAAGAATGATGACATATCATGGGCTCACAGCTTTGTATGATGTTCCCGCTTTAAAAATGAATTCCAGGCTGGTGGAAAGATCAATCTCATTGATCTGTATTTTTCCTGTTCCACATACAAAAGCTTGTGCTTTTTCATTTATTTCCTGCATTTTTTTTTCCCATATGAGGCCATTGTGACTGTTTTTGGTTTAGCCTTTCTCTGCTCAACCAAGCGCCTTTTGATTTCATGGTCCTCTCCCTGGACCTCTCATAGTCCGTGTCCCATCTCCTCCCTTGGACCATCTGATTTATTCTGCTGCCGCCCTCGTGGCTTCCGCTGTCCGTGTGTGGCTAAAAGAGGCTGTTGGTGTTTTCCATTCGCAGACATGTTGCTGGATGACACTGGTGAATGCTCGGCTCGGAAAGAAGGAGGCAGGCATGTTAAGATAGTTGTCAGCTTGCAGGATGAAATGAAATGGAAGGAGGTTAGTTTGATCCCTTTCCCTGCTCCTATCGCCTTCTGCCCTTTCCCATTCCCCCTAGGTAGAAATACCTAGTTTAGTGACTAATTGTAAACTATATCACCTTGATGCTTTATGTTATTCTTACTGTGTTTTTTGTTGTTGCTACTAACATTGTCTTTTCCTTAACCAGCCCTCCTTTGCCCCCCAACAATCCCAGAAACATTTCAGGCTCAAGTACAGAACCAAAGAAGATGAAATTAAAACAATTTTGGGAGTTGTTTTGCCCAACTATATGCCATTAAAACTGGCAATCTGAATGAAATGGATGCATGTGCACAAAAATATAAATTGTCCAGATTAACAGGAGAGGAAATAAAAAACTTAAGTAATCCTATGTTTGAAAGAAAACTTCAACAAATCACAAATGAGTCCCTAACAAAATTGGATACAAGTAGTACTTTCCTTTCTTGTGAATTTTCCACATCTAAAAAATAAAAAAATATTCCCACTTTGTACTTTTAAAGTTATTGTAATTAATTTTTCCCCATTCACCAAGCATTGAAAATTGTCTTTCGAAAGTTCACAGATGGATGAAGTACTTCAAAGTCAGCTAAGCTCATTTGAAAAACTCAAGGCATGTAAATAATTGGACAAAAATAAATTGATCCAATGTGCCAGTTATATCACAGGACTCTCATAAACAGCAGAAGAGACACCTGGTGCATATTACAGAAGTGCTGAGAGCCTGGGCAGGGATTAGAAAGTCAAAAATGAAGCTGGGACATGAGTTATATACCCTGTTTTCTGTTATATGTCTTCTGCAGCCATCCTAGCACCGTGGCAGGATCCTGGCTTTGGGCATCATGTGGAATAAATCTGAATTCAAGGAATATAGCTTTTCTTATCTCGTGAGGTCTTACAAAGCTGTGGAGAAAACAAATCATCTACATTTGTGTTTGATTAAACTCTTAGGTTAAGTAGCATGCTATGGTTGGTTGAGAGTAAAGTGATGGTCTTAAAACAGGACCTCACAGCTTCTCATTTCAGGTCTCTTTGTAGCATCATGGTATCTGGGGAATAAAACTGAATTTTGAGTCAGTCAGTCAGTAAGCCTTTATTTAGTACCTACTATGTGCCAGACACTAGGGATACCAAAAAAGGATAAAGATAGTCCTGCCTCTAAGGAACTCGCAATCTAATGGAAAAGACAGAAGAGTTAAGTTTTAGTGCTAACCCTAACACTCAGTAGCTGTATAACTATTGACAAGGCACTTTAAATCTCAATTTCCTTATCTGGAAAGTGGAGATGAGGATGCCTGCCATCTCTGTCAACAGTATGTCATAGTAGAATCAGAGAAACAGGATTTAAATCCTTCTTCTGATGCCTTCTGCCTTTTTGCTCAGGGTAAGTCACCCTCCCTGGGCTTATGTTTCATCGTTTGGAAAATTGCAATGCCTGGGATAGGTGGCTTGAGATCTCACTTGGCTGTAGACCTAGGAGCCTATGAAACTTGCAGAACTGTTGTGAAGAAAGCTTTTTTAATAAATGTGTGCTATGTTTATAATTGTCTCTTGTCTTTCCCCCACTTGCTGATATTTCTGCTCAATATGATGCTGTAGCATGCCCAAATTTTTCACTACCAGCCAGTCAGAATCAGGCTTTTGCATTTAAGTTAACCATTGGCAGATGCTGTAATGACATTGATGGTGAGAAACATGGGTATAGAGTTGTAGAATGGGAAGGATGTATAGGAAACATCTGGTCCTGAAATAATGTAAAGGCTGATGATAAATGCAAGGGATTGTTACACTTTAGTGAACTCTCTTCTAATTTGACTTACCCACTTCAAAATGCCTCTCTCCCATCCCTATAACCATGTGTTCTTTGAAGAATCCTAAGTGTCTAAAAACAAGCATGATCTTAGCTCATCCAACCTATTATCAAATTTTCTTAGCTGAGCACCCTTGTAGGATGAGGTCACTCCATTGTGCTACTTCTTCCATACTCCTTGTATGCAGAGCTCTGTGGGCAGAGGTCCCAAAACAAGAGATAAAGCCTCAGCCTTCTAGGATCATTATGTGGTGATAGAACTGATATGAGAAAAAGATAAGAAAGGTTTGGGGAAGAGATATTCCCAAGTACTGAAGTGATGAGCAGATTAAATTTAGTGGAGTCCACCCATGAAGACTTTTTTGGGAAAGCTTATAAGGTGAGTCTAAGGGAAGCTTTGCAAAAGGGAGATGATAATGAGGAGGTGAGAAGGACATTGGCTGCAGAAGGGGCAGCCCAAAAGGACAGAGTCCAATATGCCCCAGAGAATCCATGTTCCCTGTCCTCAATCTTACTTAATTACTACTCAGTGTCATCTACATGGTACGGTAAATAACACTGAGATTATTTAGACCAAGGAAAGACAATTTCATAGGCAGAACATTTGTATCCCAAGGAGAGCTAAGGTGAAGGCATCCAGACATTTGGAGGTTTTCTTGGTTTTTTTCTTAGTTTTGATAGCAATATGCTAAGTGGTTTAGGTATTCTGCTGCACCATCTCAAGATGAATAACTGCTTCTTCACTTGAATACTTTCCTTGTCCTTAGGATTCCAGGCCACACCTCTTTCTTATTGGCTGCATTGGAGTCAGCGGCAAGACAAAGTGGGATGTGCTGGATGGGGTGGTTAGGAGACTCTTTAAAGTAAGTGATTCTTAAAAGTGTTCTTGATGATATATGGGTGCCAAAGGGGGGAGTCCTTGTTTAGGGATATGGAGGGTGATACCTGATTGTTCTTCATGCGTTATTTCTGTTTTCTACCTCTGTAGAGATAAATAAAAACCAGAATCTGTGGCTAACAAATTTTCCATTCACTCAACAAGCATTTATTAATTACTTACTGTATGCAAGAGCATTATACTTGTTTATCCTAGACCTTTTGGAGATAGCCCTGTGAACCCATTTCAGTTCATTCTCTAGGATATTGATACCTTGATATTCCTAAAGCAAAGTTCTGATCATGACACTCTCCTTTTCAGGAAAACATAGTACCTCCCTTTAAAATAAAGTACAAACTCCTATTTGGTATTTAAAGCCCTTCAGAGTGTGATTTTAGTCCATTGTTCTAGGATTTTATCACGTTCCTTCATTCACTCTGAGTTCTAGTCAACCCTGCTTACTTGCTATCTATCTCCTATACATGATATTTTATCTTGTAGCTCCATGTCTATGTATGGGTTGTTTTCTGTGCCTGGAATGTACTTTATATTCCTCTCTGTCTCAGAGAATCCCTAGCCCCCTTCAAAGCTTAGTTTAAGTACCACCTACTACACAAAACCCATTTTGGTTCCTCCAGTTTCTAGTTCCCCAAATCCACTCTCTCACACACCTGAGATTCCACTTTATAACATATTCTTAATTATTTATGTACAGGTTGTTTCTCATAATAAAATTTAAGATCCTTGAAGTCAGGGGCTATTTCTTTGTGTGTCCCCAATACCTAGTCCAGTGCACAGCACACAGTAGATGCTCAATAAATGAATGAGAGATCTACAGATGACAATCAGCAGGTATTTAGAATGTGTCTAGGCTCATGGGCTCAATTAGTGGCACTTGGGAGACCAAGGGTGGATATTCAGTCTCAGTAAGTTAGTCTCATATAGAGAAAACTCTTCTTCACTCAAAGATTACACCCCTAACTTTGGCCAGCCAGCTTACAAATTATATGTTTACAAGGTTGGTTAGTTCAGATCTACTCCCACTACTGTCAAAATAACTGGAAGCTATTTTTGCCTTCCTGGCGATGGGACCCTTCATAGATTCAGGACAGCATGTTGAGGCTGAATATTCACAGAATGTTCACTGGATGAGGAAAGGAGACAGGAGGTATGGGGAACCCACAAAATTTTTGCCCAGTCTCAAATGCTATATTGATGTTGGCAACTCATTTACTGTATCGTTCCATTCCCCTTTAGGATGAGGATTCACCATTTGGTGAACTTTTCCCTTAGATTCCAATTTAATTCCTCATCTGAAGCCTCTTAATCATTTATTCCCCTTCAAGGAGGCTCCCATCAAAATTGATCTAGCATTTTTCTTTCAAACTACCAAGGCCTCCCATTTCCAGGCGCCCTGATCTTTCCTGGAAGCAACCGCCGAATGCTTATCCCAGAAACTTGTTTAGTCACATTTTTTCCCAGATGCAAAGGAGGAGTTTCTAGGAAAAATGTTTCATGCCAGAGCTGTCTTCTTATACATTATCCAAATCCACTTTCAGGACTAGTAACTAGAGACCTTGGATGAGCTTGGAAGAAGGATTCTGACTTTTCCATGCTTAGTTAATCCAGACTAAATATACACAAACTTCTCTGAGGTTTTTTTTTTTTCATCACTAATCAAATAAATCATTATTTGTAGAGGCCTTCGGGGACAGAAGAAGTATCAAAAACATTTATAGACAGCCAGCTCATCTTGCACTCACTTCACAGCTCTGTTTCATCTCAGATTCTGACAGAGAAGAAATGGTCATAAATCACCCAATGCAACCATGAGTCACCTACAAATCTGAGCTGAACCTTTGATCAGTCTTTTTTTTTTTCATTTTTTCCACAGGAATACATCATTCATGTGGACCCAGCAAGTCAGCTGGGCCTGAATTCAGACAGTGTTGTGGGCTACAGTATTGGAGAAATCAAACGGACCAACAGTCCAGAGACTCCTGAGCTGCTACCCTGTGGCTATTTGGTTGGGGAGAATAACACTATCTCAGTTTCTATCAAAGGTAACTAGAGCAAATGCAGAGTTCAGAACTCCTTGCTTGTTAATTGGCACTTTTATTTTAACACTTGGCAGATTTTCCCCCCTCCACTACAATTATTCTTAACATGGCTGCAATCCTTTTAACTAATCCCAAGGGTTTGCAAAGAGCTACTGAAAACCTTTTCTACAAGACTGTGCTTATTACTGAAATTAAATACCAAGAGCTCCATTAGCTCATGACTGTTAGGAGATGAATTTTCACAAGAGAATTGGTTCATCTGTAAAATGGGGATAATAATAGCAAAAGCACAAGGCTGATGTTAAACATCAAATGAAACAGTATGAACACCGACTCTTCTTGCAGAAGAATGGAGGCTTAACTAATATAGGAACACCTGCCCAAAATACCTGCTTCTTTTTTTAAAATGCCTAGATTACAGTGGGAAAATGTTCAGTAGGTTATTTTGAATCACGGGATAGCAATGCAAATTTATTTTAAAAATTAAAATGAAATGTTTTAGATCTATGGACATGTACTTGTATTCAGTTGTGTCCAATTCTTCACGAGCCCATTTAGGGTTATTTTTTGAGGGGGGAAGAAACAAAGATACTAGAGTGATATAATGTGTATATTCCCTCAGCCACCTTCAGTTATCAAAATATAATCTTGGGGAATAATTTGGGTTTATTTAAAACTCTGCCCCTAGTTCTGTTGGTGGCAGTCTGTATGATTTTACTAATGACTTGTGTCTTCTACTCATGAAGATTTCCTCTCAAAAACTTCATTCCAATGCAGACTATTCAATTCAATCTTCTGGGAGTCAGGGATGAAGCTATCAACCTGTCTTCAAGAAGTGTCCTTGCCTAGAGTTTTATGAACCTGGAGCTACGGAAAATACTAGAATCTAAATTGATAGCTAATCGGAAATTTCTTAGCAATTCATTTACTTTCTTTTAAAAAATTCAATAGTATTTTATTTTTCTAATTATGTATAAAGATAGTTTTTGACATTCATTTTTGTAAGATTTTGAATTCCAAATTTTTCCTCCCACTCCTCAAGACAGTAAACCTTGTGATACAGGTTATACATGTACAATCATTTAAAAAAATATTTCCATATTAGTCATTTATGAAAGAAAAATCAAAACAAAAGGGAAAAACTAAAAGAAAGAAAAAGCAAACCAAAAAAGGTGAAAATAATATGCTTTGATCTGAATTCACTGGATATAGATGGAATTTTCCATCTCAAGCCTCTTGGAATTGTCTTACATCATTGTATTACTAAGAAGAGCTACATCAGTCATAATTGATCATCACACAATCTTGCTATTACTGGTACAGTATTTTCCTAGTTCTGCTCACTTTCCTCAGCATCTGTTCATGTAAGTCTTTCCAGGCTTTTCTGAAATCCATACATGTGCTTTCAAGACTCCTATTTATATTAAATTAGAGTTTATCAAATAATAGGGTCTCCTATTTCCAGCCATCTCTGAGAGACACCAAGGCATAGTGAAAAACAAGCTGGATTTGGACACAGGAGGTCTTAAATACTTGTTCACTAGCATACAAAGTTAGTTAACTTCTTAACGCCTCATTTTTCTCATCTATAAATTGAAGAAATAATACTTTCATTCTTTTCCTTAGACTTGTGTAATGAAAAGTACTTTATAAGCCTTAAAGCCCTAGGTAAATATGAGTTATTACTGTTATAATTATTCTTGCTATTACTATCCTCACTGAATGATCTGGTGTGTAACTAAAGATATGTAGGACTACTATTTTTGGAGTTTCTTGAGTTCCAAGAATGTAAGAGCTCTAGTTTTCTAAGTTGTTTTGCCCCAAAGTAATACAGGATTCAAGTTTCTTTCAGTGAAAAAAAAATCTATGAATATGGAATGAAAGTTAGGTTCAAATCCTACATTGTCTCTGATGCTTATTACTCTTGTGATCTTGGACAAATCACTTTACTTTGCCAGTTGTTTCATCATCTATAAAACAAGGGAGTTGGAGTGAGCAGCCTCTGAAATCCTTTCCAACTCTCTGCAGTCCTAAAATCTGACCAAGCATGGATTGTTTCTAGTCCCAAATCCTGGAAAGACTTGGCTTCCTTACAGTTAAGCCATTTCAACACTATAAGCTCCAGGGATTTCCCAGTGTCTCACTGAGAAGCCATAGTTCTAACTATTTCTAAATCATGTCTCCTGTTTCCTAGAAAAGTATTATCCCAGGATCTAGCTGAATCAAATCTCTATCTCAGGGCATCATCATTTCAAATGGTTTCTTTAGCATTTCTCACAGCTCTTTGACAATGCCCTCCTATTCTTTTAAGTTAAAGTTCTTTGATCTTTTACCAATGAAGAGGTATAAGAGGAGACTTTATGAAAGGAAAGAAACTTTGGAATTGGAATGTTTTCTCATTAGAGTTGGATGGATGGAAACTAAATTACGAAGAACTGAGGAGAGAGTAGGTGTGAAGTAGCAATAGATTATTCAAAGCCATCCTTTCCAAGGACTCTTTCCATTCTGGGTCATTTTAAGGCTTGGACAGTGGTCCAAGCTACTTACAGTGCTTTTTATAAGCTGAGCCTTAAGGAACCCATAGTCAGTAGGCTACTAAGCTAAACTTGTCAATTCAACAAACATTTGATGAGCACTTTAGATGTGTAAGACATCATACCTAAGTGATGGTGAGGAAGCCCAAGGAGATAGTTCATATGTGTCCCTGACTTCAAAAAACTTCAATTACTATAAGAGATGAAAAAAGGTGCCCAGCACAATATAGAATGATGTCCTTGGGGCAAGAGAGAAATGAAGAAAGCTACAATGGGAGCATCAAGTGTCTCTGACACCTACCCACCCTCCACTCTGGAATGAGGCAATAAGGCAGGATTGGCTGGAGAGAAAAATTTCCATAACAGAGATGAGTGGAGAGAATTCAAGGCACAGGAAAGGGCAAGAGCCCAAATAAAGAGGCAAGAAAACACAGGGAACATTTATGGAATGGTGAATGTTCATTTAGCTGAAGCATGAGGTATATAATGTAATTATAATGTGATTAATACTGGGAAGGAAAGTTGGAGCCAAAATCACGGATGGCCTTGAATGCTAGGTTAAGTATTCTTTATTTTTTAGAATAGCAACAGCCAAACAGAAGGTTGGGATGGGAAGGGAAGAGGAGGAGGAGGGTGGCAATGAGAGCTGTGTACTTAGAAGTAAAATCTAGTAGCAATATGGTAGGATGAATAAGTGAATAGAAAAATTAGAGACAGAGGAAAGAACAAATGATCCTTGCAAAAAGTAATGAGGTTGTAAATTAGACTATTGGGAATGAAAAGGAAAGGACAGATTCAAGAGACTGTGTTTGGAGTCTGAATTAAATGAGTGATTTTTGGTTTTTCACTCTCCGTGTGTTAGGTAATTTAAGATGGCTATTGACCTTCCTATTGCCTCCTTTGTATTCTGATTAGATATAAATGATATTAAACAGGCCAGAAGAGGATAGACCATAGATTCAGTTAAGCTAGAAAGAGCTCTATCATACAGTGAGGGATCAGTTAGAAAGTGAGTAAAAATCCTGGGAATCAGTTAATGTAGAGGAAGAAAATGAATACTATCCAGACAGTAGAGCAGAATTTAGAAGGTGAATAAATGGACTTTATGGGACCTCTTAATGGGACTTCCTAATGGGGGAATAGCAGATATCTATAATACACAATAATAGATAATAAGTTCAATAAAGAGTTCTGTGGTCCAAAGAGAAAGAGATCATTACCAGGGAGAGAGAATAAGACTTCATGGAAGAAGGAATTCTTGCATGGGTGCGTTCTCATGGGAGTCATAGGAATGGAAGCCAGATTATTCTAATGAGATTGTATGAGAAACTAGAGACATTGGTTTAAGACAAGTTTTTCAGAGATTTAACTGTAAGGCACAGAAGAAAATAGGACAGGAGCTGGATATGAGATAGAAGGGAAAGAAAGGCAGGAGTGACAGCAAGAACAGCATTATAAGACTGTGATCTTTGGCCCTAAAACAAAGGCTGTACACCCTAGCCCAATTTTCTGTGTATGAATGGACAAGGAAAGGCTTACCAAAAATTAACTAAAAAATTGAATACAATCAATCAATAAGCAGATACTGTGTTAGGAATTGGGGATACAAAGTGAAATGGCTAATTGGCCCCTGCCCTTAAGAGGGTGGGAATTCCATTATGTACAAAAAAGCACATACTAAATAAATATACAATAGGGCAGAAAACTTTGGCATGATATAATGGATTCTGGTTTTAGAATTTTACCTTTAACTTTACCTTTCTGGGCTTATTTTCTCACCTATAAAATGGGGTTAATAATAACCATGGTATCTCACACACATCTCCAGTATGGTCTTGAGGCTCAAATAAGATATCTTGCTTAATGTATTTTCCAAATCATAAAGTCAGTTATTATTCAGGGGAAGTCTTATACATTGCATTTCTCCTCCAAATGTAGGCCTCTCTGAAAACAGCCTGGACTGTCTGGTCTTTGAATCTCTTATCCCCAAACCCATCCTTCAGCGGTATGTCACCCTCCTGATGGAGCACAGGCGCATCATCCTCTCTGGGCCCAGCGGCACTGGAAAAACCTACCTGGCTAACCGTCTGTCTGAGTACATGGTCCTCCGAGAGGGGAGGAAGCTGGTAGATGGAGTCATTTCCACTTTCAATGTAGACCACAAATCTAGCAAGGTGAGTGAGGCAGGTTAAAGGTATGAGCTGCTCTTGACCCTGGCTGGATAATTGCAATTTCCATGAAATAGTAAAAGCCACCTTTCTATAACCTATATTTTAGAGATTGGTCACTTAGATTTATTTTCTTGGCTTCCCCTTTGTGTTTCTCTGAATTATAGAGAATCTGGAATTGTTTCAAATGAATATATGAAAGAAAATGAATTGATTAAATACTGTGTGCTAAAATATAATAAAAGCAATAGTCTTTCAAATAAAAAGAAATCTAATAGAAATTAAATAAAAAGCAGTCTAATAGAAGACAATGGTTATGGGGGGGTAATATTGACTATGGAGGAAAGTTGTGAAGATAGTGAATGCAAGTATAAGGATTTGGATTGTTGTTGTTTGTCCTTCATTCTTGAGGAGGACCACAACATGCAAGTGATTTGGATATGAGTGAGAGAAGGCTGTGCAAAGTCACCAGCCTCACCCCCACTCTGGAGCCCTCTGGGTCCGTAGGCCAAATATAGAGCAGGATGACTAGAGATGGCCCTGGATGCACTGGGAGACCTTGACCTTTAGACCTAAACATGTCTAATTTTGACTAAGAATGGGAATTGGGTTGATATATCCTTCAGAAGAGCAATGAGAGAATTGATTTGATTGTGCTACCAGAATTGAAGGGGCAAAAACAGGGATTGTATGATGAGGAAGAGTCCAGGGAATAAAGGGGAGGTGGCTGGAGTCTGTGCCTAATACAGTGGACCACTAAGTTACCCACTGTGAATACCCTTGAAGTCAAGCTCAGAGGAGTCTCCATCAGGTAGCCGCTTCCTGAAATTTGAGCTGTTTCTGAAGAAAATCTTGATTTTTCCTTATAAATTTCATGAAGAGGAGGAAGCTTGTTTGGAAGGTTTTCCCAGTGTATACTAAAACCCTTGTTGGCTAAAGTAAATCACGTGAATTTTCTCCATGCATATAGTAATAGTACTGATAAAGCTAATGTTTAAAAGAACACTTATTGAAATGAGAACCAAGGAAACTGTGTTCTAGTTCTGGCTGTGCTTCTAATTAGCTATATGACTCTAATCATTAACTCCATTTCTCTGAGCTTTAATTTTCCTATTGTGCAAAATGAAGGAAGTGGACAAGACCATCTCTACCATTCCTTTCAACTCCAACATTCTATCTATTTCTAAACTAAAACTTAACTGTGAAATATATTGTAGTCTCTCAAGTATCTTTTCTTGGGGATTGGAAAAAAATCCATTAATTCTGCTCCTGGCAATGGCCTAGAAGTGATAAAGTACTCTCAAGCTACTCAAGTGTGGGAGTAATTTAGGAGGGAAAATTGAGCATATTTTAATAGCAAGAAATTGCTGTGTGCTTTTTATTATGTGTAATTTCAAATTTAATATTTTTGAGGGGGAGGAAATCATTAGCATTGAAATTTTCTATGGCCCCTTAATCATGCCACATGGAACACTGGCGTTTCATGGAGCATGCTTTGGCAAAAACATAATTTTATGGAAATGTAAAGATTTAAAAGAATACATTTTTTGAAGTACTCATTTGGCAAGAAATGAATGATATGGTAGAAAGAAAGCTGGATTTTAGAGGGAGAAATCCAAGCTTTGCAACTTGTTACTTGTGTAAACTTAAGCAAGACACTTTACCTCCTGAAGCCTCAGTTTCTTCATCTGTAGAATAGGAGAACTGGTCTAGATGACAGGTTCTTTTTTTTCATGTAGGCAGTTTTTGCTTTCTTTTTTATTTTTTAATAGCCTTTTATTTACAGGTTACATGTATGGGTAACTTTACAGCATTGACAATTGCCAAACCTCTTGTTCCAATTTTTCCCCTCCTTCCCTCCACCCCCTCCCCCAGATGGCAGGATGACCAGTAGATGTTAAATATATTAAAATATAAATTAGATACATAATAAGTATATATGACCAAACCGTTATTTTGCTGTACAAAAAGAATCGGACTCTGAAATATTGTACAATTAGCCTGTGAAGGAAATCAAAAATGCAGGTGGGCAAAAATATAGGGATTAAGAATTCAATGTAATGGTTTTTAGTCATCTCCTAGAGTTCTTTCGCTGGGCGTAGCTGGTTCAGTTCATTACTGCTCCATTGGAACTGATTTGGTTCATCTCATTGCTGAGGATGGCCATGTCCATCAAAATTGGTCATCATATAGTATTGTTGTTGAAGTATATAATGTAGATGACAGGTTCCGAGTTCCTTTCCAGCTCTGAAAGTATGATCTGGAACAGATAACCTTGAATGAATAAAATGAAGATTTGGAAGCATCTGACTCTCCCCAGAGATTCTGGCCTTTTCATGGAGAGACCCCTTATCAACTTATTCCTTATTTGCTTTTCTTGGGACCTTTACAGGAACTGCGCCAGTACCTGTCTAACCTTGCCGACCAATGCAACAGTGAAAACAGCCCAGTGGATATGCCCTTAGTCATCATTCTGGACAATCTCCATCATGTCAGTTCCTTGGGCGAGATCTTTAACGGTCTACTGAACTGCAAGTACCATAAATGGTAAAGATATATTTGGAGCCTTGGGGATCCTTGCAAGCCACTGTTCCAATCCCCTAACTTGGTGCAGCTGATATCAACTGATTAATAGAGCAATGCAGCAATTAATCTTTGATGGGATTCACTGGGTGGTTATTTAGACACTGAGGAGTCTACATACTGGGTGCAAATACAGTGATGTTCCTTGAATGTAATTCTTTCTTGGCTTATACTTTCCTTCTTGTTAACTTTCCCTACAGTCCTTATATAATTGGCACAATGAACCAGGCTACCTCTTCTACTCCCAACCTACAACTTCACCATAATTTCAGGTAAGATGTATCAACTGTGCTCTCCTAATTTGGGAGCAAGATGAAAGATAGTGTGTAATTATTGATACCCTAATTTGACTCCCAGTACAAAACCTTGACTTTACCTTCTCAGAAGACCATTTGGAGCAGTGACTAACCTTTTTCCAGCCCATTGCCCATAGCAACCCATATGTTCACCACCTGTTAGCATCTTTCCTCTTCAGTACTGAAAGTCAATATGACTGATGAAAGCTATTATTTGAGAGCATCTTCCAAGCTTCTGAGTCTGCCCAACCAATATTCTGTTTATTATCAATCCCAGATGGACTTACCCTCCTCTCCTTTTTCTTCTATATTCACATAACCCTTAAATGTGACCTGATGAAATAGGAACTTTATCACAGGGAGTTATTAGATTTATTCACATATCACTGACATTGGAACTAACATTGGTTTCTCCAAAAGTATGGGGAGTGAGTGAAAGGAAAGAAAAGATTGCTTGGAACATAGAGTTTGATAAATATGTGTTGATTAATTGATTGCTGTTCAGCTGCTATCATGGTCAAGAGTTGGAAGGAGCTCATTAAATAGCTTTATGTTCTTCAGCTTGCCAAACCCACCAGCTGCTGCCTTTTGTGTCATCCTTTCTAATCACTACAACTAAGTCAGGGGAAAGGAGACACAAATTGGGAGGATAAGGCTAGGAGATACCATTGCACTGAATAGTATACTGCTATGACTTTTCTAAGACCTCCCCTCTTGCATATGAGATCTGTAAGCACATTGGAGCAAAATTGACATTTTTATGTGGTTTGAATGGAGAGTCACGCTAAGAGATGTGACTTGCAGAGAAAATTAACTCTTTAGGGTAATTGTCTTTTCTAGGTGGGTGCTATGTGCCAACCACACTGAGCCGGTAAAGGGTTTCCTGAGCCGTTTCCTGAGGAGAAAGCTCATTGAAACAGAAATCAGTGGACGTGTGCGGAATGCTGAGCTTGTGAAAATCATTGATTGGGTCCCTAAGGTCTGGCAACATCTCAACCGCTTCTTGGAGGCTCATAGCTCTTCAGACGTCACTATCGGTGAGAGTTGAAAATTATTTTGAGCTCACGGTACCCTGAGTGGCAGTTCAGTGGCTAGGAATAAAGAGGAGGCAGAGGAGAAAAGTGGATGCCTAAATATTTTCTCAAATGATGGGCACTCTGGAGTCCTCAAAAAATGTCATGTTAGTGAGAGTCTTTTCTAGTCGTGCATTTAAGGATTACTACTTCTAAATCCCACATTTTCCATGTTTGTGGAGAAAGAAGATAATGATTAAAATTTACAAAGAATTCCCCAAGCTCATTTGCACTTCCTCCACTGCAAAACCTTTCACCACTTTTGCTAACAGAGAGCCAAATTGCTACTGTAAGTTTTACCTCCCTCTTCCCTGAGCCAACTACAGATGGAGGTACTGATAGAATGGGGGAGGGGTCTGAAAGGCAAGAAGCAGAGGAAAAAGAGGAGCTTGAATGATAAAAGCCTAAATGGCCAATAGTTACCTATAGAAAGGTTTTACCCAAGAGCTTTGAGAGAGACTCTGATATTCAAGACCACAAATGTTATTCCTTAGCAGCTGTCCTTTTAGATCCTTCACACTTGAGTACATCTGTCAGATAAGAACCCAGTGGGATGTTCATTCTCTTCACTCATACAGTCTAAGATCAAAACAATTTCAATTTTTATCAGTCCCTCTGGTATTCTGCCTGAGCATTCCCCTGTCCGTGGTACTGCCTATCAAGGGCACTCAGCCTGAAGTCATACCTCCACTTACACCTCTGACCCATCTTTTCTCCTCCTCTTCCAGGCCCGAGGCTCTTCCTGTCCTGCCCCATAGATGTGGATGGTTCCAGGGTTTGGTTCACAGACTTGTGGAACTACTCGATTATCCCCTATCTCCTGGAAGCAGTCAGAGAAGGATTACAGGTGAGGAGAGCGTTGGGGAGAGCAATGGGGAGTTACTTTCCTGTGAACAGGCTCCGTTCGTGACTAGATAAACCCACCCTCATCCCAGAGATCCTATTTGTCCAGGCTATAAAAGCTTTTGATCATGGGCTGCCATCCAGCTATCTTATTGAAAGGAAAGAAGTGGGTGTGCATACAAATTTCCCTGCCAGCCAAATGACTCCAAGCTGTAGTAACTGTCTGCAGCAGCTGGAGATCATGAATACATGAATTTTTCACCTTGTGCTAAGCACAAGGAGTACAACGGTTATGCTAAAATTAGAGTCTGTGACAATTTTATTGTTGATCCTGAAGGCAATATAAGAAGCTAAATCTGTATTTCCAAACCAAAGCTGAGTAATTAATAGGCACAATGCCAGGGTGAATAATCTTCAAGCCAGTTCACAAAATCTCTTTTCTCAACACTCGGGATAGAAGTTATCCTTTGGGGTCATATGCAAGTAATGTTTATGTGTTTGTTTAAACCATAGGCATTAAAATAAGTCAATATTTGCTATTGTAGCACATTTAGAAAAGCCATAGATAATACTGAGAAAACATGGGAGAGATTTGTTTGTCTTTGTAATTAATGCCAGCAATGCTATTCTTCAAAAGAAGGATAACTTTTTAAATAACTTAAAGGGAAACAACTGGGAATGATGATCCTGAAGAACACTTGGGAAACCAGGCGGTGATTATTACTGTCTTTAGATTTTTGAAGAATTGGCTGTACTGTCAGATGGAAGAAGGATGAGTTTTATTCTGCTTGGCCCTAGAGATCAGAACTAGGAACAATAGGTGGCAGGTATAGATAGGAAAACTTCAACTCAATGAAGGAAAAATCTACCTAATTAGGAAAGCTACTATAGTGGAATGGGTTGCCTCAGGAAATATAACGACTTTCCCCACTGTAGAGAGTCTTGAAGAAAACATTAACTTGTTAGGAAATTGATATTGTACTATTAATTTCTGTTTAGTTATATTATCTATTGGGATGAAGAGCCTGAGAAATTCTGGGAGTGATCCTTTGGTTGTTCAGTGTACTATAGGTTGAATATGTTTGAAGATCTGAAAAAATCATTTAAGGTCTAGGAAAAATGTGTTATCAGTAACACTCAGGGTGGGAATGGATCAGATCCTAACATCTTTAGATCCAAGCCCCTATCTCTACCAGGTCTCTGATAATTAGGCAATACTTTTAGGATCTCTCATTTTGTCAGTAATGTTTTTCTCTTTCCACTGACATAGATCATAATTCATTGTAAGCCTTTTAGAATTTAGATTCCCCAAGATTTATCGCTCTGAAACTATAACCTATTAACATCTCTAGGCCTAAGATGATCATTGGATGATAGACATTTCATCATTGGACCTATCTTGAAAGCTTTTCCAGTTTGGTAGGACCTACGAAAGCTGGTGCTCCACTGGCCAAGTCTGGGAGAACTCTAGTTATTCACACTATAATGAGTTATTAGAAAAGAACAGTAGTGGACAGAGGGCTGAAGTCAGGAAAGTCTGAATTCAAATCTCAGTTCAGATGCTTGCTAGCTGCATAATCTTAGGAAAGTTGTGCTTCTCTGGAGCCTCAGTTTCCTCAGCTCTAAAATAAGACTAACAATGGCCTCTACTTCACTTATAGTTTGTTCTAAATACATACAATCTCAATAAGTGCCTTACATGCTGTGATTCCCAACATTTTTAAGTGCAGAGACCCCCTATGTTTTTAGCTCAAAATTCTTTTGACCAAAAGCTTCCCTCATTGCATTGGCTTTGCTTTTTATTTGTAAATTTGTCAACATGTCCTTTATAAAGCATCCCGAATACTTTATAAAGCAATCCCAAATGCAAGGGCATTCAATCTAGAATTAAAAGAACTTGACCAAAATACTGGCTTTGTGACTTGCTGTCTGTCTGACCCTAAACATCTCAATTACCTCAGGCTTTGTTGTATTCATTTTTAAAGGAATTAGATTGCATGATCTCTGAGGGATTTTCTGGCTCTACATTCAGATAATACATCCCATTAGGGTCACGGTGTAGCATCCCTGCAAGAGAAATCTTATCGTACAAAAAATCTGAATATAAAAGTGATGGTATTTATTCTGCCCCCCCCCCACCAAAATTTCCTTTTTTAAGCTTTCTTCTCTTTTCAATGTTGTTTAGTTGCCAAAGTGACAAATGGATCATCAGTTAGGTTCCATTGGCTTCTAAAAGTGGATCATTAATAAGAACATGATCAAGAATATACACCAAAATTTCCTTTTTTAAGCTTTCTTCTCTTTTCAATGTTGTTTAGTTGCCAAAGTGACAAATGGATCATCAGTTAGGTTCCATTGGCTTCTAAAAGTGGATCATTAATAAGAACATGATCAAGAATATTATATAATCTCCATTATTTAATGCACTTCCTGATTCTTGATTCCTAACTTCTGATTTATCTAATAAACCTTTCCAAGACTGAAGCTCTAAAGTCAAATGATTGTCGGGTGAGAGGACAGAAGATAATAGAACAAGAATAGCTGTAATTACTATATGAAAAAATGAAGATGTGAGCATGAACAGGCTCTTTCTTTTTTGCCTATTCCTATTCTCTCATTGCCAGTAATCGCTTTGTGAGGGAACAGGGATTATACCAAAAGCCCTGCTGATGCTGAGCAGTACCAGGGAACTTGCTGAATAGATAAGCTTTGCCTTCTCAGGAATGAATAGAAAAGACAGATTTTGCTTCTGTATTCTGAGACTCCATGCTTTCTCATGGGAAGTTTCTGCTCCAAAGGGCCATCTTGAGAAAGCCGCTTTGATGGTCATTAGCCAGGAGTTGACAGTCCAAAGGCAATGATAAAAATCCTACTGGCTTCTCATGGAATTTGTGAACAGCATGGCTTATGGCTGCAGACTTTTCCCTGCCAACAAAGCAGTGCTCAGAAGGTTAAGTGACTCTCTCCTTTTGCTGTTTTTATCTGTCACGAACAGATATCCAGCCTAGTGATGGCCAGCTTGTCAAAAAGCAAGCGATACTGTAAGTGTGAAGGAATCTGGAATAGGAACAATCACTCCTAGGCAGGAAACACTGATTATGAAATTTCTTGACACCTAACAGATCAAAGTGGTACTCCATCCTTTTAGAATAAGTTATGGGATACACAGTTTATTATTAATTCTCTGTCACCTTTAGAAAACCTCTGTGGACTCTTAGGAGAGAGTTTCATTTAGTGGCTCGACTAAATATATGGCAGTAGGATTGTGCTGTCTGATTCTGGGATGCTATACTTAAACTATATATAAACAAATCTACAGAGGTCTCGCAGAATCAATTACGTATGAAAATACTATGGTTCTGGTATCCTTACTTCTGAAAATCTTTTTTCCCTTTAATAATCATGTATTTATTTTTAACATTAATTTTTTCAGTTTTGAGTTCTGAATTCTCTCCTTCCAATTTCTTTCCCACCCACTGAGAAGACAAGCAGTATGATAGCAATTATACATGTGAAATCATGCAAAATATATTGAAAAAGATAGTCTTGACAACAAAGAGCATTTTAGGTAGTTTGTAGTAAAGCATTTTTGCTTTTGTCTATAGCTGAGGAACTCCAGATAGAGAATTCCCTTTGCTAATGCAGCTTGAAACTCATGTTTAGCTTATATCATCCCAAACAAGTGAAATTTGCACTTGGTCACACAGTCAATATATGTTGGAAACAAGAAGGGAGCCCAGCCTTCCAGAGACCAAGACTTGGCTCTCTCTTTATTCATTCATACTGTCTTTCTTTCTCTTTTTTCATGATCCCGTATTATCTTCCATTACGTGGCATTTTCACCACCAACAAGTCATCCCATGTCCTAGGACCTTCTCAGCACGAATATCTCTCCACAAGACCCACTCTCCCCTTTTCCCATTTTGACTTCCTTTTAGTTGACCTCCATTTTGAAGGCCACCCAAGCTTTCATTCTCCTCCCAGCCCAATGTGAGGGGAAAAACTTTCCTGACTTCAGAACTAAATGCATTCCTTCCTCCTTGTCAGCTCCCTTTTTGTGTTGGCTCCCCTTATTAGAATGTAAGCATCCTGGGAGCAGGCACTTTTCTTTTGCTAGAATTTGTACCCCCAGCACTTATTACAGAACCTGGCACATAGTAAATGCTTAATAAATGCTTCTTTCCCTTTTCCTAGAGCCTCAGTTTTTATATGTGTAAAATGAGGTGTTTCTAGCCCCTACTCCCCAGCTAAAGGTCTCCTTAAAAGCAGGGACTGGTACATTGCTTTCCCAGCATCTAGTGTAACAAACAAAAACAAACAAACACACACACACACAAAAAAAAAAAACAAACAAGGCAGATCCATAATGGCCAATTACGGTCAATTTTTTGACCACTTGTGAGTTATATGTAAGGGGGATTTTGGGTCATTGGGGACTGGGGGGGTGCCTCTGAGATTTTTTCCAATTCTAAATTGTGGTAATTCAGTCCCTTCAGTGGTGTGCCATTCTTTGTGATCCCATCTTTGAGTTTTCTTGACAAAGATACTGAAATGGTTTGCCTTTTGCTTCTCTAGTTCACTTTACAGATAAGAAAACTGAGGCATACAGTTTTTTTTTTTTTTACTTTCCCAGAGTCATACAGCCTCAGTGTCTGAGTCTGAATTTGACTTCAGGACTTCCTGACTTCCAGCTGCCCTGATTCTGATTAGATGATCCCCAAAGTCCTTCCTACTGTGGGCGCTAGCTGGACTTGGAATGAGGACAACTCATTCCTAAATTCAGTCTGGCCTCAGACACCTACTGGCTGTGTAATGTTGGGCAAGTCACTTCTCCCTGTTTGCCTCAATTTTCTGATCTGTAAAATGAGATGGAGAAGGAAATGGCAAACCACTCTAGTACCTTTGCCCAGAAAACCCCAAATGAAGACTAGACATGACTGAAGCAACTCAACAAGAAGTCCCTTATATTTCTAAAGTTCTATAAATCTTAAAGTCATGTCTCCTGATTCCCAGCTCAGGATCCTTTTCTGCCTTTCTGAACAGCAGGTCATTCCAGGTCCTTCTAATTTTCTAGGAAAAGAGATGACCCAAAATAGCCATTCAATCAATAAACAATATTGTTTCTTTTCAAACTAATTGGTCTCAGTTTGACTGAGGCAATCAGCCATTCAGTGATTGAGGTGAGATAAAAAAGAAATGAAGCAAAGAATGACCTCTTTTACCTAAGTTACCTAGTTTAAAAAGGGGGAGGGAGATCAATTTGGGAAAGGGAAGATCCTCTGGATTTCTGGCCAAAACAAAAACAATTGCTGTTTGCATTCACTCTGCGGCAATCTGGGCCAAAACAAAGATCAAGTTCCTGGGACCTGTGATTTGGGTTTGGGGCTTAGTCCTTAAAAAAAGAAATAATTGCAATAGTTCTAATGGGAGCTAATAAGGACCAGTACCAATATCAGAAGAGTGAAGGGAGTGTAATCAAAAACATACTACAAAGGTGAAATCAGCTGGCTTGCACTTTATCTCCATATTTAAATCTCCTTTTTCCATCTGATTTCATGAATTTCTTTCAAGAGATTTGAGTCAGGATGTCACCGTCAGAATCAAACTATTGGCTCACAGGTTTCAAGAAAGCCAGCAGATACTGTGTAACCCAACTAAGCCTGTGTGCCTCAGGCACCCCTTCCGGTTTTAATATGTGATCTGTGTCCCCAAATCTGTAAGTGAAGCTACAGTCTGGGAGATGCTGCCTTTTCCTCCAGGGAAAATTAAGAGTAGAGCTCACTGTTGGAGAATGAGACAATGTTGCCCCCTGTTGGCAATAATGCTTGATGTAATCCTTAAAAATTAACCAGTTGTATGTTTTTAGTTTTAAAAAATGTTTTTAATTACCTATAGATTCACATGTGAACAAATGATTCCCCACCTTGTAAAATAAAAGTGCTCCATGTTTAACATACATTGGATCACTTGTCAACTGAGGGAGGCGGTGGAGGGAAAGGAGGGAAAAAATTGGAGCATATGGTTTTGTAGGGGTGAATGTCAAAAACTATCCAGGTATACATTCTGAAAATAAAAAGCTTTAATTTTAAAAAATAAATTTAAATTAAAAATAAAAAAAAGAAATAAAAATGTTCCATAAACATGTCAATACAGAAGTTCAGACCAAACCAGTCATAGTCAGGCACAGTGTAACTCAGCTCTACATGTGATGGCATTTTGATCCTTTTCAAGAAGGAAGGAAAACAACCACAGGAGTAAAAATCCACTAACATTTCATTCCCATAGATTGTTTTGGAAACATAGAAATGAAGCATTCCAACTTTGGTGTTTTATCATATCTCTCTTTGCTGCTCCCAAGCAGGGATTTACATGTTCATTGTTTATAATTGAAGTGGAAATTTGAGTATTTTTAGGTCAGAAATTTTTTTAGGGTTTTTTTTTTGTGGAGACCATCCATGGGGCCTTGAAATTTCCATGTATTTTCTTTTCTTTGCTATTTTGTTCAACTAACTGTTGATTTCATGGTTCTTGCTATTGTTCTTGTTTAGTCATTTTTCATTCATGTCCAGTTTTTCATGACCCCATTTAAAAGAGTTTTCTTGGCGTAGACAATGAAGTGGTTTGCCATTTTCTTCTCCTGATCATTTTACAGATGAGGAAATCGAAACAAATGATGAAGTGACTTGCCCAGGATCACACAACTAGGAAGTGTCTGAGGCCATATTTGAATTTAGGAAAATGGGTCTCTAGGCCCAGCATTCTGGCTACTTTGCCACCTGGCTGCCTTTTTTCATGATTTTTGGGTGATCCCAGAGACAAGCAGGAGGCTAGTCTTTGAAAAGGATATTAATGTGTTCACTGCATCTTCTATTTTATAACTAAAGCCACTGTCTATTATTCATAGGCTCTTTGCTCTCTATCAAATTGGAAACAATCTTGAAGATCATCTATTCAAACTCCTCATTTTATAGGAAGGAAACTGAAATCCTGTTAGCATAAGTGACTTACCTGAGGTTCCACAGAAAATAATTAGAATTTGAACTCAGATCCTCTGACTTTAGGGTCTGTAGCCTCTCCTTTGTTCATCATTGTTTCTCTCATTTTAGAAAATTGTCCAAATGAAGCTGCCTTCAATGTGAGTCTAATGCATTTATCACTTGCATTTATTATTCTAAATCTGCAGCCAGTATATTTGCTGCTCCAAATTAGCTTTGTATTTTCTTAACTCCAGGAGGGTGGAAAGAAGAGCTTTGTGCCATTTTTCAGGCTGAATGCTAAACTCTTTAGAATCTAAATACTAAATCTCTTAGAGAAAGAGGAGGGCACCTATATTCTAGTTCTAGCCTGAGTCCAGATATCATCAAGATGGCCACTGAAGGTCATGTTCTTACCCAACTATCTTCCTACTGGCTTCTGGTACAGCATTTGTTCTCATATGGTTGGTATTTTATTTATGAAAATCAGATTCTTTATGACCTCTAAGCTCTTTCTTCAACTCATAAAGATGGGATGACATTTTCTTGCAGTCTGTGTCATGCTTGTGGGGCTTTCCCTTGGGGAAGCACCATGAAGTCAGCAGAAATCCAAAAGTTTGCCCTATTTCATGTAGAAAACTCTCTCTGTGAAATAAAGTGGTGCTGTGTAATGATAGGGCAGCTAGGTGATGCAGTGGACCTGGAATCAGGAAGATTCAAATCTAGCCTCAGATATTTTCTAACTACATAACATTGGGCAAGTCACTTAATCTTGTTTGCCTCAGTTTCCTTATCTGTAAAATGAGTTGGAGAAGGAAATGGCAAAACTGCTCCAGTTTCTTTGCCAAGAATAGTCCAACTCATGAAGAGTTGAACATGACTAACAACAACATGTAATGAAAAAAATCCAATCAAAATAACCTAAAACACTGAACTTGACATCCTAATTCTTGAGTTGGACACCCAACTCTAAAATTTAACAGCACTACAATTATATACAAAGTCACTTAACTTTTCTAAGCCACTTTCTACCTGTAAAAAAGAATAATGACATGTACACTACTTACCTCACAGTGCTGTGTGATAAACGCTTTGCAAACTATAAAACCTATGACAATGCGAACAGTTATTATTATTCCGAGCTAAGTTACAATACCCTAGTTATGGTTTTTTCCTGAAACCTTTCCTCTGGCTTAGGCAGTGTCCCGCCTAACATGGAATACAGTCATTCACAAAAAACATGGGAAGTCTGACCCCACAACTTTTGCAGATTTTTTTTAATGCATGAGGAAAAGTGAGAAGTCATCTTGAAATATTGATCCCTTCCTTTATCCTAATAGAAGTGATACCTCCCCAGACTGATTTCCCTGACTTGATATGTTAAGGTCAACCAATTTCATTTCTGCACTCAGCAAATTCACTTAAATGCCCACTGTGGAGTTTCTGGGCTATATATTTGTCAAATACTCTTTTCCCTGGAGTGGAAAAAGAACAGAGGAATAAGATTTACACTTTCTGAAGAAGAAACCCATGGCTTAAAGCTATAAATAGCACTTATGCTCCAAAAGCCTCAAGTTTTATAGGTCTGACTAAACAAAACCATGATTAAAACTCAGTTTATACTTCTATCCCCTTTCATAACCAGCAAACCAAATGACCTTGCTTAAAGAATACACTATAGGAGTCACCACTCTTATCTCAGTTTCTGTATCTGTTAATGAAAGGATTTAGATTAGATTTCTGGGAGTCTGCTCATCTATAAACTGAAGGAAATTGAACCAGAAAATCTATAAGATCTCTCCCAACTCTAAACTAAGGAACCAAAGATTGAATTCATTTCAGTAAATATGTCCTAGATATTGAAATATGTGTATGTATGTATATACATAGGCACATATACATATACATTTAGCAAAATGAGAGTGATATAGATCTATCTATATAGAGAGATTGAAATCTATAGACATTGATATGTAAAGAGCTATAATCAATATGTAGGTAGATAGATGGAAAAATCTAGCTAGATCTATCATTCTCTTTAATTCTGCTAGGTAAATAAGTGTAAGAATGTGCACACACACACACTTTTTAGAGCTCCTGGGCAAACTTTTATTTCTAGGTGAGGTACTTTGTATCTGTTTTCTACTCTTTCTCCCATCCTTTTTGTTTCCTTGCTTAGTTGAATTTGATTTGCAAATGGCTAATTCATAGAAAAGCCCTGTTTTCAAGCAGAAACTGCTGTGAGAAGGGCAAGTAAGTTATAAGGTCTTACTGTGTTAAAAAAAAAAAAAAAATCTAGCCTCCAGCTGCCTTTTCCCTTTTAGACTTGTGCTTCCAGTTAGGTTTTGCATATTTTCTACCTCTTCTGGTTCCTTTGCTTGCTTTCTTCCTTGAGGCTCTGGGAAGTCCTTTTGCCACAGGACCTTAGTATAATTTAGTACTTGGAATTCCTTGAATAGTCCTGTCTTATCATTGTGTGCTAGGAAGTAAGTCACTGGCATGGGATTTTTCAGGTGAGAAGTGCTTCGATAGACACAATCCTCAGGCTTCCAAAAGCTACATTATTTTACCATCGGCATCTTTCTGAACCTGATGGCAATCTCATCATGTTGTGTTTTAGCTCTACGGCAGAAGAGCCCCCTGGGAAGATCCTGCTAAATGGGTGATGGATACCTATCCCTGGGCAGCCACCCCCCAGCAACATGAGTGGCCTCCTTTGCTCCAATTGCGGCCTGAAGATGTTGGTTTTGACGGCTACTCTGTGCCCCGTGAAGGTTCAACCAGTAAACAGGTTCCCCCAAGTGATGCAGAAGGAGATCCACTGGTGAGTGACCAATTTCCCTAAAGGGGATTAGAGAATGCTACCTGATCTTGGAGAACCTGAAGATTAATATCTTCTAACCAGGGGTCTCAAACTACGCCCCGCGGGCCAGATGCGGCAGCTGAGGACGTCTATCCCCCTCACCCAGGGCTATGAAGTTTCTTTATTTAAAGGCCCACAAAACAAAGTTTTTATTTTTACTATAGTCCGGCCCTCCAACAGTCTGAGGGACAGTGAACTGGCCCCCTATTTAAAAAGTTTGAGGACCCCAGTAACAGATGGATTAATCATCTTCATCATTCAGATTTTGTAAAATGTTACTGGGTAAATATTTTGGAGAAAAAAATAAAATAAATATTAAAAATATTACTAAGAATTAAAGGACCTTTTCTCTTAAACATATAATTGGAATAGAAGAGTGAGGAGGAAGAAATCCAGATTTTTTTTTTAAAATGAATATGGCTAGACAGGCAGAAAAAATAGATTAGTCTATCTTGTGAACTTTTGGTAAGTAGAATGTAGCATACTGCTTATTACTGGAAAGCCATTTTGGTTCTGGATTTATTGGGGCCCTATTTGGAGGGACATAAGTCAAAGAGGTTCTAGAGCCATCTTAGGGAGAACCTCAGGATATAGAATCTGGAAGATCATTGGAATCTTAAGGAGAACATTGTACACAGTCACAGCAATACTGTTAGATGAAGAATTGTGAATGGCTCAACTATTTTTTAGCAATATAGTGATCCAAGACAATCCCAAAGTGCTAATGATGAAGCATCTATCTGGCTCCAGTGAAAGAATTGATGTTCATTGAGTACAGACTGCAGCATGCTATTTTTCACTTTTTTCTTTCTTTTTTTCCCTTTTAATCAAGTCTTGTGCACAATGACTAATGTGAAAACGTTATCCACCATTGCACATGTATAACCCATGTCTGATTGGTTACCATTTCAGGGAGTGAAGAGGGGAAAGAGAGAGGGAGCGATAGAATTTGGAAATTAAAACTTTGACTGTTTTTTTTTTTAATTCTGTATAAGGGAATTAGGGTGAATGGACTGACATTTACTCTGGACTCTTCCTTACAGATGAACATGCTGATGAGGCTGCAGGAAGCAGCCAACTACTCGAGCCCTCAGAGCTATGACAGCGATTCTAACAGCAATAGCCATCAGGATGACATCCTGGACTCATCCCTGGAGTCCACCTTGTGATCAGGGACCCAACACAAAGTCCTTCTCCACCCTGGGCCTTCTCCACTTCTCATGCTTCTCCTTCCCCAGCCCCCCACTTCCATCTGCATACCCCAAACCATCTCCGAAGGCGCCTTCTCAACCCAGCCTTCAGTCTCAGTGTTAGAGCTGTGAGAACAAGAAACCTTGTTTGTCAGCCTTGACCATGGGTGCGGGCATCCAAGTCAGACAACCTTGGGACTTTTTCCTTTCAATGACAGGGACAACTGCACTATGTTTTCTTTCTTTCTTTCTAGTCCCCCCTCTCCCCTTCTTTCTTTCCTTCTCTTTATTTCTTTGCTTTTTGCTTCTTTCTCTGTGAGCTCCTATGCCTGAGACCCCGAAGATTCTTCTGAATTATTGCCGAAATATAGAAAACAAACAAGGGGTTGGGAAAATCCATTCAAAACTTGGAAACTCAACAGCATCAGGCTGTGAACTGTGTGAAGTTTAAAAGGCCTGGGGAGGGCCAGAAAATTAAGCCTATGCTGCTTTCTACCAAACAGAGAGTATCTGGGCTGGCCATCCATGCAGCCTACCAGCCAAACAACCTCAGCTCCAGGGGACTGGTGCCCTAAGGGGCACTTGCCTTGGGGTATTCAACAAAAGGCAAAGCTATAAGACAGGGAATCCTTTTTTATAAAAAACCCACAATTTTTTTTTTATGGTGCTCTCTTAGCCTGAGACCTTAGTTTGACATATTTCAATTCTGTCACACCTTTATGTACTTTTCTACAAGAATTTATATATATGCACAACTATACACACGCAGCATCAGCACACATATATATGTGCATAATAGCATGTGTATATACATATATATGTGTGTGTTAAATGCAGATGTGTGTCTGTGTGTGAATACATATGAATCAGGTTTTTTGTTTTGTTTTGTTTCTGCAAGCACTGTGTGTAGTGAGAGATGTTCTACAGCTTTGAAGAACTGAACACCTACCCCTCTGAAATGGACATTGAGTTTTTATTCCTCTTTCTGACTAGCATTGATTCTGATTTTTTTTTCTTCTGCCCTTATATTCAAAATTGATAAACACTGGAGAAAATGAGAGCTGCAGGATTCAGCTTTTCATTTTGTCCTATGTAGTTTTTTTTTTTAATATTACTCATTTTAACAGCTCAATATCCCAGTCTTTTGCAACTGGGTTCTACTCGTGTCTCTTTGAAGTAGCAGGGACCCATGCTATCCAAACATGGGCGAGCTTCGAGCCACGTTAGCCCTTCTTCCTCCTTTTCCTTCTAAACGCACATCTGTGACATAAGCAGCCGGGCTTGGACTTCATCGAGGTGAGAGGTCACCTCCCAAAGGAATTGCACTTCCCCTTCCATGGGAACCCGCTATATGCCACAGGTCACTGGGTGCGGGCAACCCCTTCCCGGAAAACCCAGCCTCTGCCTCCATCTGGACGAGCTTCCTCTGATCTCTTCGGGTGCTGAACTTCAAAACGCGATGCCTTACTTATTTTGTACAAACTGCTCATTTATGTTAGTGCCGCATCTGCTGGGGTTGGATTTTTCTATCGAAACAAACAGGGCTAAAATGTCATCTCTTCATGTGAAATAGGAGAACACAAGTTGCTGTGAATATTCCTTGTCTGAGAGATTCACTTTTGTGGATGTGTGGCCATTTAAAAATAGCAGGAGGAAAATAAGATCTGTTGTCAGGTTCATTTTGTCTACAGCTGCAAATTTTACTGGACAATTATCCATCTTCTCTGCAGGAAAAAGACAAACTTGTAATATTTTACATACAATACAAAACACCTTTACAGGAATCCAGTGTGCTGTTTCTTCAACGTCCTGGTATATGTTTAATATTGTTAAATCTTTAAGTTGCCTGTTTAAAAACAAAACAAAGAAAAAAAAACAACCTTAAATACCAATTTGCATGTAGTTTTTGGATTGTTTATTTTCAAGGTTGTTTTCTTGTATCTCTTCAATTTCCGCTAACGAGATTATGACTCCCTGTGATTTCCCTAATTTTTTTTTATTCCATAAGAGCTTGACGTGAGCCTGCTCAAATCACAACTTCTGATTTGCCAATGACTCATAATTTTCTTTCTCCTAAAATTAACTGCCCTACCAGTGAGTGAAGTGCCAGTCAAATTTGTCACTGCTTTAATCTCAGTAAACTCAAGAGTATATCTGGAGCTAGCAAATTAGCCTTGATCTGGGACATCTACCTTTGGTTTGGGTTCTGGTTCTGGTCATACCCTTGGCCTCCGAGCAGTGCTCCAACACCAAATATTATCATCTGACATGTGATGCTGACTTCTCAACTTGTTTCACACTCAGCAATTCCCTTACTTTCTACTACTGTGAATTTGGGTGGAAATGAAGTTGATCTCATTTTAGGTAATTTTCCCAGTCACCTTATTAATAGACACCCATCGATATTTTTTAAACTCTATTTTTTCCAATAACACCCTTCCCCATCTCCTCTCTTTTTTTTCTTCCCTCCCTCCTCCAGCTTTCTGTGGCCAGGCACAGAAAGGTCTCTGTGTTGATCACTCAATGACTGATGATCATTTGGATGACTGTGAGCAAGAGTGACCATCCAGTAGTTTAGTCCTTGTAATGATCACAAACTCAGTGTCATTTCGAAAGCTTCGGGAAGCAGGGTTGTATTTTTTTTTTAATTTGGCCATATTTTAAGTATACATGACACACCTTTGAAAGAGTGATTGCTCATTTAGGGCTTTGTCCAAAATGCTTCCATTTTGCCTTTTTATACTGAGTATGGCTCATTTTGAAATGTACAAGATTCTATGCAACATTCATGTTGAGTTATGAGTGGAAGCCAAAAGTTTTCTTTCCAAACTGCCAAGAATATGCAGGCCATAAATGAGATGGGGGAGATCTTATAAGCTGGGATGGGGAGGGAAGGGACTTCACTAGACCTTTGTTGTACATTGGGGAAATTTTTATTTCATGGTTGATGCTTAAACTTCAATATTCTGTGTATTGAAACTTGTTTGACTGTGGCGAATCTATTTCAAATTTAAAAAAAAAATACCAACTTTGTGCATATTAAATGGAAGTTTGCTGTTTTGACTTAGTTGTTTCCAGTGGAACGGTTTATGAAATATGTTCTATAAGATGTACATTTTTTCATTGTAACATAGAAATTGTAAATATTTGATTAAAGTGCTGCATTTTGATGAATTTTTTCTAGCCATTTTTAAAGAGAAAACTAGGAATTGAGTATTTTGTGTACGGTATGATGTTTCCATCTTCCCTCCCTCCCTCTCTCCCTTCCTATTTAATTTTCATTTGTCACTAGGTTTGGGATTTGCCAATGGTCTGTTGGAGATCATGCCCCACGTCATGGAGAATGAAATTGATGATTGTACCAGTCTTAAATTATTGATGATTCAATAAAATCAATGCTTATTTATTCAGATTTACAGTTTGGCTTGTTCTTCTATACTAAAACAGCTTTCATCCAAGCTCGGTTTTCTTCCAACCTGATTTTGGCCCTGTTATGCTGTCTTTTGTGTAAAACAGCAAAGAACCTAATCTCTTATGCTTTCTCAGCTGTTATTACTTTCTACCTCCTCTCCATCTCTCCTCAGTGATCATCCAGATGTCAGAGCCATAGACATTTTTTTTCTTCTCTGCTGGAGTCTTGAGCCTGAAGGAAAGATCATTAATGATCCTGATTGTAAATTATAAACACCTATAACAATAAATCTCTCCTGAATGCGATTGTCTCCTCGGAGTCCAGAAGAATGCTACAGCCGGTTTTTACTGATTGTTAAGTTTTCAATTTGAGCATTGACACCTCAGAAATTGGCAAATAATACAAATCAGGAGGCCTTGATTTATTGTTTTGTTGATTGTCTAAGCTTCAGAAAGTGAGGGAGAAAGTGGTTGTTAAACATTTACCCTTGAAAATGGCCCTGTGTTCTGACAGCTCTGGGGAATGAAGTCCTAGAATTCTGGTTGTAGAGTTGGATGGGACCTCAGAGGTCACCTGCCCCCATCCTCTCTTTTTCAAAGATGAGGCCATTGAGACCTAAGGCTGGATTTGACATTTGTGAGTCCCCATCCAGTGCTATTTCCACTATACCATATTGCCTTCCAAAGCCCTGCATGTAGACCCCAGGATTGGACCGTTTTATCTGCCATCATCAAATTCACTTCAGTAAACATTAAGTGACAACTATGTTCCCAGTACCATATTAAATGGTTCCATGATTACAGAAAGTCTCAGCATCAGCAGACTGGTCATTACCAACCAAAGCATTTCTGGTTAATAAACACACGGATCCTATGATCTGTATTGGTAGAAGGAGAGCCCGGATGGACAGAACCGAAGATCTCTCGACAATGAGAGATTCTGGATGCCATCACCTTTGGAGATTTTGAAAAGCATATTAAAAACAAAAGACACTCTGGATATATTGAAATTTGACCTTGCCCCCATTTGTTGTCATAAAAAGCCTAAACCCTTCTAAATCACGATGTTGGCTCACTCAAGCTGCAGATGGGAATTTGGCGTATACAGTTTATGAATACAAAGCTTAACCTATAGTAGATCTCCCATAGGATATAATGGGAGATGTTACAATAAGGAAAGCAGTTAACATATGTTGCTTTAAAGCTTTCAAAGAATTTAATATATACTTAACACAGTCGAGGATGTTCTCAAGTCTTTGGATTATTTTAGGCTAATCATTTAATCTTCACTAAGACTTTTGAAGTCTCCTTTCCCCATGTGTTATCTCATTTACTCCTCACTACAACCTTGTGAAATAGGTTATTATTATTCTCATTTTCAGATGAAGAAATAGAAGATCACAGACTGACTTGTCTATAGTCACTACGACTAGTATATGTCAGAATAGCATTTGGATCCAGATCACTTGTGATTCTGTTTGCTGCACTTAATCTTTTCCCTCTGTTATCCCCACCTTCTTGCTCTATCTTCCTGAGCACCAAACCTCCAGAGACCATGTTCTGAGGGATGTAGCTCACTTAGGGCTGAAACTGTCCCCAAGCAACTGGCGAGTTCATGAATATAAACTCACATGGCAAAATGGTCCATCTAGTCAGCCTAGCCAGGCTTAACCTCTGCCTTCTGTCCCACATATTTGTCTCTACTTCCTCCTCTGTAATCAAATCCATATTGCCATTACTTGTTGTTCGGTCATTTTTCACTCCTCCCTGACTCTTCTTGATCCCAGTGGGGGTTTTCTTACCAAAGATCCTGGAGCAGTTTGATATTTCCTTCTCCATCTCATTTTACAAATGAGGAAACTGAAGTAAACGGAATTAAGCAACTTGCCCCTAGTCACACAGTTAGTAAGAGTTTGAGGTCAGATTTGAACTAATCTTCCTGATTCTAGAACCAGCACTGCAACACCACCTACGTACCCCACTGCCACTGCAACTTCCTCATGGCCTCCCAAATTCAAACATCCTTCCTTGACCACCATTCCCCTATATGTTTTATTTCCTTTTATTATAATCTAACTTCCTTGGGAGCAGACTGTCTCCTTTTGTGGAATGGAATTAGTGGAAAGAAATAAGTATTCATTAATTAAGTATAGTGCTCCACTATGTACCAGGCACTCAGCCAAGCACTCATAAAATATCATCAAATTTGATTTTCATAATTTGGTCCCATTATGATGTTCATTTGACATTTCAGGAAACTGAGGCTGATAGGCTTTCTCAGGATCACACAGGTAAGATGTGTTTGAGACCAAGATATTATTAACTCCAGGTCCAATGTTCTATCCACTAAATTTTTGCATTCGTACACAAAGTAAACACAAAAGAAATATATTTCATTTATTATCACACTGCTCCCCAAAGAACAGAAATTATCAGGTCGCCTTCATCAAAACCCTCTGTCAGGTGGCTGCAATATTATTGAATAGCAACAGCAGAGCAAGCTCCACAGCTACAAGCTATAGCTATTAGCTAATAAGCAGAATAGTTAACTTATCTACCTCTCCAAGTCCATTCAAATCTGCCCCCAGTTCCAAATAGAACCTACATACAAAAAATAAAAGATTTCTGAACCGAGAAAAGGAGTGAATGATGTATCCAGCATGAAGGAATCATTGGCTGTGAATAGGAAAGCCGTAAAGAACGGCAAGAGGAAGGTGTTCCCTTCATGGTTTTGAAGACTTGGATTACAGTGACTTAGGATTTTTGCTTTTGTCCAATCCCCCTCCCAAAATACTCCATTACAGCCCTTCAACAAGTGCTTAGCAGTGTTCTACATGTTGTAGGAACACAATCTCTTATAGAAAACTTTTCCTGAGTTCTCCCTCCAGCAGCCAGTACCTGCCCCAAACTACCCTGCATATACTTTTTCCCATTTTTCATGTATTCTCATATGTGAAGATGTAGTGTCTCTCCTTTTTCTCATAAAATGGGACAAGGACTCATTCATCCTTGCCTCGGAATCCTAATACGGTGCCTTGCAAATCACTTGCTAAGTGCTTATTAATTGAGTGATTGAATGAATTGCTTACAAATCAATGAAACCATTAGATGTTCAGACTCTTATCCTCCACATCAATATTGGACAGTGCTCAGCTCAATCACTACCGTGTACATGAAACTTTTCATCCCCTCAGTCTTTATTGTCTTCCCCCTAAAAATCATATTGTATTAATGATGTACACATTTTGTTTAAAATATAGATTTGTAAATGTCTGTGTTGTATCTCCTAGTAAAGTTAAGTTCTTTGAGGACCAAGATTTTTTCATTATTGCATTAGCAATACCTAGTAAAGTGCCTGGCACATAGCAGATCCAATTAATACTTTCAAAAGCCACATTTTATAGATGATGTTTCTGAGATTCTCTTGCTTGGATACATTTTATCTGTGGGCCATGGTGATCTTGAGCACAGTATTTGATGAACTTAGAGTTCATCAAAGTTTTCCTCAATTTTCCTCAAGTTTTTCATAATTTGGTAGGACAAATAAGTCACTTATGGAACAGAGACAAGGCGAGATACTAAGTCAATCCTGTTTCTTCTGGCAGACAGTGGGAGACATTAGATTTGTACTGATTCTACCTGGCCTCTTAAGCTGCCTTATGAGATAACTAGATCCAGAACTGTAAAATTAAAAATTATAACAACAAAAAGAATGAAAATGCTATGTTTGATCCATACTCAGTCCCCCACAGTCCTCTTTCTGGGTGTAGATGGCTCTCTTCATCACAAGACCATTGGAACTGACATTAATCGTCTCATTGTTGGAAAGAGTCATGTTAATCAGAATTGATTGTCATAAAATATTGTTGCTGTGTAGGATGATCTCCTGGTTCTGCTCATTTCACTCAGCATCAGTTCAAGTAAGTCTCTCCACCTTCTCTGAAGTCATATTGCTGCCACCTAGAGATATTGTGGAATAGATTCATATTCTGGTTATATCAGGAAACCTCTGGGGTCCTTTCCATTTCTGAATTTTTTTGCTATTCTGTGATAGCCTAAAACTGGAATTTTGTGGAGATAAAAGCAATCAAACAAAGTACATTTATTAAGCATGCATTATGTCAAAAGCACTATCTTAAGACACAAAAACAAAAGCAAAATATCCTTGCCATCAAGGAGAAAGAAGGTAAGGGAACAAGCATGCATTAAGCACCTATTTGGATATCAGGAACATAGTGCTTTGCAAATATAAGCACTTTGCAAATCTTATCTCATTTGATCTTCCAAAAAGCATATGACAGAGACTTTCATGGCAGATATTCTTCTGAACAAGCTGAGAAATGAAGACAAGTTCTGATTATTAAATTTTCAGCATGAGCATTTATACCCTTGCTGTGTGATTCTGGCCAAGTCACTTAACCCTAATTGCCTTGCCAAAAGAAAAAAAAGTACATCTTGTATATAGTTTCTTCCTTCACAGTGGATTGTTAAAAATTTACCAGTAATACCTTGGCTGGAACCATGGGTTAAATTTTTTAAAAAATGAATTGTTAAGAGAGGTAATTATGAAGCCCCATACTTGGATTCAAAACAGAAAATGCAGTAAGACAGAATGAAGGGACTGGCTAAACAATCATTTGTGTGAAGGTGATCAGGGAATTTGAGTGGTCTTCAAGGTCATGGGAAATCAGTGAAGGAATTGGCAACCATAAAACCTTTGGCAATTTGGGAAGTTCATGCGAGAGACCTTAGCATGCAGGACAGAGTTGGGACCGACCTTCAACCCCTTGGCTGGGTCAGCTCACATCTAGTGAACTAAATTCCCTTCTAGGTGATGATTTAAGAATAGTCATAAAATAGAGCAACAAAGGATAGTGACCAGAATAGTGAGGAGACTGAAGGTTACGTCATATAAGCAATGGAGGAAGGAACCAAGATATCCTGGGAAATGAAAGATGTAAAGGGATGAGATACCTGTCCTCAAGATGTGAAGGATTGTCTTATGGAGGACGGTTTAGATTTGGATTTCTTAGGCACACAAGGGAAAACTGGGAGCAGTCAGTCAATCATTTAATAAGCATTTATTAAGCACCTACTATATATCAGGCATTGTGCTAAGCAGTGGGGGAAAGTTTGAGAAGCAGATTTCAGTTTTGTGAAAGGAAGTACTTTCTGTGGAGAAAGAAATGGCAAATCACTGCAGTGTCTTTGTCAAAACTCCAAACAGGGTCACCAAGTCATACTAGATTGAAAATGACTGAGCAATAATAAAACATTTCCTTGTCTACTGCATCCAAAGTTATCCCCACAAACTCGGTGAGTACCCCGGGTTTAGGACCCTCTGTGGGATCATATTCCTCAAAACAGAATGAATGCTACCAGTGTATTTGACTTTGTGTTATTGTGGGTCTTTGTCCTTCATTCTTGAAGAGACCATGACATCAGGAAGATGATGCTGTGACATGTGAATGAATTGGATTTAAGTCAGGGAAGGATGGGCAAGGTCACCAACCTCATTTTCTCCTTCAGAGCCATCTGGATCCAGTGGCAAGATCTAGACCGAGATGACTGAAAATGGCCCTAGATATAGGGAGAGATCTTGGCCTTTTTAAACTAAGATAACCAGAGAATACCATTAGTTGAGAGCAAAGTTAGTTAATCAAATGTAATTATAAGAAAAGTAGGAAGCAAAGATTTTCCCCCATCAGCCTGGAGGTTCTTGTTCAATGGAGGAATAAGTAGGAAAAGTGAACATATGCAGGGAACACGTGGCCAAGGCTCACATGTGGAAGACCACACGCAAAGTGTACGTGCATGTGTGTGTATGTGGCCAAACAGCATGTGTGCTCAAGACACGTGCACAGGAAACACTTGGGCATCCGAACTGTGGCTGCTCATTATTGCTGTGTCCCCAGCATGGCTGTTAGCTGGGCTTCCCCCCTCCCTCTCAATCAGCACCATGGACAGAGCACCATGACTGAAAGACCTGAATTCAAATCTGTACTCAGACACTAGGAAAGCCACATAACCTCTGCCTCAGTTTCCTCAACTGAAAAAGGGGATAATAATAGCTCCTACCTCACAGCCTACAGGATTGTTGTGAGAAGCAAATGAAATAATATCTGTTGAACATGTAATGCAGTTTCGGGCACATAGTAAGTTTTTTTTTTTTATTTTTTTTATTATAATAACTTTTTATTGACAGAACCCATGCCAGGATAATTTTTTACAATATTATTCCTTGCACTCACTTCTGTTCCGATTTTTCCCCTCTCTCCCTCCACCCCCTCCTCTACATGGCAAGTAGTCCTATATATATTTAATATGTCGTAGTATATCCTACATACAATATATGTGTGCAGAACCAAACAGTACATAGTAAGTTTTTAATAAATCTTTGTTCCCTTTCCACTCTCTTGAGTCTCTTGAATCACTGACTTCAAACTAGCTTAAGGTGATTGTTTAATATACTTCCCTAATTTTTTTTTTCTAAACACTAGGCTATGAAACAAATGACGCTCATTTGCCTTATAATTGCCAAACAGATGTTGTTTGCTTGAATTTTATTTTCTTTCTCATATTTTTCCCTTTTTAATCTGATTTTTCTCATGCAGCAAGATAATTATATAAATATGTATGTCCATATTGGATTTATATTGTTACCATGTTTAATATATATTAGAATATTTGTCATGTAGGGAAGTGGGGAGGGGAGGGGAATTGGAACACAAGGTTTTGCAAGAGTCAATGGCGAAAAATTATCCTTGCATATGTTTTGAAAATAAAAAGCTTCGATAAAAAATAATAATTGCCAAACAGTTCTAGGGGATTGGGGGTTCCCCAATTTTTAAACCCTAAGTCTCTTCTGTTTAACAGCAAAGATGAATGGCCAGGGCGGAGGTACAGAACCAAAGTAAGCCCGGTGGGCAAAGTCATTATCTCTACTGTCAATTCAAGTGTAGATGGAGCCATTCAAAATCTGAAAGAGGCTTGTCCACAATGATTTTTTTAACTATCCAGTTCCCTTTTTGACCACCAGAGGGCAGAAAAGCACAAGCAATTTTACCTCTTTAAGTTCCCTGATAGCCAACCTTTCTTATTAAGCAAAGGACTGATCAGAGCATTCTTATAGGAAAGACCAGGCTGGAAAGAGCTACTCTGTATTCCATCCCTCCTTATCTCCTACTTCTGCCCAGAAAGGGAAGAAGGAATAAGTTCACTGAAGTGTTTTCTCTAAGCTACAAAAAACACAATTACCAAACACAAGAGTACATTACAATATTAGCAAAAATGCCTTGTAGTTCAGTTGTCTGAGTCTTTTTGACCCCATTTGGGGTTTTCCTGGAAAAATCTGAGGGGTTGATATTTTTCTTCTCCAGCCTATTTTACAAATGGGGGCACTGAGGCAAATGAGGTTAAGTGACTTGCTCTGGTAATGCAGCTGGTGTCTGAGATCCAGATTTGCACTCAGGAAAATGAGTCCTCCTGATTCCAGGTCTGGTTCTTTAAACACTGTGCCATCCCTAAAAGAAACCTTGCAATCCAACCCCCTCCTATTATAAGCAAGGAAACTCGGGCTCAGGAAGAAGAGGTTGTTCGGGATCTGTCACAGAAGCAGTAGAGCCAGAATTTGAACCAGAGATCTCAACTCTAAAGCAAAAAAGTTTTTATTATCCCATGCTTTGGAAATTTTCAAAACACCTTTGTAGAGCTGTAGCTTGTCCCAGCATACTAACATCCAGGGTAGTATACCAGACTCACAAGCCTCTCCGTGCTCCCTCATTCAACACCGAGTCACTACTCTGAAGGTTTCATTTACCTTAGGGTAGAACTTCCTTTGCCTTCCAGAGGCAGGCGTTGTCTAAATTTTGATGAGGAGTAAACTTAGGACCAGAAAGATGAAATCAAAGTCACCTAGAGAAGTGTCATATAGGAACCTTCAGTGAGAATCCTGACAGCAAGACAGCATCTCCTCATCTTAGGATTTTCCCTCTTTTTCAGATCTTGTGAAGACCTTGTTGAACTTGAATTTAAATGCGGGATCTAACCTATGGACATCCAACCCTTGTCCAATTGGATAATTCTCATCAAGGTAAATTTTGACTCCTTTTTTCTTCTATTTCTCTGGGTACAGAGAGCTGGAACCTCTTATAAATAGAAGTAGTTTGAACCAATTTTCTTTTCTGTGATTTCATTTCATATTGGTATCAAAAGCCATCATCTATGTGTAATGTGGAAAGGAGGGGAGTCTGTGTGGAAAGGGCAAAGGATAGCAGCAGTAAAAGTGATAGTGATAGTAGTAGTAGTCATAATGGCAGCAGGAATAGGAGTAGGAGGAGGGGGGAAGGGGAAAAGGAGGAGGAGGAGAAGTAGTAGTTGTAGAAGTAGTAGTAGCAGAAGTAGTAATACTAGTAATAGAAGTAGTTGTAATAGTAAACATAAAGGCAGCAGCAGGAGTAGAAGCAATAGTAGAAGCAGTAGTAGTAGTAGTAGTAGTAGTAGTAGAAGAAGAAGAAGAAGAAGAAGAAGAAGAAGAAGAAGAAGAAGAAGAAGAAGAAGAAGAAGAAGAAGAAGAGGAGGAGGAGGAGGAGGAGGAGGAGGAGGAGGAGGAGGAGGAAGAAGAGGAGGAGGAGGAGGAGGAAGAAGAAATAGAAATTGTAGTAGTAGTGGTGGTGGTGGTAGCAGTAGCAGCAGTAGCAGCAACATTTATATCTCTTTAAAGTTTACAAAACATTTTGCAAGTATTATCTCAGTGTTGTGCTACTATCCAAGGAATGGATGAGGGACAAAGAAGAAAGTGTTTTGAGATTCTTTGGAGGATTGAGCAGGGACATTGATTTTAAAAAAAAATACACAAATGGAGGAGAAACACCTGGCTCTGAATCTTGGCCAAGATAAGGAATACCCATGGTGATGAGATCTCTGGGTTCCATTACAAAGCTGGACTATTAGGTTTGTGTGGAGAGACAGCCCCTACAGATCCTACTGGCTTTAGAGATTCTTTGTTGGGGGAAAGGAGTGAAGATTCTTTGTTGGAGGAAGGGGTGTGGTAAGCAGATAGAAGGGTGGAATGTGGAGAAATCAGGCAATCTAGAACAAATTGTGGCCTGTAAAATTATGTTCATATCCCAGGGTTTAGTGGTATTATAGTTCTCACTACTGGCCAGAAAATGTGGGGACATAGTCAGCTTAAACGCCATCATTTTTTTCATTCCCAACTCGCCCATATAGTTTTTAGTGCCTTCCTTTTTAAGTTTAACTTGTTTTATTTCAGCCCCATTCATTCCATTTCAAACACAGCCTTGTAGTTAGGAAATTAAAGGCATTATCTGGAGATCAAAAGCAGGAAAAGTAAAATCAGTAAATGAAATTAGGTAATTAGATTTTTGCTTTCTGAGTATCTGTTTGGTCTCTTTGTTTTAAAATATTATAGTATAATTGAAAGATTGGACAATGAGGGTCCATTCCTTCCAAGAAAGGCACTGTGAGATTTGCCCCTGTTGGTATGTTAGATAGAGACTGCCCAATGTTCTGTCTTCTGCCAATCCATCATGTGGGACTTTGGAAGCTCATTTTGTCCATGATAATCCAGGATTAATACTATGTGATAATGAAAAGTTTTCTTTTTAATTGAGGATGACCTCAGTACAGATTGGAGCCGGATCTGTAGATAAAGGATTTGAGTGGAATTTGAGTGGACAAGCTACCCATCTCATCTCTTCCCTGTCAGCTTTTTAATGAGAATTGTTGGACCAGAGTCAGATTAGAAGGAAAGGCTTTTTTATACTCCAAGAAATGATGATTTGATCCCATAGCTCTTACAATACAAAGGGTTATCCAGTAATGGTCTGTGGAAGAAGAGAGGAGTAATAGTGGTTGGGGCTAATCTCCTTAACCAGGGGAAAAACAATGGAAGTGATTGTTCACCTGATAAAAATAACAGAAAGGTCTATATCAAATGGGGATTTATATGTAGAATATGATGGAAAGCTTTCCAAGATTTCTCAGATTGGACAAGCCTCACTCATTTATAGTGCTTCAGACAGAAATAAAACAAGCTCCCAGAGGGAGCACAAAAGGAAATGCTAACAATCGAGGGATTATGGGGGAAAGGATGAAAATCTTGGGGGTACAAGTTAGATGAGGTTATGGAAAAAATCACAAGCTGAACAAGAATGCATAACATTGTACTGATGGGGAACGTCAGTAATCCAGACATCTGCTGCAGATATCGCTCTGTCAGTTTTCATCATTGCTTCTAATTGATGTTACCAATTCAAAAGAGAGAGAGCCATGTTGGGAAGTGAATAGCTGAATATAAAGATAGTGTCTATTAATGGAATTTCGATTTCTGGATCATGACTGAAAATATGAAAATGACTTGTGATGATAGGTCAAGGGATGAAGTACACCCCCCAAAAAAGAGTAATACAAATTTGGTCTATATTTTGCAAATCTGGTATCAAGAAGACTTCAAAATGAAAAACAGGAGGAGGGAAAAAAAGCCTCCATTATATGTCTACCAAGCCTGAAATCATAAAAAGAAGCAGTTACAACAAGAGTAGAAGTAGAGAGAGAAGACAAATAACTCATAGAAAATTATATCCAAGAATAATAATTTATATAACACCTTAAAATATGTACAAATATTGCATTTTATCCTTAGAACAATGCCGAGTGATAAGTGCATTATCCTGCCCATTTTGCAAATGAGGAAACTGAGGCAGACAGTTAAAGTGATTTGCCTAAGATCACACAGCTAGTAAATGTCAAAGGCAGGAGTTGAACTCTGATCTTCAAATTATAGGACCCTCTATCTCCTTGCTACCTAAATGAAATAAAACTGTAGCCTCATATGTCTATATATCAATGTACCAAAAAATGGATAATAAGCAAAATGAATTAGAGAACTCATTTTGAGGAGACAAGGTTGATGTCATCTGTATCACTGAGATTTGGAACTCATGATTAAAATATGACTCTGGGAGGGATTTTTTGGTACTTTACTCAAAAGGAACAGGATAGATAAAAGGGAATGATAGGGGAACATGTACCTTAAGTGAATACAGTAATTTAAAGAAATCCAGGAACTTGAGGGTTAACATCATAAATCTAGTTGAATACAAAAAGGACAAAAAAGAAGAGAGATCACCATGAGAATAAACTACATGTCTCCTTAGATGGAAACACATGTTTCATGAGGATTTGAGGAGGGAAAATAATAACAAGATAAACATGGAAGCACATTATTGTAGTTCTGGGAGTCTTCAATTTTTGCAGATATCTACTGGACATATTTCTGTGTACTGTAGAAGTGATGATAAGTGTATGACTTAATAATTACAGTCTTTAAAAGGAAGCAACAAGGGAAGTTGACAATCTAGACCAGATTCTACCTAGGAAGAGGGAACCAAACTTCAAAATAATAGGAACCATGAAGACATGACCATTCCATCATGGAATTTTTGATAGAAAAGGAGAGGAAAGCTCAATATAATCTTATGTGTTTAGACTGCTATGATAGCATTAATTTTTGGCAAGGAAATTATGGTTCAATGACTTGCTCAAGGTCACACAGATAATAGGTATTAAAGTCTGAGGATGGATTTAAATTTAGGTCTTTCTGACTCCAGGACTGAGGCTCTATCCACTTCACCAATCAGTTATCCCTACAATAGCATTATTTTTTAAAAAATGGGATAGTCAGGATCCATTGGTCCAATACTTTGGGAGTAACTATTGCACAGGGTGAATGGGAAACTCACCACAAAAAAACACTAATGACAGAAGCTGAAATCAAAAGATATGAATGTTGTTCTCAAAAGACAACTTATACAGTGCTTTTAAAAAGTTACAGATCACTAAGAGAAATACATAGACACCACCAATTTGTGGATTTATTTTGCTTGACTAATTTTTTAACAGAAAAAAAAAAACTTTGGAAAGTGGGGAATACTTGAAGTGACAATGATATCCAAAAAAGGGAAGAAAAGTACACCCATGAGACATTTTTTTAAATTTTGATTGTAAGCTCTTTGGGGGGATTGTCATTTGTCTTTGTATCTCCAATACTTAGCACAGCACCTAGCACATTGACTGACTGAGGCATGAGGCAGCAACATCAAGAAGTCTTTAGGTACCCGAAGAAAAAATAGTTTGGCCCTGCCTGCCCACTCCCAAATGTCTAATACCTCCTCTTTATCAGCTGCAGAGTTTTTGTTCCAAAAAGTTCAGTTTCCTCATCTGCAAAATGTTGCTTCAAACTTTTGATTCTGGTACTAGTGTTTCCCAGTCAAAGGTGTCCTCTGGAGATATTGTATACTGTGAACAGATTTTTGAAAAGTCGCTTTTTTGATGAAAACTTTGACATTAAACTATTCTAAAGCTTAAGAATGGGAACCAGAGCACATATATGGAGTAGAGGGACTTGACCATTGTTGGTGGTGGTCCTCAATGCTAATGTGATATAGGAGCCTGTCACCATAGTCAAGCCCACTACATCCATATTGTGAAAATGGAATAACTTGCTGCCAGAGAGTTTCCAAAGCCTGCAATCAAGCAGTTCCATGACTCCAAAATTATGCTTCCTCCTGCTCCCAAATCCTGTGTCATCAGCACAAACTACATTTTATCTCCAGGAAACCCAATGTATTCTTCTAAATACAGAGAAAGAATCTTCCCAAATGAGACATTTATTTGAACATCTTGAATGGATTGCTTACATGTTGTGTTGAGATCCAAAGGGAGCTTTTTTCTCTGGGGTCATGACACAGAGGAAAGAAGAGTATTGATGGGGAGGTAGAGAAACAAGACCAGAAGGCACTTCTCTGCATTCATCCTTGGAAGCCTCAGAGTTTTATCATGTTTCCTTGCCAGTCAAAGGAAGAGAGTGAGCTGGATTCTCCCTCTATTTTTCAGTAGCATCCTACCTCCTTCCCACAGTCATGGGATCAGTGAAAAACAAAAGATTTCTTAGGATTTGTCCTTTCATTGATGAGCACATTTTGTCCCTAAAAATTGTCGATAGCATGACTCCTCTAGGTCCATCTTCATGTGTGCCCCATAAGGTGCAAGCCTTGCTGTACGTAAATAGTCATTATTCACTACAAAATTACATAGATTCATATATTTAGAACTAGAAGCGACCTCACAGAAGTCACCTACTCTAGCCCTCTCATGGTATAGTTGAGGAAATTAAGGTGAAAAATTTGAAGAGACTCATCCAAGGTCACATACATAGTAAGATGGCGAACATGGATTCAAATTCTTTGGCTCCAGAGATCTTCCTGCCATTTCATCATAACAAGTATTTTGTGAAGTACAGAGGTGGAAAGATCATTACTAACTAGGGAGAACGTAGAGGAAAAGGGGAGTTGCTGGAAAAGGTATTGGACTTTTGAAGGTTGTCTAAATCAGAACTAAAAGCAGACATCAAGATTTCAATACTAGACAGCGCAATAAATAAATTCTACTGAAAAGGTTAAAGAAAAAGTAGTGATTATATTCAAGAGATCATTTGTAAGATTAAAAAAAAGATATTCAGCAAGTTATTTAATCTCTATGGCAGTGGTTCTCAAACTTTTGTTTTCAGTATCTTTATCCTATTAAAAATTATTGAGGATCTCTCCAAAGAGTTTTAGTTTATCTGGATTATGTTTATAGACATTTACCATATTGGGAATAAAAACTATTTTTGAATTTGTAGACCCTCTAAAAGGGTTTCAGAGATCCCCAGGATTCTCTAGACCATACTTTGAGAACCACTGCTCTATGGGCTTTAGTTTGCTCATGTGAAAAACAAATGGATAGGAGTAAATGATTTCCAAAGGTCCCCTTCACATCTATATCCACAATCCTTTGAACCTATGATAGGCTGATTTTTACTCTCTGGGAAATAGCACTTTGGCAGAAAGAGATGATAGATTTGTAGAAAGGGAGTTATTGCCAATAAAAGTGGTCCTGAAATGATGACATCAGCTACTACAGGCTCATTACCTGGTGATAATAGTCCTTGAATATCATAAAAATATCATAATTTCAGGAAATTTGATGATTGTAATTGCTATTATTGTAAAATCATTTACTTCAACTTGAATCTGTGTGTCTAGTGTACATGTAACTGCTTCTAAAGGCTAAAAAAACTAAGCTTTGCCCACCAACATCTATTGGGAGTACAGAGCCTAGCAACCAAAGACATATGGGGATATAGAAGGATTAAGACAAAGTGAAAACAGCATAAATCCCATTAAGTAATTGGATTTAATCTTGTGTTCTTGTGTATTGTGTGCCTTTATTTACTAAATATATTAAAATTGTCCTTCCACAGTGGAAACAGAATGCCTGGGGACCAGGGAATCCAGGGGAAAATATATGAATGTCAGCAGAAAAGTGACAAGAGTAAGTAGCTCTAATTAGATGATTGAATCTCTTTTTGTATATTACATTATCTTTGTTTTTTTCTATTGGATGATTGTGTTTTGTTTTTGCTGCCCAATAAATTTTGTCTCAAATGGAGACATAGTACCTAACAGCCACAAAAGCATACAAAAATATTTAAGGATCTGTAGAAAAGAGAAATGAGGTGGGTACATCTAATTGGATCATTGGCTTTCCGTAGAGACCACTAGGTGAGAGATAAGGAGAGTAGTAGTGATTGGTGACTCACTCCAGAGGAAATCAAAGAAGCTATTAACAATTCACAACAGAGACTCAGAAAATCATTGTTTAACAATTCAGAAAAGTCTGTTGCACTACTAAGGACTTTCCCAACACATGTCAAACCTGATTATTGCTTATGACTTGCGGGGACAAATAATACCGTCAGAAGGAACATATTAAGACTCACCTCAGGGAAATAAGATGGCAGAATTCAGCTGAACTCTCCCAGAATTCCCTACCAAACAATTTAAAAAATAATGCCTCAAATCAATTTTTTCTGACTTTCCTCCTATTATTTTCTCTCCTCCTCTCTCTCTCCTCCTATTTTTCTCTCTATTTTGGAAAAAAGGATGCCTCAGTGCTATTCTCTCTTTCCTTAGTTTCCTTTTCACTTCCTGTCTTTTCTCTATTTGCCCCCCTTCTACTAAAAAAGGAAATAAAATAAAACAAATGTGTGTACATATTGCACATATAAGTATACATATATAAATGTGCATATATATGTGTTTGGCCAGGAGGATGGCAAGATGATCAGCATAGCTTTTTAAAATCATACACATGCACATGAATGCACACACATCCACACAGTACTCAAGCAAAACAAATTTGCAAATTGCTTAAAAATGTATGTCTCATTCTTCATCTTATATCTATCACTTCTCTGCCCAGATGAATAGTAAGCTTCTCATTAGTCCTCTGGAATTGTGGTGGTTGATTGAATTGATCTTATTTCTTAACACTTGTAAAGATTTTTAAAAATTTTTATTTTATTTTATTTTTTGCTGAGGCAATTGGAGTCAAGTGACTGCCCAGAGTCACATAGCTAGAAAGTGCTAAGGGTCTGAGGTCAGATTTGAAGTCAGGTCCTCCTGACTTCAGGGTTGATATTCTATCCACTGTACCACCTAGCTGCCCAAGATTTTTTTTTAATGTTATTGCTGTTGGTTTCCTGGTTCTACTCAGGTCATTTTCTATCAGTTCATACAGATCATAAAAGTCTTTTTGGAGCCTGATTCACTGATATGTTACAGAAGTTATCCCTTCCACTCTGTACCATCTGGAAAGTAGATATATTTATCATCAATGCTTTCATCCAGTCAGGAAAAATAATACTGAACAGCATCAGGCCAAGTCTCTAAGGCACTCCACTAAAGACCTCCCTTCAAGTTGCCTTTGACCCATTAAAGACTACTTTTTAATTCAGGACGGTTAGCCAGTTCCAAATTCAACTAGCTTTACTATCACCTTCATCATATAATACCATATTATCCACAGAATAGCATGAGAGACTTTATTAAATGCTTTACTGAAATCCTAATGTACTTTGTATAAAGCATCCTTCAACCTGCCAGTCTGATTACTCTATTGAAAAATAGGGTTGAGGGCATTAGTCTGACATGACCTATTCATCTTGAAGGTGGAAGTATGCTGGCTTTTAGTGATCACTGCTTCCCTTCCTAAACTCTTGAAAATCATGTGCTCTAGAATGAACGTTAGAGAGAAACAGGATTAAAAGTCAAGTTCATTATACTCCGGTCTCTTTTTCTGTTGAAAATTGGAACATTTTCCCTTCATTGTTATGTAGCAGCATCCTTCCTATTATCTGAGATCTTTTTTTCACTGGCAATGGCTTCACAACCATACGTGTCCATTTTTGTGTGTCATAGGATAAAGTTTATCTGACTACATTTCAAGGAAATCAAGAATTTTTCCAGCAAATGTATGAATAATTGAAGTTCCACTACCATATCAAAACTCAATTCATGGTTTGTAATATTTCCTAAATTCCTGAATTCTTCTTCTATTTCTCCTTCCTATACAGAAGATCTCTAGAATACATGCATGACAATATATTTTCTGCTTTTCTCTTTATTAATCTTCATTCAAATATTCTCTCTCCCCATCAGTTTGTTCTTCCCCATCAGTTTCTAGAATTTCTCACATAACTATCCCTTAAGATATGCTATTCTACTTCCTCTTTTTTTTTGTCTATTCTATTGCTTTGAAACAAAGTCTACTCTTTAACTGCCCTATTCTTGCCTCATGTTCCATTCCAACAAGCCTCAGTGAAATCTAGGAGATTCTGCCTCATATTATTATTCCTGACTTTATTACCCATACTTTTTGCATTAATGTGGTAACATCTAAAGGCATTTGCTTTATTTATAGTTGGCTTTCTTCCTAGATTCTGTTATTTGTGAATTACTGTGTTTCTCTGCCACCATTCCTCTTTTCTATATTGATGCTATGATTCTTTTTATCATCTGGCTTGACAAATTTATTTGGCTAATTTTCTCCAATTCCATTTAAAATGTAAAGCCCTCAACCAGATTTAAAAGACTCTAGGAAAATTTATATACATATATATATAAATATATATACAAGTATTATATACTATATATTATATATAGTTTATGTATATATTAGATTAGACATATATCTATGTATATATGTGTTGTGAATATGTCTGTGTGTATATACATACACATACCCAATTATTTTTCCTCTTTCATTAAGAACTCATTTCTAGGGGCAGTTAGGTGGCACAATGGGTAGAGCACCAGTCCTAAAATCAGGAAGACCTGAGTTCAAATTTGACCTCAGACACTTAACACATCTTAGCTGTGTGACCCTGGGCAAATCACTTAACCCCAATTGCCTCAGGAAAAAAAAACAAACAAACTCATTTCTATATTTTAAGCCATCACTGAGGAATTCAAACCTCCTTCTCAGACATCTTCTTTTTAATGGACATCTTCTTAATACTAGGGCTAGGAAATGGAGATACAAAAAAGTGAAAAATAATTCTTATTCTCAAATAATTCTCACATTCTCATGAAGGAGACAACATGCAAACAACTAAAAGGTTACAAGAAAGATGTTGGATAATCTCAGGGGAAAGATATTGCCATTTATGTTTGTTGGAGAAAAGTCTTCCTCAAGAAGATAAGATTTCAGATAAGACTTGAAGGAAGCCAAGGAAATTAGGAAGATGAGGAGTGAGGATGGAGAATATTCCAGGCATGAGGGATAAACCAGTGAAGATAACACAACTGGCAATGGAGTTTCTGTTGTGAGGAAGAACAAGGGCACCAATGTCACTGTATCATAGAGAATATAGAAAGGAGTAAAGTATAAGATGATTTGAAAGATAGGAAAGAGTTAGGTTATGAGGAGATTTAAAAGCCAAACAGAGATTTTTCTATTTGATCCTAGAGGTAACTTTCAAAATCAGTCCTTCTCTTGCAAAATCTTTATCTTCAGTTTATGGCAAGGATGAAAAACACACACACAAGACAAGACCAACCATTCCCCTAAGTCCTTTCAGGTAGGTCATTGAAGTTGAGACAATCAAGTGTAAAGTAAGAAGTACTATTATCTTTTCAATATATATTATAAAATATATAATAATTTATAACATCGACATATTCTCAATCATTTTCACATTTATCTATAATTATTATCTTGATCCCTAAGTTTTTAAGATACATGTCTGTTTTATATATATATATATATATATAAACATATATATATATATAAACTTTTGTTAAAAAAATCTTGATGTGAAAATATAATTTGAATTACTTTCAAAATTTACTAACTTTGAAATTAGCACATGATTTGGTTTTATTATTGAATTTTTTTATTATAGCTTTTTATTTACAAGTTATATGCATGGGTAATTTTACAGCATTGACAATTGCAAGACCTTTTGTTCCAATTTTTCCCCTCCTTCCCCCTACCCCTTCCCCCAAATGGCAGGTTGATCAATACATGTTAAATATGTTAAAGTATAAGTTAAATACAATGTATGTATACATGTCCATACAGTTATTTTGCTGTACAAAAAGAATCAGACTGAAATAGTGTACTATTAGCCTGTGAAGGAAATCAGAAATGCAGGCAGACAAAAATAGAGGGATTGGGAATTCTATGTAGTGGTTCATAGTCATCTCCCAGAGTTCTTTTGCTGGGTGTAGCTGGTTCAATTCATTATTGAATAAATGGAACTGATTTGGTTCATCTCATTGCTGAGGATGGCCAAGTCCATCAGAATTGATCATCATACAGTATTGTTGAAGTATATGATGATCTCCTGGTCCTGCTCATTTCACTCAGCATCAGTTCGTGTTAAATCCCTCCAGGCCTTTCTGACATCATCCTGTTGGTCATTTCTTATAGAACAATAATATTCCATAACATTCATATACCACAATTTACCCAACCATTCTTCAACTGATGGGCATCCACTCATTTTCCAGTTTTTGGCCACTACAAAGAGAGCTGCCACAAACATTCTTGCACATACAGGTCCCTTTCCCTTCTTTAGTATCTCTTTGGGATATAAGCCCATTAGTAACACTGCTGGATCAAAAGGTATGCACAGTTTGATAACTTTTTGAGCATAGTTCCAAATCGCTCTCCAGAATGGATGGATGTATTCACAACAGTTCAACATTTTCAAAGCTTATGTTAGAAAAAACAAAATTGCATGTACTGAGCTAAATAATATTGATGCCTATAATAAGAAAAGGTGAAAAAATATTGAATTAACCAATAATTTCACTCAAGTATTGTTATGATGATGATTTTCTTTTTTAATATTATATTTTCTGAATTACATATAAAGACAATTTTTAATTTTTTAGAAAATTTAGAGTTCCAAATTTTCTTTCTCTCTCCCTCACCTTCTCCTTCCCTGAGACAGTAAGCAATTTGATATAGATTATACATGTGCAATTATACTCCATGCATCACATGCATGCAAAAATAATATATTTTCCTTTTTCCATTTGCCATTTTTGGGGGGTTAATTATTCATTTGAATGACAAATTAAATCCATGAGAACTGTTCAATAATTTTTTCATCTTTAGCCTAATTTCTAATTTTATATTGATTTTGTTTTAGCTAGTCAATAAGCTGAATGTAGACAAAAGTTCATTCTGATATGATATCAGTAGTGTTTCCTGTCCATTAAGATGGTGTCAATTTAATTTGCTTTGTGATGTCAATTAACACTGCATTTTCTAATTACCAACTCTCTTCAGGAAAGAAACATTCATTCTTTGTGAATATGAGGCTTCTGAGCAGTCTACAACTCACTAACTTCTTTGATTTCTCAAGTCTGTGAATTTTTTCCAATAGACTTTTTGCCATAATCCCATTACCAAGTTTCATTTTTTAAGTCAATGAGTCTCAAAATATGAGTTGACTTACTTTAGAAAATACGAAAAATCCAACAAAAAGGAAAAACAAAGAAATTACAGCACTAATTAGGTTATTGATGCACTAGAAGGAATCTTAAAAATCAAAAAAGGTAAAGAAAAAATATACTTTTTCAAGTATATAATAATAATAGCTCGTATTTATTAGCATTTTAAGGTTTGCAAAGTGCTTCGCAAATATTGTCTCATTTGATTCTCACACCAACCTGAGATAAAGGAACTATTATAATCTTCATTTTTACAAATGAGAAAACTGAGGGAAATAGAGCCTAAATTAACTTGCCATGGCTATGTATTCAAAGTCTGAAATTAGATTTGCATTTAGGTCTCCCCCATTGCAGATCCAACACTCAATCTACCTTACTACCTAGTTTCATTTGCTTATCAAAGATACACAAAAATCAGTTACATTTTAGATCGCAAAGAGCATTTCATAATATACTTTATTGACTCTTTTGATCTTGATATGCAAGATGGTTCCCTAGTTAAATGGTAGCAAAAGCAAGCTAGAACGACATTCTATTATTCTAGTTTCCTTCTATTCTCTCATCTCCTTCCCAGCAGCCATGGAATCACATTTCTATTTATCAGTTTTCAAAAGAGGCCATCACTGTTTCAGATAGAGTGCTCTTTCTACCTGGTATTACAACCTTGACCTTTCTTTGGCAACCTACTTCAAATATCTATAAGCTTCTTGCAATTTTTATTTTATTATTTCTTGATAATTGTTCCCTCTCTAACTATGACATTAGAGATGGGAACTGATTAGACTTGAGCAAGCCATTGACCTTCACTATAAAACATCTTTCCCTTTTCTGTCTTCTTGTGGAATTGACCCTTAGTTTACTAGATTGAAGAAGGGAAGAGAAATGAGAGCCTAGCATAATATAGACATCCTGTCTATAGGGCTTATTTTGCATTAGCATCTATCCTTTTGGTTATCTCATTCTAATCACACTTCCAAAGAACTAATTATATTCTTGTCTCTTGAGTGAGTGATCCTAATATTACTCTCTCTTCCTTTGACTCACCCCTTCCACATTCCTTTTGCCCCCTGTCTCAGGTTAAAAGCTTTCCCTTGGATAAGCTAAAATATACTCAAGATCTGAAACTCAGTAAGCTAAGTCACATAAGCATTCAGAACCCTAGACAACGCTGAGACTATTTTAGAGAAGTGTCCAGTTTGTTTCAGTGAAGAGAACATCTAAACTTTGCATTCCCTATACCAATAAAATCTCAGATCTGGTCAAAAAAGAGCCCATTAAAATAACTTTTTAGCATCATTGGATAATTTGTTTCTGAAATGAACTGTAACAAAAGCTAGCAGTAAATAATGTTACTATGAATTCAAGCTGTAGCTTCGCATGGAAAATAAAAAATGATTTATTAAGTAATGCCTGGGGCACATAAGAAATTATAAAAACAAAAGCAGACAATATCAAAGATAATGACAAGACAAATGTTATTTATGAAAATCTATGGGAAACAGCCCAAACATTGCTCAAGGGTAAATTTATAGTGTTGAATGGCTATGTTTATAAGAAAGAGAGAAACTTAATAAGTTTGTGCAGTGGGAAAAAAAGCATGAAAAGAACAAAGCAATGAATCAACAAAAAAGAATAATAACTGAGATAAGAGCAGAGATTAATAAAATTGAAAATAAGAAAACAATAGAACCAAGGGTTAGGTTTTTTTTTTAAATAACAGTAAATGATCACAAATGATCACAAATATAATAAAATCTCAATTATTAAAACACAAAAAGGGGACACAAAGAAGTCAAAAGAAAACAAGGAACATATCAGAAACTACACATCTCTATGTTAGTGAACTTGACAATTTTTTTAAAAAGATAACTTTTAATAAAAGCATAAAATACCAAAATTTAAAAAATAGGAAATGCATAACCTCAATAAACCAGAAGATCAGATTGATTAATTAGTAAATCATATCAAACTTTAACTTTTTGACATCTTTTTGTGATGATATATCATTTGCGTTTCCAAATATATTCTTTTCCTTGCACCTCACCAGAGGACAAAGAATAAAAAAAGTAACAGAGGGGGAAATAGTTCAACAAAATTAACAACTCATTAAACAAATCTGGCAATCTATTTTTTTGTTTCATACCCATAATCATATACTTCTTTAGTTGTTGCCTCCTCAATTCAATTATGCTTATTAGACTGTGATAATGTGCACTAAATCTGCCATTTGTGAACCAGAGGAAATCAGTCACTTCTCTGCTCTGAGATGCAACTTTCTCCTTTTTAATATGGTAAAAAATAATATTTATACTATTGACTCAACAAGGCTTTAACAAATATAACCACACCTGGTATTCATGCTTTATGATTCATAGAACACTTTACAAATATGATTTGGGCCCAGGAGTTAGGCACTAGTATTTTCCCAATTTAATAGATGATGAAAACGAGGTAGATGGAGATTAAGTGACTTGCCCAGGCTCACCAGTTAATTAGCATCTGAACCGGAGTTCAAATCCTACCTATAACACTATCTGTGCTGTATCTATGTGATTTGGGGCAAGTTATATTATATATAACAATATAATTCATGAATTGATTATTCTGAAGTCATGCTTTACCCAAGATTAACAAGATAAGAATAAACTAAGCTCAAAAACTAGGATAATAATAATAATTATGAGAAAGAGGAGGAAAAGGAAGAGAAAGAAGAAACTCACTAGCATTTATCTAGTGCTTAAAGGTTTGCAACGTGCTTTATAAATATTATTTCATTTGATCCTTACAACAAAGCTAGGAGGTGGATATTTTATAGATGAAGAAACTGAAGCTGAGAGAGATTAGGCAATTTGCCCAGAGTCACACAACTAGTAAGTGTCTGAGATGGATTTGAACTCTGGTCTCTCTGACTCTGACAATACTTTCTGCCACTTAGTTGTTTACCAGTGTGTATATTTTCTATATCAGTGCATATCACATCCTGTCCACAATTCATCTTTTTTTTAATTTACATCCATGTTTCATCCCATAGGTCCAAAGTATACTGTATTGGGGTCTTTCTTTGAGTTCTTATATACTTCCTGGGTTCTAGTGAAGAACTCATCTGTTATTTCTTCCTCCTAAGACATGACCAGCTCACTTTGTTTACCATTCAATTTTCTAAAATGATGTCCCTTAAGTTTCCATAATACCGAGTTTGATGCCTTCACTTGAACTGTATTCTAAAAGCCATTGACAGAGACTCATGAACCCTAGAAATTTCTATCATTCTGGAAATTCTTCCAAGTGCCATCTCATCGATGGACTAGATGTAGGTACTAAGGACCAGTCAACTTGAGTTCATAGGTTAATGGGTTAGCTTCTTTGTGTTGCATTATCTGGCTATAGTCACTAGCTCACCCATCTCCCTAAAATCTGATCAAGGTAAGGGCATTCATTGCTAAAAGTGAGAAAAGGAACAGCACTATTCTACAGAAGATCACATCTTTCCAATCAAACAACTTACAGAGAAGTTTACCACTATCATGGAGAATGTCCAGTTGAATAGAAAGGACAGTGTCTGTCAAGATGGCAGGGTCTTCTAGGTGCTCTTGTTTGCAGATAACATAATAACTGCTAAAGTCCTGGGAATGCATGGTGGAAGTTGGTTGGTTGTGGTCCTTTGTTCTTGAAGAGGACAAAATGGCAAAATTAATGTTGAGTCAAATTAGTCTGGCTAATATGGCTGATCAAACCAATTTTGAACTTGGAATATTCTCCCACAGGTTGGACACAAAACCTCTATAACATTCTCTAATTTTGAACATCTTACATTTCTTTTGCACTAATTCAATTCTGTTTTGTTCATTGAGCATAATACTTTCTCTGATCAGATCACGCCATGCTGGGCAGTCAAGTGTCTCCCAATATTTCCCAGAATCTTATCCCATGTCATACAATTAATTCTAAAGTTCTTAAAAGAAACCTTGAGAGTATCTTTGTATTACTTTTCCTGACCATTATATGAGTTCTTACCCTGTGTAAGAACTTAGACTACCCAAAAGTCACTTGGAGCAAAGACCTATGCTAGTGATTTGTGAATTACCCACTGTAAGAGGAGGTTGAGGCACTTTGAAACTAACCCACAAGAAAACCATTATTAGAGAGGAAAGAGTCAGAAAAAAAGAAATAGAGGAAATAAAGGAGAAAAGATATCTTAGAAGAAGAAAACTCAAAGACCTTAAAGATAAACAGATAAACCAATAAAGAGAGCATTAATAACAGGAATACCATCTCCAGTTTTAGTAAATGAATTTTGGCATATATGAAAAAATGCTGCAAAAATAAGTTAAATGGCCCAAGATATGATGAGACAGAAGAATTTATGGAATATGGAGAAAACATGGAAACACAACATGATGTATCTACATAGTTCAAAAAAGAAATGAGAATTATGAAGGCAGAATCTATGGCCTGCATTATTTTTGCTAAATAATTTGCAAAAATAATTAGTAGAATAGAAAAAAAACTGGAATCTGTGATGGCAAATCTCATCAAAAAAAAACAAAAAGCTAAGCAATATCTTGGGAATACAAATACATGGAAGTCAAGGACAATCAAGAAGAAAATCAAAAAAAATAACATTGAAGGAAAATATTCTTACCATCCAAATATCTTAAAGACAAGATGTGTAGAGAGAGCATAAGGATCATGAATCTTCCAGGAGACCACATCAGTATGAAAATTATGGATACCACAATGCAATAAACATTATAAAAGAACTTTCCTGAAATTCTGAACCCAAAAAATGAAATGCTAATTGAAAGAATTCATAAATCACCTCCAGAAAATAAATCAAGGATTCAAAGTGGGTATAATGAAAATCTTAATTCATAAACAATGATAAAGGAAAGGCAATACAAATAATACAAGACTTTCCTGAACCCACTAGAAAATTCAGTAGAGAATGGAGCAATGTGTTCCAAATAGCAATAGAGTTCAGGATGTAGCCCAGCATGACCTATTCTGCAAATCTGATCTTAATTATAAATTTTTTAAAAGATGGATATCCAATAATAAAAATAAATTTAAAATATTCTTAGAGAGAAAATGAACTGGAGTTTTTTTTTCTTTTTGAATACCCTAGAAAACAAAAACATAAGAAGGATGAACAAATGCAGCAATCAAGGACAACAACAACAGAATGTTGGTAGAAAACTAAGGAGACCTATAAAAGCAGAAATCTAGAAAAGATAGCAGTAAAGAGGCAGGCTTGGACTGTTATGGACAGAATCTAGAGATAGGTGAATCAACAATTTGTTTTGTTTTTAAATAAGACTATATTACAAAATGTAAGGACACATGAAAGGGGAAAGATGCACTGGGAATAGAGGGAAATATGTGATGTGCCCAAGTCAAATCAATGATTAACAATGAGGGGAAAGTGATCACTGTAGTCTCAGAAAGAGGTGGAATTTGAGACAGTAGATAAGGAGAGGGGTATAGGATGTATTCAAGGAAAACTAGTACTTCTGTATGAGGTCTCCTGTACATTTTTCAGAACTATTTTCTATTTTTGGCATCTACCTATCTACCTAACTCTCACTTGTGATTCCCCGAAACTATAGCATGCATAGCTGTAGGTGAATCAACTTAGAGCTTGATTAGATATCAAAGATGCTAAGACCATCTACTGCATCACAGATTTTGGAAGACAGAGTGAGACCAATGACTTGGTGCAACAATGCCTCATTTAAATCCAATTTATGCATGAATTAAAAGACATTACCCATATCCTTTTACTATTTTTACCTATCTCAGAGCCCTATGGCAACAAGCAATAACAAAACAGCAGGCGCAGATACACTGTGAGCTGTAATCACAACCCTGCAGATAGGTGACCCAGACCATAGGGTCATCTCACTGGAAGCAGCAATGGGATTTGACAACTCTCTGGATGTCTGAGCAGCCTTTTAAAGACTGTACTGCTAACCTCCTGGTAAGAAGAATGGTCTAGAAAAGGTGCCCTAAAAATCATTTGCTTACCCAACCCTAGCCTGATTACCATAGCAGGTGGAGATCCCATCCCGTGTCTGAAACACCAAAAAGTGTCAAAAATACATCTGAAAAGATCATTCCATTCACCACCAGTACAGGGAATATACAAAAACTTATAGGTAAAACAAAATCTAATAGACCTCAAAGACAAACAACTTGTTGAGAGACAACTCAGCAGGTATTACAGATAAATAGCTAGCCTGAGTGAAAAAAGACTGGCAAATGAAAGCCAGCTTACTGAAGCTGGAGCTGGATACACATTTTCTGGAGTGGCTATTGTTAAGGAGAGTAACCATGAAGCTGGTGCAGGTCTTGCAATCAAAACTAATCTAGTCAATAAGCTTGTATGCCCACTAAAAGGAATGAATGACAGACTCATGGCTATATGATTGCCACTTGCAGGAACACTCCATACCACCATCATTGGTGCCTGTGCTCTTACTGTGATAAACCCTAATGAGGTCATGGGAAAATTTTTATGAAGACTTGGAGACTCATCATCATTGTGTCAAAATAGGACAAGCTTATAATTCCAGACAATTTTAATACTAGAATAGACTCAGACTATCAGACATGGCAAGGAAGCCTCAGAAGGAATGGACTTGGAAACAGCAACAATAATGGTCTCGTACAACAGAAGACTTGTGCATCTCATGCCCTTATCATCATCAACAGTGTCTTGCATTTACCTAAATACAATAAAATTTCATGGATGCACCCTTGCAGCAAACAATGGCATTTAATAAACTATGTGATTCTAAGAAGAGACAGATAAGATATAAGAGTGATGAAGGCAATGTAGCACAGAGTGCTGGACTGATCACAGACTTATCCTCTCCAAGCCAAATATTTGCATTCAATGCAAGTGGTGGCCCTAAGGCAAAATGACTACTCAGAGACTTAATGTCAACAGATTGGACATTTTTCTGAGTGGAAACAGTTTGCTACTAACTTGGAGGGAAAGTGTTTGATGATAGCTGATCAGACCAATATGTGGATTCAGAAGGTTCTACCACATCTTGGGCACAAATAATCCATATGAATATTTGGAGTGGAGATGTCTCTAAATTTGTGCATCTTGTGTTTCTTTTGAGCTCCTGCTTTACTGCATAAAGCCCTCCATGAAGGCTTGGCTGGTCCTTTAACAGTGTCTCCAATGAATTCCAGAGGAAATGGGGAGCCAGTGAAGCTTCTTTAGCAGAGGAAAAATGTGTTTAGGCTGCAGTATATATAGGAATATCAATCTGGCAGCTGTGCAAACAGATTAAAGAAGGGCCATCCCATGTGCCAAGACATCAATTAGGATTGCCCTAATCCAATTGAGGAGTAATGGGACTTGAGCTAGAGTAAAGCAGCTGTGGTGTGAGAAGAGAAATTCTTCTCTTATACTGACAGCCACCGCAGGTCCGGTCCTTCCTCCTTTCCCTCCAAATCCCTCCCTTTCCAATTCAAAACTTGCTCTTTATTAATCTTCTAGTTCCTCACACACCCTGCCTCCTATAGAAAAAAAGGAAATGTAAACCACTTCTGAGCAGCTAGGTAGTCCATAGTGCATCGAGTGAGGGGCCTGGAGTTAGGAAGATGAGTCTTCCTGAGTTTAAATCTAGCTTCAGACACTAACTGTGTGATCCTGGGCAATTCATTTACCCCTATTTCCCTCAGTTTCCACATCTGTAGAATGAGCTGGAGAAGGAAATAGCAAACTGCTCCAGTGTCTTTGCCAAGGAAACCCCAATGGGGTCACAAAAAGTTGGACATAACTAAAAAATGATTAAACAAAACAATAAAAAATAATAAAAGCCTTTCTAATAAATTATGCATAATTAACAAGTATATATTTAACAAGCTTTCTTATCAGTCTTCTAGAGTGGAGCCTGATGATTTTCACAGTTAAATTACTTGTCTTTCAGAATTTATTTTTTTTACAATATTGTTATTATATAAATAGTTCTCCTAGTTTTGTTTCCTTTAATCTGTATTCATTCATACAAGTCTTCTCAGGTTTTCCTGAAATTGTCTTTTTTAATCATTTCTTACACTAAAACAGTATTCCATTACATTCATTTGCCATAATTTATTTGTCCATTTCCCAACTGATCATCACCCCCTTTGTTTCTGGTTCCAAGTATAGAGGCAGCAAAGATAGCCCCATAGGCATAGTATTGGATCTAAAGTGGGGAAACACTTGAGATCAAATTTTGCTTCAGTCACTTACTAGTTGTGTCACTTAACACAAGTCACAATTTATATCAGTTTCCTTAATTGTAAAATGAGGACAATAATAGCATCTACCTCCCAGGTTTCAAATTAGATTTTTTTTTTACCATATTGGATTACTTGCTGTTTAGGGGAGGCATTGGGGAGAAGAAGGAGAATGGAACACAGGGTTTTGCAAGGGTTAATGCTGAAAAATTATCCATGCATATCTTTTGAAAATTAAAAAGCTTTAATAAAAAAACAAATTAGATAATATTTGCAGATACATACATAGAAGGTACTATATAAATGCTTATTCCTTCCACACACATACCCTTGCTGAAACAAGTATAACTATTATAGTTTTGCATAGATGAGTCTTTTTTTTTCTTTGATCTCTATAGACCTAGTAGTTGTGTCAACTTTATCAATCTATCACCCTCGGTCTGTCTTCACTTGTCTTGACCTTCACTTGAGCTTGACCTTCGGTGCCCAATAAGATATCTTCTATTTTAGGATCCCTTTTCTTTCTGAACTTCTTCTGCTCCAAACCTTTGAATCTATATCCCCTCCCCCCCCTGAATCAAACTGCTTATTTCCCCTTCCTGATCCAAAGCTTAAGTACATATCGATAAAATCATGGAATTAGTAGACTCTGTCCACAATCAGATTCTTAGAATATAATTATCGCTCAATGATCCTTCTTGCCTCTTATCAGCAATGTCCATTCCAAACTTTCCCTTTTCCTTTTCTTTTCCAATTCCAACTATAGCTCCACTTGCAGCAAATGACCTAGCAACACATCTGGCTCATTGAGAAAATTGGGGTCACTCATAGAGAACTTACGGAATTTTCCTTTTCAAAACTTTTCAGCATTGGCCAGAGGTTCTGGGGAGGGAAAGGGGAACAATTGCTTCCTTCCCTCTGGTCACAATAAAAGAAGTATGCTCACTCTTAACTAAGGCTAATTTCTCTACCTGAACTACCTTTCACTTGCTCATAAACTCACTCCAGGAGACAGCTTTTCTCTCTCACTTACTTCAATTAAATCCAACAAGCATTTAAATGGTGCCTATTAAATATACCCAGCAGGAAAAATCAGAAATAGTAAAAAGTCCATGCCTCCATTTCTCCTAACAAATTGGAAACCAGGGTGGAAAGATAGTTAAGAGCCAGATTATGAAGGGCTTGAAATGCCAACTGGGGAAATTCAAAATTTATTCTAGAGACAATAAAGAAGGGGAGGTTTAGTGTGGTACTGTGGAAAGAACTCTAAGCTTGGAATCATGGGACTTGAGTTCAAATTCCAGCTTAACCACTTACTACCTATAAGAGCTTGGACAAATTGATTAATTTCTCTGGATCTCACTTTTCTCTTCTATAAAAGAGAAGATTAACTTTCCAGCTCTAGATCTCTTAAGTTTCCTGAGTAGGGAAGAGTTATATACATCAAACGTTGTATTTTTTTAAGGAGCCATTTTATATTCCTTTAGAAAATTCCATTAAAAATCATCACAGATATTATACTAATGCTTTAGGAAGGACAATTTGGCAGCTGGAAGGTGAAATGCCAAAGGGAGAGAATAAGAATCTTTTACAAAAGTCTGGGTCAAAAATGATGAGGAACTGATCCAGAGTTCAGGCTATACAGAAGTCTTGTGGAGGAAGAATTGGTAAGATTTAGCCACTGATGGGACATGGGATATAAAAAACAGTAAAAATTCAAAATGTTAAGGAACTGGAAGGATGAGAGTGGCATTTGATAGAAATTAGGGAAGAGAATCCATGATTCTGGAAGCACCTGATTTGAGACTAGAGCTCTGGTAAGAGATAAGAGTTGAATATATAGATTTGGTGGATGTAGGAATGGAATTAATTTCATAGAGATCAATTAAATTCATAGAAGCTAATAAGATCACCAAAAGCGAGTGTTTAGAAAGGAGAGAAATGGATTGAGAGTCTTGAGATACATTCACATGTAGAAAAGGAAACAGATTATGCTGCATATAAAAGAAACTAAGCAATCATCAGTCTGATAAGAGAAAAAGGAGAAAGTTATATTCAACAACTCAGGGAAAAGAATGTATAGTAGAAATAAGTCAACACTGTTAAATTCTTCAGAGGAATCATCAATTTGCATTGTTTTCCTTCCACTGGGTCTTTTGCTTCTGTCTACAAACATGCACAGGGTTCCCCCATTCTAAGAAAGCTTTCTCTTGCACCTTCTTTCCCATCCATCTAACATTTCATCTCTTCCCTCCCTTTTACTGCTAAACTTCTTGAACATGTTGTTAATACCCATTGTTTCTCTCTCCTCACTGTTCCCTCTGACCCCTTGAAATCAGGCTGCAGTTTTGCTAGAACTGCTCTTCCTCACTGTCAAATACAAAACTTTTTTGGGGAAAGGTCTTCATCCTCATTGACATTTCATATGACTCCTCACTGATGCTGTTGTCGACTCCTTTCTACTGGATATATTCTTTAGTTTCAGAAATTCAAGTCTTCTGATTTTTTACCTTCCTCACTAATCACCTTTTTCTTGACTCCTTCATGAATCCCACAGCCTTCCTCTACTCCTTTATGTGGGGCATTCCCTAACTGTTTTCTCTTGGTCATGTTTTTTTAATACTCTTTTCCTTGACAAACTCATTATCTCCCATGATTCCCACTACCATCTCTTTGCGAATGACTTGAAAATTTCCATTTTCAATCCTTACATTTCTTCTAGGTTCTAGACCACATAGAGAAGTTCCGTTAGTATTCCAAACTCAACAAAGCCAAAACTGAAATTAAAATTCATTTCATCTTTTACAATAAAACAAATCATTTCCTCCCAACTTTCCTATTTCTCTCTCTAGTACTATTAATTCAATCTCTCAAATATGTAAATTTGGGAATATATTTGATTCTCCTTTTCCCAACCTTTTACAGTCAATAAGTTGCCAGGTCCTTCAATCAAACTTCCATGACCTTCCATCCCTTTCCCTTCTTTAGGGATGCCTCTTCAGGTGATGTAATTTAAACATCTCTTGACTATGAATTCTCTCCTATTCCTACTGTTGCTCTCTCAATACCACATTCATAGACTACTAAAAACTTCCTGATAGGTCTTCTTCATTCTCCCTCCTATTCTAGGTCACATTGCATATGCTGTTTAAATAATCTTTCTGATTTCTAAACTTTTTCCTACTCAAAAACCATTTGTGATTCTTTATCAATTCACTAGTAAGATTAAAATTCTTCTCATCCTTCTACTTTACCTCTTTCTTATAGTTCTCTTCCTTCCTTTCTGACCTCCATTGTTGGTATTAACCTTCACCTTTGGATCCCAAATAGGACTTTGTTGACTCTAATGTACTTAAATATGATGTAGGGGCTGTACCAAAAGGCTTAGTGCTGTTATAAGCTGCTAAAACAAAACTACATCAAGACTTTTAGCATTGCCATCATGTACATTAGTTTCATTTTATTTTTTTATTGAGTTTTGATTAATAATTGGACGATAGGCCCTATTAGACTGTTAATTTCGTGAAAGCTCAAGTTGTGCTGTATCTAACCTTTGCACCTCACCCTTCACCATCCATACTTACTTTTAGTGTTCTTTATAGATGGTGCAGTTGAAAAATATTTGGTGAATATCACTTGTTTTTTATTAAATGTTGAAGAATAATTGATAGGTATACCCTAAGTGATGAACTCCAAAAATCCTTTTACTGATCATCTTCTTTTTGTCATTCCATCTTTTCCTGTGCTATAAGTCCCTGATTCTGTCCTATGACCATTGTTACTTCACCCTCACTTTATTCCCAGACCTTCACCTCAGCACTGGTTATGTTCTCTTCTCTTTCCTTTCCTAAATCACCAGTGAATCAATTCAAATCTAAACTGTCCTTTACTCTCCGATCTCTTGACCCTTTGACCCATAACAGACCATGCTTTCAGACCTAACAGACATGAAGAGACCTAATACCAATTCTGGATTTCTCCATTCATATGCTAAATATGAAAATATTTAAATATGTAAATAGGAATTTCTACCTGCTGAACTGAGCTGGAGAAAAAAAAAATCATGCTGATCAACTCTATTGCAAATTTATGCTACATATTCTCCTTGCAACAAGGCAATCATTTTATTAATCCCTAATTATGTTAACTTTTACTATTTACTAATTTCCTTGGTCTCTAATTTTTTTCATCTCTCCTAAAGCCTACCATGTCCTGTCACTCCCATTTGCTGAGGTCCTAGACTTGGACAAAAATGGAAGCTATTTGCTAAGAGCTCCTTCTTCTCTCCTTCTCACCTCCTATGATTGACACATCTTCCCTCACTATCTCTTCCTTCACTTTTTTCTCAAAGAGGTCGCCCTTCTTTTCAAAGTCAATTCCACTCCCTTCAGTCTTTTCTAATAGATTGTTCTCATCAGCATTTCCATTCTTTTATCTTCAACTCTCTCTAAATATAGGTTCCTTCCCTGCTATTTACAAATGTGCCTATGTTTCTCCCATCCTTAAAGAAACAAAACAAAATAAAAATTTTTATCTTACCATCTCTGAAGGCCATAGACCTTTAACTCTCCCCTCCTTTTGGATTAAATTCTTTAAGAAAGACATCTATACTAAATGCTACACTCCCTCTCTTTGCCTGTCTTTCTAAATCTCCTGTCTTATGATTTTCAAGTATATCACTCAACTGAAACTACTTTCTCTAAAATCATTAATGATCTCTTCATTGCCAAACCTAAAGGTCTTTCCCTATCACTCATCTTCCTTGACCTCTCTGTAGTATTTAACATTGTTGATCACCTTCCCATCTTGGATACTTTCTCCTCTCTAGATTTTCATGATGCTGGTGTCTCCTGGTTTTCCTTCCACCCACATGGTTTTCAATCTCTCTTGCTGTATCTTTCATCAGATTTGATCATTCAGATATTTTTATTAGTTCATATCTAAATCTAGCTATGGAGTTAAGGGGAAGAGGGAGATAAGGGGAGAAAGTTAAAGATAGAGAGGCAGAAAAAGATGGACAGACAGAGACACACACAGAAACAGAAGCAAAAACTAACAGACACGGAAAGAGAGAGAGAAGAGACAGAGAAAAAGAGAGACAGAAACAGAGAGATGGAGAAAAATGATTCCTAAAGTTATATGACCAACTCTATTCACTCTCCTAAGCTCATATCCTATATCACCAATGGACATGTTGAATTTAACGTTCCATTAATATCTAAAATTCAATATATATAAAAGAAAATTCATTTTCTTTCCCTCTTCTGATCCTCCTTATTAATGTTAAAAGCCAAGTCATATAGACTTACAATCTCATTATCCTCCTTGACTCCTCTCTCACTCAACTTGCATTCAATTTGTTTCCTGATCTCTTCATTTATACCTTTACAAAATCTGTACTCACACAGCCACCACACTAGAGCAAACTTTCATTATCTTACACCTGGACTACTCCATTAGTTTTCTAATTGTTCTCCCTGCCTCGTCTCCAGTCCATCCTTCACTCAATTACCAAAGTTATTTTTCTAATGCATAAGTCCTGATTGCATTACCACTCTGCTCAATGAACTCCCGTTGTTCTCTATTACCTCCAGGATCAAGTATGAAATCTTCTGGCACTTCATAACCTGACCTCTTCCTACATTTTGAGATAGCTTCTACAAACCATGATCCAGCTAACCAGTCCCATTACTGTCGCTTGAACAAGGCAATCAATTACCCAACTCTGTGACTTTGATCTGGCTGTCTCCTGTTCCGGGAATGCTGGACTCTTTTACTACTTAACTTCCTTGGCTTCCTTCAAGACTTAGCTCAAATGTTACCTTCTGCAGGAGGCCTCTTCCAGCACCTTATATCTTGCAACCCTATTTGTAAAGAGTTTTTCCTATGTTATCTCATTTGACCTGTGCAACAATAGGACCTATCAGGGGTCCTCAAACTTTTTAAATAGGGGCCAGTTCACTGTCCCTCAAACTGTTGGAGGTCTGGACTATAGTAAAAACAAAAACTTTGTTTTGTGGGCCTTTAAATAAAGAACTTTCATAGCCCTGGGTGAGGGGGATAAACGTCCTCAGCTGCTACATCTGGCCCGCAGGCCTTAGTTTGAGGACCCCTGAATATGATTTGTGTAGTACAGGCACTATTTACAAGAAAGAACCTAGAGGAAGATCCCTGGGATATGGGCTGAATCCTTTATGGAAAATTTTTGGGAAGAAAAAGGTCCACGTTTTACTAAAGGAGAAGGTGTGGATGGGTAACTATCTAGGAAATATCCACATTTATAAGAATATGGATGCACGAGGGCATATATTCAATAGCTAAAACATTGGGGTGATTAGGTGATGTCTGTGGTTTTTTCTTACTCCCTTTTCCTCCCATTCAGTTCAGTAATTTACTTCAACAAACATTTGTCTAGAATGTATTAGATAGGGGGGATGCAGGGATGAAGACACAATACCTGCCCTCAATAATACCAACAGACATTTATTTATATTGCACTTAAAGCTTTGCAAAGCTCTTTATATACATTAACTCGTTTGATTCTCTCGACTATGAGATAAGTACTGCAGATGTCTTTATACCCACTACACAAGAGAGGAAACTTATAGAGTGATAAAATAACTAGCTAGTGGTCACATAAAGGTAGACTTTAAACCCAGTTCCAAATCCAGCCCTCTTGCCTTTCTTTCAGTTTGATGTTGGCTTAAGACATGGGTTCTAAAAATAATAATGTGACAATAATCTAAAAATAATAATGTTATATTATTAATAATATCAAGTGTGATAAGTGCAAAGAAGGGTATTATGCAAAATCTGAGGAGGGGATCACTGGGAGATCAGGGATGGAAGATATAAGAGATAAGGCCTGCATTAAGCCTGGAAATAAAAAAAAGGAGTACAATAGACAGAAGTGAGGAATGGAGAGGAAAGAGAAGTCCATGATAAACGTGGTGGATTGCAGGGGCATAGACATGGAGAGGAGAATGTGCAGGGTAAGAAGTGAGGATGGGAAGTTTATATTTGGCTGAAATCATGTCTAAAAAGTCTATAAAGATTATTTAAGCTATGTTCTTCATAACATTGAAATGGAATGCAGGAACTCAACTCAGGAGACTGTAATTTGATGCATACTTGGACTAAGGTGGTTGAAAAGGGAAAAGAAAGGAAGAGGTAGAAGCTAGAAAGTAAGCAAGTAAGATAAATTGCATTGAAAAATTAATTGAATATTGGGGTATTGGGTAGGGTTAAGAGGTAAAATCAAAGGTGACCATGAAGTTTGAAAAACAAAGGAATAGTGGTCTGTAACAACAGAATTGTAGAATTTATGGAAAAAGCCAAGTTTTGTGGGAAATATGATAATTTCACTTTTGAATGATGCTGGAAGAATATCAGAGGGGACAGTTTATCAGGCAATTAGAAATGTGGTATTAAAATTCAATGGTTGAGATCTGGTCTGTCCACATAGATTGGGAAGATATCTGCACATAGGTGATAAAAAAGGCAATGTGAGTAGATGAGATTGTCAAGAGGAAAAGTTAAAAGGTCTCCACATATCCTGTCATAAAAAAGAAAGGAACAAACAAATAATAGGGGAGACAGTGTCCTTGGTTATCCAATTGGACAGATGTCCCAACCATAACTTTCCCCGTATTCTAAAATGGTAGGAGAATCAAAATAAATTTTATAGGTTTTAAAGGGTGAACAATCTTCTCATAGGAGGACATGAAGTAATGGTAATTTTGAATACTTTCAATTTGTTTTCATGTTTCACTTAATGTGATTATTCCAATCTTTGAAAAAGAAAAACTGATCCTAAGGGTCTTCATTTGTTAGTATTATGCTATTGGAGATAGAATCATCAGATTTTAGATTTAGAAGGGATCTTAGTGGTTACCTAGTCTAAATCAGTCCCCTAATTATTTTTACAAATTAGGAAACTGAGGTGGAGGTGTTAAATAATTTAACCAAGATCGAACGAGGGCCACTTTATTAATATATAATGTTCTATTTTGATACAAATGGTGAATTCACCTGTAATCTCAACATTCTAATTTTTATTTGGCATTTGTTCCATTTATTATATTTACATACATATTTTAAAATCTGTACAGAGTAAAATACAAAATAAAAATGTTCTTTATAAGTTATACCATTAAACAGCTACTTCTTCTTCTTTTTTTTTTTTTTTTAGTTTAAAAGCCATCACAAAAAACCCAAATCTAGTCAGTCTTTCCTCAGTGTCATTCACAATAACCTTGGTTTAAAATATCCATACAGCACATGTGTACAAAATAGTGTACAGTTCATAAAAGCTGTGCAAAGACAGCCAAGTTTGGCCAAGAGTCGGAAGCTTGGCCATCTCCTCCACCCACATTTCACATTGCACCCAGAACCAAGGAGCCTTGTAACTAGAGGTGGTGGCATCCAGGGAACGAAAGGAGGTTGGTTAGAGAATGCTTAACATATATAATATGGATGCATAAATTATAAAGAAAAAAATTAAACACATATAAAAATATAAACTACCTTATGTCTCCCTTTAGACAATGTATTTCTCAGTTCAGAGCAGGCTCAAAAGCTGATACAAAGAACTTCAATCCTCGCTGTGGGTAATACTTTAGTAGTCATTCTCTTGCTATTCCACCACCACCTCCCCACCTCCAGGCCAGATACTGTGCTGTGCTTGTGAAAGGAAGGACCAAGGCACAAATGGATATTGGAGCTAGTAGAAAGGATGCTGAGTTTAAGTGAGACAACTGCATCCCAATCTGCCTCTGAAATCTCACTGATGCCCTGGAAGAACCTTTCTGCTCTGTAAGTCCCACTCCCCAACCCACAGAGTTTTGCAATTAATAATGAATCAGAGAAACCTTTCCAACTCTGCTTGTGGATCCAGAATTCAATTAAGCTTATCTTATTGTTTGGAATTGAGAAAGTAGTAAGGAGGAATCTCCTAAGAGAAAGTGAAGCTAGATAATCTTCCGTGGAAAGTGGGATTAAATGGCAGACTTTCTCCGGGGAGAGACTAGTAAAATCGGGAGATCTCCTGGCTGATACTTGTCGGGGAGTGGAGAGGCGGGCTACTTGGAAGTGGTACAGCTGGCTATGGGGAGGGACCCACAGTACTCATGAGACCCCGTCTAATTTGTCAATATCGTCCCCTCTTTGGCTAAGGCCTTCTAAGAAACGGTGATCTCTTCCTCTTCCCCCTCGGCCTCTTCCTCCTCCTCTTCCGAGTCTGAAAAGTCCGAAGGTTTACTGGGGCTGCTAGAGTGGGTGGGGGAGGGAGGCAGCTGGGCCCCTAGCCGATCGCGCAGGTGGAGGTGCTCGGAAGAGCGGTGGAAGGCCAGGGAATGGCGAGGACTGGCCGGCCCCAGGGCTGAGCTCTCCTCCTCTTCGTCATCTTCCTCGTCGTCGTCCCCCGGGCATTTCTTGCCCACGTCACTGAGGTCCGGGTGGGGGTTGAGCTTGGTGGGTAAAGTCTGTTCTCGACAGCCCCCGTTAGACAGGAGCTCCCTCTCTTTAGAGTTCCGCCACTTCATCCGGCGGTTCTGAAACCAGATTTTCACCTATGGGACCAAGAAGAAGTGGGGGGAGAGGGAGATTAGTTAGGTTGTGCCCCGGGGAGGGACAGAAGTTCTCCGGGAGGATTAATAGAGAAAGCTCTCCTGATGGGGAGAGTGGGAGAGCAAGAGGAAAGAGAAAAGGAAGAGAGACAAGATGAAGAAAGAAGAAAGGAGAGAAAGAGGGGGGGTATGAAGAAAGAGCTAGAAATCAGGGAAGGAAGGAAGGAAGGAAGGAAGGAAGGAAGGAAGGAAGGAAGGAAGGAAGGAAGGAAGGAAGGAAGGAAGGAAGGAAGGAAGGAAGGAAGGAAGGAAGGAAGGAAGGAAGGAAGGAAGGAAGAGAGAGAGAGAGAGAGAGAGAGAGAGAGAGAGAGAGAGAGAGAGAGAGAGAACGCACAAAAGTAGAGAAAGGGGACAGAAAGTTGGAAAGGGGTGGGGGAAGGTACAAAGAAAGAGAAGACCTGAAGGAGGGCACTGGGAAGAGAAGCTGGGAAAGGGGAGATGAAGAGGGCAGGAGGACCTTGACTATTTTCTCCTGCTTTCTTTCCCCCTTTCTTTTCAATCTCCACTCCTCCCCCCTCCCCACACACATTCCTAATCTCAAGGAGAGGGGAAAAGATTAGAATTCAAGGGGGAGGGAAGGGAGAATAAAGAAGCCATAGACCTTTATTTTGAGTTCGAAAGAACCTTAAGGATTATCTAACCCAGCATTCATTGTACAGAAAAACAACAATAAAAACCCAAGTCCTGTTCTGTCCCTTTTGTCTAAAGTATAGAGGCTAGTCAATGTAACAGACAGGACTAGAATTTTTGAGAACTTAAACCTGTACAGCAAATTACTCCAGGACATGGAGATAAAGATGAAGATGGGGGGGAAGAGAGAGAGAGAGAGAGAGAGAGAGAGAGAGAGAGAGAGAGAGAGAGAGAGAGAGAGAGAGAACGAACGAGAACTGAGAAAGTTATCCTGACCTCTATTTCAGCTCCCTGTTAAAGCACTACTGGTAGTAAGACTGCCCTCTTGAAACTACCTCCAACTTAGAACGTCACTCCCCTTCCTCTTCTTTTTTACCTAGATGAAAATATTCCTTTAGGGCTTTGCCAGTGACCCTGAAGAAGCCTTTCAGTTTAGTTTCCCTGTTGAGTCTCTAGGATAAGAGGAGCTCTTCAAAGTGTTAGGTGTCTGCAGTCACTTAGCTCCATAAGTTTCCTTCTGCTAGCAGTGGAAAATAGCTGGGGTTTGGGTCTGGGACCCTGCACTTTAGGCAGGGTAATAATCATGTGATCACTTTTGCCAAGTAAACAGTTCACATAGAGCAAAAGGGACTGAATAACAACACATTATAAGGTCATAGAGTTGGGATAGAAAGGACCTGGGACAATCTAATGACTAGATTCCAATCGCTTGTTTTACAGCTGAGGAAAGCAAGGCTCAGGATTCTGAAATGACTTTTCTGAAATCACGGAAGATAAATATTTGAAAGCTGGATTTGATTTGAACCCAGACTCTTTGACTTCAAACTCAGACCTCTTTCCACTGTATCACTATGTCTCAAAGGAGGGCATCAACTTTGAAATGAGCTCTTGAATTCAATCCATTGGAACTTTTAGAAGACCTGGATTCAAATTCTACTATAGAGAATCGCTACTGTGAGACCCTGAGTAATTCACTTAATCTCCCTTGCCTCAGTTTCCTCATCTGTAAAATGAGAAGATTGGACTAGATGACCTCAGAGGTCTCTCCCAGCTCTGGGTCTCTGACCCTACGAAAGAAGAAGAGTTGGCATATGGGCGAGCAGGGGACAAAGACCCGTTCCCCCTCACCTGGGAATCTTTCAGGCCCAGTTTGGCCGCCAGCTTCTTCCGGTCAGGTTTGCTGATGTACTTTTGCTTTTGGAACATCTTCTCCAGCGCTTTCCGCTGCACGTCGGAGAACACTGCCCGGCGAAGCATTCCCCGCCTGGGCTTGCCCCTCGCTGCCAAGGGCCAGGAGAAAGTGCCAGGGATGGGCACCACTGAGGACGAGGCTGCCAAGAATGAGGGAGGGAAAGTGGCAAGTGAGCTAGGGAGCAGGATCACCACCAGAGAGGCGCTTTCTGGACGCCAGCTCGCCTTTTCCCTCTCTCTTTCCCGTCCCCTCCCCCAGTTCTGCTTACAATTCACTCTTCACTCCCCTCCCCACTCCTCCCTTCATCTCTTTCAGTCCTCGTGTCTTTTTCTACCTCTCCTCCCCCATCTCTCTTTCTCTCTCCCTCCTCTTTTCTTTCTCTCGAGACATATATCCCAAATGAATAGGCCCAGCACCTATAAACCTGCAATGGTGAAAAGCGCTTTCCGCCCAAATAACTTTCCTTTTCAACCGTAATAACCAGGATTAGATACGACAACTGAAACGTATAAAATAGTTTCAATAGTAGCCTGTTTTGTTTTGAATTTCAAAGAAAGGGGGAAAAAAGGCTGAGCGCATTAGCTAAGATGGAGGTGAAATAAAACCGCTTTTCCCTTAGCCCTGAACCCCTGGATTTTCCGAAGCTTTTATCAGCTCCGTAGCTTCTGCATTCTTCAGATGAAAATGAGGTGCCTCCCCCAATAGAAGGGGGGAAATCTCTGGGGAATCTAGGTTTTTTTTTAAATAATCGGTATTCATCTTTTAAAATATTAATCTTTCCTCCCTCCTCCTTTACAAAACCAAAAGAATTCTGTCCAAATACATGAAAAGTGGCAGCTCATTAGCACATCGACCGGTTCCCAATGGGTATTGGTATGATAAAAAGGAGAGAGTTTCGCCTTTAAAAAAAAAACCCTCCCGAGGAGAGACAGAGATTCTAATGAAGCGTGAATGGTAATTGTGTAGTAATGAACTAACAGAAAAAGGCTGAGGACAAGCAGCTAAAGCCATATATTATTGGAACAAAAGAGATTTACACTTTCAAACTAAACACAACTGCATGCCAGGACCATTGGGAGAATACTGATGGCAGGGGCTTCTCTTCCCCGAATCATTTTCATTAAATGGACATGAAAAGCTATTTATAAACCTCAAGTTGTTATTGTTAAGGCATTGAGATGGGGCAGAAAGGGAGCAGATTCCATTATCTCCAGCGTGAATAAAAGTGTTTTTTTTGGGGGGGTGTTGAATTCCCCCACCCCCTTTTAAAAATTAATCTCTTGTTCTTTTTGGTCGTATTAGGAGATCGGGAGATCTGCGTTGCGTTCATGCCCTCCCCCCATAGCTAGCCATTTCTCACTGAAAAGCGAATCTCCGCTTTCGCTTTTTACTCTTAGTCTACACCTGCGTGAACTAGCAGTTTCGGTGTTCAAGGTGCGGCTGCGCCTCCCTCTGGAGATGGCTTTGGAGGAGAGTATCACCTTGAGTTCCCCACTGACTTGTTTTTATTCTAGATCTTCCAGGTTCTTTTGATATTATTTTGTTTGGAGTCGGGGTGGGGATTGTAAAGTAGAGTGGAATACTGGGGGGGGAGAAAGCAGGATGAAGGGGGTTGAGGGGGATCTCTCCCCACATCCCCCTGACTACACCAAACACCCCACACAACGGAGCACTCCATGTGGTCTTGTGAAAATGCTGAAACACTGAATGACCCTTAATGGGAAATTAGCCCATGGCTGGTAAGTGTCTATCAGCAGCATGGTAGAGTGAGTGCCGGGTCTGTGTGTGGCTGCCCAGAGGGAGCTGACCAATTGGTCTCGGTGCTGAAACCTTTGTTGGGAATCATGGCAAAGTGCACTGACTCTGTGGGAAAACGGCGGCCGTGAAGAGATGCCAACAGCTTCTCAGTGAGAAGGGAACCGCCTCAAATTTGGACCATGACAATTCCTGCTAATTTGTAGAGCAGGGAATTGGAGCAAAATGTCAAGCAGTCACTGCTTGTGCTAAATAGGGCATCAAATTGGCGCGACTGATTCTTGAATGTTGTACTCCCTCCAACCTCTGAACCAGAGCATAACCTCTAGGAATGGACGGAGAAATATTACTGAGGGATATGCAAAGAACGAGATGGCTAGCGTAAGAGCATCCCTTTCGTTTTCAATAAGGAAAGAAAAGTTTGAGACTTACCTGGGAAATAAGAGGATCTGATAAAAGGCTGAAAGGATCCTTCGAAATAGGGAAAGGAGAAACTCTTAGGAGGTACACTCTGAAGCAAGGCAGGGGAGGTCTCTGGTAGAAAAAAAAGAAGAGGGAAAGAAAAAAGGAAAGAGAGGAAGAGGGAGGGTGGAAGAGAAGAGGGAGGGAAAGGAGGGGAGGAAAGAGAACATTTATTAATCTAGTGTATTCGTTAAGAGAAAATAAAGAAGCACGACATGATTAAATATGCCGTGGATCCTGCAGTTATCCCCCCCCCAACCCCACCTCAAGACATAAACAAAGTAAATCAAACTGCGTTATGAATTTATTGGTGGTTCTTGTCGCTCCTTCCCCTCCCTTCTCTCTTCCACTCCCCTCCCCGAATGTGGCGTATAGGCTGTAAGGAGAGAAACGGGATTGGAGTAGGGAAGAGAGGGATCATATCACGTAGTACATCAATTTTTCATCTAGTATTTTGAAAATCACTTGCTCAAAAGTGTGGGGAAGAGCACGGTCTCACACCAGGACTCAGAAAGGCAATGGAAAAAAGGAAAAGGTCTGTAGGTCTCTGGCAGCATTACTTTAACTCAAGATCTTGTGAAGTATAAGAAGAGATCCCGGTTTGCACAGGTTGAGGCTCCGTTCAGGTTAGTTAAAGTTTCTTAGTGCCTCCCGGCTCTTGAACTAGCCCAGCTAGGTAGCGAAACTTGTGTGGATAAGACGAGGAAGCACTAAGCCAGCAGGAGGAATCATTCAAGACTCTCTCCATCCTCCACCCTTCTACCGAGTCGGAAGCTCGAATATGTCCTTATTTCTTGGGCTTGTGGGTCACTTACCCGTTCTGGGAGCCGAGGACAGGATGGCGTTCACTCCGAACTTGAGGAAAGTGGCTTCGTTTGCCTGAGACGCAGAAGTCTGAGGGGAGCATCCTCGCCGGCTGCTGGAAGCGGAGGAGCTGACTAAGTCTGAGGTCACTGTGTCAGTCATGGCAGAGGTGGCTCCTGAAGTTGGAGGGGACAAAGTGGGCTGGGGGACGCTCCGGGGCAAATAACTCCCCGGCCTACTGATTCTGATCAGGTCTTCCACCAAGAAGCTGGAGTGGCTAGAGAAGGCAGACTGCAAAGACTGAGGCAGCGTGAGCGTAGGAGTAGGTCTTAGGAGATTGGGGTACACTGCTGGAGGAGCAATGAGGCTGGGGAACATCATCTCAGTAGCTTTTTCTTTCTTTCTTTTTTTAAAAAGAAATAATCTTATTCAACGTGTCCAGTCGGAGATTTCTTCCCTCCCCCTCCCACCGTCAGTTCTTCTCTCCTCCTTTGCAAACTTCTCGAGGGAAGATCCAGCTAGTGAGGGTGACAAGAGGTCTACACGGGCCCTTCCTGCTAGATGATGGGTTTTATAGTGGTCAGTCCGCTAAAGCTCTTTCAAAAGTGACAGCTCGAACAATGAGGTTCAACAAAGTTCTCCACTTGAGTTTCATTCATCGAGGGCTTTGGGCGCTCTGATTGGTGCAGGGGTGCAATTTATGATTGGATTAGACTTCATAAGCAAGCAATGCACAAAGGCCTGGTAACAAAGAACGTGTAGTCATCAATTTTGCATATTGACCGCCTCTTTGGAATACAGTGTTCCAAAGGATCCCAGCAGGGTTTTTGTTCAGAAGCAACACAGGCTAATTAAATGCCTATTTAAAAGTTTCCAATGACATTATTTTTGCCTCATAGAAAAGGAATTATTTAAAGAAAGCACTAAATTTATTTGCTGCTCCCTCCTGCTGAGTTTAGAATATAAATAAATATTCATATAGACTCATCTGCAGGTTGGGGGTGGAGGCCATAAAAATACAAATCAAGGATTGCTAAAATAAACTTTTTTTTTTCATAGTCCCTCCTCTCTTCTCAGCAGAAACATAAACTAGAAATGAAGCAGGGGGTGCCATTAATGTGTGGAGGGAATTATAGATGTAAAATACCACAGAAAACTTTGAAATGCATATTTCAGGATGGGGAGGTGAGCTATTTTGGATGTTAGATGACCTTCGATAAATGTAGTTCCTTTAGCCACACGCTGTGTAAAACGTGTAACATTCTCAAACTTCCTAGCAAATTTGCAAAGCATTCCAGGCTTTGCTGAAGGTTCTTGGGACCAAGGGCAGTGCGACCTAAACTTCTGAAAAGCAAACTAGCCCAATTTCGAAGATCCTGGAACAGTGGGACTTAATTCCCTTTTGACCAAAAATAACCATTTCCAACTCAGTCGTGGTGGAATCTTCAAGGACCTATTCTTTCCTGATATAAAAGTGACCCTGTCCGTCTTGCGTTCAAATACACACTTCTAACTTTTTTCTTTTTCCTTTTTTCTTTTTTTTTTTTTCCCTTCTTTTTATGGCGGAGAGACCTTTTCCCTCTGTTTTCAAGTGTCTCGAATATGATTCTCTTCTATATAATTCATCCATGTATATTTGTTCTCTGAGCTTCAATAATGCATGTAACAGACCCCACTTCACAAAAAAGGCGCAAGGGGGAGTGAGGGCGAGAGCGAAAATACAACAGCTTTCCCTAACTTTAAGGAAGTTGGACCATTCTCGGAGTGTTTTTTGTCGGAATTCTCGCCAGTGCCAGTGCTTTTGCTTTCCGGTAGCTTAGCGATAGGAGCTGTTGAAGTTGATTTCACCTGATTTCCCTGTTAGAGGATATAACAGATGTGTTAAATGTCCCATTCAGTTCTTTAGTGTGGCTGAACCTAAACGAAGAGAAGTGTGCAGCCTCAGCCGTAGGGCTCTTATCCTATTAACCATGAACTAACTGTCACCTTCAGCTGTTTTCCCTTTTTACTTTTTAACACAAAGCTTTCTCAAAAATCTTATTAACCAGCTTTATTTCTCTCGATGGTTTTGTTCGGGGCGTTTTGTGTTGATTATCTCCATGTCGCTGCTTTAACCATTCAATAAAAGTGCATCTGCGATTTATATCACATTAGGCAAGAAAGAGAGCCTGCTTAAGCTCTCTCTGGAATCAAATTAAAAAGTTATTTAGTGCAGGACTCTGAGGACCAGAATTAATGATGAAAAGTGATATTGTGCACAGTTTCCTAACCTTACTCAGCCCGGGCTTGGGGGCGGGAGGGCGAAGAAAAGCAATGTTAAGAGGGAAGGGAGCTATTAAAAAAAAAAAAAAAAAGATTTATATTTTTTTATTGGATGTTTGTCTGTGGGGACTGACTGGACGAGTTAATGCGATCCGAGGCACACTTAGGGGTTGGTTATAGTTGGGGTGGGGAGCAATATCTGTTTAAGTACTTCGAGAATTTCCCACTTTGGACGTTTTGCATTAAAATTTGGGACAACTTTCTAAGAGATTCAGGAGGATCTGGAGCAGGGGGAATAAAGAGAAATTACTTTGAAACACCTGCGCTTGAAACAGGGTTCCGGATTAGGTTTTCCTAACTAAATCCCCCAGGAGCTCAGTGGGCAATCTGAGATCTCGTCTGGAACACCTCCTACTTTGGGTCTTTCATGGTGGGGGCATCGAATTCTCGTTTTCTACTTGACTATTTAGAGCAAGCAAGTCCCGGGACTGTCTTGAAAGCTTTTGCCCTGAGATGTTACTTTTCAGAACTCCAAACTCCGACCCCCAAACAGGAGCAGAGATCACGGAAATTATACAGAGAGTGAAATTTGAGAAGACTCGGAGTCATTACCAAACATGTTCCCTCTGGGTATGAGGGATCGAGGGGCAACAAGGTGGGCCGTGTGATAATATTCTTTTGGGGCAGTTTCTGGAGGTTTGGGGCTTCTCGTTCCCCCCTCTCCCCCTTAACGTCATCATCTTTCCCATTTAGAAGATTTTACTCCTTTCTTTCCACATACACCGGGAGCATTTTGCCTCACTATAGACCAACTGCTGGTAATTTTTCTGCTTTTAAAAGGGGGGACTGACATTTTTTGGAAGGTTGGGCCAAACCCATGCTGCGATCCACGTGGACCTGGTTACTTAGCGTCCTGCAGAATTCTTTAGGCAGCAGGAGAAAAAAGGTTGGGGGTTGGGAGAGGGTTTGATGCCTCGGAAAGGGGGAGAGATCATAAGGACCAAGAAATCCGACGAAAGGATCTCACTTTAAGTGATCCCCCCTTGCACTTTTCTTTTCAAAGTCAGCGATCGTTTATAGGGCCGCGAGCCCCGGCGTCTGCAGCTAAGACCTGTGACTAATGGTATTTGACCTGTGCCCGTGGGGTTTTGTGCTTCCTGCCATTCGTTTTAATGTCGTTATCTTCACATTTATTTCGGAGAAGCCTCTAGAGTTCTTTGTCCAAGGCTGTCTTTCTTTTCTTTTTTTAGGAATGGGAGGGGGCGAGGTGGTGGGGGGGACAAAAAACTTGGGAGTACAGAATCTGGAAAGGCGCCTGCCTGCGTAGGTGAACTGGTGAGTTCTAGGCTTCTGGTTTGCTTGGGGTAAGCTTCCCAAAACAGACTCGGAGGGCGGCTGAAGAGAAACCGGGGTTACCTGCGCTCTCTACCCCCAACCCCACCTTCAGTCCGATTAGCTGCCCGAAATCTGGCACAGAAGTGGTGGAATCCGGACAGGTCGCCTCGGGCTACCTGTTCTAGCTCTTCCACTAGGAGCCCCGAAGGTCCCAGAGCACCCCACGGTCTGGGCTCCTTGGGGAGTGCCAGCCGCCTTCCCTTGGGAGGCAGAAGTCGCCCCTTTCCTGCCCTCTCTCCACCTCCCTTGCCCAAGCTGGGCGCGGGTGGTGGTAGGGCCTCAGTCTAGCCCTCCGCAGCAACCCGAAGGCCACTGTCTAGGGCACTCCTGGGTCCCCGGGGGCGCAAGCTGGCGTTTAAGCAGAACCAGACCCACCGCGCTCCTTGCCAGAGCGCAGGAGCGGATCGGCTTGCTTCCTTTTGGGGCCGGCGCATCAGCGGTTTGAGAGGGAAAGCGTGCGCTTAGAGCTTTGGCGGGAAGCTTGGCCTCCTGGCTCCAGCCCAAGGCAGCCCCTCTCGGGCCAGGCCCTGGGCAGGACCCGCATCAGGCCAAGCCCGCGGCTATTGCGCTTCCGTGCGCCGCGCGTGTGCGTGCTGCGACTTGCGCTAAGGCAAGGAGGCAGGCGGGTGGGCGCACGGCCTAGGACGGACGCCCAGGAGCGGCGGCCTTCCTCAAGCCTCGGCGAACTTTCTCCCGGGTGCCTGCTGCTCCAGGAACTGACTGCAAGCCGAGGCTGCGCAGAGAGCCGCTATATTAAGACACCTAGGGCGTTCACCTTCCGAATAGGCCGCGAGTAAGTACCATTGGCCAGCCGAGGCTCCTTCTGGATTCTTCCCCCCCCCCTAGTCCTGGAACCTCCCCCCCCCCCCCAATCTTTTTTTTTTCCTTGAAAATCCTTCTATTGTGCCAATCAAGCAGATGGTTTGCAGGAAATATAGCTTGGCCTCGTTGACCGAAACTAATTTTAACTAGCTTTCCAAGCCTGAAACGTTTGTTTTGCTCTTACAAAATAGCTCCCAAAACAGCTGGCAAGGGTGAATTAAACCCATTAAAGACACATTTATAAGAAATTATATTCACATAGGTTGCCCGAACCCCCTTGTGCAGCCTAAGAGGGGAGATGGACGCATTTAAATGAGAATGTCCCCGAACACTACCCTCCTTAACATAGCTTGAAAGTCTCAAAACATTTTACTAAATAGATTAACTTGAGCATTGTTTTGCATCACATCTATCAGCTTCATTAAGTGAATAGCTGAACAAATATATTACGCATGCATGAAAAGCTCTTTTGGGGACAGCCTTATTGTATCCTCAGCCCTGACAGGTGGTTAACTGTGTGTTGTGTTTTTTGTGTGTGCGTGCGTGTGTGGGTTTTTATTTAGACGCGAAGAAAGAGGATCTCGGTGAGAGTGCGCTGGGTACGCTTGGCGCCCGAGAGCGAAGAAGACTTTACGTTTGCTCCTGCTTTCAGCCTCGCTGCCCCGACGGCGCCCCCCTGGGGAAACGGGGGTGGAGGAGATAAGGAGGGAGGGGACGGGGCAGACGAGGGGGAGGAGGGGAGCAAGCGAAACCGAGAACAGATGATGTCATCACGTCCTATGGAATTAAAATTAATTGGGGGTTGGGAATAGGGGGACTTGGTGCGTTCTTTGGGTCGGCAGAGGAGGTGGAGGTAGTTATGGGACGTGAATCTTGCCCTTGGTTTAGGATTTCTCTCTTAAAAACTCTTGGAGGCCCTTTCCGATTCTCGTTCTCCCCATCTTTCTTTGGTTCTCCCTTGCTTGTTCCCGTGGGAGAGAAGCTCCCTATCTGATGGTTGTCGGGTTAGTTTTCAGGGGAAGGATATTGGGTCCTGGCTACTAAAATCATGAAAATTGACATTCTCTCCCCATCCACTTTATTCCCCGCAGTTCCCTTTCGCCCCTCGATCTGCTAGCCTTCTTAGAAGGAATTTCATCTTGATATCACCTAGAATGGTCACCCAGAGGGCCTTTAACCCAGCAATTCTCTTCCACCCCGCCCCCATATCAGGACGACCTCCACTTTTAAGATTATGAACTGCAGCTCTCCCCCTCTAGTCTGGGCCCCTCAGTAGAGGGCACGGATCTGGGAAAGGAAGGGCTCAAATTGTGCTATCCCAAATCATCTCCCTTCCCCCTTCCCATGACCGTCTTTTCGGCCAAGAACAAAGTAGAGTGAACTTAGATTAGCTATGCCTGAGGTCCTGGGATGAAAGTGGGAGGTGAAGGGGACACCCCTGAAACGTGTGGTCCAGCCGCCACTCCTTCCCCCACTCCAGCTAGGCTAGACTGATCAGGCATCAAGTGAGAAATGTCAAGTTCTCTCCCTTCATTCACTCCAAGCTTTTCAGGTTGCCAGCTTTGGTCCTACTCAGAAAGCCATCTATTTATTTTTTTTTTTTTTGTCCCCTCAGCCCCTAGCTAGAATTATTGATTTTCTGTCCTAGACGCCTTGGTATTCAAAAGGTGGATGTTGAAGAAGGTAAGGTCGGTTGACAGCCGAGTTGGAAAGAAGCCTTTCCTTACACTAAATGGCCTACTTTTTGTGTGGGGGAAGTCAGGAGATGAGCTGATAGGCTGGAGGCTTTACCATTATTTTCTTTTTCCTAGTCTCTAATGATTCATTGATTGGGACCAGATGCCTCTTTGCAGAGTTCATTTTTGAATCTTGAGGGGCTTGGACTCTTGGGAGGGGAAACTGATATTTGATGTATACTTCATATTCTGGAGGGGGGGAGGCAGAATCTCATTTCTCCTATCTGGAAGGCTTTTGAACACATAGAGCCATTCATTGGTCATGGCAATTTTAGTCACGGCAATTTTATCATATCAAGTACTTAGACTATTTCATTTCTCAAACTTGGATATTCATATTTTCCATCCTTGTGTTGGATTCTAACCTAACATTGGTCCAAAATGGAAGACCAAAAAGGAAAATAATACAATTTTTGGTTAATAGTTTCTAATGACCAGTTCTCTTTGTTGGATTATAAAGGATCCTCAAACTATTTGGTTCAACAAATACACATATACCCACACATATTCATTCTCATTCTGTGTGTGTGTGTGTGTGTGTGTGTGTGTGTGTCTGTCTGTCTCTCTTTCTCTTTCTCTCTCTCTCACACACACACACAGTTTTCTTTTGAAAAAATAAAAAAACAAAAGAGCCAAAGAGCATAATCTGAATTAGAGATTCATTTGAATTAATTAGCAATATCCATGTTAAAGGTTCATGTACCTCCCCTTCCCTTTTTAAGGACCAATCAACCATTTACATCCAAGACAGAATTAGTTTACATGGTATTTTTGTTTTTAAATAACCAGCTGATAATGTGCATAGTTTTGAGTGGAAATAGAGAAAAGTTTGGACGTTATCATTGCCAGGGCAGGTAGGTCTAATTGGAATATTTCATTTGTGGGGTGTGGATTGGGAGACACTTTAAACCAGATTTCAGTGTATGTTTCCCTGGCCTTTCAACCTCAGGTACTGTATCAGTGTCATAAGATTCAAAAGTAGCTCTAGAGAGGGTATAAATTAAGTATATGTAAGGGTAACTATAGGTTCTTGGGCAAAGGGGAAGGTGGGAAGGCAAGAAATGATGTCACAATGGCTGCTTTATGATCAAGAATTAAAATTTAATTTGGATTTTGGATTTGCAATGAAAATAGGCAAGTGCTCCCTGAGGAAATGGGAATTCTTCTTCTGGAGAAGAGATGATTATTTAGGAATGGGCCTGCTTTATGGTTTCAGATATTTGTGGAAGAAGGTGGAAGTTATAGGGAGACGAGTTTGGCTTACTATGTTAAAAAAAAAAAAAAGCAAAAAAACAACTTTATAAAACTGATGAGAACTATGGACGAATGGCACTTGCCAGGTGTATTGGAAAAAGAATTAATTTTTTAAAGTAGGAATTGTTCTAAAATGATCTCTAAGGTCTGTTCCAACTTTAATTCTATCATAGGAGTAGAATTGGAAGGGCATTTGAGGGAACAAATGAGAAAACAGAGCCCCAGAGTGGGTGTATGTCTTGCTCCTTGATAGTAACAGATAGCATTGGGATTTGAGCTATTCTGTCCTTTGAAGTCCATAACCACTACTCTCTTTAATGTACTATGTTGCTTTTTTTCTCTGAGTCTATGATGAATGATATTTTTAGAGAACAGAATTCCCGTCAGGGTTTCCCATTTTCATTCATTCATTCGTTTGTTCATTTTTGACATATTCAGGGTTAAATGACTTGCTCAGGGTCATTTGAATTTAGGTTCCGACTGCAGGACTGTTGCTGTATCTACTGTGCCAACTAGATGTCCCTTCTCCTTTATGGAGCCAATGGGGTTAAGTGACATGGGCAGGGTCATAGAGCTAATCCTATTTTAAAGAATTTGTTTCTTTTATCTCAGGTTTATAACGAGCATTTTACTTAAGGTTGATATAGCTCTGTTACTTCTACTTTCCTGTGTCCTCTTTCCAATAAGTCTAACAATAGATTTACTTAGACATTACTGGTTTATAGTAATATCTCAAAACTACAGAAGAAGAAATTGAAGCAGTGACCAAGAGTCAGTAATAGAGTTCATGCCATCCTTACCCCTTCTCCTATTGGGTACTTAAGAAATTTAGATTCTGATTGATAGGCTGTTTACTTATTCCTCTAAACTAGAAGTTTCTTTCTTTAAAAAAAAAATGGTATTTTATATTCCTCCAGTTACATGTCAAGAACATTTTTGCATTCATTTTTATAACATTTTGTGCTCCAATTTTTTCCCTCTCTCCTCTTTTCTGAAGATGGTAAGCAGTTTGATAAGGTTTATACATGTGCTATTACATAGAATGTATTTCCACATTAGTCACAGTTGTGGTAGAAGCAACAAATCAAAATTAAAAAAAAATACATGAGAAAGAATAAAGTGATTGAAAAGCATATGCTCTGATCTGTATTTAGAGTCCATCAGTTTTTTTATATGGATATGGATAGCACTTTCCTTCACGAGTCCTTTGTATTTGTCTTGGATCATTGTGTTGATGAGAGGAGCTGAGTCATTCATAATTGATCAAAACACAATGTTGCTGATACTGTGTACAATGTTTTCTTGGTTTTGCTCATTTCACTTTGCATCAATTCTTACAAGTCTTTCCATGTTTTTCTGAAATAAGACTGTTCATCATTTTTTTTTTTTTGCACAATAGTATTCCCTTATATTCATATCCTCCAGCTTGTTTTACCATTTCCCCAGTTAACAGGTATCACCTCACTTTTCAATATTTTGCCACTGCGAAAAGGGCTGCTATAAGTATTTTTGCATATGTAGGCTCTTTTCCCTTTTTTATTATCTCTTTGGGATATAGAGCTAGTGGTGGTTTTGCTGCATCAAAGGGTATGCATAGTTTGGTTTGCCCAAAGGGCGACCAAGGAAACTGGGAGTTTCTTAAACATTAACCATACAGCCCTTGGAGACCTGGAACTACCAAGGAGAAGAGGAGGGGTTCACTATTTTAAAACTAATGAGACCCGTTTAGGGTATTTGAGTCTTGAGCCTCAACTTATCTTTCAGTTTTCAGTCTTTAACAGGTCACATAGTTTACCTCCTCTTTCCTTTCCTGCTTCCCTTTTTCTCAATCATTAGCTCCCAGTGGAATTCTCTTTCATTTGCAAAGATATTAAAGATGATCCTTCCTTTTTAGCTTCAAGAGTACATGGAGCCCCAGGATGACATTCCCTCTCAATCTTCTTTACTTCATGAGTTTTCAAGACCTGTGAGGGCTACTGAAGAAGTGTAGTTAATAACTTTTCAAGCTGATATTACATTTCAATGAGTAAAAAAAAAAGTTTGGGGTAGAATCAAGAAATCCCTTTGCTGCTTTTATTCTAAGGATATATGTTATGACTTTGATAATTAGGTAATCTATGATATTGTTGGGGTGTATGTGCCTCTCATTAAGTATAGTGTCCAAGGATTGTTGTGGCTGAAAAGATGCATCAATTGGATGATTCACCCCTTTTAATTTCGGTAAATTGTGTTTTGATCACAGTCCCACCAATATTCTCAGTACTTTTGTTCTGTTGGCATGCCCTTCAAAAGCTCAGAGTCACCTCCATGTATTCTCTGAGTCACTCAATCAATCAAAAAGCATTTGTTAAGGGCCTACCAGGTGAAAAGACATTGTGCTAGATGATGATAAAAATACAAAAATGAGACAATCCTTGCTTTCAAGGAGACTATTCAAATGGCAATGGAACAGGATTCTACAGGAGGTATATTTTTGAGGATATTTATTTTGAAAAATAGAAATTTCAGATTTAGATAGAGATAGGCAGGTAGACAGACATAAAGATAGAAGAACAGATATAGACAGAAACAGATATGGACTTAAGACTGAGACAGCAACTGAGAGCTTTGTTGCTAATTGTTCAGTCCTGTCTGAATCTTCTTGGTCCCATTGGAGATCCAGGAAGGGTTTACCACTTCTTTTTCCAGCTTATTTTAGAGATGAGGAAACTGAGGTAAACAGGGTTAAATGACTTGCATAGGGTCACACAGCTGGTACTTCATAGTTCTTATTGTTGAATCCCTCAATTTTAAGGAAATGACAGCTACATATTTTTGGCTGGAAAGAGCCATAGGCATGATGGGCAGTATGTAATCTCTAGGGAACTACTACTCTAAGAACTGCTTTGTAGAACATGGATTTAGCAGGTCGGCACTGTGTAGAAGACATTTGCTAGGTTCTAGGGTTAAAAAAAAATCCTTCCTTTCAAAAAGGAAACAGCATATAGAGTCAATCATCAGATATTTATATTTGTTAAGTGGTGGGGACAAAAGTGAAATATTCCTTCCCCTCAAGGAGATTTTACTCTATCTGAGGAAATAGCATGATGGGGGTAATTTGAGGAAAAGAAGAACATCAGTAACAATTTAAAAAAAAGGAGGAAAGACTTCCTGTATGGCGGAAGATTTTAGGCCAAGTTTCAGTCTATGTTCCCCTGACCTCTGATCCTCAGTACTGTCAATGCTTTAAGATTCAAAAGAAGCTCTAGAGAAAGTAGAAAACATATATATGTTATGACAAGAGGTAGCTCTTTGGGAAAAGGGTGAAGGGGAAAATGGGAAGACCGGGAACAAATGTCAAGATGCTTGACCCTCTGAGAGCTTAACAAATATTTATTAAGCACCTCTAGATACTGTGCTAGACCTGATAGACATCAGAGTAGTGCTGTCAAAAAGAAATGACAGCCACTAAATTGTACATAAGAATCCCATTGGCCCACATGTTGACTTAGAAAGCCACTTGTTAGCATTACATTCTATTGTATTTTTATTCATTTCATTAAATATTTCCCACTTACATTTTAATCTGGTTCAAGTTGTACTTGGAGTGTTGCAGGCTGAATGTTTGACAGCTCTGCCCACTGAATCCTTATTCTAACTCTCAATCTTGAATGAGTTGGACCCCCAGCTGCTTATATCTCCTTCTCTGGATTGGAAGGAAAACCTAGTAATTAGGTGTAATTTTTAAATGTCGTTAGCTTGAGCTCACATTCCAATGTCATCTCCAATGTTAGTCACTGATTATAGTTAGTATTTATCAGTACTAGTGATATAATATCTCCTTTGCATTTAATTAATTAATATCAATTAATTTTTACTAATAGATATTGTCTGAGAAGACAGAAGAGCAAAAATGCTCTTATATACACATCTCCAGGGTCATCTCCCTAAACTGGGATATTTTCTCCCCTTTATTACCAAGTTAGAGATGGACTTCCCCACCTAAAGGCAGAGAACAATTTGTCCTTACTTGAACATAATCAGAAAATAGAAACGAGTTTGACAGTTAATCTTGATTATAAGCACATTCTAATGTGACTCAGCAGTTCAAATCTGGCCTCAGACACTTACTAGCTCTGTGACCTTGGGCAAATCACCTAAATCTATTTGCCTCACTTTCCTCATCCGTAAAATGAGCTGGAGAAGGAAATGACAAAGCAATCCAATATCTCTGCCAAGAAAACTCCAAGTGGGATCACAAAGATTTGGACATAGCTAAAATGACTTAAACAATAGCAAAAGTAAATGAAAGCTTACTTTTGCCATATAGCAAGTAGATAGAAAATATACATAAAATACTCATGCATGCTCTAATGTCCATATTAGGGATTTCAAGAGATTGAGAATGTTGTGCATGTCATAAAGATTGGGATCTTCTTGTTCAGGCATTTATTATATAAATATATATGATATATATTTATTTATATTTTAAAATATTATATATAGAAAGAGAAAGAAAGAGAGAGAGAATTAGTATAAATATCAGGTAGTAAGGGAAGAACTAGCAGGGAGTTGGTAGTAGTGGTGATGGGGGAATACGATACAATACAAGCTTTTTAGTTCTTGAGCTGTGGTTTGAAGGAATAGAAGAATTCTATGAAAGATGCAAAAGAGGGGGAATTCATTCAGAGAAGAGGTCCTGGGATCTGAGGTGCCTGGCAAGAAGTGGGGGTATATGACTCCATTCTCTATAGAAATAATGAATAAAATAATGTTTGAATGACTATTAACAAGAAAACTCATAACCATGTTGACAGTCCCAGTTCATGCTTTCATGGAACTTTTGACCAGCCCCTCTAAAATGGACTAAATACTACAATATTTATTATTCGATATAATAAAGGTAGCTTTGTTTTCTTCCTCTTTCATTTACATCTCCAGCATGCAAAGGACTCCAATGCAGATTTTTTTTTAGCCATCATTCAAGACATTTTCTTGTCAATTTAGCACAATAAATTATAAGGGACTTGTTTTGATTGGTTGTTATTTTCTTTTCCCCTGCTAATCTAATTACCAAGGTAAGGAGCTCCTGAAACAGATTGCTGCCTACTTGGAAAGTCCTTCCCCCCCCCCCCCACCTGGTGGATTGTCCAGCCAATCTTTTTTAAATGGCCACAGTTTTAAAGGGGAGGGTGGGACCTTTAAAAAAAAAGAAATTTGTTTGCAGAGCAATGGGAAAGAATTTAGTGGTTGTCAACATGTGTTTAGTACAAAGACGCAGTTCAAAATGTAGGTTCAGTTTGTCTGAATTTCAGGTCAGACTAGCCCCGCAAAACCTGTGGGGCTTTGGGACTAGGGTTTTGTGTGTGTGTAAGCGTTGTTGTTTAAAAAAAAAAAGTTCATAAGAGTTGGGGGGGTTATGGAGTTGCAGTCTTGAGGGGATAATGTCCTTTAAAGAGAGACACTTTGAGGGTCTTGTTTCCAGGGACTCTCCCTGACTGCTGCTGAAAGGGCAGTTTTGAATGAACTGCTTGGGCTAGGCCATATTTCGAACTGTGTTTTTAGTCCTTGATTCTGACAAACAAAATAAAATACCTTGTCGAATAGGGTCCATTGAGCAGGGATGATGGGTTAAGAGTGGGGGTACGAGGTGGCAGCGTGGGTGTTTGTTTATCAAGGAGGAGTTGTCAGTGGTTTCTGAAAGGAACAACGCCAGAGTGTGATGGCTGGGGTAGCATTGATGTGAGGTAACGGGGTAATCGGATTGAAAGGGAGCCATGGTATTTATGTCAGTTCCCATTTTGTCAAATGAATAATATGAGGTTGCTACCTAGCTGAAGCTTTGGCCAGGGGCTTCACTTAGAAAGCATCCGGGCCTCATTTGATTCAAATATAAATTAATTCTCACTGGAGCATTGGCTGATTAATCTATTTGCATAATAGTAGAAAAACTGCAGAGTGGTTACTTCCCCCCCCCTCCCCTTTTCAGGGATTTGGACAAGAAAAGCTTTAAATTCATTTGAAACAAGAGTGTGTGAGAAGTCAGAGAAGAAAAAGCATCTCCTTGGGGCTCCGGAAACTGTTTTCTGGGCAGAGATGGTGCTAGCATCAGGGGCAGAGTGTGTTCACAAAAATAGTTTAAACTCTTCATAGGGGGGAAAAAGAGCTATTTCTTTGCTGCCTCTTAAACTTTGGATCTCTTCTCTTCAGGTGGCCGGTTTCGTCTGATTCAGTGAGAGGCTGAGCATTTAAAATGAATGGGATATCCACTTGATTCAGATACAGTTGGAGAACATTGTGATGTTGTGGGCCAGTAATTCGAGAAAATATATGGGTTTTTTGAGGTACCAGCGGCTTTATAGGGTGTATTTTGAAGGAGATTTTACCTTGTAACACAAAATTTAGACTCAATTTCAGGTTCAGAAAATTATTGCAGTTTTATAAAGTTATTTTAGGGAGGAACTCCTTCATCTGACTAGTGTTTATTGAATCCCTGTTCTGACTATACCATACCGGACACTAAACATTAGAAAAGTATAATATACTTGCATCTGTTTAGAAATCATTTACTAGGCTAAAGAGATGGGATGAACCTAGTAAGGTAAAATTTAGCTGAAAGAAATGCAACTTGAAGGTATAAGTATCAACTGTATTCTATAATGAGTAAAATCTGTTTCTATTGAACATTAAAATGCATTCAGAAGAAATTTATGATATAGTGACTATCTAGAAAGAACTTGCTAAGGATTAATGCAAGAACTGAATTTTCCTACCTTTACTTTTTTCCTTTAAATCTCAGCTGAAATCCTACCTTCTTCAACAAGCCTTTCCTAGTTTGCCTTAATGCTAGTGGTTTTTTCTCTGAGAAGGCTTCCAATTTATTCCTTGCATATTTTTGTACATAATGGTTTGCATGTCTCTTCCCAGTAGATTGTAAGCGCCTCGAGGGTAGGGGTTGATATTGCCTTTCTTTAAATCCTCATTGTTGAGTACAGGGTTACATGTTTGTAAAATTTCATAGAAAGAATTGGAACCCAAATGTATATTTGGGTTTAGAAAAAAATCACTTGCATGAGTACAGAATAGGTGAAGCCTGTGTGACACTATCTATCTCACTCCCTATCTCTTTGGATCACATTCTGAAAGCATTCTGGACAATCACATGGAAGTTTGGAGTGATTGGGCATAGTGCTACCTATGTATAGGTATTAATAACGATGATAAAAAGTAACAATATAGTTACAACTTACATAGCATTTGAAGGTTTAGAAATCATTCTATTCATGTTTTTTTTTTCATTCAGTCTTCACAACTTTATGAAGTAGGTGCTGTTATCTCCATTTTACTTATGGGGAAACTGAGGCTGACAGAGATCAAGTGACAACCTCAGGGTCATACAGAGCATCTAGTGAGTACTTGATGATATTGTGAATGAGGTAGGATTTTGAAGTGAGGTCTTTTCTGACTTGAAGTCCAGCATTCTGGCTGATGTACCATTAGCTAATTGCCTAAGTAATAAGATATTTGGGGGTTTGCTGGCTAGATTTCTTTTTTAAGGATCATGCCATAAACCAAAACCACTCTGCTTTTCATTGATTGATCACCAAGAGGTCCCAGGCCAAACCCCATTCTGTCATTGTTTTGGTCCTGATTAACTCAGATTGAATGTAAATAGCAACCTTTCTGGTTTGACCAGAAATTCTGAGCATCTTCTCCTTCCAGATTTGTTTATTTAAATAATTTTTGTTGATTAAGTGAAAGAGAAGATTCTTTGCCTTTAATCATCGAATAGGTATAGCCTCAGCAAACTGAGACTTGTTAAAGACTTTAGCTTTAAAAGGCCAAGGTCTCCCATTGCATCCAGGGCCATCTCCAGCTGTCCTGATCTATATCTTGCTACTGGACCAAGATGGCTCTGAAGGAGAAAATGAGGAAGGTGACCTTACACAGCTCTCCCTCATTTAAATCTAATTCACTTGCATCACCTCCTTGGAAGGACAAGCAACAAGCCTAAGTAGCAATGAGTGGTTCAGCCAAGGTCCCAATTAGTGCAAATAAATGAATCCCCTCAAATGATCACATGTAATTGAATTCACACTGTTCAAAGTTATAGTTACATGAATAATTATGTAAAATAATTGGCTTCAGATCAATAGACAATTCTAATTATAAAAATGTGACTACTTTCAAGGGTTTCAATTATTCTGACTTAGCAGGAACTAGCTAAATAGATCAAATTCAATTGTCTGGTTTTGTGCTGCTTGAAAGAAAGGTTTTCAAGAATTTTAAATAAAGTTTTATTGTATTTTTTAAAACTATAAAAACTATTCTTATCTCTCAGTCTGCTCAGAAAAGGAAAATGTATCTTGGTAACAATGAATTAAATGTTTCAGTTCTAGTTATTTAGAACAGTCTTTGAATTTTAGCACCTCAGTTCCTATTTCCAGGAAATAATTGAATTATTTTGCTAGTTACTTATCTGTCTCAGCCAATTTCATTCTATTTCCTTGTACAAACTACATTCCTCTCCTGCTTTCCATGGTTTCTCAAATGCCACTGTCAGTAACTCAATAATCACATCTGTCAGTATTTTTAGTATCTCAGGAGGAAGTTCAATTGGGTCAGATGATTTGAATTCATCAAGGACAATTAGGGGCTCTTGTTCTCTCCTTACTAATTTGGGGTATTAGTACTCCGTTAGACATAGTTATTTTGGTTCTGTTGTTTCCAGTGCAAACATCATTCTGCCTAGTAGACAAAATAACAATTAAGCTGAGATGATTTTTCTTTCTCTCTCTCTCTGTCTCTTTCAGTCATTTTATCTCTTTGCCTCCATCTTTGTCTTCTCTTTCTTTCAGTCTCTGTTTCCTTTCTCTATCTCTGTTTGTGTGTCTCCTTCTGTCTCTCTGTCTTTGTCTCTCTTTGTCTCTGTCTCTCCCCCCATATATATGTATACACACATACATACAAACACACACATGTTAATCTCTTATCCATCCCAGAACAAAACTCCTGTTCTTTCTCTGAGCTTCATTTTTCTCCCATTATATTTATTAAAAATATATTTATTAATATTTATTATATGATATTATTTTACTTATATTTGTAAAAATATTTCTTTGTTGCCCTTAACTTCCTTCATCAAGCAGCCCATAGCTCATTCTGAGTTTTAGTACTTTTGACAACTGTTTGTAAGATCATGCCATGTCCTTATAGTCTATTACTTGCCCTTGCTTCCATCATTTGTATATTTCTTGAAAAAAATCCAATTTGATTAGTGAATTCCTTGTGTTTTCATCTTGTTCTTTTAACAAAAATCTTATTTTCCCTTTTTACTAGGGTACTTTTTCTTTGTGCCTTTAAATAGACATTCTTAAGCATTTCTGGTCCTTCTGGAGAATTTTAGTTTTTCTTCTGAACCCTTTAAAATCTACTTTCTCAAAATTTGAGGTGCTTGTTAAACTATACCTAGATTGCCTTTCATCTGTTAAAAATTCTAGGAGGGAGTGGTTATTTTCTTCTAGGTTTTCTCTTATTTTCTGACCCACTCTCATTCCTGGTTGCTCTATGCAGCAAGTAGTTCCTCTTTATTGGGAAGAATCAGATCCAGAACAGAATTTCTTCTTGTTGGAACCAGCAGGTACAAGGCAACTCAAACCTGTAACGTAGCCGAACTGAGTAAGTTATGGAAATCCTACCCTTCTGAAAAAAATGGAATTATCATTAAAGCAAATCAAGAGTGTGTGTGGATAATTGTAGTCCCTGTGACAGATGTATCATTCCTACATGTGACCTATTTTCCAGACATTTTATCTCATCTTTTGCTCTTTTTACCTAAATGGTCTGAAGTGTATTCAAATGATAAAATGCATTCTTCCTGTACACTGATCTTTGTCCAAATACTTGCCACCTCTCCTTATTTCAGGTTTTTAGTGACAGAATTTGCACATAGGGTTCTCTGACTATATCTAGTACCCTTACTGCTTTATTTTGCTGCCCAGGGGACCCTGGATTTCTAGAATTTCCTTACAACCTTATTTTTTATGAGTGCTAGGGCGTTGTATAGATTAAAACTCAGAGAATAGGTCTATTAGCTGAGAACCAGCTTCCTTAAATTTAGAGAAGCACATAACCAAAAAAAGTAGGCTGTCAAGTGGAGGAATTTTTTTGGACACAACAACTTGTGAAGATTATCTACATTGAATTGTATTGATGTGGAGGAATCCCTCATACCAGTAAAATCTGATATCTTGAAAGTATTAAAAAAGAATTAACCAGGATAAACTCATTTATTTAATAGATTTATTCTTTACTCTTTAATCAAGTGATAGATTTGTTGAGTTTTTGTGTGCTCGTCAATATAAAATGTATCTTGTATTTTCATAATTTAGTCAGTTCATCTACATTTTAGGCTTGGGTTGCATTGCATATACCAAGTATTCTTACTCATAATCTGGTGCTTTCCCTTCTATTTTAATCTTGATTTTAGTGTTTGACCAATCACCTCCTTCTTTTACCACAATCAAGGAAAAAAGAAATATTACCTTTCTTTTTCAGTATGACAATCTCATTCCCCAATTCCTCTAGAACTTGAGTAAAATTATGAGGGGAAAATAAGAATTGCTAATAAAGTACTGAAGCTGGGCATAATGACAAGTTTGTTGAATGTTTACCTTAAATCTAACACTTTAAGTACATTGACAGGTGATTTTAAAGATAGTTCACAGCTGACTGGGAAGAGAAATGAGAAAGAGGAATGGGTCATGCTCATTTCTACCAAGTAGTAGTCATTTTAGGATTCCTGGTTTGACTTTCACTGAACAGTATTTCAGGAAGGGAAAAGTCATTTGGAAGTAACTCATAAGCAAACTTCTTTCAGAGCTTGTCTTTATAGCTCAATAAACCCAAAGAGCAATGCAATTGGCATTCACTAAATAGAAAATGCAAATGCCATTTTGAGTATGGCAAGTGGTTCTAATGGTATGTGTATATTCAAAGTTATATTCATGGTCCCCAGTCTCTTCCTTTTGTTTTCTGCAATCTCCAGAGAAGCAGGCTGTCAATTAATTAACCAGGCAGGAAATACATATGGAGAAGTGACCACCAGGAGGCACAAGCTTGGGCTAGCAGCACCATTGAGACAGTAGTCTGTGGAAGCTCTGGCTTTCAAAGGCCCTTAAGAATAATTTCCTTTCCTATCCCCTTCTTCATCCACCCCAACAGGAAAGTTGGATTGGTGCTACTCATCCATAGTCAAAAATTGCTTTAATTATGGAAATGTCTGGATGGTTCCCTACCTATACCATCACCATGTGGAAAATCCCTTTCATCTGACCAAATATCTATATTTCACATCATTCATTGCACAAGGAGTCTCACAGTATCTGTGTATACATTTTTATATAGTAAAGAAAAAAATTAAAACACTTATTGTTAACTAAGACTTGGTGAAGTACCCAGACAGATTCCACCCCCTCCTCCATTTTCCAATGCTTAAAACTTCCTCCCAATCTCTTTCTAGGTTCTCCAAGTGGTGAAAAAAAATGTAGTAGCAAGAATTATTAGTTTAGTTATTAGTGCCGTTTTCGGAATTGCCGGACCTTTAATCTTCTGGGACAAAAATATTGTAGGAGTAGGGAATGAATTTTCTCCCCATCTGAGTTGGCCAGTTCTGCTACCTCTTGGATCTGACTACCTAACTTACACTTGCCCTTTACACCCAACTCCCTAAAGTTATAGAAGGTATCTGTCATATTTGAGACTGTCTTCTTGTGCTGGCCCAGTCATAGCATATAGAGACCCAGACTAAGGCTGTAGCACTTTCTGTCTTTGTTCACAGATTTCACAGTTCTGCATCTTTTTCTCTCTCCTGTCCATGAAATGCAGAGCAGGATGTTTCAAGTTTCCCCTTTTGTTGCAAACACAATATGATGTTCCCACAGTTACTTTAAAAAAGAGAGGAGACACTGAGGGGCAAGGGGTTTTGATACAATTCTCTTTTTCATCCTTGGGTCAACCTCATTGCTAGTTTCATGGGAAGTAGAAGAAGAGTACTGAGTAAGCTCAGGGTCAATGAACATCAGTTTCTAGGTTTTTGGTTTTTGGTTTGTTTTTACTTTCTTTTTAGATTTTGAGTGTTCACAGTGACAAGGAAAATTGTTTTATCTTTGGTTTGTAATTCCTTTTTTGAAGAAATTTGAGACAGTGTGGTAAATGAAGAAAATGTGTAGTCTGCTGTCCGGTTTTGGGCAATTTTCATTCATGACTTAAAAAATGATACTGAGTATCTTGCCGGGGCCTGAAGTATAGTGGCTGCTTATAGGTTCAATTTTGTTGCTGATTGACATTGAGGCTTTGACATGATACATTTTTTTATCTGGGCTAATTCTCCTTAGGTAACCAGTTAGACCCTTGATACTGGGAGCTCACTATAACTGTGCAAGACATAATGTGGATACTAAATCTGATTTGGCACTACTACTACAGCTTAGAAATTCTGAGTGTAAAAAGTCCACAAGCCTCAGCCTTCCTAGAAGCAGGTATTACAGGCTGTGCCACCAACCACAGCCATGATTTCTTGAAATATGGCATTCAGGCTCCTTACTTTTTAAGTTATTTATTTATTGATTCTTACATATTTTTCCCCTTGACTAGTTTTCCAGGTTATTGGTTTTTTTTTTAATATGTTCTAGTTTTTTAGTCTTTTGAATTTGAATATTTCTTATTTTCTCATAAAGTTATTAACTTCTGGTTGGTGCATTCTAATTTTCCAGGATTTTGTTTATTGGATAAGTTCTTGGGCACTCCTTGTCCTAAGCAACTAATTCTTCTTCCTTATCTTTTGTCTAACCTCTTGATTATTTCTAGGGTCTTTCCTTTATTGCTTTAGTCAAACATGTCTATTTGCCCCCCTTAGGACACCCTTTCATTTATCAGTTTTGTTGTTGAGTCATTTTTCATTTGTTTCTGACTCAAGAAGACTTAGATTCTTGATATTACTTCTACTTTAAATGGTTGTATGATGTAGAATACATAACATCTATATGTCTCAGAAAATTCTTTATGAAATCTATTAAGTTATAAATGAATTTCAGTCTCTCTTGTGAAGAGAATACCTTGAATTCCTCAAGTAAAAGAAATAAGAGCTCCAGCTGTTATTCACAAAGATCTCACAAGATTAAAAGGCTTGTCTGAAGTCAAATACACAGCAACCATTCCTACTGTATGCTCTATGTAAAGCACTGGGGATACAAGCATTCCAGGACCCCAAATTAGTAGTAAGATCAGGACTAGAAACACATAACAGACAAATATTTTGATGACTCCTTTATCTCATCATTAACATTATTTTTTTCCTGTTATGTAAAAACAATGAGCTAACTTCCAATTCAATTTTATGAACATTGTCCTAGGAAGAGACAGCTTGGAGGAATAGAGAGTTGGCTGCAAAATAAGCCAAGTTCTTGATTTTATTTATTTATTTATTTTGCTTCTGAGATACCTGGATAAGTCACTTAACTTCTCAGTTTCCCAGTTAACTCTTTAAGACCATAAATTATAGATAAGGTACCCATGGTCTTCATTAGTAGAAGGATTTCTTTACCAGGAATTGCCTATATTGATGATGAAATCACTGACCCAGGCCTATCCCTGTGTACTAAATCTTGGAGATGTCATGGCACAAAGCAAACATTCTCTGTCTACCAAGAGTTAATATTCCCACGAAAGCATCAGCTTCCATTGACTCTTAACTAGAGAAAGTGTGATTGTCTCACTTTTCAGGTAGAAGGAAAGCTTCTCCAGAGCAGGTTTGCTCTGGTTTTTGCATATGTTTTTCTTGTTTTATCCCCAGAACCTAGTGCAGAGTTCTAGGAAGGTTAGGGGGCCTCCCTTCTCTTAGACAATCAATGTTTGTTGAGATTATTTCAATTGAATTGAATTTTTCAAGTCCATCAAGAAGCATGACTTCTATAATCTGAAAAGGTTGAAAGAAAATCCTCCTGGAGATAAACCCTTCTGGTACAGATATAATTATGGAAATTAAATCTTTAAGGAGTCCCACCTATCTCCTAAGTTTAGCCAGGACAATCCCTTTCAAATAGTGGGGCTCCATGGGGGTCAAGAATGGTTGGGACCTGCTGTGATTTTTAAGGTGTTGAAAGTTTTGTCCCACAATTTCCACACCCTAACACTCTTAGGAGGGAGCTCTGCTCTTCATTGGACTGAACCTGGTTTCTATGAGTGTTTAAATGTTTCAAAGAAAAACTTATTTGAAATCTTTTCCTTTTGGTTCATTTCATTCTAAACTGAGCTGGAGGACTCCAAAGTCAGCCTGTCTACTAAATGAGTCCTGACTCTTCTATGATTCCAAAGGAAATGATCTTCTGCACTGAGCTATAGAAAACCGAGCAGCAGAAGTAAAGTATCCCCGTGTCTACAATGGGATATGCTCAGAATTGCCAACAATATTTATGTTAGCATTGTGCCCCGAGATACACTTGGGTGGCAGTGAATTGTCAGTTACTATGACAAAGTTCCTGGAGAAATCAATCTGCCAAGAATGAATAGCTCTCAATGTGCTTGAACATTCTTCCTCCAAGGAATCAACAAAGCTGATAGAAGTTGTGCATGATATCGATATGACCTTCATCAGTGAGCATATAAATTAGCTTGAAACCTGGGTGATGGAGTCTAATCTCAAGATTGGGCATTTCTCAATATTGCAGTGGAAATGACTGGGAAGGACAGAAAAACCCTATCTGTGTTAATTATAACAATTTTACATTCAAATTAATTGTTCTACCCAGAGAGACATTGTTTTCAAAAATGCATACCTGCTTAGTAAGATTCTGAAGCATATTATTCTCAACAAGTATTTATTAAGTGCCTATGTACCAGGTTTTGTGCTAGGTGACAGGGCTATGAGTATAAAGAAGAAATCAGTCTCTTTTCCTAATGAACTTATATTCTAATGGGAAGAAAAAATACATATAAAATATATACAGAATAAACATAAGATGAAAAAACCCAAATTTATACAAGGGACTTTGGCAGGGAGGGCACTAGCAGGTGGAGGATAAGGAAAAGCTTCATGGAAAGATGGTGTTTGATCTGAAACTCAGAAGCAGAGAGGAACTTTATGAGGTAAAGGAGGGAGTGCACTCCAGACTTGTGGTATGACCAGTTCAAAGGCATGGAGATGAGAGATGGAGTGTTCTTAACAGTGTGTGAGGAACAAAGAAAAGTTTATTTGGGCTGAATAACATGGAAGTGGGAGCAGAAGTCATGTCCATTGAGGTTGGAAAAATAGGTGGGACAAAGTTGTTCAGGACTTCATTTTATATTTTATCTTATGGTCAATAGGAAACCACTGGAGTTGGTTGAGTTGGATAGTCATCTAGTCAGATCTGAATTTAAAGAAAATTTCCACCAGAGCTCCTATGTTCACCTGGTCTTTAGACTTTCCTCAACTAAGTAATATTTCTTTGATGCAAGGGAGAGCATGAAAAATAAGACAAAAATGGAGATGGAAATATTTTATTTTTCAAGTATGCAGTTTTAGTGTTGCATAATGAAAAATAAAACCTGTCTTGAAAATTGGAAAGCCCAGGGTTCAAATTTAGTCCCTCGCACACACTGGCTTTATGATCTAGACAAGTCATTTAGAGTTTTGATATCCAGGTGACGTTCTAACAGTAGACATTGTCAGAGAGTTGCTATACTTATTTTCCTTTCTGAAGTTCCCTCTTCAAGTGAAATCATGGGTCAGTGACTCCTCTCTCCTCCTTCCCTCCTCCTCCTGTGTCAAAAAATAATCACAAACTCACTCTAAGAGTTTCCAAATAAATTCTTCCCAAAATGTTTTTTTGGAAGTTTAGTTAGCTGAATATTATTAATGATTTGCATTGTCACAAAATGGAATAATATGCTCCTAGAAGTAATAACTGCTCCACAATTTGCAGAATATTTTATATACCATACATCATCTCATTGGAGCCTCACAATGCTAAAGAAATAAGTGTGATATCAATTTTTCCACTGAGGAAACCAGGGCTCAAAAATATTAAGCTATATATCATTGGTGACACCACTTTTAAGTGTCAGAATCAGGATTGAAATTCATACGATTAAACAATAATATCGTGGTAGTCAACCATGAAAGATTTAGCTACTCTGATAGAGACAATAACCAAGATAATTCCAAAGGACCCATGTCCACCTCTAGCAAAAGAGCTGAAGAATCCTGAATGCAAATTTTTCTCTGTTTTCCTCCCTTCCTTCCTTCCTTCCTTCCTCCCTGTTTTGTTTTCTCTTGCAACATGGTTAATATAGAAATATATTTTTCATGATGTCATATGTATAGTGGATTGAAATTGCTTGCCTTCTCAAGAAGGGGAGGAAGAGAATTTAGAACTCAAAATGATTTTTTAAATGAATGTTAAAAATGTTTTACATATAATTGGGAAATATTTAGTGCAATATTGTGAGTAAAAATATATTTTAAAAAAATGAAGGAAACACAGGATTAGAAGTCATAATTTGTTGATTCCAAATTTAGTTCATTTTATCCAGTAATCTCTGCTGACTCAGGTAGTAAATTGTCTATTCATTCAGTGCAGGTGCTGGATATCTTTGTCAGACATTGGAGGGGGACTTCTTGCTTTTGATGGGAGCTAGCTTACATGATGATCACTGAAGTTCTTTCTAGTTATCAGATTCTGTGATTTTGATAAATAGATCAAATATTCCATCAATTCCACATTCAATTCCACAATTCCAAATATTCTACAATCACATGTTATTTAAACCAAGTGAAGTCATCATGTAGAGGAAACTGGTCTCAGCTTCACAGGGGCTTTTGCTTTCATTGCTACTTATATCATTCCATTGCAAAGGATTTAGCCTGAAGTCTTTGGAAATCCTTGATCTCCCCTCTCCCAGATTTCCCATTTTGGTAAGGATCTAGAGACCACCATTTAAAAAAAAAAGAAAAAGTGAATACCTATAGAAACATTGAGGTGGGGATAATTTACTCAATCTGCTGCAGTTGTTTAGCAGTCCTTGCTTCCTTTCCAGCTCACTTTAACTTCTCCCTTCTGCTATCCTGTAGGAATCCCAAAATGTAACTTTAAATAGGCTTGAAGATATTCATTGTTGGGGAAAAACTAGGCACTGAAGAGTAAGGAGGCAAAAGGGAATTTATAGAGCATTAAAGATGAAGTTTAGGGCTGGATGTGCATAATCCTGGGTAACCTGTCCCAAACTTTGTGAATAACCCAGTGGGAGTCTGGAAGAGCCTTAGCTCCTTAATCTTGTGTGAGTTTCTTTGTGTATATATTAGGATTTTAGGGGGAGCTGAATTCACTATGCAAAGAAGTTGTCTGGTAGATTTAAATGTCTGGTTTAACCTTAAATCTCTGCAAAGTGTACATTTTAATTTTATAGGTTTTTTGACAATACACATGATTGTTTTCAAGATAAAATATATCACTTTGTGGAGCCACAATTTTTCCCATATGATTTGTAATATGGCCAAAGTTGAAAAAGTTTGAAGAAGGAAGGAAGAAAGTGAACAAGGAAGAGAGGGAGAAAGAGAGGGAGGGATGAGAGAAGGAAGGAAAGAAGGAGAGAAGGAAGGAAGGAAGGAGAGAAGGAAGGGAGGGAGGGAGGGAAGAAGTTGAGAAAGTGTCTACTATGTACCAGAATAGGCAGCTAGGTTGCTTAGTGGTTAGAGTGAAAGGCCTGGAGTCAAAAAGATTTACCTTACTGAGTTCAATTCTGGCTTCAGACACTTATTCGCTATGTGACCCTAGGCAAGTCAATCCTGTTTGTATCACTTTTCTCATATATAAAATGAGCTACAAAAGAAAATGACAAACCACTCCAGTAAGTTTGCCCAAAAAATCCGAAATGGGATCATGAAGTATTGGAAAGCCTAAACAACAGCAACAACAATGACAACATCATGTGATCTCATTTGATCCATAAAGCAATCTGGGAGGTAGATGGTATTATTATCCCCATTTTATAGTTAAAGAAACTCAGGCTAATCAGACTTGCCCAGGGTCCCACAACTAGTAAATATCTAAGATGGAACTTGCCTTCAGATCTTCCTGATACCCAGAAGTCTACCCACTGCACCACCTAGCTGCCTCTAGGCAAGCTTCAGTCATCATACAACTAAATAGTTTCTTTAATATTAGCACTAGTGTCATGGCCAAATTATGGATAAACAGATATAGAGTCAACCTTGAAGTTAAATTATATATTGTGTGGAGGCACTGTTGGTGTTCACAAATACTGATAACTTGTTGAAGAAAGTAACTCAGCATTGAGGAAAGGATATGATCAAACCATTCATGATGAAATTAATTTTGCTTTTTCTATCTATTTTGCTAGTTTCCTTCCCCCTTTTTCTTGGTCCTGTGACATATATACATACATATATATATACATACATATATATATATATATATATATATATATGAGAGAGAGATATCTTTCTTTGCTTAATTGTTTTTAAATTAAAGCTTTTTATTTTCAAAATATGTACATAGATAATTTTCAACCACCATTCACCCTTACAAAACTTTGTGTTCTAATTTTTCTATCCCTTCCCCCCATCCCCTCCCTTAGATGGTAAGTGATCCAATATATGTTAAACATGTACAATTCTTCTATATATACTTCCACAAATATGCTGCACAAAAAAAAATCAGATTAAAAAGAGAAAAAATGAGAAAGAAAACAAAATGCAAACAAACAGCAACAAAAATAGTGAAAATACTATGTTGTGTCCACACTCAATTCCCAAGTTCCTCTCTCTGATGGCTCTCTTCATCACAAGATCATTGGAACTGACATCAGTCATCTCATTGTTGGAAAGAGTTGTGTTCATCACAATTGATCACTATATAATATTGTTGCTGTATACAATGATCTTCTGGTTCTGCTCATTTCATTTAGCATCAGTTAATCGAAGTCTCTCCAGGTAGTTAGTTTGATCTTATGGATAGAGTGCTGAGCTTGGAATCAGGAAGACTTTGCTCTTCAGAGGTATCTATGACACTATTATTACCTTTGTGACTGAACAACTCTGTGGTATGTACAAATTGTTAAATGTGGACAGAGGTGGAAGGAGTTCCCATGCCAGGAGTTCTGTACAATAAAGAAATCATGAATTCTTCCCATTATCAAGTACTACAGCTTACAAAGAGAGACCATGGGAAAGTCATTAACCTCTCGATTTTCTAGTTAAGACTAAGTTTGAGAGAAGTATCCACAGGTATGGTTCAAGGAAACTTACCCACTAAGTACTTAAAGAAATACAATCACAAAACAAATACAGCCAGCATGTGTCAGGAGGACTCATCCACTGTGATACACTGTCTCTCTTTTCAAAAGTCTTAAAACTTAAAAATGGGAAGTCATAAAGATACTAAGTGTCAGGTACCTTTGAACAGTGGGGTCTTCCAGATACCTAGCCCAGCACTTTATTACTACTACCAAAATGACATACACATTTCCTTTCTCATATATATGTATATGTATATGTATGTATGTGTATACACACACACACACACACACATACACACACACATATATATTCAGGTGCTCATATATATTCACAAACTTGTGTATAAACATACATATGTGTGTGTATATTATATGTAATGTCCAGACTAGCTCCCTGGAGGGCCTCAGGATCAGTCAGAGTCAGGATTACTCAAAATTCTTGGACTTTAGGGGGAGAAGTGAAGGAGACAGGCAAGCTGCCACGTGGCTTGCCCAAGATGTATCCTGGATTCTGGAGTCTGAAGTCTCCAGCCTCTCTCCTCCTCTTCCTCCCACCAAGTGACTCTTCCTTCTCTCCCCCAGCCCTCCAATCCTTGCCTAAGATTACCTTACCCCCAAACACTTAGCAAGCACCAAGGGTGAGGAGAGCCATCATATCTCATCTAAATATATGTATATAGAGCCATTATCTCATATCAAACAGGTAATTAGCCTCAAGTGCTCTGTTGTCTGATTCAAGCATACCTTTTTAGAGTTTCAGCCCTCTACAATTTATATATATATATACACACACACACACACACACATAGATGGGTTATTAAAATTTCTTAGGATTATTGGATAATTTAATTGATCTCTTGAAATGACCTCTTAATGAAGCTTCGGGTTTATAAGATATTAGCTAGAGTTAGGAAGAATAATAAAATCGATTACAACCTAATATCTTTCTTTGTTGATGAGAAAAATGAATCCTAGAGATTTACTACTTACCTAAGTAAGTAAAATCCTTCCACACCAAAGTCACTTATAATCCATGCTACCACCTAGCAGTTAGGTGGTGCAGTGGTTAGATTGGTTGGCCTGGAATCAGGAGGACTGATCTTTTGGAGTTCAAATTTGGCTTCAGATACTTTATTACTTTTGCCATTCTGGGAAAGTCACTTAATTCTGTTTGCTTCAGTTTTTTTTTTTTGTTTGTTTGTTTGTTTTATTTTGTTTTTTTATCTGTAAAGTGAACTGGAGAAGAAAATGGTAAACCATTCCAGTATCTTTACCAAGAAAACCCCAAATGGGATCTTGAAGAATCAGACATGGTTGAAAAAAAATTTCAACAGCAACTGAACTCCAGTTAAAGTGTGCAGTACTGGACCTAAGTTCAAAAAGATACTTATTAAAGCAAGTCATTTAACCTCCATCTGCCTCAGTTTCTTCATCTGTGACATCAGGATAGAATAATAGCTCCTACCTCTCATGGTTGTTTTGAGGAAAATTGGCTAATATTTGTAAAGTGCTTCACAGACCTTAAAGTGCCATAAAAATACTATCTATTAGAATTTTTAGTATCATGTTATAGGTTATATTTCACCTGCTGTAAGCAGAGATGGATTGAATCTCAGTATAACAACAAATTCACTCCAGGCATAAACATGAGAGAATTCAGGGTTCCATATTTCTCCTCAGTCCTTTTTTTTTCACTGTTTCCTTATACTCGTTTCCCTAAGGGATAAAACCTGTTTGAACTTTGGCCCTGCAGGTTGACTCCTATTTGTTCATCAGACTATCATTTTTGCACTCTGTCCCTTAATTCTTAAAGCATTAGCTTTTTGGTGAACTAAACATAGTTGTTTCTTTTTTTTTTTTTTTTTCTTTTTTTTTTGGTTGATTCGTACTTAATGTTTTAGTGACATTTGTTCTTTTCTTTTCTCATTTCTTCTTCACCAAGGGGTGACGTAGAAATAAATCCTCCGTCATTGTGCTCAACATGGATTAATATGAATAGGTTCAAAATGAAACCCCTGATGCCGTGTGCACACTTAAAAGGACCCCATTGTATCCTGTCGTGGTGTTTATGGTTGTCCAGGATATGAGAGACCCAGCATAAGTGGCCTTATAAGAAAGTTAGATATTTATGGGTGAAATAAAGTGAGAAAGGGAAGATCAATAGGGGCTGAGTCCTGAAACTCTGTTAAGAAAGAACCTATAGTAAAGATATAGTTGAGAAAAGGATCTGACTCCTTTCTGAACCTTTATACCATCCTCCTAATCCTTATAACAGGTTTGCTTTCTTGTTCAAATTCACTAAAGATCCTAAACAGCTGGGTAAAATCTGGAATAATATAGGGTTACTGTTAACATGTTTAAATGGAGATCAAAATCTTAATCTTCTTTTAGCTTTTTCTGTTTGTTTGCTTCAAAGGATTTCAGGGAGCAGGGGTGTGAATTATTCTGCCGAGTGCTTGGTAGATTTTAGGTATTATATCAGCCAGGATGCCTGCTGACTTTTGTTGAGGGTGAAAAGCCTCCGAAGCCCCTTGATTTTCAGATTAGGTTTGACCAAAAGTAGTGAACAACATTAAGCACTGGTTTTGTGAAGGCCTAATTAGAGTAGGTGGGTGATTAGCACAAGATGTGATTGGTGCAAGGTGTAGTCTCTATGAGTGTATTTTTAAGGAGGAGCATGAAGGAAAATAGTGTTATCTAGGTCAAAAAAGAATCATCTTAAGTCTCCCCTTCCTTCCCAAATTGACTTTCAGTTGCCACGAATTTCCTAGGAGAAACTGCATGAAGAGAAATAAAAAATTAAAATGTAATCTAATTACATGAGTAGTATGTAATGAACGTCAGCATTTATTTTCACATTTGACCTCACTGAAATTTGCAAAGCAAGTTAAAAGACTTGCTTTTCATTTTATTTCATTTGTTTTCATTTTCTTTGCAGAAATCCCTATATTCAGACTGTTTTTTCAAAATTAATGATACTAAATTAAACAATACTATATATATTTATGTTTATATACATAGAGAGAGAGAGATTACAGATTTTTGGAGTTTAGATCATCTTATTCCATCCTTCTTTCTTTACATGTGATCAATCTGAGTAGGCACAGTTGACCATACTTCTATTCCTTCTGAGTGTGGCATTTTTTTCCTAATTAAAATTGCCTCTATTTGTACTATACCTTTGGCTCTATTTGTAACATACATTACCGTTGTAATGTATTTACCATTTTCCTTCTATTGAAGTAAAATTTTTTTTAGCAGAAGTGTGATTTTTAACTTATTTTCTTGATAAATTTCTGAAATAGTGAGGTAGCTTTCTTTCAAAAAAAAATGAGGATTGAACTAACATAACATATAAATAGGAGAATTCACAAAGCTCTGAGAGTAGAAAAGAGGGATTTTAGTTATATTTCTATGTATTTAAAAGACTTCAACTCACCAAAGGATGCATATCAGTATTCCTTTAAATGGGAACTGTTTTGATGCATTTGAAATTTGATTCTAGTTATGGGAAAATAATTGGTAAATCATTTTCCTGAAACATGTTTTCTGTACAAAGTGAGGAAATTTTTTTTTTGTATCTTAGCCAGAGTTCTCATGCATGAGGCAGTTGGCCAAATAATTAAATAAAAGCCCTTGTCTTGAAATAGCCTGAAAACTGAGAATGTTCCTTTTGGAGTAGTAAGTGGTGGAGAATAGTTTTAATGTAGCTGCCTTAATTATCCACTTTCTTTTATGTACATTGATTCAGGCTGTATATTTAGAATGCACTTAGGCTGTAACTATAGAAACTAAAAAAATTAATTCTATTTGTATCCTTTAAAAAAAAATAACACTTTTTACCCATAATTGGAAGGCAGCCAATATAAAAGTTAAAGGCCTAACATCTCTTAACTTTCCAATATTAAAAAAAACAAAATCAAATGAATATATTTCTTTTGTGAGTTGCAATAAAGAGCAAAGAATGTTGCAGTCTTAGTTGCTGGAAAGATCAACAATAACGTTAGACACATGCTTACAATAATGGTTAAGGGCCAGCTGTATTTTGGTGGATCTTTGTTATTAGAAAAGCAGGCAGTGAATTTTTTTTTTCCTGTTCATTGGTACCACTGGAGTCTGTAAGAAACCAGAGAGTCTTTCAATGTACTGATCTGACTGTTTTTCTCTTGAAGAGATTATCTGACACTTATTGTCGATAAAAGGCACAGAATGGGCATTAACTTCAAACAAGAACATTTTACAAAAATTAGGGGGGAGAGGAAATGAGACACAGCCTCATTTCTTACAATTATAAAGTACCTGATCCTGGTGAAAAATAAAAAAAGACTTTTTTTTTTTTTTAATGGTGAAAAGACGAATGAATGAGATTGAGTAAAAACAAAGAAGGAACAGGAAAAAAATGGATAAAAGGAAATGAATTCATCTTTTTCTGGACTTGAAGAAGTGACCAAGCAATCACTCCTTTAGAATCGGACCGTAGTCACCACTGCACAAATCTTGGGGCAGAAAGCCCCTTCACATTCCGTTAGGACCTTTTGAACTCTGTCTGCTCTCCAAAAAAAATCCTTTTGAAAAGATGGTATTCACTAGCCTGTCAGAATTAAACAAGAGCAAATTAAAAGGACTCATAAAATCGTGTTATGCAGAGAATTTCTCCTCTGGTTTTAATCCTGATGCTTTGGATTAATAATAGGTGTTAATTTCAAACACCTCAGCGGCCTTCTCAGATGAAAAAAAAAAAGAAAGAGAGAAATAGAGAGAGAAAGGAACTTGCTTTCTCATTAAATAAACATTGTTAAATTTTTCTCGGGGAAAGACGGAAGGGAGGAGGTTGGATTGGAGGGGAGGAAACTATAATTGGTAAAGAGCCTGGCAGTATGATTTAATTATCAAGCCAAAAAATGGACTAGTGGGGAAGGCAGACAAATCTTGGAGCTGTTTTCCTGGCTTTTTCCCTATCATTCTCTCATTAATGGCTGGGGTCTTGAAGGGAAGGTTTGCGAAACCCAGCTTTGGACAAAACTCACCCAAGAGTGAAGAGAGCCTCACTGATCACTTGGCTTCTCCAGCTGCTAGGGGTGTGAATGGCTTTCTGCAGCCTGTGAATGGTCTCTGTTTTAGCGCATACAATGTAGGTGTTACTGCTCCAGGAAAAAAACAAAACACAACAATTATCATTTAAAGAATCACAGCCTGATTTTTCTGAGATTGTTGAGGGGCTTTTCTTACTCAGAAAATCAAGACTCGTTCATATCCGTCAGAAAGAGCTTTACACAGAAAGTCCCATGGAATAATCCACTTTTACTTTTCTACTTTTTGCAAATCCTGAGTCCTAAATCTCAGTCTCTGTCTCTTCCTCCTCTTCCTTCTCCTCCACCTCTTTCTCTTTTTCCTCCTTCTCCTTGTCTCTCTCTGTATCTCTCTGTCTCTCTCTCCCCCTCTGTCTCTCTCTGTCTGTCTCTGTCTCTTTTTCTTTCTCTGCCTCTCTCTGTCTTTCTTTTCTTTGTCTCTTTCTCTGTCTCTCCCTTCTCCCTCTTTCTTTCTCTCCCTGTCTCTCTAGTGTGTTTCATGGGTTTGCACTTTTCAGTAGGATCCAAAGAAGCAACCCCACTCTTACTCCCATCTAAGAGTGAAAGAGGAGAATTGGGGCACGCTTAGGGAAAGCTGGGCCCCTGGATGGTGTCCTCTGCTCCCGTGTGTGCTCAGCGTCAGAGGAAGGCGTCAGGCAAAGTCTGTTCCCTGGGAGATATTGTTCAATTTCCTTTTCTCTCCCTGGTTGCTGCTTTTGGGCCGAGCAGACCTTCACTCTTATTTTGTACAAAAGGTTTTTAGGTACCCGGCTTTCTTTGCTATAAAACCCTAGCTGGGTCAGAGTGAAATCTCTGCTTTTTTTTTTTTTTTTCAGGAGCATAACCACACAAAAGGTTTAAGGGGGAAAATTGTTAAAAGGAAGCCCTTTTCTCTCTAAGCTGAATGCAGTGGGGAGATTAAAACTTTCATTTGAGATTTTGCTGTATTCATAGTACTGAGGCTCTGAATGGGGCTGAGTCAAAGCCCACAGTGGTGGTGTGTGCCCTTTTATTCTCAAGCCCATCTTCCGACACAGGTTGCTTTGCACTTGAAAGAGGTGAAAGGGGGGAATGTGGGATTTTGACAGCTGATATTGGCCTCTGAGCTCTTGATGGGGATTTTCTAATTAACCCCAAGGGCCCATCAGGTGGCCAAAATGCAATGATTTCTGTCAGAGAGGGCAAAAAGTTGGATATTTATTCCTTTTCTGATCAAATGGATGAGAGAATTTTTAGACTCTGTCATAAGAAAATTGAGGAGAGAAATGTTTCAGTTTCTGAATGAAGAACAGATTTGAGGGTTATAGGAAGAACTCTGCTAGGGAAGGGGGAGGAGGTAGATAAGGGGGAGATAAGGAACTGTCATTGCATGATTAGTGTAAGTCACCAATATGAACCAACAGTATCTGAATATTTTGGAAAATTAAGTCTTTCTGGTCCCTTGAGAATTGACTACCTAGGCCTGTCATATTGTTGCTGCTTTTAAAAAAATCAATATCAAGTAGTAGCAGGGATAAGGAATCAAAAGCAGCATGGATAAGGAATTGATAAAAAGTAGGCTTCCAAAACACAAGGTCCTGGGTTCAAGTCCTGTTTTTGACACATTGGCTGTATGATCCTGGATAAATCACTTAAATTCTCTGAGTGTGTTTCTTCACCTATAAAATGGGGATAATAATAGCACACGGTTATTGGGGAGATCTGGTGAAATAATATAAGTAATATTCTTTGCAAATCTTAAAGTGCTGTATAAATGTTAGCTTTTATTATTGTTATTATCTGTAAAAATGAAGAGTTTGTAATAGAATGCCTGCTGATTTTAGATCTCTGATCTAATAATTTTTCAGCTAGCCTCTGTCCTTGATACTCTCTCCCTAAATGTCTTTTATACTTCTTTTGGGCAGAACTGCTTGTCACGCCAACTTTCTTTTAGGTACTTCCAAACTGGATGGATTTCCCTCTGCTTTTTGGAAAAGCAGTATAGTATAGTAAATAGAGAGAATAGTCTCTGAGGCTAGATAACCTGGGTTTAAGCCCTTTCACATACTGGCTCTGTTAATCTGGACAAGATGTTTAGCCCCTCAATGTTCTAGACAACTCTCTAAAAATTGTTGAACAGGTACTGACTTGTATTAACATAGGAATTTTCCCTCATCTGAGAGTTCTATTTACTAATGAAATTACATATCCAAGTAGTCCCTAATCCTGTTTTCATGCATTCCAATTATCTCAATGTGTATCAAGGCTAAGGGTGGTTCTGCAAACTCTCAGGCAAAGATAAATTTGAGTTATTTCAGTGCCAAAGACCAAATTTATTTTTTTGAATTTCCAAATTCTCTAATTGTCTGAATCACCAAAGATGAAATTTGCTCTCCTGATGTCTTTGAAGTCATGTATTTTAAGACTCTTCATATTCCTGTTTACCTTCTTCCGGATACCCTAGTTTCTTACTATCCTTCTTAAAATGTGAACCCCAGTACTGAAATCTAGATAATGGCTGATTATGGTATAATTGGTACCGCCCTACTTGTAAGCACAATGCTTCTCATAATGTAGCTTGATAACATTAACTTTCTTGCCTGTCTTGGCCTTTGGTTGATTTAATTAAAACTTACAGTTCTCTGCCACACTCAGATCTTTTCAGAAGACCTTTTGCTTAGCCTTATTCTTCCCATCTTGTTCTTGTGAAGTGGATTTGAAAGCAAGAAAAAGACTTTATATTTATTCCTGTTAAGTTTTCTAACCTGTTAAGATCTTTTAAAAGTTTAACTCTGTAATCCAGTATATTTGCCATCCTTAATATTTTATTTTCCCCAATTACATGTAAAAACAATTTTTAACATTCATTTTTAAAACCTTGAATTAAAAATTCTCTCCCTTTCTTCTACCTCCTCTCTCCTCTACCCCCATTTGAAATGGCAAGCAATTTGATATAGATTGGGCATGTGTATTCATGCAAAACATTTTTATATTAGTCATGTTGCAAAAGAAAACATAGACCTCCCCAAAAGACCCTCAAGAAAAATTCAGTAAAATATGTATGCTTCAATCTGTATTCAGATACCATTAGTTCTTTCTCTGGGCATAGATAACATTTTCTATCTTAAATCCTTTAGAATTGTCTTAGATCATTGTACTGCTGAGAATAGTTGTCACTCACAGCTGATCATTTTACAATATTGCTGTTATTTTTTACACAGTACATTTTACTTTGCATCAGCTCATGGAAGTCTTTCCAGGTTTTTCTGAGAGCATCCTGCTTATCATTTATTAAAGCACAATAGTACTTCATCATAATCAACATACTACAATTTGTTTAGCTAAGCCTTAATTGATGGCTAATTCAAGCATCCCCTGAATTTCCAATTCTTTGCTGGTAGAAAAGAATAGCTATAAATATTTTTGTACTTATAGGTCCTTTTTCTTTTTAAAACAATCTTTTTTGGGGATATAAACCTAAGAATGAGATTGCTAAGTCAAAGGATAAGTATTGATTTATAGCCCTTTATGTGTAATTCCAAATTATTCTACAGAACAGTTGAATTAGTTCATAAAAGTATCTTAATGTCTTATTTTTTCCACAACCCCCCCAACATTTGTCATTTTTCTTTTCTATCTTATTAGCCAATCTGATAGGTATGAAATAGTACTCAGAATTATTCTAATTTTCATTTCTCCAATGAATAGCAAGTTTGAACATTTTTCCATATGGCTATAGTAAGTTTTTATTACTTCATTTGAAAACTGTTTATGTGTTTTGGTCATTTATCAGTTGAGGAATGGCTCTTATTTTTATTAATTTGATTCATATGAGGCCTTTATCAGAGACACTTGCTTCAAACTTTTTTCACAGTTGTTATTGCTAACTATATATTTTCCTCCATCCTATCCCCCTATTTACTTTATTCTCTTTCCTTTCATCCTGTCCATCTTCAAACGATTTGTTTCTGATTATCCCTTCCCCCATTCTGCCCTCTCTTTTATCACCTTCCTTCCTTTGTCTTATTTTCTTCCTCTTCTAGTTTCCTATGGTATAAGATAGATTTCTGTACCCAATTGAGTGTATATATTAGTTATATACTCTTTTAGCCAGATTTGATGATAGTGCAGTTCAATCATTCCTCCCCACCTCCCCCTCCTTCCCCTCTATGTAAAAACTTTTGCCTGCCTATTTTATGGCAGATAATTTTCCCTATTCTACTTCTTCCCTTCCCTGTCTCACCATTTTTTAAGATATCATCTCTTCATGTTCAACTCATACCTGCCTTTGTCTATATATACTCCTTCTTTGTCTATATATACTCCTTCTAACTGTAAATGCATACTATATTATACACACACTAAGCTATACTGTTTTATATAGATAGGTATATACATATACATACATATATACATTCACACACATATATATGTACATATATATATATATTCTTTACTCTTCCTAAGTTCTAATCATGTAAAAGTTCTCATGAGTTACAAGTATCGTCTTCCCATGACAATATAACCTTATTGAGTTCCTTATGATTTCCCTTTTATGTTTCCTTTATTATGCTTCTTCTTCGGAGTCCTATAATTGGAAATCAGATTTTCTATTCAGCTCTGCCCTTTTCATCAATAATGCTGGAAAATCCTCTACTTGACTGAATATCCAGTTTTTCCCTGCAGAATTATACTCAGTTTTGCTAGGTAGGTGATTCTTGATTGTAATACTAGCATCTTTTGCCCTGTGGAATATCATATTCCAAATTCTCCAATAAAACTGTTAAATCTTGTGTTATCCTGACTGGGGCTCTTTGATCCTTAAATTATTTCCATTTGACTACTTGCAATATTCTCTCCTTAATGTGGCAGCTCTGGAATTTGACTATAATATTCCTAGGAGTTTTCATGAAATCTCTTTCAGGAGGCAATCAGTGGATTCTTTCAATTTTTGTTTTATTCAGGGCAGTTTTATTTGAAAATTTCTTGAAAGATAATGTCTAGGTTCTTAATTAATCATGGCTTTCAGGTAGGTCAATTTTAAAATTATTTCTCCTGAATCTATTTTTTTGTGTCAATTGTTTCTCCAGTGAGATATTTCACAGTCTTCTATTTTTTCATTCTTTTGATTTTGTTTTATTCTGTTTTGATTTTTCATGAAGTCATTAGCTTTCATTTGCTCAATTCTTATTTTTAGGAAATTGTTTTCTTCAATGAAATTTTTTAATATCTTCTTCCATTTGGCCAATTTTACTTTTTGAGAAGTTTTTTCTTTAGTGAATTTTTATGCCTTTTTCCATTTGGACAATTCTGCTTTTCAAGAAAATTTTCTCCTCATTAGCTTTTTATAACTCTTTCATTGTTTGGCCTAGACTGTTTTTTAAAAAAGGTGTTATTTTCTTCAGTATTTTTTTGTGTCTCCTTTACCAATTTTCATGATTTTCTTGCATCAATCTCATTTCTGTTCCTAATTTTTTCTCTACCTCTCTTACTTGATTCTCAAAATCCTTTTTGAGCTCTTCCATGGCCTAAGACCAATTCCTATTTTTCTTGCAGGCTTTAAATGGAGGAGTTTTGACTCCGTTATTTTCTTCTGAGTATTTGTGTTTTGATCTTCCTTGTTACCATTTTAAAGAAATTATAAAATTTGGAGGAATCATTATAAACTGTTTTCTCCATCAAGGGCAATAGAATTATGACACTTGCAGCCTAACATCAAAATCCCAGATGTCCAAATAGAGGAGGTCAAAATAGCACAAAAGAGAAAAAACACACACAAAAATAATCAGATTGGACCATGCTTACATAGAAAAGACAATTTTAGAGGCAAGATGGTAACAATAATAATGTTATAGCAATAACAAGGATCATATTAATTTGTCATTTTTAAGTCATGTCCAATTCTTCATGATTCTATTTTGGGTTTTCTTCTCAGAGATACTGGAGTGGTTTGCCATTTCCTTCTCTAGCTCAATTTATAGATGAAGAAACTGAAGCAAATAGGGTTAAGTGACTTTCCCAGGGTCAGGGTTACACAGCTAGTAAGTATCTGAAATTGGATTTGAACTCAGGAAGATGAGTTGTCTTGATTCCAGGTCCAGCACTCTATCCACTGTGCTACCTAGTTACCCATAATAATAATAGCTAACTTCTATATAGTTCTTAGTAAGTGTCAGTCACTGTGCTGAGTGTTTTTACAGTTATTATCATTTGATTCTTAGTCCTGGGAAGTCAGTGCTATTTTTGTCTCTGTTTTGCAGTTGAAGAAACTGAGGCAAACTTTAGTGACTTGCCTGGGATCATAAAGCTAGCAAGTGTCTGGGACTGGAATTGAACTCCAATGTTGCTGACTCCAGACTCAGTGCTCTATCCACTCTATTTCCTAATTCCAGATTATGAGCATTCTGAAGGATTCATATATAAGGTATCTGAAGGAGAAGATATGACAGTGTGGAAAATATCTCAGATCTTATAAATGCTGGGAAAACAATGACCAAAAGGTTGATCATCTATATGTCTACTCTTCCCTTCTATATGAAATTGGTTTGAGAATAATTTGTGCATGAATTGAGGATATCCTTGATGTGATGCTTTTAGTTGGAAGAGGCAGATTTTTGTGATCATTATTTAACTGTGGACCACATCTTTATCATTAACATCAGGAAAGATATAAAACAAGGGGATGTGTGTTTACTGATGGAAATCACCACTGTGATAGAGGAGAACCAGTTAGAATTCAGAGTGAAAAGAAATCATTGGTCAGTGGTAAGATCTCCCATATGTTCCATTTTATAGATGACAATTTGCCAATTGCTTCAGGTCCAAGAATCTTTAGAGCCTCATAAAAGACATCTGGAATCATTTAAGGGAATTTGACCTGACTATTTAGTACAAGAATATCTAAGTGGATTAAAAATCTCTTTTTCCCAGATTGCAGCATGCATTTAGATGGACAATCTATAGAGCATGTATGTCAGTATGTATACCTAGGGGACAGGCACTATAGATGGAGGTCTAGAGTTGAAAAGGAGATTAGGTTGGATTGCCTTCTGGAAATTACAAGGTTTCTTTCCTGTCCTTGAGCTATCTATTAAAAGAAGGGCCTGTTTTCTTAATACCAGCACTACTATTGTTGATATTTAGCAAAAACTAATGTGATATATCACCATCTCTATAGAATTAAAAGTAAATAGCATAGAGAGGGCAAGGGAAAATGACATGACAGGAATGAATAAGCTGCCAAATATAACCAATGAGGAACTAAGAAGAAGAACATGAATGAAGTGTACTATCAGGGAATTATATAATAGGAAAAGATGTCCTAACTGTATGGCAAGACAAGGCTGAGGAATGACATGTGGACAGCTTGAATGCTCCACTGGTAACATTAGAATATTATATGCCACTGTTGGTGGAGTTGTAAGCATCTCACAATTTTTGGAGAGTACTTTGGAACTCTACTCAAAGGGTTATAAAACTGTGCATATCCTTGATCCAGCAATACCACTGCTAGATTTTTAACCCAAAGAAATCAAAAGGAAAAGAAAAAAGATCTATATATACAAATATATATCAGCTTTTTTGTGTTGGTAAATAATTGGAAATTTGAGGGGATAATCATCAAATTGGAATGGATGAACTGTGATGGAATACTATTGTGTTACAAGAAATGGTAGGCAGGATGGCTTCAGAAAAATCTGGGAAAACATGTGTGAACTTTTGCAAAGTAAAGCGAGAAGAACCAGAACATTGTACACAGTAGCAACAATATCATATTGAATACTCTAAAAACATTCATTGTTTTTTGTTTTTTGGAACATGACTAATACGGAAATATGTTTTGCATGACTTCATATAATATATGCATAATCTGTATCAAATTGTCTTCTCAAAGAATGGAAGGGAGGGAAAGAATTTGGAACTCAGATTTTTAAAAAAATTAAAATCTTTTTTTACATGTAATTGAAAAAAAAAGATTACTATTACTAGGCACTGTGTTAAGTGCTTTACAATTATATAATTTGATCCTCAGAACAATCCAGGGAGGTAGCTTCTATTATTATCTTCATTTTACAGATGAGGAAACTGAGGCAGAGAGAAGATAAGTGACTTGCCCAAGATCACACAGCAAATAAGTATCTGAAGTTGGATTTGAATTAAGGTTTTCCTGATTCCAGGTCCAGCACTCTATTCAAAGAGCTATCTGGCTGATCCCAGAAGAAAGCAAAGAAATTTCCCATCATATTAAGTTAGTTTTTTGCTTGTTTGTTTTCTTTTGTCTTTTTTTTTTTTTTTTTTTTTTTTTTTTTTTTTTTTTTTTTTTTTTTTTTTTTTTTTTTTTTTTTTTTTTTTTTTTTTTTTTTGGTCAGGACCATGTTTGGAGGTCCTTTTATGAACTAGAATAATAGATTGTGTTTTCTCCGTGGCCTTAATGTGCTCAATAATTCTTCAGGGAGGGGGGATTGTTTTTTGATGGGAGTCTTTGACTTTATTGGTACTACTGATTTCATCACAATATGAAGTGTTTGGGCTGTTTAGGGAGGGCTAGGATCTCTTGTGTGATGGTTTTGCTGAGCCTCATCTTTCTGTTCACCTGTGTCTTCAAAAAGCTGTAGCATGTCCAGTGGCCATACCTCAGTAAAGTATCTCAGCAGGTTGAGAGTAACCAAGAGGTTGGAATGGGTGAATGAGAACTATTAGTTCCAATGGCCATGAAGACAGGTGAAACAGGAACTGTGAAAAGCTAGGAACTTGGTCAGACATCAAAGATATAAGGTCATCCACTGCATCCTGGGCCATCACCTGACTGGACCAGTCTTCATGACTTTTGTCTTGCCACTGGACTTTGATAACTCTGGAAGAGTACGTGACTACTCACTTTGTGCAATTCTTCCTCGCTTCAATTCTTGGGACAGTCAAGACATTACTGAATGTTATTGGTTCTCTCTGAAGCTAAAGACAAACAACAGCATTACTCATTTAGCAGTCAGAGGCCCTGGATTTCAAGACTCTACACAAATTTAGATTCTACCCATATGATGATGATGATGGTGAATTTAATAAAGCAAAAACTCTTCCTACAATTCTGTCAAGTAATGTGAACAATCCCCATCTACTATTCAGATCTTATTTTATAAAATTAAATTTTTATGGACATGATTTGGCCCATAGAATAGCTGATAGAACAAATAACCTATATCATAATGATTTGTCTTCTTTGGGGCAAATAACCTGAGTTTGTAAACAAGATATCTTTACTTACAAAATCTTAGAATATTAAATCTAGAAGCGATATTAGATATTAGATCTAGAAGGTCACCTAAAATGATATTATTTCAACCATGAATGTAGAGCTGGAAAGAAAATGGTATGGCATTTATGATATATGTACTTTTCTATCTTTGATCCCCATAGTCCAGGGTAGTTTTCCCCAAAAACCCCTCACTGCCCTTTGTTATTTTTTTAAGTACCACTTGCAATTTGAAAGACCCAAGACATATTTTTCATTTTATGAGTCCTCAGAACATTCTTGGGACAAAATTGATGCTTTTCTCTTTTCAAGTACCTCTAATCAATTACAATGTCATTCATGATCTTTCTCCACGCAGATACAGGGAACTATTGCTTTGTGATGTTGGGATTGTGTAGATCCAACTAGAGCTTAATGATGCTGATAATAGGAAAGAACAGGCACAGGGTGGCCATGTCAGAAGGACACGGTCAGTCTCAGGGACTGTCTTGAATGGACTGAGGGGAAGCAAGCATCTGTCATGACTGCTGAGAAGCTGTGGGCCAGTTGTGTCCTGCCAACACGAGCTGTAAGTGGTAATCATGTTTTCAGTTCTGATCAGCAGGGCGCCCTGTAATAGTAAGTCAAATCAATCTTACTGACACATCTTGTTTCAGCTGCTGCTGTGACAAATTGTTTCTCTGCTGAAGTTCAGCCCAAGTATTAGTGGATTGGTAGTGGTGGGGTTGGGGAGAAAGAAGGGCTGTTGGAAAGGAAAGTGCAATTTTTTTTTCAGGTGGATGTGAGTTTGAGAAGGCACAATAGCAGAGAGATTTGAAAGCTCATGAAGATATTGTTTTCTGTCTTATTGGTAATAAGTATTGTGGATGTTTTTATTAGAACCAGAGCAAATTTATTTTGTTATTTAGAAATGGTTAATATTGGGTGAATATAGGAAATAAAATCCCTTCTTTGCTCTCTGAACACTATGTCTCTGAAACATACTTCCATTAGAAATGATCCTGGTAATGATTCTGTATTTCTCCTCAACCCAAAAGGAACATCAAAACTTTAAAAAGTATTGAATGTTTTATGTTCAAAACAAAGGGTTGTCCAGCCAAAAGTAATTTTCCTTACTCATATTTAGCAACAAAATATTGGGCCTCTTATCCACATGTCTACTCTGGACTTTCTAATGATTGATGTTTAGTTCCTGATAGACAATTTCATTTATGAAGAGATTGAGAAACTGTCAACTATATGGGCCATGGTAAAAATAAATTGGGATTAGCCATCTAATTGGTTCTTCTCTATTCTTGCTCCATCATATTTAATTGTGTACTGCTTTGTGATGTGGAGATGATGGCCAACTGACCTCAGCAGTTGGAGAGAAGCAATTAGAGTTGGGGGATAATCTGAGTTTCCCAATGGATAAATTTATCAGGGTTGATTTTTTGTTTTGTTTTATTTTGAAACAATAAATGACTTGTCCATGGTCACATAACTAACAAATGTTTATGGTAGAATCCACATCCTGCTATTCCTGAGCTGATCACCTTATGGTACTTCTTTGTCTTGTGATGTCTCGTGTATATACTTATTTACATGACACCTTCTTTATTCTTCCTACCCAGAGCTTGCTTTTCCAACATGGGAGAGCACCTGATTTAGAGTCAGAGGAACTATATTCAAGTCCTTCCTGTGATTTTAGGCAAGTCACTTAACTATTCTGAGCATCATATTACTCCTCTGTAAAATGAGAAATTGTATTAAATGAACTCTAAATTCACAACTCTTTATAACTGTTCTCTCTTCTATTCTAGAGAGGAACCAAACTGTCCTATGTAGTTTTCATGCAGAGAAGTGAATCATTCCTTGCTCTCTTCCCTCTTCCCGCTCAAGGAGAGGCACATGGCATATAGTTCACATTTTCCTCCTTTCATTCATTACAGGCCAGTTTCTTCCATAGTTTATCAGTTTCTTTCTCATACACACACGTTCTTTCATTCTTTCTTTTTTCATTTGCCATCCAACTCTTGCTTTTTTGTTCACTCATTTTAGTCATGACCCTATTCATAGTTTTCTTGGCAGAGATACTGGAGTGGTTTGCCCTTTCCTTCACCAGTTCATTTTTACAGATGAGGAATTGAGGCAAATAGTGATTTGCCCAGAGTCACAGTTAGTAAGTGTCCAAGGTTATCTTTGAGCTCAGGTCTTCTTGACTTCAGGTCCAGTGCTTTATCTGCTGTAACTCCTAACTGCCTGCTATTTTGTAGCTTCTTATTTTCATGAATTATATAACTGGATCCATGAGTCTCAAATTTGTTTTGCTCATAGTTACAATAGTCTTTGCCTTTAGGAACTGCAACATACTATACATTAACATAGGCAGCATTATGGGGGAATTGGGACACTCTATCATGCATATACAATTGCAAAAGTAAATTCCAATGGTTTGTGGAAGACATCATCATGTATATGACTGCACATTTAAATTCCATAGCACTCTGTGGCAAAGCCCTGGTTTCCTTACCCTGGTTATGGCTCTGACAATGCTGTTTCTCTTGAATTACTGAACAAATGCTAATTTATTATCTTATAGATTTCCTGATATCATACTATGAATGTCTTAAATCTCAACATTTTGGTAACATAATCACATTGTATGACTTTCAGTTTGGCTACATTGTCTGGGACAGAAAATTCCTGAGATGACACTGAGAAAGTGCTAACTAACTTAAATGCCCTAAAATATCTCAATTATTTATTTCATTTGACCTTTCTTCATAGGCTCCTAGTTGGTGTATTCATACAAAGAGATGTTTTGCAGGGACAGGGGGAGAAAATGTTCACCTGTTTAAAAAGCTGCCACCAGGATCTGGACACAAGAAGAGATTCTTCCTGTTATCACCATATTATTTCCCTGAACAGACTGTAATTTCATCAATTTTCCATGCTTATGGTTGTGAATGCTTGACATTACCATGTTTTAACATTAACAAAGAAGAAATTTCATGGCTCAGATTTTCACTTAAAGTCAAGGAAGGCGTGAAGAACTAGTCAGAAATGTGGTGTATTTCACAGGGCCCCAAGGTTGGCAGCCGTGCCTCTCGGTGCAGAAAGATGCTTTCCCCTACTGTCTTTCTTTCTAGTTGCTTTTAAAGACATTGTTGCTGGTGGTAGTTGCTGCACTTTTGGACACTTTTTCTTAGGCTTTCAGAACTCAGAGGTTCACAATATTTTCAGAGGTGAATGCAATGTATCAGACAGTTAAAATGTGGGTATTTGAAAATGTATGATCTAAACTCTTGTATCCCTTCAAAAAGGAAAGTGTGTGTGTGTGTGTGTGTGTGTGTGTGTGTGTGTGTGTGTGTGTGTGTTGAGGGCCTTTTGTGTGCATAATGAGTGTTTCTTTGTGTTATTGTTATTTTTCAAAAAAGCTTTATTACCTTTGCTTTTTAGGGGAAGATTATTTCCCATTAAACTACTTTCTTACTGAATACTTTCTCTCAAAACAGAAACAACAAAAATTAAACAGAACTGCCAACACAGTGGCTGAATTTGACAGTGTATACTGTGTTATTCATCCATTTTCTGTATCTCTCAAGTGAGAGAAATAAAAGTTGTTTCCTACATTTTCCAGGACTGAGATTTTCATTATAATTCCTCAAATCGCAATTGTTACTTATCATTATTACTTGTAGTCGTTAGGTAATTTTTCTGTTGTTCTGTCTTTTGTACTCTGTGTTCTCATGTTCACCTGAATTCCTCATAGTTATCATTTCTTATGGCAAAATAATCTTTCATTACATCCATATTCAGTAGTTTGTTCAGCCATTTTCCAGTTAGATACCCATTTTATTTCTAGATTTTTGCAGAGTAGTGTATAAATATTTTGTTATATATTAGAACTATCATAAAGACATATATATACGCACGACTTTTCTTACACATATATTCCAACTTTTCTTTCTTTCATTAACTTCTTTAGGATTTATGCTCAATAGTGGATCAGTGTCAAAGAGTATGAAGAATTGTTACTTTTCTTGCATAATTACAATGTGAAGCTTCATTGCTAATGTATTATTATTACTGCCTTCTCATTGCCCCTCCAACATTGTTTCTCTTTTTAAAATTATATTTTAAAACAGAAACTCAGAATTATAATTTACATTTTGCTTATTGGTGATTTAAAGGAAGTTTTCATTTGGGTTTTGACAATTTGAATTTTTTCTTCTGAAAATTATTCATACCCTTATCCATTTCTTTTTTGGGGAATGGCTATAGTCTTATGTATCTGTATATACTCTATATAAATATAAATATCTATGTATATATGTGTATATATGTATATGATGCTAGACTTTCATAAGAAATCTCTAATGCACATATTTTTCCTCACTTGACATTTTTTTCTTCTGCATTGATTTTCTATTTGCAAAAGCTTTTTTAATTTTAGGTAATAAGATTGGTCTAATTTATCTTTTATGACTTCTATCTATTGCTTAGTTAAGACTTCTGTTAGCCATAGTAGGAAATGCATATCCATCCATTTTTTCACAATTTCTAAATGTTGTAATCTTTTATATCTAATCTGTGTGTTCATTTAGAGCTTATTCTAGAATATCTTTGTCCAGATCTAACTTATGCCAAGTTATCTTTTTGTTTTTTTTAGCTATCTTCTAAAATTGAGTGTATTCTTCATTTTAACTACTGTAATTGCTTATTTCAGAGCTTTGCTTCTCTAGATTTCTCCAATGACACAGTTTTCTGTATTTTAAACAAATGCTAGATAGTTCTTATGATTACTATTTTAAAAAAATAGTCTATGATCTTGTAATGCTGTATCTTTCTTTGTGATTTTTTTTAAATACTTCTACAAGATTCTAGAACCTCTGCTTTTCTAAATATAGGTATTATTTTATCTAGTTCTATTAGTTTTATTAAGGTTGGCATGATAGAACCAAAAATCATGAATCCCTCTCCCATTTATTTGAGTCTTGTCCCACTCCCTTCTTTTTTTTGCTCAGTTCTGAAAGATTGTTTTATAACTATGTTTCTATGTCATACGTTTTCTTTGCTTGGTAGGTTAATATTTAAAATATTTTATGCATTGGGTATTTTTAATGGAATTTCTCTTTATGCCATTTTCTCATGGTTTTTTTTTTTTTTGTTGTTGTTGTTGTTGTTAAGTGTCATATAGAAATAGCAATGATTTTGTGACCTCTTTTGTATCTTTCAACTTTGTTAAAGCTATCTTTATCTCATTTAGTTTCTTTGCTGATTCTTTAGGGTTTTCTTTTTAAGGAGGAAGTTACTTTGGTCTATATCTTTTTTTGTAGTTACTCTCTTCCACCCAAGGTAGCAGCTAAATAATTCAGTGTCTGTCTGTTTCTAAACTTCATATTATTGGGATAGTTGTGAAATTGTTTCTCATGCTTAAAAAGAAATCCTAGTATCTTAATGTGTTAGAAGGGACCTTAGAGGTCATAATATTAAATGACACATAATAATATGTACTATAACATCTCTGACAAATCCTCCTCCTGCCTATTTAAATATACATGTTAATATAAATTATAAACTTGAATGCTAGAACTAGGGCAGGAACTCTATGTTAACTAAATGGTGACTCTCTCCCAGGCCCAGAAAGAATAAAAATATAAGCATTTATTTAGTACCTACTATATTCCAGGCACTAGGTTAACATTTACACATATCTCATTTAGTACAATTCTTAGAGATAGGTGCTATTGTTATCCCTATTTTACAGTTGAGGAAACTCAACTATGAAATCTCATAAAAGTTAAGTGATTTGCTCAGAGTCACACACACAGTAGCTATGTGAACTGGATTTGAATTCAGGTCTTCCTGACTCGGATCAAGCCCACCTACCTAGTCTAGTGTTTAGCATACCTTAGTTACTTAGTAAATACTTGGAAATTAACTGATTGAGAACTGACTATCTCCCGGGGTAGCCCATTCCCAAACAGATATTCATGAATCAAAAATCTGTTAAAGTTTTAAATCATTTTATTAAAGTTTAACACTTATTGAGCATTTACCATATACACAGTGTCATTCAGTAAATAACTTGCCTGACAATAAGTTCTCATTACTCATTACAGAATTGTAGAATCTCAGAACTAGAGATACAAACTCTCTAGCCCAGTCAGTGAGCTCATGAGATCAGATACTTTCAGTGATCTTTGTATTTATCCCTTTGAAACAAGGTCTATTGGATTTTTTTCCAATGGGAAATAGTACTGCCCGAACTCGCCATCCAACCTGGACATATCCACTACTCACATTTTACAGCCATATGCTTGAATACATGGCATTTTAGCTTTACTGCTGTTTAGTTCCTCGCATTGATTCTATTATTTATTCCCCTTCCACAAAAGTAGTCCTGGTGAAGAATGTGTATTCCTTCTTTTACTCCATGAAAAGGACCTGATGAATTCATTGCTAAGAAGACATTTTAGAAAGAAGAAAGCTCTGACAGTGGTTTGCAGGGCAGTGATTTTCATTGCTCATCCAGAGGCAACAGAAAAAGTTATCCTATAGGATACTTGGGCATCTTGCATAGCAGTGCTCATGATGAGCATCTGCAAAAACTGGTCTTCATCATAAAGAAGATCATAGATTAGGTACCAACTTCTGTGGTAGAGGGTAAGGAGATACAGAAAAGCTATAAAGAACCAATAAGACTTTCTAAATTAATTCAATGTACATTTCAATGAAAATGTGATTATGGATAAAGAAGCCAAAGCCATAGAGAGTACACAGAAGCCACATACATATACTTCTCCCAAGAGAATATAAGCTTTTTGAGGGCAGTTACTATTTAATTTTTTCTTTTATCTCTAGTTAGCACACTGCCTTTTCCACGATAGATGTTTTATGGATCGTGTCTGAAAGAGGATAATAGAGAGCTTTTGAACTTGGTTAGGACTTTAAAATGTGTGTGTGTGTGTGTGTGTGTGTACAAACTGTAACTTATAAACATGAGCCTGGCTAAAGATGTGGGAGCCATAGCCAAATCAGTTATCCTTCTGAGTTTGAATGTTAATTTATTATAAAGACAAAAATTGGTACCAAATAGAAAAAGGAATAAATTGTATTTGAAACAGTTCCAACCTGTTTGATTTATACAAACTATTGATTTTGAAAAAATGGGTAACGGGAATAATGAATCTGACATAAACCCAAAATATATATTATTTCTTATAAAAGTCTGACAAATATAGTGCAATTATCTCAGCAATTGGAAAGAGAAACATAAAGTAGTGGGGAAAAAAGAAAGTTATCTAGGAAAAAATTATTAAAATGCTCTTTTTTCATCAGAATTACCATTTTAGAGTTGGAAGTGACTTCAATAACCAGCTGGTCCAATTCATGTCTCAAAAAACTTTGCTTTATTAAAGACTTCCACTGAAAGGAACGCACTATTTCCTATGGCAGCTAATTCATTTTTAATGTTATTAATAGGAAAGTTTTTCTAGCATCAAGTTCTTCTTGATCATCTTTCTTTCTATTTCCTTCTTCCCTTTCTCTGTATCCCTCCTTCCTTCCTTCCATCCCTTCTCCCTCCTTCCCTCCCTCCCTCCCTTTCTCTCTCTCTTCCTCCCTTCCTCCCTTTCTTCCTCCCTCCCTCCTTCCCTCCCTTTCTCCCTCCCTCCCTCCTTACCTCCCTTTCTCCCTTTATTCCTCCCTCCCTTCCTCCCTTCCTCCCTTCCTTTTTTTATCTCTTGCCTCTGCTTTTTTATTTACAGGCTGAACAGAACAAAGCTAATATCTTTCACCTAATAGACTTCATTTGAGGACAGTTTTTGTGGCCAACAGTGGTTAAGAGCAGATGAACTCCACTTAGCATTTACAGAGGAAGTTAGTGCTGGAGGCAAAACACCTTTGTAAAGCATTGAGGGATTGATTCTGAAGCTTTCTGAAAAAGGGGAATCATGTCCAGACTGTGATGCTCTATGACTTGAAAGCATATAGCATTGCTAAAAGAACATTAATATTTTTTAAATGTGCTTTTCTATCAGAGAGAGGTTTAGAAAGTCACTAGAAGTATTCTGCAATCTCCTGAAGGTAATCCAAGTCTATTGTCCCCCTATTTATTTTAGGACTCAGCTCACTGTCCATTTCTAGTATCTGTCCAAGATGAACCAGCTCTTGGTTTGTCCATCCAACTACATATCACAGTTTGGAAAATAGGCTGCCTTCAAGCATCTGTGATTTCTCATGTTAGATCAAATTGGTTAACACCAGAAGAAGGAGGGCCACTTTGTTTTCTGAGGTTGAAGCAATGATAGGAATAGAGAAGGATGGAAAGTGGTTTTGAGGCAAGGGAAGAGGGAACTAGAGGCAGGTATATCCTCAGTCTCCTAAATTACTTAGGAGATAAGAGTTTCTACTGAGACAGTAGGATGGAAGAGAATAGGGGGCTTGAGAAAGGAAGAAAAAGTTTGGAATTGTTCTAGTTGGGATGTGCAGGAGAGTTAAAAAAAAAAAAAAAAGCTCTTGTGTGTATGTTTTTTTTTTTTTTTTGACACATTAAATAACTGGTTTTATTTTTTTACAACTTGGGTAGGATTGTGATAGGTAAGTAGGGGAGAATTCTACAATCATTGTTTTGCATCTTATGATTAATGATTTCTATAGCTAATGCATTTTCTCTGGTAAGGACCTGTTAAAACCCCCTACAACTCATTTGGATTAGTGTCCTTGGAGACATTAAAGAAGATTAACTTCTGATAAGAGAATGATCACTTGCTTCTGGTACTTGAGTGATAAGGAATCATATTTTCTGAGGAAAACGAAGCATCAGGGAATTGAACTGTTGATGATTTTCAGCATTTAGAAGGGTCTACTTATTTTAATACTCTTTCATTCTTTCTTTATTGATTCATTATTAGATTCATGAATATACTATTTATATAGCAATGAATAAATATGCATTACTAAATAGAAATAGTACCAAAAATATTTTTGGAGTTGGTAACTATATATAGATTGGACTTGGAGGTTTGGGTACATGGGGTTTGAATAGCCTCTATGCATAATAATAGATGAAAGAAAGGTAAGGAAAGCCAGTGAGATAGAGTGCATTTCCTAATCTGTAAATTAAAAAAATCTGTGTGTGATAGGGTTCAGTTAGATAATCTCTAATGCCCCTTTCAATCATAACATTCTTTGGTAATAGATTTTTTTTTTTTTTCAGTTAGCCCCAAAGCCCAATTCAAGAGTTTTAGTACTAAAATCCTCCACAAAAACTTGCTATGTTAATTTCTTCCTTCCCTGACCACCAGAGGGCTCCAAATAGAGATGAGCTGTCTCCTTATTTTTCTTATTTTTAATCTTGATACCCAGAAAGTTGACTTTATATATACCTCAGGGAGAACAAATATAAAAAGAAAGGTCTCATTTGTATGAAAATATTCATAGTAACTCCTTCTGTTATAAGAAGAAACTGGGTACAATGTGTGTACCCATTGGATGGAGGAATACTGAATGTATTATGGTATGTGAATGAATTAGAATATGATTGTACTTTGAAAAATAATGAATATGGAGAATTGAGATTTAAGGAGAACAATATATTTGATAACAATGTTCAAGATAACTACAGTAGTGTAAATGAAAGCAACTATAAGAACTCTGATAAATGCTGTATATAATGAAGATTTAAGAGAATTGATGCTGAATCTTACCTCCGCCTTTCAGTGGAGATGATGGGTTTGAGGCACAGAATAAAGAGAAAAATTTGGGATATGATCACAGTGCTAAATTGTTTTACTTGACTATACTTATTTGTTACATGGGAGAGTTCTCTTAGCAAAGGGGTAGAGGACAGGGAGAAGGCAAGAAGATGAAGAGAAGTGAGAGAGTTGGTTGAATCTCCATTCAACATATTAAAAAAAATAATATGTTGATCTTATCGTGGATGCTTAAAACTGAATGCAGTAGTCCTATTAAAATTCTAATTTTTCTCAGATGTAAAAGCATAGTACCATATATATAGTTGATAAATATAAATAAGTAGGAAGTATTTTGTTTGCTGGATAGGAATCAGGAGACCTTGGTTCTAAGCCTTGTTGTTTTACAATGTCAGATTATCATGGTTTATGGGGTGACCACATATAATACAATAAAGAATGGTGTCATCAGAGAGGGTACCTATTGTTGGCCTTGTATCCCAGGAGTATCAATACCAAATCCTTCAGTTTTCTATGTGACCAAGACACGGGCAGATCACAGCAGAGCCTAGTACAGAAGAATGTCCCAGGGATACACCTAGCACAAGGGTACACAAACAGGGACATGATGGAAAAGGCAGCGAGGATCACTATCCTCTCCAGAGCCTTTTTACCCCACCTGAGGTCTGAACCAGCCTTCTTCTCTCCCTTCAAAAACCAATCAATACTAAAAGAGCAAAGCTATTTACTAAGCCAAATTTTAAACATCGGCAAAGAAATTCTGTTTCTCCAACTTATATGTACTGACCACAGGCATCCTTACTCTAAAAGAGAAAGGTTCATATGCTTATTAAGCCTAGGGCCAGCTTCCTATTTGCTAGGTATTATGCAGAGTGCTTTAAAATTATTGTTTAATTTGATATTTTCATGGAGGTAGGTGCTATTATTATCTCCATTCTACAGATAAAGAAACTGAGGCAAGCAGAAGTTAAATGCTCAGTTAAGAATTTTGCAATGAGTCACTGCTGACTTTTCACAATTCAGAAGCAGAAATGCCAAAGGTGATAGCACTGTTGCTGCACTTAGTGTTGAACATGGAAGAACTCTTCTTAATTATCTTAGCACATGAACTTGTTATAGACAGTACTTAATATAGTGCACAGCACATAGTAGCCATTTAATAAATGTTTATTGATTGAATATTGCAAGACGCTTATAGGAGAATGGGATTTAGTTAGAAAGGACTGTATGAATATGAATGCCATGTGAATGTGAGATCATCTGGTACAAACCCCTATTTTTATAAACAAGGAATTTGAAATCTCGAAAGGGTAAGACTTACTAAAAATTATATAGGAATTATAAGACATCCCTTTTGTGCCTCAATTTCCTTACCAGTAAAATAGGCATAATAGTGACTAAATGGATAAAAAAGCATTTATTAAAATCTGACTCTATATGACGATTATGGAATATATAATATTATAATATCTACCTTTTCTTTCTAATAGGGTTTTTATGAGAACAAAATAAGAGAAAGTGTATAAAAGATTTGAAAAGTACAAAGTGTTATTCAAGTAAATGATATTTTGATGATAAGAATGACATTGTTGGTGATGGTAATAATCTGGACTTTAACTCCCTTACTAAAGCAAATCGTCACCTGCTCTGTAATTTATAGTTCCAAAGAATTAATTGCCTGAATCACTGAGCTAGCCATTATGTTGAAATTTTATTTTCTTGATTCCTGGGACTAGTTCCTTATCCAATATATAACCCTACACTTCAAGATAGTGTTTATTATAATAATTATTGATTATTATTTCATCCTATTATTTTTTCTATGAGGTTCAGGGAAAAAATGTTTCTGGAACAAGTCTGTGATTATTCTTTTATATTCAGTTGTGTAGAAAGCAATTGAGTATAGTACAGAACTACCTCAAAGCCAGGAAGACCTAATTGGGGTCAAATATTCTTATGATACATGTGGGATATATGACCTGAGAAGGTAAGTTATCAGTGTTATAAGAAACTCATTAAGACAAAATTCCCAGTATGTCTTGGTAGAAAGAGTTTTCCTCATCTTAAAGTTTCCTATAGCAATTAAGTCCCAAGCCTCATATTTATCCTCTTAAATATCTTACATACTATTGAAGAAGTAGATGGGATGATTGATTTTTAAAGCTGAATAAAAGTATTAATATGTAGGCTCATCCTCTTTAAGTCTAGTGAAAGCACCATCATTATAACGTCAATAACAGATAAAATAACAAGGGTGATACACACCTCGTTTTGTTCCCACATGATTTTGATCACTTTGGATAGATCTCTATATTTTAGAAACTTTTTTCTAATGTAGCTTGGAGATCATGAATATTTTGGTGGATGATTACTATTAAAACACAGTTCTTATGAATCAGTATTATTTCTTGGCAATTGTGGGCAATGGTTCTATTGGTTCTATTGGCAATGGTTCTATTTGAAATAATGGTCCAATTCTATGAAAGTTTATTGGTGAAGTATAAGTGTATGTATGTAGCATGAGTAATTGTTATCTGTCAGTCCCTTTCCTCTTCCTTTTACACTTGAGGAAACAAGAATTGGTTCTAGACTAGGTAATATCTCAGTAGGGAGCCCATAGATGCTAATTTTTTATATTTTGAAATAATGTACTTTCAACTATTTTCTTCAATGATCTACATTAATCTCTAACACCTGGGTTCCTTAAGAGTAATGCTTCTGGAAAAAAAAAATCTTTGTAGTTTCTCTAATAAAGATCTCATATTTAAGATATATAAGGAATTTATTCATATTTATAAGAATGGTATTATTCAAGAGATAAGTGATTGGGCAATCTGAAGATAATGAATTCCAAACTATTAACAATTAGATGAAACAATTCTCTGAATCACTAAAAACTTGTAAAATGCAAGTGAAAGTTATTCTGAAATTTCATCTTATAACCTTCATGGTGGCAAATATGATAAAAAGGGGAAATTACAGTTTCTGAAAGGGCTGGAGGGAAACATATATTAATGCTGATCTGGAAATGAATTTGGAACCATGCCCCCCAAATCACTAATCTGTGCATTCTCATTAACCCAGCGATACTACTCCTAAACCTATACTCCAAAGAGAGCAAATAAAAGAGCTCAATGTACAAAAATATTTATAGCAGCCTTCTTTTTCTGACTTGCCCTGGACAAGTCACTTAGCCCTGTTTGCCTCAGTTGCTTCATCTGTAAAGCAAATTGGAGAAGGAAATGGCAAACCGCTACAGAATCTTTGCCAAGAAAACATCAAATGGGCTTATGAAGAGTTGGAATGGACTGAAATGTACATGTACTTTAAAAATGCCTATTAATTTTCCTTCTTTTGTCATGAAAATGTTACTTTTTTAGCATTGCCTAAAAACTTTTGGAAGTACCCATTAATTGGGAAATAGTTAAACTAATTGTGCTCTAAAAATGTAATAGATTGTTATAATGTTGTAAAAAAAAAAAAAAATGATTAAAGGAGGACAGCTAGGTGGTACAGTGGATTGAGCACCAGCCCTGAAGTCAGGAGGAACTGAATTCAGATTTGATCTCAGACACTTCCTAGCTATATGACCCCAGGCAAGTCACTTAACCCCAATTACCTCAGCAAAAATAAATAAATAAATAAAAATAATAAAAATGATTAAAGGGTCAATTCCAAAGAAACCTGAGAACATTTGTCCTCAGAAATGATGCAAGTTCGGAAATGAGCAGAAACAGAAGATAAATTTATACAATAATAACATAATAAAGAGTAGCAACTTTGAAAGACAGGAACTCTTGTCAGTGTAATCAAATAACATGATTCAGAGGTTTAATGTTGCTACTCACCCACTACTGATAGAGAAGTAACGGACTTAAGGTATAAAATGAGACAAGCATTTTGGACACTGCCAATGGAAGAATTAGTTATTCTTGATTATACATATTTGTTGCAAAGGTTTTTTTTCTTCTTCTCTGAAAACAGGAATAAAAAGGTAAAAGGGATATTGAGGTTAGGTGGCAAAAAAGGAAAGAAAAGAGAATCATTGAAGAATCCTTTAAAAAATACAAATAAGAAAACAGAAGAAAATTCAAACAAGTAGGACAACTTTGAAAGTTACAAGTTCAATTCATTATATATTTTAAAAGAAAAACAAGATGTACACAATAGAAAGCTGCTACTTATTTGGTTTTTTCAATCCTATTGATATAGAAATGTCCATTTTATATGGTGTTGTTAAATTCAGAATAAAAATAATACTTTTTTTTTTAAAGAGTTACTTTGTTGTAGTTTGTAGTTTCTTGTGGCAGTGTACAGGTCCTGATTTGCCATCATGAAATCCACATTTTCTAGAAATATGTTTGGTCAACGTATTATTGTCTATAAATATGTTTGCCTGTGAAGGGCCTTTTGATAATAATCTTGTATCTTAGTCATTTCATAGTCTCCTTTAGAAGCAAATCAATATATTTGATAATTCCAGTGTCATGAATCAGCAGCCTTTATTATTCTTCACTATTCAAGGCAATAGAAGGTCTGCTTATTAAACAATATTCCTACAAGATTTTTTTATCCTGTTTTATATGTGATTTAAGAACAGCTATGTGGAACAGTACATAGAACACTGGATCTGGATTCAGGAAGACCCTTCTTTTAAATTCAATTAAGATACATACTAGCTGTGTGACTCTGGGCAAGTCACTTAACTTTGTTTACCTCAATTTCCTCATCTGCAAAGCAAATTGGAGAAGGAAATGGCAAGTAAGTTTATAAAGAGTTGGAATGGACTGAAATGAACATGTACTCTAAGAATGTCTATTAATTTTCCTTCTTTTTATCATGAAAATGTTAAATTTTTTTAGCATTGTCTGTATTTTGTTAACGTGTATTTTTGTTAAGGCAATTTTGTGTCTGTTGTAGTTCATTTTACAATTCTTATAATTCAATTAACACATTAAAACTGATAGTGCTTGGGTATTGATTGATTTTGTGTTTTTCCCATTCAGCTTTGATTTGATAATTTCAAAAAGTCTCTTGATATTTTCTGCCACTGTTTTCTCCTTGATATCCTTAAATTTAATGTGTTTTGCTTGGAGGAGACCAATGTGTTTTTAGATTTTTGGCTTTATGACTTTTATTGGCATATATTCAGAATTTTACCCACATTAGTTTAAATAACTTTTTGATATTATTATAGAAATAGCCCATGGAATAAAAAAAGCTGTTTAATATGTTTTTGGGGGAACTGTATGATTTTAGGGCCTCTGTATGCATCAATTGGTTAAAAATATTTTGATTCTACTCCTTTAATTTGGAAATCATATAATTGTCTTGAGAAAAAGTGATAATGAATTTAAAGCTAAACAGAATCTTACAAACCTGTCCCTGAAAAATATCTATATTTTATATGAATTATTCTTGACATTATTGTGTAGGTGGGGTATTTTACCAGAGAATAGTCTTCTCTGTGACATGTTAATATATATATATATATATATATATATATATGTAGATTTTTTTCTTGATTCAAGTTGTAATTGATGTATTACTTAGTATGTACTTTCTGCAAAGTACATAAAAATATAAGTTGCCTATACGTGGAGCAGTCACTGCTTTTCTACTCTAGTAATAGATAAATGTTGTCTTCTCTTAAGATATGTGACTTAGAGAAAGCTGATTAAATGCCTTGCTAGTGATTCACATACCACTGTAAAGCATATCAGCCATTAATTATGGATTTTATTGAGTCCTACCAATATCCAGTTTTTCAGAGAGGCATAATAATTCAGACTTATATAGCACTTTGGATTTATATCCATCTTTCCTTACAAGGACACTGTGAGGTTAAAATATATTCATTATTAGTCCCATTTATTAAAAAAAGGAAATAAACTCCTAGAATTGAAATGCCTGGTCCAATGTCCCAGAGTCAATAAGTGGCAAAGCCATAATTCAAAATCATCTCTTGAGTGGGACATTCAAGTTTATGTTTACTCCATCAGAATTCCCAGTACTGTATATAGTTATTATTCTGTGTTAGTGGAATGACTTGCAGATCAAGGAGGACCCTATCTCTTAATGGATCTCAAGACTAGGAATCTTCTAGCACTCTCTTTCATTGTATTTCCAGTTTACAAAGAGTAACAGAGCTGGAATTTTGTGTGAATAAAGGGCTGATGCTGACTTCACAGATTCTAGTTTAATACCCAGACTTCTATGCTTTTGTCTTTTTGAGGGAAAAAAAAAAAAAACTTTTATCCAATTGTGTTCTTATTTTGTTCTATATGCTTTCCAAGTAGTACCCATAAAAACTGACATTAGTTGCCAGAAAGAAAAACACTCATAGTAGAATAAATATATAAGATGTATGTGCATATATGCAAATATATATATGTATATTGTGTATATGTGTGTGTGTGTGTGTTTATGGAGTGAGTTGATTGATTAGAGAATAGTGGAACAAATTGTAGTTGATGATTAAAATAGAATATTTTTGCATAGCAAGAAGTAAGAAATATAAGAAATCTAGAGAAAAAGTGTGATTACTTGTTTTAGGAATTCTAATCAGGATAAGGTGGGTTCAAATCCCACCTCAGAAACTTAGTACCTAGGAGATGTTGCATAAATCTCTTAAGTTCTTTCAGCTGTATATTATCTATAAAATAGAGCTGCTAATAGCACTTACCTCACAGGGTTGGTATAAAGATTAAATGAGATTATCTATGTGAGGTGCTTTACCGGCCTTAAAGTGCTATACAAATGTCAGTTATATTGATATAGAGGAAATGAATCAAAAACATAGCTGTGTAGATATATATGCTTATGTGTATATATATATATATATATATACACAATATACATATGTATAACATGTATACATATATAGTGACTATAGTAATGGAAACAAAAACATTATGTTAGATTAACTCAGATTAATTATAGTCATGTATTTTTATTTCAGAGAACAGATGGTGAAATACATTTATTTCTTTTCAATAGAGAGGTGGGGACTATAAATCCAGTGTATTCCACTGTTTCTTCCTCTTACTTGACTTAATGGTTTTTGTTGCTATTAAAATAAAAGATTTTATTCAGATGGGAGAATGATCAAGAAATATAAGTTCCTGTGTATGTAAAAAAAAAAAAAAAGAAAGAAAGGAACCATTAAAATATTTTAAAAGAATAATTGTTAAGATGTGGAAATTGCCATTTGAAGACTATTTCTATTATCTAGAACTGAATTGTATGCCCCAAGTCCTTGTTAATATTGATACTTTTGCTGACATTTTATCTTTTTTGGAATATAATTTAATGACTGCATCAAATTAATGGCTTAACTTTACTCTAAAAAAAACCTCAAAAAACTTTTTCCACTCTTCTCATGACCCTTCACTGTTTATTAAATCACATTAGCTGTCTTTGAAATGGAGATAAATGCTTAAATGCCATTTTTCATCTTTCTCAAGACCAGGCTGCCCCATTTTCAGTAGCTACTGGCTTTTGGTCTACTTAAAAACCCCTTGTTTCACTTTTAATTATATTTTTCATGCTCTCCTTCAAAAGCAAGGAATCCCAAAAGGTGTTTAGGCTAACCAGGTTTTGAGCCATACTGACCACTCTGCAAACAGAGGGAAATTCCAAAGCCTAGTTAGTTCAAACTACAGATTAGATCTTTCTTTGAGATTTGCTTGCCTTGTTATCATTTACAAAACAGCTTCTCTTGTAGAAAACCAAATGCAGGTCTTCTTTATAACTGTGAAAAACTGCAAAAAAAAAAAAAAAAAATCTCCAGGTTCTTTCAAAATTGTAAAGTTGCAAACAAAAAAATAGAGAGAGAGTTATTGATGAAATTAGGTTTTCAACACAGATAAAAAGGAAAATGTTTGTTCTTGCAATTTTATATTTTGTATATATACACTATATATATGTGTATGTGTGTCTATGTCTATATGTCTCTCTATAGGCATATATATATACACATATGTATTTCTATGTGTATAAATATATAAAAATATAACATAGGACCTAAGCTATAACTATTTGTTATATTTGGAGGATAAATTATCCCGGGTGAATAACAGATCCCTTAAATTTGAACATATTAAATAGTGAAGTTTCTTCTAAGCATTTACCCATTCTTCAAACAATACATGGTCTTGATGATTTAGTTTTTCTGTTTCTCTAAAATGTTTTAATCAGAAAAAAAATGTATTAGTCTTTTTTCCTTTCTTTCTTTTTTTCTTTCTTTCTTTTTTTTTTAAGCTTAGCTTCTTAGTAGGATGGATATTGTCTGCAGGAAAAAGTTTAACTGATCACCCAGACTCGTTAAAGCAGAAACAATCTCTCGTAAGGACATTTTGCAATCTTCAGATCTCAGCATACAAAGAAGACATTTTAAATTATTTTCCAGGGCTGTTTGCTTTCAGAGCAGACAGAGCTGGAAATAAAATGGGCATGAATAAGTAATCAGCGTTCAAATCTGCAAAGAGAGAGGTCCATTTCCAGTAATTGGTTATAAATAAGACCCTGCTCATGAAATTAATTCAGGCTCCGAGGGAGAAACTGATAGTGTTAAAATGGATGTTTAATGTGTTATTAGTTAATGATATTTCATCTGAGGACCTTATCAAGCCTCCACACAGGCTGGAGCTCTTGTCATTATTTTTTAGCCCGCCAAAGGGACACTTTAATGAAATGTGGCAGCGGACCAGTGTGAGGATACATTTCATTAATGCAAAGCACTTTTGTTCCATGCTTTACATTTGGAAACAGATTTAAGTATTAAGTGGCTCTAATGTCTGCAGCCGGGGAATCCTTTCCGAATTTGTAACAGTGACCAGAACAGACCGCATTACACTCTCCAAATGGTGTGGTTTTGCATTTGAATGTCTGAATTATCCCGGTTTCTTAGAGACGACCACAGCACCAACATCTTAAATCCTCAAAATACTGTCCGCTTCATTGAATGCTCGTGATCTAAGCATATGTGTAATTATTCTGTAATTCTCCCCAAAATGTGATTCCTTGGAAATGCATACGAGCTCTCCCCTATTGTGGTGCCCCGATGACTATTTCTTTGTGGCCACTTCTTTAAATACGGTAACAAGCAAGTCTGTGTGTCCCGGTTTACGGCATGATAATGTCAATTTCTTCCCAAGCTCCTCTTAGGACCCCCATGGGGGGAAAATGCGCTCCATTCGTTTAAGAGGACAGAGTAGTATCACAAAAAGGCCATTTAAGATAGTATATACAGACAGCCCCGGGCCTGTTTTGCCAGAAATGGCCCTAAAGTGATTTTTTTTACAATGGACTTAGAGATTGTCTTCCCTAACCAGTTACAATTTACTAAATCTTGCTCCCAGAGCCAGCTGTGGTGATCTGAACCTGCATTTAGGTTTTAGGGAATAATAGATTCTGGTGCTTTGGAGGTGCTCAACCATGGAAAATTAAAACATACACTTTAAAGACTGACAGCTGGATAAATTTGGGATTCAGGGAATGGTAGGGGGAGGGGTATGTTAGGGATGTCTTTAAAACTCAGCGCGATTTCACTGTATAGCATCAGACATTTTTAGGGGGAACCAAACCAGTTATCTTTTCAAACTTCAGCTCTTTATGTTTTTCAGTATTTTTAGCCTTATGTATTTTCTTTGACCTTCAGATTGGGTAGAGGGTAACAGGTTCCTGAGTTTAAGGCTGACAAATAATTACAGGAGTGAGAGAAGAAAAATTGGAAAAAACCAGCTTATAAGGAAGGAGTTCCACAGTGGATAAGCTAACTAGGGAATGTCTCTAACAATTCTTGGGTTTTGTAACTTGTTCTGCATTTAGAAACAGGCTATTCTCTCTAGTTCTTTTCCTTCTAGAAGTTTTAGAAATAAGTTAGATATTGATTGGGTACCAATGAAAACCAGTTATTGGTAGTTTTCACTTGTCTTTTCTTGACTTAACTTTTTAAAAAATACATGATCCGAAAGAAAGTAAAATGGTGGTAAGGATAGATGAGATGATTGATTAATTTGATTTTCCTTTTTTTCCCTTAAGAATTGTTGGTAGTTTAAACTTTTGATTATGTAGAATCTATATATAAGACCCAATTGGTACAAAGAATGAGTTGTACAAAGTGGTCACATTATTAGAATTCATATTGCATATTTTCATTAGGCTGGAATCAGTGACTATATTTCATATAATCATAACTTCATATAATATTATATAAACAAATCTGCCACTTAGTAGTACTTTTTACCTTTAAAAAACATAGAAACATCTATACATGTACATATATATATACAGACATATGTATATATGTGCTTGTATGTGTGTGTGTGTGTATATATATATATATATATATATATATATATAGGCTAAAAGAAAGATAGACAAAGAATATAATGTCCTTGGCACTATAAGTTGTCTTTGTGCTCCTGAGAAGAAAACAGAGAGGGGTCCCCTGTCTTCTCAGTTCTTTCTCAGTCTAGTAGGTGATTGTTTCCATTTGCTCTATGGTATATTGGGAGAAGATCAAGTTTAAATTGACAATGACTAGAAATATAAGGGAAATCAAGCTGAAGACCAAAAGGACTTTGGTTTCTTGTTTTTTAGGATTTGTGACTCATTCGAGTTTGAGTATTTGTTCAGTACTGTGTGCCATGCCCCATGCTAGACATTGATCCAAAAACTATAAATGAAAACGCTCTATTCTCAGACATTGAAAACAAAGTGCATCTGAAATCTCTCTATATCTCCAGTACTGTTTCACTTTTCAGAAAATCATTCACCTAGATATCTCAGCTATATGGAACAGGAGAATGGCAGGGGGATGGAGTGGGGAAGAGTTATTTCTGATTGCAAGAATTGTTGTCTCAGTATCTATACACAGCACAGGTACTTCATTAAAAAATAAAAAAATTAAAAGACCTTAAGGTCCTCACTGAGTGTGAATTCCCCCCTATTTTAAATACAGTAGTAATTTTGGTTGATGGATTTCCATCATATATCAAAGTAAAGGGAAGGACATTAGAAGAGAAAAGTGTATGAGATATGGGCAAGAAGTGAAAACTAATAGCTTGACTAATTGGTAGGAGAGAAAAAGCAGATATAAGCATAACAAACAAAAAAGTCAGGGCAATTTAGTTTGTAAAAATTAATTTATTTTTATTTTTTCCAAATGATGGGTCATTTCTCTCTTATGTCTCTCCCCATTCCCCAATTTTCCAATTAAGAAAGCAAGAAAAATTCCTTTTACAAAAATGTGTAGTCAAGCAAAAGGAATTTCTGTCTTGGCCATATTGAAATAAAGTTTCCCAATGTATACTTTGAGACAATCATAATATGTTTCACCATGAGTTCTTTGAAATTATATTTTGTCATTGTATTTGTTTATCAGAGATTGTATGTATTTCAAAGTATTTTTTTCTTTGTGATGGTATTTTATGGTACAAATTGTTCTTGTGGTTCTCACTTCAGTCTGCATCAGTTATTATAAGTCTTCTCAAGTTTCTCTGAAAATATCTCCTTTGTCTTTTCTTTTGATGCAATAGCTTTCCATAGCATTCAAATGCCAAAATTGTTCAATCATTTCCCTATTAATGGAGAACTCCACAATTTCCAATTATTTGTTAAATATTATTTGTTATTTGTAAATATTTTGTACCCATGGGTCTATTTATTCCTCCTCTTATTTTTTAGGATATTTATAGCTGAAAGTATTATGAAAGCAGGGGAAATCATAGGATTACAATAGCTTTTGAAAGAAGTTCCAAATTGCTTTCTGGAAAGATGGGAGCATTTCAAAACTTCTCCAACAGAGCATTAATTTAGTTGTTTTCCCATAGTCTGGGGCCATTTAGTGAAATGTCTTATGTTCTTGAAAAGACCCTAAAGTCCTCACAGTGAAATAATTATTGTTCTTAATAAAGAGCTGAGGTTTAATCTTCTTGAGGACAGGGATTATTTCTTTTATCTATCTCTCCATTACCTAACATTGTGCTTGGTGTTTTGGAGTGATTGCTTAGTGATTGCTGTATGCTTATTATATTAAATAATATTTAAGGGGATAATAAATATATTTGGACAGAAGTCCAAAAAGGTTAAAATAAATTCTATGCATAACCTGTGAGCTTCAGTTTCCACATTCACAAAATGAAGATCATACCTTTAGTTCCTTACTTCACTTTGTTGAAAACATTAAATGAAATGATTTAATTACTTAAAAAGTCAGAATTAAAGTTCTAATTGCTGCTATTCTGAGAATTTATTTGGGTGGCCAGCTCATTCCCCTATAATGCCAGATAATTGCTATGTAGCTTTATTTTAGTATGATCAAAAGCAGTTGTTTTCGATTGTATATAACTTTTTCTATAACAAGGAAAGTAATGTTGAACAGCAACAAAATGGGATCTTGAAAGTAACAATGTACTGTTTTTTAGTAAGACATGTGAAACATTTTTAGAGGTTGGTACAGAACAGATCCATGATTTAAATTTTTTTCCCTTTACTCAGCACTACTTCTGAAGACTATTTAGTACAAGGAAATTTCTGCATATTCAGGGTTCATGGGTAATGGTTTTGAAACTGACCTTGGATCCCTCTGGCAGTCTGGTAACTTGCTATGGATCTCATCTCAGATTAATGTTAAATGCATAAAATAAAATACATTGGATTGCAAAGGAAACCAAGTATATTAAAATAGTTATCAAAATAATAAAACAAACCAAAAGCTAGTTCTCTTCACCTCAAGTAGAACCCTTGCTCTGGGCAGGCACAGTGAGCTTTATCCCTCCCGTGACATCTCTTTTTGGTTATTGGTCTCAAAGTAGGAAAATAATTTTTAAGTTGTAGATTTCTCAATTTTTGAAATGACATGGACAGACTAGTGTCTCCAAAACACTATGTTTTCAAAATATTAATCAGATAGATGTGTATGTCTGTGTAAAAATTTTTGTTTTATTAAAAAGAAATCAAACATAGAGATGAATTTTTGTATTCATCTCTCTCAGAGCTGAAAAATGTTTCACTAATCTGATGATGGTTTTTGGCTATAGGAAACAGAAAAATAACCCTGCAAGATTTCAGGGAGAACACTGTTTAATTTAGGGAGGGAGGGGGAATTTGAAGTTAAATGATTAAGAAAAACAAAGATCTATAGTCCTATATTTAATCTCTTTGAGGGGGAGTTTCCGTAGTCTCTTGGAAAGTTTTCCCTGAAGGACCTGGCAGCTTTGAAATAACCTGTGCTATCACAGCCTCTAATGATTATTTAGAAGTTTCCTGGTCTGGAAGGGACTTTTTGCCAGGTTCAGAATCTCTGCTTGTCTTGCCCTTCCTCTCCCACTGAGACTGTCTTATATACTGTTTCCCTTTATTGTCAGTAAATGCCTATATGCCTCTGAGGATTCTCTGTAGAGTAACTAAAATTAACCAGAGTAATCTTTGAGGCTGAGAAAAACTCTTAACAGCAGGGAAAACACTGCCTCTCTGGATACCACTGGCAATTGGGGGGGGGGGGTTGATTTGTGAATCAGCAATAGAGACTTAGCACTGAAAGCTCTGACTTGGCAACAGCTTGCTCAGGCTAAATCCTCTCCTGGAAGGTTTTGTTGATCTGAATAAATTCAATTTCAAAACCTATCCTTGATCTAAGCTTGCTTAAGCTTTTACAGAGGTTTAAAGATCTTTCAGGGTCAAGGCCAATAGCATAAGAAAGCCCCATCCTTTCTCATCTTTCTTTGCAGTGGAGAATACAGAGTTACTTCACTGTAAAAAATTAAATTAAATTAAAATTAAGTGAGCACAGGACCATAGGATTTAGAGATGGATGTTGACTTCATGATGATCTAAACCAATCTTGTCTTTTTTACAGTTTAGGACATCGGACTGGTGAAGTGAACAAGTGGCAGAATCTAGCCCTAAATCTCTCAATCTAAATATTATTGTATCACAAAGTTATTATTTAATATAATAATAGTATTATGATGATGATGACTTTGCAACTTATTACACAGTTAAGGGCAGGCTGTTCTCTATAGTTCTGTTTCTTCTGACAGTTTTTGAAATAAGTTAAATATTGGTTGGATATCAGTGGTACTGATCAACTGGAAGTTTTTATTTGTCTGTTCTTGACTAATTAAATATATATATGTCATATATATATCAGAAAGAAAGTAAAATGGTGATCAAGGTAAATGAGATGATTGATTATTTTTATTTTCCTTTTTTAAGACATAATTGCAGTTTAAACTTTTGATTCTCTGGAATTATAACTAAGATGCAATAGGTACAAAATGGATTGCAGAAAGTAGTCACATTATTAGAATTCATATTGCACATCTCACTTAGGCTGGAATCAATGACTACATTTTTCATAATTATAATTTTGGCAAGTGCTAACACAAATACTTATTTTCTTGAATGAAATTGTCTTGATTTTTTTTTCTTAAAGATGACATTTACTGTGTTAGATAAATGAAAAAAAAAAAAATCTGGACTGGAACTGATAAGATCTGAATCAAATTCTAACTCTGCCAGGGATTTTCTGTGTGATTTTGGGCAAGTCACATCTCACTTGGTCTCAGTTTCCCAATCTATAAAATAAAGAGATTTTACTGGATAATCTTCATATTTCTTTCCATTTGTAAATTCTATAAACTAAAATTACTGGGAGTGATTAATGAAGCTGGAAAAAACTCTTGATGGTAGGGAAAACTCTGCCTCTCAGTGCTGTGAAGGAAAACAAACAAACAAAAATTAATGCAGAGATCCTTCATAGATCCTTTATATATCTATCCCTTTCCAAATGTATTTTTAATCAAAATGATTAGTAATTAGCAAAATTGATTTACTGTTCATACTTGCCCATTGGTTTTGCTTCAAATCAAATTTGATAAAGTAGATTTTGTTAGGATACTTATACATAAATGTATAATTTTTAATTTATGTATAATTTATGTAAAATGTAAATTTATGTAAAATGTATAATTTATAATTTAATCTTTAATTAAAAGGATACATTAGCTTAGGAGAATTCATATTGATTGGCACAGTGGAAGGAAATGAACTCTACTTTAACTTCACCTTTATCATTTACACATAAGGAAAAAGTAATTTCCTATTCTCTTATATGGTGACAGTATAAAGGTGGTGACATGTACACTTGTTAAAATAAGTTAAAAGTGGTGATTATGAAACTGTAGTTTAATGAAATTAGAATTGTTACTGTAACTAATAGTTAATGATTGATGTTTTAGATTTGATTTATTTTGGGAGGAAGGGCTATTGGGACACATGACTGATATAGAAGCATGATTATATAGAATAAAAAACCTATGAGTATGAGGTTCCATTCAGATCAGAACTGGAGCCATCCAGTTTCATCAGGATTGCCAAGACCGCATCCTTAAGGAGCCTATTCTTGCCTAGATCTGTTCATTATGAATGATAATTACTTTATCCAGCGAAAAATGTGTTATTATCAACTAGTATGAAAGCATATAATGAAACATGCAACCATAAACTTTAACATGAATCTATGAATGGATATCCTGGGATATATGAACTTGGATGGGGAAAAAAATCACATTCATATTTTCTATATTTCTGTATTTTCTGTAAAAAAAAACTACTACTTGTATTACATCTATATCCATATTAACCTTTGTTTTCCTTCTGGAGGCCCATGTATTTTATTTTATGAATTTAATGTTTTTAGAAGGAGTCCATGATACAAAAATGGTTAAGAACTTTCACTATAAATTCTGTGGGTTAAAATTGCTTTTAAACTATAAAAGTGGGAAATAAGGAGAGAAGTTGGATGGTGGATCATCATAGAAGATAAGAGTTGTTACATATATAAGATCTTGAATAACCACAGATTGTGGGGTCAGGTTATATTGGTGACCCCAATGACTCTGTAGGACTACACAGACAAGAAGGTCTACCTACCAAATCAAATATTCTCTTAGATTTGATCCATATTTTTATTGCTCTGTGATCCTTACCCTCTATAGGGAGTGGTGGAAGAGTGAAATGTGCTTTTGAGAGGCTGTGACTTTTTTTAAATCTTTTGCTACCTTGCCCTTTTTTGGATAGCATTAGAATTGATCTTTCAGTGCTGTCAAAATTGTGTCTCCTTCCACTGAGATCTTTTAGTCTGGTCCAGTTGCTCTTCCTGCTTTCATCTTCTTGAGTGCCATGTCAACACTGTTGATAGCACATGGAGATGTTGTTTGGGCATTCATTAATGTCCAACTCTTCATGGTCCTATAGCATACCATCTCGTTTTATTTTCCACTATCTCTCAAAGTCTGTCCAAGTTCATATTTGTTGTTTCCATGATACTATTTATACATCTCCTCCTCAACTGTCTCTTTTTGCTTTTACCTTCAAACTTTTCCAAAATCAAGGTCTTTTCCAATAAGTCCCATCTTCTTATTCTGTGTCCAAAGTTTTTAAACTTCAGCGTCAATATTTGACCTCCCAGTGAATAACCTGAATTAATTTCTGTTGGCCGATTTGTTCTCTTTCCTGTCTAAAGGACTTTCAGAAGTCTTCTCTAATACCACAGTTCAAAAGCATTAATTCTATGAACTCAGCTTTCTTTATAGATCAACTCTCACAGCCATACATTGCCATTGGAAAAACCATAGTCTATATGGACCCTTGTCAGTAAGGTAAGGTCTGCTTTTTTAGTAAGCTGGCCAGATTTGCCATAGCTTTTCTTCAAAGGAACAGGGGTTTAAATTTCATGCCTAGTCATCATCTGCAGTGATCTTTGAGCCCAAGAATATAAAATCTGATGCTGTTTCCATTTCTTTTTCCTCTATTTCCTGTGAAGGTAGTGGAGTCCAAGTAAGGTATTTATTTCAGCTGTCATCAGTGATATTATTAGATTATTGATGAAATTTTATTGAATTGGTTTTATTTTTATTCTATTTTTTATCCATCCAGGTTCATCTGAAAATGCTTTTGTCTGGAGCTCATGCCGAAGTTTCTTCAGACTCATTCCTTGCCCTGCTGCCATTCTGTGCTATTTTGTGAAGTCATGTGATCATAGTGATAGAACTGGAAGAGATCTCAGAAGGTACCTGAAGTTCAACCTCCTCATTTTGTGGATGAAGAAAATGAAAACCAGGAGGCTAAGTGATTTGTTCAAAATCACAGAGGTGCAAAGTTATCAGAGCTAGGATTTGAATTCAGTTCAATTTGAATTCAGAGTCAGGGTTCTTTCTTATATCAGGAGGGGAAATTGCTGATAATCTTCTACCATTTTCCTTTATAAAATTTTACTAAAAAATTTATATTTTAAACCAGTATTATCTTTGGTTCTTTTAATTCTCTACTTGTCTAAGAGACCAAATATTTGCTGATAAAGATAATATTTATTTTTGGTTATACAATTGTGTCTAATTCTGTGTCACTCTTTGGAGTTTTCCTGGCAAAGATACTAGAATGGTTCACCATTTCCTTCTCCAAGATAAGAAAACAGAGCTAACTGATTTGCCCAGTGTCACATAACTAGGAAGTATCTAAGGCCATATTTAAACTCAGAAAGATGAGTCTTTCTCTCACCAGACCCAGTACTTTATCTACTGTGAAACCTAACTGCCTCTGAATATAATTGTACCTTGCCAGTGCCTCATGATGGTGGCTCATTGAAGACTAAAGCTTCATGAGCATTAATTCTAGCAGGTCTTAACAAACTGGCACCTTGTCTGTTGCCTGAGAATTATAGAATAAACTCACTGTATTCTACCCTGGCAGCTGCTTGCTTCCCCATATGTCTTATAAATTTCAACAGTTCATTGAAATCAGTTCTGTTGGTGTTTAATTCAGCTTCCACTTCCCTGGAAAAGATCCTAAATTATATATTTAAAAAATAGGGAACTCTGATTATGTAGTGATTAATTAATCAATACATGCAACATAATCAACACATTTGAGAATAACATGTGCCAAGCACTGTCCTAAGCACTGAGAGTGTAAACAAAAATAAAAACAGTCCAAGCCCTCAATGAGTTTAAATTGAAATGGAGGAGAAAGGATGTAAATAAAGAGTCCACCCAAGGTGCGTACAGAGTAGAGTAGAATGAAAGAAATCTTAGAAGGGAAAATTCAAGTTTTCTTTGAGGAATCAGGAAAACCTCTTGGAGAAAATGACGATTGGAATGAGTCTTGAAAAAAGCTAGGGATGATAAATTATAGAGATGAGGAGAAAGAATACTGTAGACATGACAGATAGTCAGTCCAAAGACATGGAAAGAGACCATGGTATGCTACTTATAAGGAATAGCAAGTCAGTTGTGGAGTGTGTAGATGGGATAAAGTGTAAGAGGTATGGAAATATAGTACAAAAATTGTGTTTTAAAGAACCTTAAATGTCAGAGCACTTCACATCTACTTTTGGTATTCAAAAGGGAATGATTGATGCTTAATAAGCAGAAGTACTGCCTTAGTTTGATTTAAGAAAATCATACTGGCAGCAGAGTGTATAAAGCATAAATTGGGGAGAGAAATTCTGGTGGACTTTAAATTAAAAGACTCTTACAATAATTTAGGTTTGGGATGATGAAGACCTAAACTAAGGTGGTAGCCATGAAAGGGATGGAGACAAGAGGCACTGTGAAATTAGAAATGACAAGATTTGAGAATCAATTGGATATGTGAAATAAGTTAGATTGAGAAGTTGAGGAATATTCCAAGTTTGTAAATCTGGGCAAGTGAAAGGATAATTGTGCTACACTGAGAAAAGGAATTAAATTTGGAGGAGGGATGGGATTGTGAGAAAGATGTTTTATTTTCTACATGTTGAATTTGGGTTGTCTATGGGGCATCCATTTCAATGTTCAATAAGCAGTTGGAGATATGGGATGGGGCATATAGCACAGTTAATATTTGGAACCATTTTCTCCTGCTAGTCTTTGGATCCACTGGGACAGTTTAGAGTGCAGTACCGTATTATCCATGCTAAATTAAAACAGAAGTCTCTAATTGGATAAATATTTATGAAAGCCAGTAAAATATGGCATTTTGGGTGGAGACTACAATTCCTCATGCTGACAACTACAGAGGACTATGGACACACATCCCTCCACACAGAATATTTCTACAGACTTCTGAAATAACGTATATTAAAAACAAGCAAAGTGAAGAAAGGAACTGGAATTTATTAATCACCAAAGATGAGTTTTGGCAGGTCCATCCCAATCTGGTAGGGCAGGAGGGGATAGTCTGTTATGCTTCATTTCTGGTGTACCCTGGTCAGACCAACACAACCCTCATGTGGCTTACATTGTCATGTCTGATACAATTGGGAGAGACTGTATCATGTTAGAGACTCCTTATTGTAGGAGAGACTGCCAAGAAGCTTGCAGTGGATTGCCTGGACTGATCTAGAGCCTTTCAATCTTCCCTGGTGTCATGTGTAATTTTAACTGCAATTCTTCTGAGGAAAGTTTGGCCAGTTGCTCATAAGATACAATTTTGTTTCCCTTAAAATCTTGTGTTGTCATGATACTACGTCAATCTTGTGCTGCTTGGGAGCTAGAATACATCTCTCCAAGAGGGCATCCGTATGATGAAAACATGCTGAAGATTCTTCCTCAAAATTGTGTATATTAACAAAAAATACAACAAGAAGAAATAAATTCTATTTGAAATAACTACCAAAAATGGAAAATACTTGGGAGTCAGAGGAAATATTTTCCCATAAAATGAGAGAACAGAGGGCACTGAGGCAGGGTGTATATGTGGGGGCTTTGTGGTATTCCACTTAGCTAGAGGAAAAGAACCTGTCATCCAGCTGGGGCCACATCTGTCCCCATAAAAGTTACCTGCGGAAGAGACATATTGTTGAACCATGTAGTATCTAGTATGGTAGAAAACTGGGGCATCTTTAAGCTCTAACCCCTAAAGAAGCCATTCTCATAAAAGAGGAAGTCAGAAAGTGAGTAGTAAGTTTAAAAAAAAATAAGACTGAAATTACTAAAGATATCAGAAAGAAAGAAATTTAAAGAATGTGTAAGCAAATAAACCAACAGGGAATAATAATAGAAGGGAAGATGGTTTCCAGACCTTGGAAAAGAATTCTGACATCTAGGCATCAGTATTGCAAGAATGGGAAGTGACAATTTAAGGATTACAAGTTTCTCAGAAGAATGCAACAAGCTAAAATAAATCTGGATATGACGATGTAAGAAATAACACATGAAATCTGCCCAGAAGTTAGGAATACTAAAAACAAAGTGTTAATAAAGAAGGCACAAATTACCTGCAGGAAAAAAAAAATCCAACTCTAAGACACAAAGCAATTAATCTTAATTACTTTGACAAAGAACAAATTCCACAAATAATTGTGAAAAATTCCTTTAAATCTTAAGGAAAGGAGGTAGGAATTACTGAAGACTATAATGAACCTACCAGAATGGAATATCTTCTGAAGAACAGGGAGATCATGCGGCAGCCAGATGGTGCAGTGGATAAAGCACAAGACCTGAAGTCAGGAAGACCTGAGTTCAAATGTGGCCTCAGACACGTAACACTTCCTAGCTGTACGAATCTGGGCAAGTCAATTGCCTCAGCAAAAAAAGAATAGGGATATCAGGGATATCATGCTGACCAACCCTGCAAATCTGAGCCTAGCTATAGAAGAAAAAAAAGATAAGATGCTTAAAAATAAAAAAGATAAGATGTTCAAAAAGTAAAATTTTTTTAAAAGTATTTGAAATATTCTTATGAATAAAACCAAGCTGGAAAAAATCATTTGCTTCTTAAATACCCCAGAGAGCAGAAATACAAGTATAAATAAATATAGCAATCAAGTTCAACCACAACCACACAGAGATAATTACATTTTTTCTAAATGTACACAGGAGCATACCCTTTGATCCAGCAGTGTTTCTACTGGGCTTATACCCCAAAGAGATACTAAAGAAGGGAAGGGACCTGTATGTGCCAAAATGCTTGTGGCAGCCCTATTTGTAGTGACTAGAAGCTGGAAAATGAATGGATGCCCATCAGTTGGAGAATGGTTGAGTAAATTGTGGTATATGAATGTTATGGAATATTATTGTTCTGTAAGAAATGACCAGCAGGATGAAGACAGAGAGGATTGGCGAGACTTACATGAACTGATGCTGAATAAAATGAGCAGAACCAAGAGATCATTATATACCTCAACAACGATACTGTATGAGGATGTATTCTGATGGAAGTGGATTTCTTCGACAAAGAGAAGCTCTAACTCAATCTCAATTGATCAAGGATGGACAGAAGCAGCTATACCCAAAGAAAGAACACTGGGAAATGAATGTAAACTGCTTGCATTTTGGTTTTTCTTCTCGAGTTATTTATACCTTCTGAATCCAATTCTCCCTGTGCAACAAGAGAACTATTCAGTTCTGCACACATATATTGTATCTAGGATATACCATAACCTATTTAACATGTATAGGACTGCTTGCCATCTGGGGGAGGGGGTGGAGGGAGGGAGGGGAAAAATCAGAACAGAAGTGAGTGCAAGGGATAATGTTGTAACAAATTACCTTGGCATGGGTTCTGTCAATAAAAAGTTATTAAAAAAATAAATGTACACAGAAGTCAGGAATGTGAAAGCAAAACTCAAATAGAATTGATGATAAAGAAACAGACTTCAAATATCATAGACTATAAATATCCTAACACTCTGCCTACAAGTGAATCTGTTTTTGTCATTATTTTGTGAGGCCAAAATACAGAATGTGAAAGGGCATAAAAGGGGGAAGGAAAAGAAGAGAGAAGGGAGTATCGAGTACTGTAATCAAGTTAAATGTCAACAATGAAGGGAAATAATTCCTGTAGTTTTTGAGGAAGAAGAGAATCCACAATGGAATGGATAAGGAGAAAAAGTAAGGAATTTAAAAAGAGAGAAATAAAGGAAAAACCTTTTTTTCAGTAGTGGCAGGAGGATACTAGTGATAAAGAGAGTAGGAGAAGAGAGAAATTCTATCAAGGGAGATGGGGAAACTTAAAATAGATATAATCTTCAGGGATTTGGTTCTTAGAAAGACTGCTTATCCTACTTTAGGAGAATTGGAATCAGAAAACCTTGAGGCAAATGATATCCAAAAGAATATAGCATAATGAACTCAGGGAAGAGACCTGGAGATAACAATAAGAAGAAATGATCAGATGAAGGACAAAAGTCAATTATAAACTACACAGTCAGGAACATAGGAAGGTTGCTTCCTGAGGGCAGTATTCTACCAATTCCATTAATCCTAGAACTACCATTATGTTTATTATTTAAAATTTGTCTTGTATATAACATTGCACACAATATTTATATGTTGTCTCTCCCATTAGATTGTGGGCTAAGAACAAGCCTTGTATTTTTCCTTTTTTTGTTTCCCTACCACTTAGTATAGTGCCTGAAAAATAGTAGGTTTTTAATAAATGTTTAAAGACTGATTTACCTGAAGGAATTAGGGTTTCAAAAAGTGAGGCATAAGAGAAAATAAAAGGATATTGATGACAATATCTACGAGGCTATTATAAAAAAATTCTTTAAAAAATGGAAATAAGTACCCCCCAAAAAGTTTAATTCCATGAGGAATAAAGAAAACAAAGACAAGTATAAAGGTCTTTAATCATCCAATTTAAAAAAAAAAACAAGAAACAGAGAAGATTAGTAATAAAAAGAAGAAGGAGGAAAATTCCTTTTTGAAAAATGTGCATGAAGATAAATTTCAAGAACAGGCAAAACAAGTTGAAGGGGAGGAAAGGAAAGGAGTGGTTTAGTAAACTTTTTAAATTCAAGGATATAACAGAAAAAGAAGCAAATCACTAGATAAAAGCAAGTAAGAAAAAGAATTGAAAGTAAAGCTCTGAAACTAGGGAAAGAGATAATAAATAAGCATAGGGAAGGTTATTGAGAATAAGGAGAAGAGATCCAGTGGGAAAAGAATTTCTCTTAAAATATATTAAAATAACCATGGAGAAAGATGCTTATAAAGGAAGAGCTAAATAATCCTAAATGAAAAAAATGAGAGAGAAAAATAGAGAAAAACAAATCCAGTTCCCATATTTCTGAGTGTGAATGGATTAAATAGTTCAATAAAATGAAAAAGAGTGACAAATTGCAAAAGAAAACAAAATCTTTGTTTTTGTGAGAAACACGCCTAAAAAACAAATATACAAAATGAAAATGAAGGGCTGGAAAAAAAGTTCATTATGTATCAAATGAATAAAAAACAACAATCAGATAAAGCCTAAAGAAACTTTTAGAACATAAAAGAGATGAACAAAAATTACTTTACATTGAAAGGAACCATGAACAGTAAACAATTTAATGCTAAATTCGTATGCTTAAATATCTTAATATCTAAATTCATAATATTAATTGACCTATAACAACACATAGACAGTAAAAAGAAATAGTGACAAGAAATTTAAATGATGTCTTAGTTTTGTGTAAATATAATAATACGATAAAGGAAATATATATATGAATGAACAAATTGCTGGAAAAATTAGAGCTAAAAGTCTTATGACATCTTATAAATGGAACTACAAAAGAATATATGTATTCCTTTGTACCACATGGAAGTTTTACAAAGTTGACCATGAATTAGGGCACAGAGCTATTGCAAATAAATATAAAATGGCAGAAAAAATAAAATACATACTTTTCAAATCATAACCCAATAAAAGTAGTCATTGGTTCAGAGCCCATAAACAAAAGATACAGATCTAATGGAGATTTAACAATGCAATCCTTAATAAAGTAGATCAAAGACCAAACTATAGAAAATTATAACTATGTAATAGAAAATTATGATGAAACAATATTTCTGAGCTATAACAAATAATGTCACTAAAATACATTAATAAAGTAGAAAAAGGATTAATTATGCATTTAAAATTACAAAGCTAATAAAAAACTTATTAATAATAAGTACAAAAGAGGTATAATTAGAAATCAAAGGAGACAACCTGGAAATAAAACAAATCTAGAAATCATAAGTAAAACTACCATCTTATTCTTCACAAAGACTAATAAAATTGATGAGCAAGGCAAAAGTCACAACAAACCCAGAAAAAATGAAAATGATCAAAACATATTGTATCATTGCATACTAACAAAACTAAGAATGTTCAACAGGGAAATACTAACAGAAAACCAAATAGAAATCTTAAATAATCCAATGTCAGAAAAGGAAATAGAACTAGCTACAAGTGAAATACTAAAGTGGGGGGGGGGGGGAGGAACAGGAACATCTGACCCGATGGATTCACAGGAAAACCCTGTCCCACATTTAATTATCAATTAGTATCTATATGACACAAATTATTTTCAAAAATTAAGAAGAAAGCACCCCACAAAAATCCTTTTATAAAGCAAATATAGTCCTAATATCTAAAATAAGGGGAACATATAGGAGAAACTACAGACAATATAAATAATAAATGTCAGTTTTTTTAATTTTAAATAAAATTCTGTCAAGCATAACATAAATTTATCTAGTATTCATCCCTTGTAACCAAATTTGATTTATACCAGGGATGCAAGGATGGTACAAGTAGATGTAAGAAAAACTGTGGACAAAATATGGTATTCATTTATACTAAAAATTCTTCGATGTACAGGCAGAGGGGGACCTTTTTAATATAAAAATATCTATCTAAAATCACAAGCATCATGTGTAATCAAGATATAACAGAATTTCCCCTAATAAACATGGAAGAAAAATAAGGATATCTATCTTCGTACTATTATTTGACTGTTCTGGAAATTCTAGCAATAGCAACAAGACAAAAGAAATAAATAAAAGGCCTAAAAACTAGGTAAAGAGATAAAACTGTCCCTATTTCCTGATGATGTAATACTTTACATGGAAAATACTAGGGAATCTATTATTCCTTAAAAAAAAGAACTCCTTACAAAATGCAAAAATCTTCAGTGTCCATGTATGGGACATGTTAATATAATAAAAATGACAGTACTATTAAAGTTAATTTAAACTTTTAACACCATACTACCATCAAATTGTGGAAAGCCTATTTTATTTTTTAATAGTGTTTTATTTTCTAGTTACATATAAAAACAATTTTTAACATTCATTTAAAAAATTTTGAGTTCCAAATTTGTTTCCTTCTTTTCTCTTTCTCCTCTCCAAAAAGGTCAGAAGTTTTAAAGAGGCTATATATGTACAATTATGTAAAACATGTTTCTCTCTTAGTCATGTTGTGAAAGAAGAAACAGACCAAAAGGGGAAAAAAAACACAAAAAAGAAAAAGAAAGTGAAAATAGTATGTTTCAATATGTATCCAGATTCCATCAGTTCTTTCTCTGGATGTGGGTAGCATTTTCTAAAATATGTTCTTTGGAATTGTCTTGAATCATTGTATTTCTGAAAAGAGATACATTATTCATAGTTGATCATTGCATTCTATTGCTATTACTTCGTATAATGTTCTCCTGGTTCTACTCTTTTCATTTTGCATCAGTTCATATAAATCTTTACAGATTTTTCTGAAACCTTAATTTCTCTTAATTTGCTCTTCATTTCTGTAACATAATAGTATTTCATCACAGTTATCACAATTTGTTCATTCCCAATTGATGGGCATTTCTTCAATTTCCAAATTTTTGCTATCTCAAAAAAACTACTATAAATATTTTTGTACATGTAAGCCCTTTTCCCTTTTTATGATCTCTTTTGGATACAGACCTAAGAGTAGTATTAATTAACCAAAGGGCCTGCACAGTTTCATTGTCCCACATAGGTCCAAATTGCTCTCCAGCATGGTAGGATCAGTTCACAACTCAAAATTATCCATTTTATATTTTGTAATGCTATCTCATTTAGTCCTAAATTCTTCCTTTCCCTGTAGATCTGACAGATAAACTATTCCTTGCTCTCCTGATTTGATTGTGATATCACTCTTTATGTCTTAATCACTTTGACCATATCTTAATATACAGTCTAAGATGTTGGTCTATACCTACTTTCTACTATACTGTTTTTCAGTTTTCCCAGCAGTCTTTGTCAAATAGTGAGTTTTTATTCTGAAGTTGGGGTCTTTGGGGTTACCAAAGACTAGGTTCCTTTTGTCATTGATTGCTCTGTCTTTTATATCTAATCTTTTCCACTAATCTATCACTCAATTTCTTAGCTAGCAACAAAAAGTTTTGATGATTGCCTCTTCATAATATTCTTTGAGATTTGGTATGGTTAGAGTTTCTTCCTTTGCATTAAAAAATTAATTCCTTTGATATTATTAATCTTTTGTTCTTGCAGATGAATTTTGGTATTTTTCTTGTTCTAAAATGTGTGGAATTTCTGATAATTTTATTGGCATAATACTGAATAAGTAAATTACTTTAGGTAGGATTGTAATTTTTATTATATTGAGTCAGCCTACCCTTAAGAAATTGATATTTTAACATTGCTTTAGACTTGACTTTATTTGTGTGAATAGCGTTTTATAATTTTGTTCATATATTTCTGAGTTTGTCTTGACAGGTAGACTCTCAAGTATTTTATATTATCTATAGTTGTTTCAAATAGGATTTTTCTTTCTGTCTCTTGCTGCTGAACTTTTTTTTTTGGTAATGTCTTGAATAGCTGATGATATATAAGGGTTTATTTTATACTTTGCAACTCTGATAAAGTTGTTTATCATTCCAAGTAGTTTTTTTAGCCGATTTTCTAAGTATACCATTGTATCACCAAAAGAGTAAGGATTTTATTTCCCTATTGCCCATTCTAATTTTTTGATTTCTTTTTCTTTTCTTATTGGAAAAGCATACTTTAAAGAATATGATAAAATAATAAGAAAATTCATTTGGAAAAATCAAAGATTATAATATCTAAGGAAATAATAAAAAAGAATGAAAGGGGATTAGCACTTCTAGACTAATTTGTTTTAAATCTATATTATATTGATTTAAGACTTAAAGTTTTTAGCAATGTTATAGCCTAAAAAAGATAAATCAGAAACTATGGAACTCAGAAATCTGATAATAAATAGGAAAACATAAATTACTTAGGAAATAACTCCTTGTTCCCTAGAGAAAAAAATTCCTGGGAAAACTGGAAAGTACTCTGGCAGAAAGTAAATTTAGGTTAACACTTTAAGCCATATTTTGCAATATGTTATAAATGAATATGTGTCTCAGTATTAAAAATCATGCTATAAAAATATAGAAGCTACATTATTTACCTCTCACAGATATAGACGGGAGGTGCATTCTTAACTAGACAAAGGATATAGGTATGAAAGAATGCTCCAAATGACTAATAATGAGAAAGATGTACATCAAAATGATGCTGACATTTCATCTCATATCCAGAAAATTTAAAAAGATGACCAAACATGACAATAATTCATATTGGACAACAGGTGAAAAGACAGATACATTGCATTGTTGGTAGAGTTGTGAATTGGTATAATCATTTTGAAAAGAATTGTGCATATAATATGGCTAAGATGCCCATACCTTTTGACCCAAAGATTGCATTACTGGGTTTATTCATCAAGAATATTAAGTCCCCATATATACTAAAATATTTGTAGTAGCAATTTTTGCAATAGCAAAGAATTTAAAGCAGAATAAATAGCCATAGATTTTAAAATGACTTAAACAAATTGTGAGTGAAGGTAATGAAATGTTGCTGTGCTGTTAGAAACTTTGTATTTGATAAATATTGAGAAGTTTGGAAAGTTCTGCATGAATTTATTCATAATGATGTAACAGAATGAAGAAAATAGTATATATAATGACTACAAAAATGTAAATGGAAAGAAAAATACATCAAAACTGAATTTGGGAAAACTACTTTTTAAAAGAGTGTTAACTCAAGACATTTGAGAAAGCACTTCTACTACACCCCTTTGCAAAGGTTGGAGATAATCAAGTGTTATTCATTGTACTTATTTTCATCCTAGGCGACTGTCACCCTGGTTCCACAGACCTTTTCTGTTGACTTTGCAGGTCCTCTTTGGTATCTCTGGACTGAGAAGTCTGGAAGCCACCAAATTCAGAGATTAAGCCAGAGTCCTGCCAGAGCTGGGGCTGCATTGGCACAGGGATTGCTTGCTAGACTCCCTCCATGGTATCATAAATCTTTCTTGCTGACCCTCCAAGTTCTTTTCAGCTTAAAAATGTTCTACTTTATCTTCTGGGATGTTCTGATGCTCTAAAATTTGTTTATTATTTAAAGGGATTTGGAGCAGTTTGGGGGAAAGGTTGGGTGAGTTCTACCTTAACTCTTCCATCTTGGCTCTGTCCTCCAAAGAAATATTTTTCACAGAAAAAGAGAAAAAAGAAAAAAATCAGCAAAATTGGTCAACACATTGGAAGTTATCTATGATTACCTATAGTCTATACCAGAGGATCCAAAACTCAGGGGAAAAAAGGGAAGATGTTTTCTTATTCTTCTTTAGTAATTTGTTTATGTTATAATTTTATAACATTCAGTTACTTTTTTCCTTTTCCATATATGTTGGTAGAGTCATTGTATATAAATTGTTTTCCTCCTTCTGTTATCTTATTTTGTATCACTTCAGATAAGCCTTTCCATCCTTCTCAATAGTCACAATATTCATTGTTTCTGAAACCACAGTAATATTTCATTACATTCATACAGCATAGTTTGTTTAGCCATTCCCCAATCATTGGACATCTGCTTTTTCTGTTTCTTTGCTCTTACAAAAATGTTTCTATAAATATTGGTAAGCTTATGAAGGCTTTTTTAAAAAGATTTTTCATGATGAGAAACTCATAATTACCTAAGGAAATTGATTGCATCTTGGACAGCTTCAATAATAAGCAAACTCTTAACATAAGCTCATATTTACCTCCCTGTTATTTCTACTCAGCAATCCCTTTTCTGTCCTCTGAGGCCAAGTAACAGAGGTTCAATCGATTCCCCCTCCTCACTTTTGTTTAAAAGCAGACGTGCAGCTTTTACATTAATCCCAATTAAATTTCTTCTTTTTAAATTCAGATCATCACACTAGCCTGTCCAGATATTTTTAGATGCTGATTTAAGTATCCTCTGTAGAAACACTCCCATTTCCTCTTTGATCTCAAACAGTACCCAATACATAGATATAGTACTTATTCAGTATATTTTTGGTGAATTGCATTCATTGAGTTGAAGGATATTTTATAGGTATATTTAGAATAAAACAAACTGCTATCATGTGGAGTCTGGGTGAAGTTGTTTGTATTTTTTCATTTTGCTTTTATAAGGCAAAGGAATTTAATACAAATATACATAACAATTTGTGTTTCTATAGCATTTGAAATTATATAATTATATTCTATACATATAAATATAATATATAAAATAATTATATAATATATAAATAACATAAAATATGCAATATAAAATAAAATTCTAAAAATAATTCAATATAATTATGTAAAATTCTATAGCATTTAAAAAAGCTCTTTATATACCTTATCTCATTTAAGCCTCACAATAATCCAATGAGATTACATGATAGTTATTTTTATCCCCCTTTTTATTGATGGGGAAACTGAAACTTCAAGAGATTAAATGATTTGTGCACAGTCACATAACTAGTGTCTGAGATAGAATTTAGACACAAGTCTTCCTCATTCCAAATCTAACACATTCTCCACTAAGCAATTTTTCTATATCTTTAACACGTGGTTGAATTTACTTTTTTTCAGATTGGCTCCCCCTTCCCACACATACACATTTTAACAGTACAATTCAGTGGGATGAATTATTCCATAAAGGATGAACTGATCCATAGATGACAAAAACAAACAAACATACCTCTCCTCTATTAGGAAGTGAATTATCAACTCAGTTCTTTGAAATGAGTATGAACTAATGAGGACATTTCTAACCTAGGAAGGTTCCAAAAAAGCTTATGGCTTACCATTGGACACTTGGCAATGAATGTAGTGAATAACTATTAAGCTTTCTTCTGGACCTTCCCAAGTTTACTACATCCATAGAAACCTTTTTAAAATGAGATATTGAATGTATTTGTTTGGACATGGTGATGACAAATGCCCTGCCCACTTAAAGTAAATTTGGGGACCGGCTTTGAAATGCCTGCCTGTTCAGTATGATCCGCACATGGAATTTGTCTAGAAAAATTAGTAAGGGATGAAGTGAATACTAGTAAGTGGATTTGCTGTTGGAATTGTTAGGGGTAAATGTTTACACAGATGTTGTAAGTGAGACTCTCCCCCCAACTCCCCCCCAAAATCCAAACCTTAGTTGCTGACAGCCCGACAATTTTGCATATGTGTGTTAACAGGAGAATGCGCTGTGTTTCAAATGAATGGGGAAACGGGTCTAAATGACTTTCAGATTAGCTGGAACAGATGGAAGGGTCACAGTTGAACAACTTTACACAGCAACATAAAGGCAGTGTTCCAGTGGAGTTCATTGCCCCTGACAGATACTGTCAATCAACCCAGACCTTCTCTCAGTTAACTAACAGCCTGTCCCTTTAAAGATTAAATTTCTTTATCTTTTTTTTAAAGTATTGTAAGGCAATGACTAGCGTTTCTCTGGTCTAGGTCAGGCATAAACTCTATCCCAAACTGACTACAGTTTAAGAACGACTACAACAACAACAAAACCCCAACTTGATTGTGGCCATTTTGGCTGCAATTGTGATATAGACTTGGCAGGAGCAGCTTTCTAATAAATCATTTTTGTGGATGTTTTAGGCACCGAGAGCCTGTTGTTTCACAAATTAGAGGGCAGCAGCAGTGCCCCATGTCCAAAATGGAATAATTCTTTAAGGAAATTTAACAATCGAAGGAAGGGGAAAACTCTGAGAGTTGACTTAGGGCACTCTATCAGGAAGAAGAAACTGACGCCACATTGAAATGAGTTCATTTGAATTGATTGGCAAAATTCTTGATTGAAGCCTGTACTTTGACAATAGTTAGGTTCATTCAGAAAAAGGCTGCCACAAATAGCAGGGGCCAAGGGGTGTCACATATACTATTAGGCTTCATAATTGTATACATAGTTTTTACTGGACAACATTATTTTCTCTTGTTTGAGAGGATTCAGTATAAGGGTATGAAAAGAAATTAATTCAATTTCATTCTGGAAATTAATTCAACATAAAAGCAAATAAAAACAACAATAAAACGTACTTTATAGAGAAAAAGGGTAATTCCCTTCCTTCCTTCAAAAATGAAGCCTTTCCTCTTTTCTCCTGCCCACTATTGCCTTCTCCCCATTATTAACCTTGTATTTATATCACATTTATTCTGTGTACAGTTATATCTTTTGCAGTGAGTAAGTTAGAGGCATGGCATCCCCATGATCTGGAAAATCTCCCTAAAAGTTTATCTTGTGCTGACTTTTGCATTTTTTTGTAAACTTTTTTTGCTTATTTTAACTTTAAAAAAGAAATCGTGTACACTTATAGTATTAAAAGAGAAAACATGTTGATATTATACAATACTGTACATATATTTCATGCATTTCTGAGTTTCAAAACTTTTTTCTGTCATCTGTGGCCTTTGCATGTTCTGCAAAACTCCCCCCAAATTCCCATTTAGTTTCCTATATTGACCAGAAACAGTCTTTTTGTGTAAGAGATAACTGTATACTTTCAGGCATACATGTTATCTTGTTAAATAGAATATAATCTCTTTGAGGGAGGAAGGATTATTTTTGTTCATCTTTGTATCCACATCACATTTACTTATTATGTTTGCCAACTGAATGAAAAATGTAGCATTCTATCCCAATCGGTATCAACTGTGAGGCAGGTTCTCTGCTTATTAACCAACAAACATATATTAAGTACCTACTACATGCCAGACACTGTGGTAAGCCCTGGGGATGCAAAAAGGGTAAAAGATGGCCCCTGACTTCAAGGTGCTTATACTCTAATGGGAGAGATAACATAAAAACAGGTATTTACAGAGTAAATATCTATCTACAGTATGAATAGGAAATATGAACTAATAATTAAATAATTAAAGGAAAGAGACTTGAGTTAAGATGAATTGGGGGAGGCTTCCAATAAAAGGTGAAATTTTATTTGGGACTTAAAGGAAATCAACAATCAGAGCGGAAGAGGTTGGGTGTTCCAAGACTGGGGAACAGCTATAGAAAATGCCTGGAGCTGAGAGGTGGAGTATCTTGGAACAGCCAAAAGGCTAGTACCACTGAATGAGTAACTGAGTGAGCAAATGGTACAGTGGATAGAGCTCTGGATCTGGAGTCCAGAAAATCTAAGTCCAAGTTCAGTTTCCAATATTATACTAGCAATATGACCTTAGGCAAATCACATAAAATCTGTCTGCCTTAGTTTCCTCATCTACAAAATGGGAATAATAATAGCATTTCCTCCCAAGATTGTTATCAGGATCAAATAAGATAATATTTATGAAAAGCTTTACAAAGCTTAAACTATGTAAGTTTAACTATTACTATTATTAACTCACTAATTCAGTTCAACAAACATGTATTAAGTATCTCCTATGGGATGGGTGCCTATATTCTGCACATTGGAGATAAGAAGATAGAAATAAAACAGCCTTTGTCTTCAAGAAGCTTACATTCTACAGTGAAGATGCCACATATCCCTAGACAAATAAATACAAAACACAAAGTAATATGAAGAAAGAGAACACTACAGGGAATAGGAAGAAATAAGTAAAGACTTCCTATGTGTGGCAGAAGAACTGTGCTTTGAAGGAAGCTAGGGACTTTAGAAAGTTAGAAGGCAAATGGTGCACTAGTCTAGGGAAATCATTTGCAAAGACTTGGCGATGGGACATTGAACATGATCTATAATAAAACAAATATTTCAACTTGAGAAAAATCTGGATAAATCTATGTTTTTATTGGTGTAGAAAACTCCTTGATGAAACTCCTTCTACCAATGTGGATCAGATCAGCAACTTTTCTGTAATTCTGATAGTAGAAATTCCTTGGGATAGCAATAGTAACTTTCCCAGAATCACAAAGCCAGTGTGTATCAGAGGCAGGATCTGAATTTGAGTTTTCATCCTTTAGCTTCTCTGACATTGGCATCATGACATTAAGTAGAGGTGATATTTTAGGAAAGAAAGATAATGATTTCTATTTGATATTTTATAAGTGACCACTGATGAAAATGAAGCGATTGTATACCCAACACTTTCTTCAATAATCAATGAGGGTAGATAGCTCAGAGAGGGTTCCCTCTCTTGATGTCATCCAGGAACCAACTTAAATGGAGGATAGACTTTATAAAGAATCATTTTCATTTGATACAGGTGGCTTTGAATATTAGGGCAGGAATGTTTGGGGTCTTGATGTTGCTTTACAATGATCTTTGTATAGGAATGCTTGTCCATAACATATTGCTAAGAAGAAAAGTTAACAAATTCTAGAGAATGATGAATGAACTTTGGGGTGTCAGTTTATCCTGCAAAGAGATATTAACAATTGATGGGCTACAGATTAAGGTCTGGTTCCCACAGAACCACAAATAATCCACCAAGAGGCCAAAAATTTGGTGAAATAACTCACCAAAAGAAATAGAAATTGTAAAAATTGACTGGGAGACTAAATTCCCTGACCTTCTATTAAGTAGCTACATGGGTTTTGTTGTCAACTCCCCACTCTAAACTTTAGTTTTCTCATGTATAAAATGGAATTATTTAGCCAAATGAACTTTACGGTGTCCTCTAATTCTAAAATTGTGATTCCAATTCCTCTTTATAATGGAAAAAATATACTAATGTAATAAAAATTTTAAAATTAAATAAATAAATTTTAAAAATAAAAAATATTTTTTCCAATAGAAGATCTGACTTCATAGAGTCAACAAAGTGTTTCCCATTTATATGTTATCGCCATAAAAGATATCTTGAAAAATGTAACAAGAAATAACTTAGATGATTCACTAATAACTAATATCAAGTCAGGTACAGAATAAGGATTATTGATACCAAGTAAGGAATAAAACATGGAGGATGCTCAGGATAGTATCCCAATAGAAGAGGAGTTCCCTAAAAAATAACAGATTTATAGCTTAAGAAGGGATGGTATCTAGCAGATGTCATTTAGTCCAACATTCTCATGAGGAATAGAAAAATTCAGTGACTTACCCAAATGGCAGAGCTGAGATTCATATTCATATCTTATGGTTCTAAAATCAGTGTTTTTTCCCCCGCTGCATCTTACTACCTTCATTAAGGAGTACTTCCTTAATAACTATAATAATATAATAATATATATGATATAATAATAATAAATCATAACTGTTTCAATAGACCATAGAACATCAGAGAGCTTCCTAAATGATATTTATGATAATTCAAAAGCATTCAGCTTAAATATCTGTATAGTAAAAACCAAATGGGTATGTGTGGATATTTATTGACTAGACTATAATTTGCAGTTAGTCAGATAACAGATTTAGAGTTGGAAGGGATGGCTGAAATTGGAAGACAATTCATAGAGTTAAGCCATCAATCAGTTAACAAGCATTTAAGTGCCAGCAAGGGCTTAACATTGGTGTCAAAAATACACAAAAGAGATAATTCCTGGCCTCAATAAGTTTATATTCTAACAGAGGATATATATCTGATCTATATCTATAGTTTCATCATCTTCCCATTTTCATCCTTAAATGTCCTCAAGATGATTGGGTTTATTTGGTTCTTTCACCCGACTTTCTGTAAACTTCTTTTTCCTTCCTCTGCTTCTTTCTCTTTTTAAATGAGGCAGAATTGCTTATAATATTTCACCATCTTCCTTTTTAAGATTTAAAAATCTGTTTTAAAGTCTAACTGGTGTTCCTTTTAGGAGCTGTTTTCTTTTAGCAAGCTTTTTAGGTCTCTTTTTTGTGGCAATTGATTTACTTCTGTTAAACTACCTCAGCAAATGTTAATAGTCTTTGTCTTTTCTCTTATTCATTTTTCTGTGTCCATAGCTTTTAAAACTGGATCAACTTGAAATTAGCTCAGTTGCACACTTATATACCTTTTTACTTTGATATTAATTTTTTCAGGTTTTTATTTTAATTGTTTTAAATTCTAAATTGACAAACATGAACATGACAAACATATGAACATTTTCATATAAAAGGACAAGAAAAAGAAAGTTGTATAGATATCTCAAATATCAAAGAAGGAAGATGGTGGAATATTATAAGCAATACTGCCTTGTTTTTTAAAAAATGATTTTTAAGCATATAATTAATTCAACATGCTAATTCCAAAGCTTCCCTAGTTCGTGTTTCCCTTTGAATTCCTCATTCTGTTCTTTTCTGTGCATTTTATAAAAGGTTTCCTTGATTCTCATTTCTCTTTTTTTGGCATTATTACTATTAGCCTCTCATATCATTATATAAATTGTTCTCCTCTCTTCACTCTATATCAGCTTATCAGCTTATATACATCTTGCCTCTTTTCTCTTTAATCATTTCTTATCACATAAAAATATTCCATTATATTCATACACCATAAACTCTTCAGCCATTTTCTGATTAATACTCTTAGTGTTCCTTTGAATATATATATATATATATATATATATATATATCCATTCTTTGGTCTTTGATTTCTCTGAGTTATATGCATTGTAGTATTGGTCGAGCAAAACAACTGAGTGACTTTTTCCTTTACAGAATGGCTATAATAATTCAAGGCTCTATCTCCATTACATCAATGTGCCTGTCCTCTCTCTCACAACCCCTCCAGTAATTATCATTTTACATTTTTTTTAATCTATGCCACTTTGAGGGGCAGGAGGCAATTTGAGAATCAGAGTTGTTTAATTTGATTTTTTTCTTATTCATTTAGACATTTGGATAATTTTTGGTCAAATAGCTATTGATAGTTTGAAGTTCTTATTTTGAAACCTGTTTGTTCATGTTCTTTTACCATTTATCTATGGGGAGGGTAGTTTTTGTTTTTATATATTTGAGTTTGATATCTGGGATACTAGACTTTTATCAGAAAAATGTGATAGAAAGTTTTCCTCCCAATTTCCTTCCAATTTTAGTTCTATGGTTTTATTTGTGCAACATCTTTCCAATTTAAGTTATTTAAATTATTTTTGTCCCCTGTGATTATCTTTATCATTTACTTGGTCAATGACTCTTCCATTATTCACAATTTGAAAGATATTTTCATCTATTATCCTCTCATTTGTCTATGATAAGACTTTGATATAGACTTTGATCTTTATTGTAAAAAGTTTGCAGTCTGATTTTTGAAGGTTGACTCATATATGATTCCTATTAGTTGTTTCCTGTTGGTTGGGACATTATTAAGACATAATTTTGGGATCTTATTTGGTAATTACAGTGTACATTACTTTTCATTTCTTTGAAGAAGGCATTCAAGCTATCACGCATCAGATTGGCTAACATGACAGATGAGGAAAATGACAGATCCTAGAGAAGATGTGGAAAAATAGGTATGCTAACACATTGTCAGTAGCGTTATGAACTTGTCCTGACATTCTGGAGAATAATTTGGATCTAAACCCAAAAGGTCATATAATCATGCACCCTTGACCCAGCAATATTCTTACTAGGTTTATATCCCCATAAGATCAAAGAATAAAGAAAAAAGGCCTAAAAGAACAAAAATATTTACAGCAGCTGTGTTTGTGGTGGCAAAGAATTGGAAATTGAGAGGAAATGTATGAAATACTACTGTACTATAACAAGGAGGAGAACAGATTTAGAAAAATCTGGGAAGTTATATATGAACTGATACAAAGTAAAATGAGCAGGATCAGGAGAAAAATTATTCTAGTAACAGGAGTATTATAATGCTGATTAATGGTGAAAGACAGCTACTGTGATCAATACAAGGATGAATGTCAATTCCAAAGGAGTTATGATGAAAAAAGGATACATTGTATTTTTTCTTTTGATTCAGGAATCAAAATATAATCAAGGAATTCATTCATTTCAAGTGGGAAAATAGATGTATTCTAAGTGCAGATTGATGCATATTTTTAAAACTTTCTTTGTTATTTCAATTGACGAATATGGAAATGTGCATAACAACACACACATAATGTCTATCATATTGTTCTCCCTGTTAATAAATGGGAGAGGTCTGAAGAGAGGGAGAGAATTTTGAAATAAAAATTTAAAAATTAATGTTAAGGCTAAGGAAAAAAAAAAGAAAAACTGTGTTAAAATTTTACCTCTGATGCTTAGCAATTTTGTGTGATTTTGAACAAATCGTATAACTTATGTAAGCCTCAGTTGCCCAAATAAGGACTATAGTACCTTTTTATTATTTCTTAAATAGCTATGAGACTTAAATGAAATAATATATATGGAGTGCCTTGCAAACTTGAAAGTTCTTTATAAAAATGGATTATCTCTGGACTCTACTTTGACATATTAGCAACATGGCTGTTGAGAAGAACAATCTTCTTCCTCCTGCTCTCCCTCCCTATTTCCAGCAATATTATATATTCTTCTCCTATAATAATGTAAGCTCATTGAGGACAGAGTCTGTCTTGCTTGTATTTATTTCTCTCCTCCTTATCCTCACTACACCTTACCCCCATTTCACTTCTTTCAGAAGTATATTGATTCACTGGTCACTGGACAAGACTTTAGTACAAGCTGAATAACCAGGTTATGGTTTATGATCAGAAAACCATGATTTTAGCACCTTATGCTTCTTTTTCTTCCATTCTAGTATTATTACTTAGAAGCAGAAGGATGCCTTATGGGACCGAAGGATATATAAATACATATTTGATTCATGGGTTACCATAGCCAAAGAATTCATCACCAAGTAGATAGTCTACTGGTCTTGAACCTCTCTACACTTAGCTGGGATTATCTTCAGAATGCAGATGTATTGACATCCATTCATAGTTGAATCCTGTACACCCATAGAAAAATCCCCCAGATCTTGTGTTCCACTGATATAAACTCCAAAAACCCACTGTCATCTCAGAGACATGAGAAGGCATCAAAAGTAATACATTATGGGCTTGCCTAATTTGATATTGGTGCATTTTTAATAATAAACTATCTGATTGGCACATGTCCTTAGCTAGACTCTTCTCAGGGAAGGTGTGGAGAATGCCAGTATTTGCTTATTTTTACAGTGTTGGAGTCAGCCCACTTACCAATAACCAAAAAAAAAATCATTTTGAATATAGATAAATATATTATAAAACTGATAAGAACATAAATAAATTGAGAATCAAGTTCAATTGCAAAGAACAACATCAAAAGGGGGAAAATCAAATTAATCCATTAATCATCTTAAGGTACATCCCCGAAACTGGGTTCTTTGCCCAATATCCTATGTGGCCAGGACTCCTTTTTTTTTTTTTTTTTTTTTAAGATACATTTACCAGCCCAGTCATTGTGCTTTTTTGGATATCTTCTAGAACTTCTTTTATTTATATTAAGAAATTCTGATGTCTCCAATCTTCGTGATAATTTCTCTCTAAATATTATTTGTGGATTATCATACAAGCCCTATGGTAGGATAGGAAACAGAAGTGCAATAAAATCTATTATTTCAGAAATTCAGGGTATTCTACTTGAATGTAATTTCTATTCAACTCAGGGTTAACCTGAGTATGTTTTCACTTTAAATCTTACTAAAAATTTTTAAAAGACTTTATCAGTCCATGAGTGCAGAATCTCAGCAAATATTGTCAGTTTTATTTGACTTTTTGTTATGAAGTTGGGAGAGGAGAATAAGGAAATCAAAGCAGAAGGTAGTTATACTGGTAACTCACTGGGAACATTAACAGACACATCAATAAATCTTTTTTAAAAACCTTAATTCATTTTTCTCTTTAATATATATGTGTGAAATATATATACATACATATATATATATATATATACACACACATAGATATACATGTATACATGTAGGCATATCCTTATGTGTTTATTGTGTTTGTGTACATATATACACACATATATTTATTCAATTCTACAGAACTTTACCCATATCCAAAATCCACTATTTTCAATGACAATGACTTCCCTCCAGTAAGAGAGGTTGCAACTATAGAAGGTATAGCACAGAATTAGGAAACCTTTTTCTAAAAGATTCTACAGACTAACAGAAAAAATGAAATTGGAACTCTATAAAATGAAAGCAGAGTTGGTTAATTGTTTTTTATTTTTTCAGATTGAAGTTGAAAATGTGTTACTTTATCTTCTTTGAAAATTAACAGCTTATGTGTACATAAGTCGAAGTACTCAGGGTATACAGCATGGTTTCAATAAGTATAATAGATGATATATATTGGTTTTCCATCAGGGCAACCTGAAGATAAGAGACAATGAGAGATATGAAAGGGATTCTGTAAGAGAAATTTGTTGCAAAGATTTTTCTTCCAATTCAAAATTTCCTTTCTACTTTTAACTTCATTGTTTCTGCAAAAACTTTCATTTTTTTAAATAATCAAAACTGTTGATTGTATTTCTTGTGATCTTCTCTTTTTCTTGTTCCATCTAAGACTTTTCCTATAATCACAGAGAACAAATACAGTCCTTCAGTGTAACAGACCTTTCAATTCTTGAAGATATCTAGAATGTCCCTGGAGTTCTTTCTTCTCTAGTCTAAGCAATCTCAATTCCTTCAGGAACTCGATGCTCTTCAAAGTACTGGAGAGGTTGCTTGGAAAAACACGGTCACAGGATGACCTGAGCATGAGGTTTATTTGACAGCATGGTGACAGAGATAATCATGTTACAGTCAGAAGTAGTGGAGAAAGTAACAATAAATAGCATTAATAAATGTTTGTTTAGAGAAGGAAAAAAAGACTTAAAGCAGGTAGGTTGGCTAATATCGTGCTGGATCTTTTGAAGTACAGAAGGAAGAAATATAATTAAACACTGTGTGTGTCGAGAAGACTGCCTACAGTTGTGTAAACAGAGCTGTGTTTCATTGTACTGAGTGCGTGCTGTACTTTAGCATGCGGTATGTGTGACCTAGATCACATTGTTTGGGTAGTGAGGTCAGGAACCCCTGTACTTTAGTGAGTCAAATTTAGAAAGACTATGCTTCCCCTGGCAGTTGCTGCTGAATAGTGATAATATGCTAGTTGTATGTTCCTTCCCTACTTAAAAACTAGTTGTATAAAAGCAAAATTCCTTAAGTTGGCACAGTTTTATAGCCCTTTGGGCACAGTTCCAAATTGTTCTCCAGAATGGTTGGATTAGTTCACAACTCTTCCAGCAATGTATTAGTGTCCCAGTTTTCCCACATCCCCTCCAACTTTCATCATTATCTTTTTCTGTCTTCTTAGCCAATCTGAAAGGTGTAAAGTCATATCTCAGACTTGTCTTAATTTGCATTTCTCTGCTCAACAGTGATTTAGAGCATTTTTTCATATAATTAGAAATGGTTTTAATTTCTTCATCTGCACATTCTCTATTCATATGCTTTGACCATTTCTCTGTGTAGCCTTATAAATTTGAGTCAATTCTCTACATATTTTAGAAATGAGACCTACTTCTTTATTACCTCCACCATAAGATTTTTGAAAATTAAGGTACTAGTCAAGTTATCCAGAGAATCTCCTTTGTTTTAATCCAAATAGAGTTCTAGATACATGACTAGACATTTGGGAGCACTTCATTTCCAGGATTTTGTATGGTTGAAACTTGAGCAGAAATGCCTTTTTATCCTCCATCTAGAATGGTTTCATTTAGGTTTAAAAAACATTTTGAGACTATTCTGGGAAAGGGGGAAATAAAGGAATCCCAAGTTAAGTGGATTTTATGGGAGTGGTGAGGCAAATTACATATCCCCCTCTATATCAGTTATTAGAAGACAAAGGTGGGATTCAAATCTTATCTTGTTTTGTGTTATGTACCTCTTTGGTAGTCTGATTAAGCCATTTAGAATAATGTTTTTAAGTAGTGAAAATAAAATAAAACAGATTATATAAGAGAAGTCAATTATGTTAAAATAATAGTTGTCAAAAAATTAAAATAAAAACTATTGTTTATAATTGTTATATATGTTGTGTATATATATATGTAATTATACTTTATAATTTATAATATAATTATAATTATTAATAACCCCTGATTTAGGATGAATAGAAGGGAACAGAAAAGCCAAATAAGAAATGTTATAGGTGTTTCCTTTGGACACTAGTCAATTGGGGAATCAGCCGAACACAGGGCACAGAAGGGTTTGGAACAGCTAATTGTAGGTCCCATTACAGCATAAGAGGGAAGCCAGTGCTTTCATACGTACTATCCAACTATCCAACAAAAGCATATTAAAATATTCTTAAGCTTGGGAATTCTTGCCTTTTAAGAAGTCTTTCTTTGAAAGAGGCAACAAGGAAAACAGAGTTGTTTTTAGAGAAGCCATTCCAAACAAATAAATAAGAAAAAGGCAGGGGGAAAAAAGGGACAAAATTGCAGACTCTGACTTCACCTGAAGAAGAAAGCACATTGATTCTTGGGGGGACTTCGATGGCCCCATTTTTCTCTTGTTTTCCAAAGAGGCTGGGCCGCCAGGCTTTGATTCAGAACAGGAGTGCATTCAGAAGCATCCTCCGGCCTGGCTGGGAGCTGTTCACATCCCCGGAAAATTCAGTGGGAGAAAAAGTTTATGGAAGCGAGTAGGAGTTTATTCAACAGTGTCTGAGGCCTTTCAGAACCATGAGGGACTGTCTATAAAGGAGCAATCAAGCATAGGCTAGGAATTATCTCTGTTGGTTGCCTACCTGTGACAGCCCCTCAAGTGCTGCTAAGA